>NC_056666.1:99696282-100306005 GCF_018350195.1 Panthera tigris | reverse complement strand
TTAAAACAGCTTGACTAAGGATTACTGAAATACTAAGTTCACTGCCATTCAAAATTGTATGAGACACTGCCAGCAATCCTTCGCATTTGATTGTAAACCCATATGGGGCTCTACATAAAAGTTTAAACCTGAGTTTAGGCCTTCACATCTGCACCTAATATTTTGACAGTAAAAACTAACTTTATTTTCTTTAAATGTCAAATACAGACTTGGGAGTGTTGTATTTTATTCAAATAAAAGACTGCCAATTTATTGCAATCTCAGAGTAGTAATGCTTTATTGAATAATTGCAATTTTTGCCCTATATTCAGAAAACATTAAAAAAAAGACAAATATTGTGTAGCAACTAGAAAAATAAATATAAGTATTATTTTGTTTGAATATTTATGATTATCAATTTTGGTGTAGCACTACTTTGGATATGGTTATTTCTAATTCAAGTATAAAAAAGGATGTAAAAGTTATTATTTAAACATCAGCTACATTTTAATTATTTAATTTTAACTAATATATATAATAAAGGTTAACAATACATATTATATATGTGTATATCTGTTTATATGTATAGTAATATATATACACATTTATATATGTATGTGTTATATGTACAAATATATGTGTATTTTTATGTATATGTTTGACATATATGTATCTATAGATATATAAAAGTAAAGTAAGCACCCCTCTACCCTTGATCCCTAAGCTTCTCGGTTTCCCTTTCCTCCCTAGAGGTAATCACTGTTACTATATTCTTTTTTTTTTTTTTTTTTTACATTTATTTATTTTTGAAAGACAGAGAGAGACAGAGCACTAGTCGGGGAGGGATAGAGAGAGAGGGAGACACAGAATCCAAAGCCAGCTCCAAGCTCTGAGCTGTCAGCACAGAGCCCGACACGGGGCTCAAACTCACAAACTGTGAGATCATGTCCTGAGCCATCAGAGGCTTAACTGAGCCACCCGGGTTCCCCGACTATATTCTTTTTTTTTTTTTTTTTTTTTTTTTTTACATTTTATTTATTTTTGAGAGACAGAGAAAGAGAGAAAGAGACAGAGACAGAGAGACAGAGACAGAGAGACAGAGGACAAGTGGGGGAGGGGCAGAGACACAGAGGGAGACACAGAATCCGAAGCAGGCTCCAGGCTCTGAGTTATCAACACAAAGCCCAACATGGGGCTTCAACTCACAAATGGTGAGATCATGACCTGAGCTGAAGTCAGATGCTTAACCGGCTGAGCCACCCAGACGCCCCTACTGTTTTCTCAGGTATCTTTCCAAAGCTTGTTTGTACATAAATAAATATATATGTACCTGTACGTATAAATATATTTTTTGTGTATTTGATTACAAAAATGGAAGTATACTACCCACCATGTTCTGAGCTTTACTTTTTCCACTTGAGACCTGAGTCTCATTCATTATTAGTACATGTAGGTCAATCACATTCTTTTTAATGAACAGCAAAACATTTTAAATGTGCTTTATTTATTAATAGAAGTTGATCTAAATTATGACGAAATAGAACTAAGCATAAAATAAATGAAAATGGTGACAGTGTAGGCAAAAGAAGAATAGGATAAATGTAAGAATTATGAGGCGTGTCAAAGTTCAAATTCAAGGCAAAGTTATCATTTTAAACATTTTCTTGAAAAGCAGAAATTATACAGCAAAAAGGTTATCAATATAGTGTTTGCTATCACCAAAAAAACTGTTCTTTCAATAGAGTCACAATGATTTTCTTTAAGACTGAAAAATTACTTACTCTATCAGACAATCTTCGCCCTGGGGGCCAAAAGCTATATTTCAAGGAACTATGTATTTCTCTTAGACAAAACTGAATAATTCTAAGGCTAGCATTACATGTTAAGTTATTTCTGAGATACGTTTGCAGTACAACTTTCAGGGATTTACAATATAATTTCTAAGGTGGTAACAAGAGCATAACCGATTCCAAAGGGAAGTTTATTAGTCTGATAAAAATATACAAAGAGTTTCATGAATTAAATATAATGACAACTAAATTGATATTTTTTTCTCCTCTCTCTAAAAGATTGAAGAGAGATCTCGAACAGTTGTGATACTGACTTGTACTTCTCATTCATTGATAGTGTGGCTGAAACTACGTCATTGTGAATGACACACCCTTAACTCATTTAAAAATAGAGTAAAGGTCTACATTTTTTATAATTGTAATGAAAATAAACTAGAAGAAATACTTGTGAACACATAATGCCAGTCAATCAACATAAAGGGTTTATAATCTTAAAACCTTATCTTATAATCGTATGGGGTAAAGAAACTTGCATCTCTCTCAGTAGAAAACTGTAACAGAATTTATACAAGGTAACATATCCTCTCTAAACACTGCACGTGCAATTGTATACTTAATGAGATTTTGTTAGATTTTATTCCAATTGGTTTGGGCTTTGGTAGAGCAGCTATTGTTATATGGATAAGCATGCTTATGGTGCAGGATTTTCCTTTTAAATATTTTCCTGGGGTTTAACATGAGCAAACTTTTGGTTTGTGAACTTTTGCTTTCCCTGAAGAAAAGTGGTCATACTACAGTGAAAGTAGAGAGGCTCCCCTATTTCTGGAAGTCGAATTCCCACAGTGTGAAAAACCACAATGAGATAGTGGTAATAAAATATGGCTGTAAGTTCCCGATCTCTCTTCAACAGAGCTGCTTTCTCACTGACGCTTCTGGTAAATCTCTATTAAAATCATGTATGTAAACAACTGGAGTCTTAGATATTAACATGGAGGGTATAAACAGTATACTTCCTGAGAACCTGAGGTATTGCTGAACCTCTGGAAATCTTAATTAACAGCACAGTCCTCACAAAACATTTCCTGGAACATATGTACTCAGAGGCAAATTCTTCATCCACATGGAATCCAATCCCCCCTAAACCTCCTGTCTCCCATTTTCATTTTCTTTTCATGTTTTCCACCTCCCATGAATAGTGAATTTTTCAAGCCATACTCCAGAGCTTAAAATACTGCAATGTACTTTACAATGTGGATGATGGATAACTTTCTGAAATATTATAAGCTATTGTGTTTTATTTTAGAAGCCACTGCCAAAAGTAAAAATCACAGGCCAGATTCCTAACTCCCTTGGAACTCTCCTATAGAAGTGACCCCTTGAAATTCCTAAGCCCATGAAATAAATATGGATTGTATTTTGTCTCAAATGCAAACTGTATTTTTATTCTTGGCAAATTACAGGGGTAGCATTTGGTATGTAATGTGAATTTTCTTATCACTCATATAATCTTTATCCTTACAAGATATTAAAGACAAATAAACAAACAAAACAACAATAAAAAACCACATCAAGTCTGTGTCATAAAAATGTAACCAACTCCATAGCAAATTTAAGTATGTACATGTGAGGGGTGGTCACTTGTCATCTATATATTTCATCTGTGTAATACAGATTTTTATTATCCCCAGTTTCAAGACATGTTTTTATATATGAGGATTTAATTAAACTTTCTGCAACCCTCAACTATGATTAATTCCTTTGAGGAAAATATTACACAAGGCAGACTTTTTCCCAAAACCTTGTTTCTTCTTGTCCTTGAAAAAAATCCAAGAAGTATCATATATAACTAAAGACAATAGTTTAAAATTCAGAGAAAGGGAACTGTTGGGAACCAAAATGATGAAACCTGAATATTCATCATTACAAGTATTGCTGAATATTTGAAAGAAATAGAATTGATTACGCTTTAATTTTACTAGCTGAATTAATGAGACCTAATATTTTTGAAATGTTTTAGTTTCGACTTTCCTATTTCATGTAACCATCACCACAACAAAACAACAACAACACCAAGAAAAAAAGGAAGGAAAAAGAAACAAAAAACCCTCCATGATTATCATATAATTTCAAAGAAAACTGAAACCACAATCTTGAAGTATATGACAATAGTCACCACTTATTAAAGGGCCACGTTATTCCAGGCCCTGTAAAAAGATATGTAATCCTTACAAAAATTCATAAAAGGCATATTATAAGCTCCATTTTGGAGAAAAAGGACAGGCACTCAGAGAGGTTAAAAAATATGTTCAAGATTACTCCCTCAATAAGTGGCAGGGCTGGAATTTGTATATAATACTGTCTGGTTACAACATTCATGCTTGAATTACTCCACAAATTTATCAGAAACAAGTAAGTTTGAATGTCGCAATTGGTATCTCATTTTTCAGGTTATCAAATGAATATATTTGTTTTAAAAACGTTAAAGATTTATTCAAAGCAAAGCCAGAAAAATAGTTTTGAATATTCAACAATGCTAAGTGAAGTCTAAACAATTAGAATTAAATCCTTTTTATCCTTTCATTGTCCAAAGTATGTAAAAATTTAGAATCACTCAAGATGTGTAAAGCTAATATTCAGAAAATATCACATCTTATTGCCAAATTAAACTATTCAGACCGGGGGTGCCTGGGTGGCTTGGTTGGTTAAGCGTCCGACTTCGGCTCAGGTCGTGATCTCACGGTCCGTGAGTTTGAGCCCCGCGTCGGGCTCTGTGCTGACAGCTCAGAGCCTGGAGTCTGTTTCAGATTCTGTGTCTCCCTCTCTCTCTGCTCCTCCCCTGTTCATACTCTGTCTCTCTCTGTCTCAAAAATAAATAAACGTTAAAAAAATTTTTTTTTAAATAAAAAATAAACTATTCAGACCATAGAACACGTAATTCCACACAATCTGGGGGAAAATTTTAAAAAGGCATTCCCTAATATTCAATTATTTAATGTTATTCAGAAAAAGGATGTGGATAATTAACTATATTTTCCCTCTTTTCAACCTAACATTTTAATGTTATATTTTCCCAAACATTATAAAATTATTTAATCGTGAGAATATTATTTTTATTAATTTACTTTTTGCTACATCAATTCAAAACTGTGACATTTTTCTACTAGACAATATTCCAAGAGAATATTTTTTAATTATTTATGGAGTTAAAACCTTTAATTGAAAGATTACAGTAAGCTGATAATAAGCCCAATGTAGTCTTAATTCAAATAACTCTAAGCTTCCAAAGTGTATTTTTACACTTTAAAACAAAGGCAAAGAATCCTGTGTGAGAACAAAGCCCTCAAGGCTCAGAGGATGCCAACAGCCAACATTCAGAATTTATGAACAATTTATCAGTATTTCCTCCTAATTTTCACCCTGTCATTATCACCTCATAAAGTGGTATTTTCACTCAGATTTAAATAGCTACATGTTACAAGAACAAATAATAGGAAGAATCCTCTAGTAAATAGAAGACCAAAACCTGTAAGCCCTACCGTTTTCTGAAAGGTAAAAATAACTATATAGTGCTCCTTTCACTCCACAGCACAGGTGCCAGAATAAATCGGATTTCTGAAAAAATTATATTGATATGAAATTAACAATATTCCAAAATTTATGGGAAAGAATTTTAATAATAAAACTTACGTGCAAATAAAGTTCATAGCATTATTATGGAAATCCAGTTCATATCTGTATGTTAGCATTTGCTGTATAATACACTATCAAAAATTTAGTGACTTCAACGATTTTTTTTTTTTTTTTCATTTTTTAGCTCATGGTACCATGGGTTGACAATTTGGGCTATAATCATCTCAGATGTCATTCACTTGGTTTTGGCCAATCTCACACAGGTAACTCCAATATGCTGGTATGCTGGGTAGTGGATGATTTTGTCATATGTCTAGCATTAGCTAGCTGTCAGGTAGGGCCCTGGGTCATATGCCATTCATTAGCCAGTGGACTAGCCCAGGCTTACTCACATACAGTTCCCAAGAAAGGCAAGTGGAAAAGCTAAAGAATTTAGCTTGAAACCGAGGCTCAGAATTTCCAGTATCTCGTCAGTCAAGTACATTCCGTTGCTCAAAGCAAATCCCAAGGCCAGCTCAGGTTCAAGACGCAGATAAAGAGACTCTTGTACCCTGCCTTGAAGGAGGGAGCTGCAAAGTACTGTAGAATGTTTTCTATCACAATGTCATTAAACAAACACTTTATGAGAAATTTTTAAAAAATAATGTAATATTTTTAGGAATATCACAGACTTACTAAGAACAGATTCTAGCAAATTAAACTTCTTTCCTTTTGTGACAGTGTTACAAAGCTGGTAGCCAAAGAAGCGACAAAGACATAAATATTTTGATTTCAGCAAAAATTTTTGATGATGATATCATTTATTTTTAAACAAAAACATACTAAAATTCAGTCTATACAATATAAGAGTTGGATAATTTCAAAAATATTTAGATAATTATAATTAAAGAACGATGACTAATAGACCACTGTCTACATAAATATTTTTAGGGAACATTCAAAAGGATGTACTAATTAGTGTTTCTAAATAATAGATGCTTACACTTAAAAGAATTAGATGGCATCCCATTCAGTTTAAATATTAGAAAATGTAGTAGAAATGGCTAGCACAATTGATAAGTAAACAAAGAGAACTTAGCATACTTGGATTTAAAATCCCATGTTATTATCCAAAGAAAAATGCTATGAATATTTTGGTGATTTAACTTTAATTATTTCAACATAGACAACACATACACGCACACAATTGGGTTACAGTGATCAGACAGCTTTATATGCTTTTTCATTTACCTTTATATTAAAAATATAGTCCTACATCATTAAATATTCTTGGAAAGCAAGGTTTCTAATGACAAGTAACTTTTGTGTGTCCATAAATTACCTGAAAATGTCAGGTCAGGTTGACAATAATCATAAGATCTAGGAGATTTTTTTTAAAATTCAATTTAGTATGTACAAATAGTATGAAACACTGCTGAAAAGATGATAAAACTTCTTTAGGTTGAATCAACAGAAACAGGCTGGTTTCCCACACAGGAATCATGGTGTCTTTCTTGGTAAAAAATCCTGGGACTGGAGCTTTCTTTAACTTTTAATTTTAAATTTAAAGATGTCAATAACTAATTAGGCTCTTTCTACAGCAGAATGACCAGGATGGTAAAGAATCGATATAATGTATGGAATAATTAAAGGCGTTTGCCCCAAAAGGAGGAGAAAAAGTTGAGGCATGTTCATATTTCCACCACCCTGTAAAGCTATGAGCTGTAAAAAATGTGTCCTTTCACATGCCTGCTTCCCAAGTCAAAGGCTGCACTCTGCCAGACTTTTATTCACCTTTGTATTCCTGACACCTATAAAGTCTGGGATGCAATATGACTCATATAATATCTGTTGAATAAATAAGTAAACGAAAAAAATACGTTAGTGAAGGAGAACTAGTAAATGAAAATTACAGAGAGGCAGTTTTTACCTCAGTATAAGAAAAAATGTACTTCATGAGACACTAACCCCTCTTCATCAGAAGGATTCTGTCAAATTAACTGAAGGGGTCCTACATTAATATAAGAAATTTCACCAGATTACTTCACAAATTCAGAAATAATATGAGACAAAATAGAATGGACATTAATTTTTAGAAATATGGACAAGATAATCTCAATTCTATACCATGAATAATTCTGCATGTTTTAGTAAATATATGTAAATACATAAAAGTAGCTATCAAATATACTATACATATTCAATTTTCTATCTCAAATGTTTTTTTTTTTAAAAAATGGAATAGCTTTGTGACCTTTGAATAGTCAGAATCTTAACAAGATGCAGAAAAATTGATACATAGGATTACATTAAGAACTTATGTCCTTCAAAAGAAAACATTCCTAGAGAGTGCAAAGGCAATCCACAAGGTGGGAAAAGATATTGACAAAATGTGTATCCAACAAAGGAGCCATATCCAGAAAATATGAAGAAATCTTACAGACCATTAAGGAAAAAGACTCATCACTCATTAGAAAAGTGAGGAAAAAAACCTAAACAGACACTTCACAAAATAGGATATCCAAATGGTCAATTAAATATATGAAAAGATGATCAATGCCATTAGACATCTGGAAAATGTAGATAAAAACTACAATGAGGGGCACCTGGGTGGCTCAGTCAGTTAAGCGCCTGACTCTTGGTTTTGGCTCAGGTCATGATCTCATGGCTTCGTGACTTCGAGCCCACATCAGGCTCCAAGCTGACAGTGCAGAGCCTGCTTGGGATTCTCTCTCTCTCTCTCTCTCTCTCTCTCTGTCTCTCTGCTGCTCCCCACTTGCACTGTCTCTGCCTCTTTCAAAATAAATAAATAAAATTAAAAAATTTATATATAGGGGCGCCTGGGTGGCTTGGTCGGTTAAGCGTCCGACTTCAGCTCAGGTCATGATCTCACGGTCCGTGAGTTCGAGCCCTGCGTCGGGCTCTGTGCTGACAGCTCAGAGCCTGGAGCCTGTTTCAGATTCTGTGTCTCCCTCTCTCTCTGCCCCTCCCCTGTTCATGCTCTGTCTCTCTCTGTCTCAAAAATAAATAAACGTTAAAAACATATATATATATATATATATATATATATATATATATATATATATATATATATATATATATAAACAACAATGAAATCCCACTACCCAGAAGATACTAAGAATTTGTGGTGTCATAGCCATAAGGATATCGAGTATGAGCAGAGATGTGGAACAATAAGTGGTAATGCAAGGTGGTAAGTAGTATCCATTAAAGTTGAGTATATGCATTGTCTATGACCTTGCAATTTCATTCCTAGGTATTTACCCAACAGACACTGTCTTACATGTTCACAAAAAGTCATGTGCAAGAATTTTCACAGCATTATTCACAAAGCCCAAACTAGAAACCACCTAACTGGCTATATTAATGCCAGAATTAAAAAAATAAATTTGGCAGAAACTCACTCTCTGGAATAATATGAATCCATTAGCACAAACCATTCAAATCCAGATACAACAATGTGCAAACATATGCGAACATAATGATGGATAAAAGAAGTAAAACAGAATACATATTTCATAATTTTACTTGTATATAAAGGACAAAACAGGCAAAAATTAATATACACTGTTAGAAATTGGGATAGTGGTTTCCATCACTAGGACTCAAGGGATGAGGGGGCTCTGGGATGCTGGCAATGCCTGTTTCCTTTTCTGCACTAGTTGTACAGGTGTGTTCTGTTTCTGAAAATTCAACAACTATATATTTATGATATGCATACGTTTTTTTGGTTTGTGTTTACTGTGCTTCAAATTTATGTGTTTACTATGCTACAAATTTAAAAACAAAAGTTAGCAATGTTTTCTAACAAGCTACATATTTTACCAAGTGCTTTCCATAAACTTACAGTGAATGATATTAGGCTATTATCCTTCTTAAATAGAATATAAAGTTTTAGGACAGTTATTGCATTTTGAAGATCAGTTAGTCTACTGCTAACCTGAATTACGTGATTACCCATACTTGGAAAAATCACCTCTTATTTCCTAAGAGTCGTTTCATTTATCCTCTAGCTCTGATTTCCCAGATGAAGTTTTCACTCAATTCCTGCTTCTACAGTAATAGTTCTTATTCCTCTATACAATCCACAGGAATTACATAAAAGGCAGTAGTAGCTGGGTCATTTGACTCCTGTCACTTGGCTCCTTTGTTCTTTGCTTTCCTTGTCGGTAACACATGCCTAATAGTACACAAAAAGCCTAAATGGAAATGCACTTAAAGTATCCCCAACAGTGTCTGGAGAGAATTATTTAATGAGTGATAGCCAGTATCAGTGGTGTTTCATGAGTTACATATAGATATTGAGACCACTATTAAAAAATGCTTTCAATATTCTACAATGCAAGTTGGGGAAAAATACAGTAAGTTGTGAATTTCACCATATCATGATGTCTACGTCCCTATATTTATATAAAAGGGAATATATTTTTGAGACATAAAACAGCATATTCTTGTCCTTATTTATCTTTGTTTTTTAGCTGATCTTTGGTTCCTCCATCCATTGAAAGGATGACATTTATTGTTTCAAGAAGACACAATTTAGCCGCTAACAACAACAACAAAACTCATGGCTCAACTTTATATCAAATATTTTTAGGTTCATAGAGACAAAATAGCCTTGAAAGTCAGGCTTTTCAACAAATTTCTTTCAACAAGAAAAAGTGTTTTCCATATTGCAAAAGTGTAACCTTTACCTATCAAATGAAAAACCAGAACACAGAGTTGTATGATAAAACAAAACACAGAGGATGCAGGAGGTATTTTCAGAGAAGCTAACTATGAGGGTGAGATAAAGAAAAGTACAAATAGCAGGAAAGAAGACAAGAGATTCAGAAGGCGTATGTCTCATATAAAACAGCTTTAGAATCTGAGAAGGAATCTGATGTCTCCGTACCCGACAATTGAACTACCCCTGACTCCGTCCCATGACTATCGAACAAGAAAAATTCCCAGGTAGGATGAAGATCAGGGAGAAACCTAAGAGTACTTGTATCTTGTTTCCCATCTATAATGCAGTGTGCCCTTTGCCCTTTGTGAATAGCCACAGTAAAGGGAAAAATGGCAACAGGGCACGGTTAGGCAAGTGGAGCTGCAGAAAGCATTCCTGATATGTATGAATGCAGAAGTTTCTATGTATCCCAATGGGGTTAAGCAAAAGTGTAGCAGACTAGTGTACCCAAAGAGAGCTGACATGAAGACAGGTAGATAGAGAACTTGGGCAATGGTAGCCATCAATGGGTGTCCACACAGTACCCAAAGGCCAAGTCTTAACCAAGAGTAATACAGCATGCCCAGTGACCAGACATATGGGACTATCTCAGCACAGAACAGCAAGGATCCAGATGGTAGCAAGCAAACCAGAGTTTCTCTCTCACTCCAGCACCAATTGCCCTGAGGACATACAGACTTCCCTAAACATACTGCATCCATACATCCACAGATGACCTTTTATAAATAAGAAAAAAGATGAGAAACTTCATGAAGAAAGGAAAACAGCACTGACAAGAAGTTTGACCTTCAGATTACTACATATTTACTTTAATGAGGCTTTTTTACCACCCCCCCCAAAAAAAAGATCAAATTAGGTTTCTCCCATCCTTACCAATCTCCTTTTCTATCATCATCAGCAAGGATGGAGGTTTGAGAGCAAGAAGAGATATGTTGGAGAAACTACTGAGTTATATTTTCTTGTACATCTAAGAAGTACTGTCTTAAAGCCCTTTAAGTAAAACATATAAATTACAATACACTTGGCTGAATTTACTACAGTACAATGGATTTGTGATTATTTAGAGGAAGATTCAGACCATACATCACCCTAGACAAGGAAAACTCTATTAACATCCATAAACCTACCCTGGCAATAGCACATGGACATTGTTACTGAATAAAGTGATCTCACCATCTATATTCTAACTGAAAAGGATATCAAAGAATGCCAAGATGCTTTTAGGTGTTGAAGCATGACTTGAACACATTCCATCTCCTTAGTGGTTCTTCAGCACAAAGCCATGGCTGGTTTGCTATTGAGACTATGAGTCTCGGATTTGATGTTAAAGTTACATTCGTTTTCCTAAACAGGTTTGTTAGAATAACCTAAGTAATAGTTATCAACAAATAGGACTCTCAGATCATGGCTTTTATATTCACTTTTTAAGATGAAGTTGGTTTAAGACAGTCCACTTCAATTTTTGGGGACTAAATTTTACCAATGGGCAAAAAAGAGATACTTGGATTAGGAGATCCTCTACTCTCCCTTCCACTATTAATATGTAATATTTCGTGAGGCAGATTTAGAGACATAGGAGACCACCATTGAATTAGTGTAGATTTGTTCAAGAAGGACTAGTATAATACACTGAGGCCAAAATTATAAATATTTTGGCCTTGAATCACTGAAATAGCAGAAATACACCAGGATAGAAGAGCCAAAATGTATATCCAAGCCATCATGAAAAAAATCTAGGATAGCTCTTTGTGAAATACAGACATGAGGTAAACCATGGGGTAGAAGAAAAAAATTACAAAAATCCCTGTCAATTTTTCCATTCAACAGTTATGTTTAAATTCTTACTGCATGCAGGGCATTGTACTAGATTCCACAAGTGGAACTGGGAAAACTGGACAGCTACATGCAAAATAATGAAACTGGACTACTTTCTTATACCATACACAAAAATAAACTCAAAATGGATTAAAGATCTAAATGTGAAACCTGAAACCACACAGGCAGTAATCTCTTTGACATCAGCCTTAGCAGCATTTCTCTAGGTATGTCTCCTCAGGCAAGGGGAACAAAAGCAAAAATAAGACTACTGGAACTACGCCAAAATAAAAAGCTCTTGCACAGTGAAGGAAACCATCAGGAAACAAAAAGGCAACCTAATGAATGGCAGAAGATATATGCAAATGATATATCTGATAAGTGGTTAATATCCAAAATATATAAAGAACTTACATAATTCAACACCAAAAAAAAACCCCAAAACCAAAAAACAATCTGATTAAAAAATGGGCAGAAGACCTGAATAGACATTTTCCCAAAGAGACATACAGATGGCCAACAGACATATGAACAGACGCTCAACATCACTAATTGTCAGGAAAATCCAAATCAAAAGCACAATAAGATATCACCTCATACTAGTAAGAATGGCTAGTATCAAAAAGACAAGAAATAACAAGTGTTGATGGGGATGTGGAGAAAAGGGAACACTCATAAATTGTTGGTAGGAATTCATAGTGGTGCAGCCACTATAGAAAACAGTACAGAGATTCCTCAAAAAATTTAAAAATAGAAAAACAATACAATCCAGTCATTCCATTAGTGGGTATTTACCCAAAGAAAACACAACCACTAATTCAAAAAGATATCCCTCCCCACATGTTTACTGCATGATTATGTCCATTAGTCAAGAAGCAATCCAAGTGTCCACCAGCAAATGAATGGATAAAAATTTATATAATGGAATATTACTCAGCCATAAGAATGAAGTCTTGCCATTTGTGACAACATGTACAAACTTAGAAGTATCATGTAAAGTGAAATACATCATACAGAGAAAGACAAATGCCATACGATTTCACTTATATGTGCAATCTAGAAAACAAAACAAAGAAACCAACATAAAAAGCAGAAAGATATTCATAAATACGGAGAACAAATTGGTTGGTTGGAAGTGGGGATATGGGCAAAATGGGTGAAGGGGAGTGGGAGGTACAGGTTTTCAGTTATGGAATGACTAAGTCATGGGGATGAAAGGTACTGCGTAGAGAATAGAGTCCATAGTATTGTAATAGAGTTGTATGGTGACAGATGCTGACTACGCTCATGAGCAGAGCATAATGTATAGACTTGTCTAATCACTACGTTATCCATTTGAAACTTCAATTACAAAAAATACATTGCTTTTGACATCTCAGTGGACGTCAACTTGAATCAAATAGGCCTTTCCTTACAGTAAAGGATTAAACGAGAACATTCATTTCTATCAGATTAGGGAGAACTTTGAAATTACCAAGACTGCAGCTGTGCTAGGAAAGACTAATTTCTCAACAGTATCTAGGAAGGACTGGTATCACTTTCGTAGCCACAAAACTCAAAGAAAATACTACTGTTATACAATCACTGAGAGGTTCAGAACCTATGATCTATAAACCTCAGCTAACTGGCAAACAGAGCACAATCTCTCTTTCGGAGCATATATCCAATTGAATGGAATCATGCTGGGAAGACTAATGTTTTTGGACCTTCTCAAGGAGATTTTTCTCTATTTACCTGGGTTCTGCCCTGTAAATTAAAGAGGCAATAGAATTGAAATCACCTACTGTTCCAGAACATATGAAAAATGTAGGACACATTTTGTTCCACAGATGATAAGGTAGGTACCTCTTTATCCTTTATGCCACTGCCAGGATAAACTGTTCCCAGTGTTTAGTAAATTATGGGCTGTATTAAAAATAGTATGAGCTCATTATTCCTTATTTGTAGTAGAGGACAAAGTTCCTGTGTGTCTCCAACTTGACTACTTCCAACAGAGAAATGGTTTTGATTTATTTGGACTAAAATATTTGGGAGTATAATGGAAGGAGGGTAAGAAGTTCTTGCTGATTTTTCCCATTAAACATTCTTGGTCAAACCTGAGAAATTACTCCACAGGATGGATCTTATATTCATTCAGTAGCCTGAGTTTGCAGCAAGAAGCAAAATTCATCAGCTTAACTCAGAGCAGTCTCGTTATTTCAATATGGCTGTTTCTATTTATAAAGTTACACAACCCAATTGGTTCTTTCTTCCTCCCTGTCTGAGACACAGTTGACAAAAAAAAAAAAAGTACACCACAAAAAACCACAGTCATTACATAATTGCACTGCCAGGAAACCCAAGCATTTTCTGGTGGAGAGTAAAAGACCCACACCTTGACTTATGTCTTACTCATCCTAAATTACATCTGCTCTTTGGGACACTTTCTCCTGGCTCAAGAATTTGCTCTGAAGTTTTACTACGTTCATTAGAAGACCGTTTTTGCTATTCTGACTATTCATGTTGTGGTTTTACAGATGTCCTGTAAATGAAAGCCTGCTGAACAGGAAGTACCCCGCTGCCAAGTCCTTTGGAGACTAGCAACACATCCACAAGAGGAGCCAGGTGGTAAGACATTTGAACAAAAGTTTTTCACAACCACATTTGAAAAGAAGAAAGCAAAAGACAAGGCAGGCATTGGCACTCACTCTAACTCTATGTTCAACTTAATGGCAGCTGCACTAAATGGATACGTTCATGCAAATCAATGTTGTGACAGGGTGGTGTATATAGGAACTTTCCTCTGGGAAGCAAAATAAGCTACAAAAGGAAAAGCATGGACATGAATAAAATGACAAAGATTTTCTTGCAACTTCTTAAGGTAGTAAATTTGATTTAAATTGAATTACTATTTTTCAAGGCTGGAAAGAAGAAAAGGATATGTCAGTGCTTGTGACATCCACACTCTACTGTGCATCTTTTCTCCTACTGCAAGCAGAATGAATTGTAGGTAAAGTCAGCACCTGGGTTACTCTGCCTGGAAAGACTTCTTTCCCTTTGAATTCTCCCCAGCATTCTCTTTCAGTTGCATTTTATCTTCTCCCTCCAAATTTGCTCAGCTAGATTCACACAGACCATACATAAGGGCTAAACAAAATGTGTTTCGTGCCTGAGGGAATTAATTTTCTGCCCGGGATAACTAGACAAAATGTGACGCAATCCCTCCCTTGATTTTAAAATGTTTTGTTATCTTGAAGGCAACTCTTCTTGTCCAATAAAAACAGAGAAGGAAAATGGGTGCCCTTAAAAAAACATATTTCTGAAACCTAAGATTCTCACACACACAAATGCTTCTGATAATTCTGGGTGTAGACAGATGCTCTCTTCCTTTTCGAGCTTCCCAAACATTCTGTCAATGGTCTATTGTTAAAGTGGGGACTTTCTTCCAGACCACATCCTGTCTGTCTTACAGAGGAGAAGTATGCTGCTGCAGAAAGATGAAAGTCCTGTTCTTTGTGGTGTAGAAAGAACTAAGTGCACATACCTCAAGGTATCACTCTATTCAACTCAGGACCCATAGGACTCATGTTGGAAATTACGTTGGAAATTCGTTTTACTGACAGCTCTAAGTCTTTCACACAAAATGGAAGAGAGGACATTCGTTATTGTCAACATGAGTTAAAATTGTTTGGATAAGGGGCACCTGGGTGGCTCAGTGAGTTAAGCATCCTGCTCTTGATTTAGGCGCAGGTCACGATTCCAGGGTCCTGTATTGAGCTGGGATGCTGGCAATGCCTGTTTCCTGTTCTGCACTACTTGCACAGGTGTGTTCTATTTCTGAAAATTCATGAGCTATACATTTATGATATGTATATCTTTTGGTTCGTGTTTATTATGCTTCACCACAAACTTAAAAATAAAAGTTAAAAATGTTTTCCAACAAGCCAAATATTTTACTAAATGCATTCCACAAACTTACAGTGAATGATATTATGCTATTATGATTCTTAAATATAATAGAAAGTTTTAAGGCTCAGGGCTCCACACGGAGCATGGAGAGTGCTTGGGATTCTCTCTCGGTCTCTCTCTCTGGCCCTCCCCTAATCATGCTTTCCCTCTCTCTCAAAGTAAATAAATAAACATTTTTTAAATATATTGTATGGATAAGGAAGGAACAGATGTAAACATTTGAACCTCATAAAAAAAAATCACTATTCTTTGAAAAGCAGAACTTCCATAGAAATTACTTCTAATCTGAATAATTGCTGTTAAACAAAAGATAGATTGTTCTGTCTGAATAGAAAACTGACAATGTCTGATGATAAATTCTTAATTAAATGAGGCAATATCTTAAAATTGACTAATATAAAATATATTTTTGTCTACAAAATTAAAATTCATAATTAATTCAAAAAAAAGATAATAATGGGACACCTGGGTGGCTCCGTTGGTTAAGTGTCCGACTTTGGCTCAGGTCATGATCTCACAGTCTGTGAGTTCGAGCCCCACATCAGGCTCTGTCTGACAGCTCAGAGCCTGGAGCCTGCTTTGGATTCTGTATCTCCCTCTCTCTCTCTGTCCCTCCCCTGCTCATGCTCTGTCTCTCTCTGTCTCAAAAATAAATAAAAACGTTAAAACAATTTTTTTTAAAAACCAGAATAAAACAAACAACAACCAAAAAAAAAAAAAAAAAAGAAAAGAAAAGAAAATCTGATTCAGAATGAAAGTGACTAACCATCCCAGTTCGTTCTGGGCTGCAATATTCCCAGAACAAGAGACTTGCAATGCTAAAATCAGGACAGTCTTATGAAAACCATTAAAATTGGTCATCCTAAGTGAATTTAATTGAAAATTTTATTTTAATGGTTTTGTATAGAAGGTAGGGATAAATACAGAAAACAATAACTAAAATCTGTAATAAAAATGTTGAGATAATTGTTACCTAAATTACATTAGAATGTCTCTATAGCTATCCATAGGAAACATTTCTTTGTTCACCCAGAAACAAAGATGTGACTCTGCTGAGCAAATATTAGCTCATGCTTTGGGCACTGACTAAAACATCACTTGCTTAACCTTTATGTATCAGCAACTCAAAAGCTAAGATCCAAATGCACAGATGACTTCCAGCAATGATACAACACATCACAGCACAAATTTTATACACCAGCCTCTTCTGTATCATTATCCCTTTCTATTTTTTTCTTCTTGTAATCCCATTTTATTTGCATATGTTTCAAAATCTTTTATGTTACATACATTTTTAAATTCTAGTAAATCCTTTTTCAAACAAGGCAGGATCTAAATCAGTGGTTCTAAACTGGGGGCAATTTTTTCTCCCGGGAAAGTCAATGTGTAGAGACATTTTAAATTGTCACAATTGGAAGGGACAAATCTATCCTAAATAAAACAGACATACTCTAAATGTATAATAAAAGTAATGATTATTGAAAATTGGAATTATAATCAATTGATATTTCTAGGTAATATTAATTAAAAATTTAATGTTGCCATAAAAAGAATGAATATACATTTCTAAAAGAGTCCTGGTTGTTGCAAGTATATTTCCCATAAAGCCTATCACGCTAAAATAAGCTCATTTTATACACACACACACACACACACACTTTGCCTTCTGCATGACAAGTATGCAATAAATAGGTAATGATGGACAATAAATAGTTGATTGGATGAATGACTAACAAACACAAGAAAAGCCACCTAGAATCCATGAGGTATACCTAGAAGTAGCCATTGAGGGATTTACATTTGTGAAATAGCAGGCTGGTTTTAGAATACAATGGGTCTAGCCTGAATCAGAGGGAAAAAACAGAGAGAACATATTGTTGGAGATGATAAACCTTGTGCTCAATGGAAGAAAGCAACTCACAAGTGTGAATATCAAAAAGTCAACCACAGGAAGGAAGAAACAGCTATAAAAAGCAGATGGTTTAGAGACAAAGGAAATGTGAAATACAATCCAAAAAAATATATGGGTCAAAATAATAACATGAAAGGTTCTGACAAAAATATCACTGTGTAGAAATTCAATAAATTTTCCAAAAAAGAAAGCACAGAAAATTATATTAAAAATGAGAGCATTCAGGGGCAATGAGGAGAAATACACAACCTGTGTATTTCTTAGAGTCTAAAAAAGGAGCAATTTCAATTGATTGTCAACCAGAAACAGAAAACTGAGTAGAGATAGTCCCATATGCAACACTAAATCTAAAGACCGATTAAGTAATTTAGAAATTTATCTTTCATTTGAAAAGAGGTTGTTACAGGTACTGCTGCTTATATTTGCTCACCCTGGTCCGAAAGGATCAGTGAGTTGCTTCTTTCAAGGCTGGTGGTGGGTCTGTCAATGACCCATCCACACATTCCCACAAGGTCCACTTTGGAACCAATTTGCAATGTGCTGACCAAAGCTACATCCTATCTCTAGGCCAAGACAGCAGATCTTCCCTCAGACAACTATGCTGCCACCCACTGGACCATATCTAGAAGTCAGCAAATGCCTCCCTCCTGCTGTGATGCCTGACTCCATTTGGATTCTTTCAAGGTCACTTCTAGAATTCACATCCTACACTGCCTTAGTTTTTCTGGTTTCCAGCACTGATAGAGAGCTTCCAGAACCAGCAAAAGAAGAATGCTAAAAACTGAGTAGTAAAGCAAATAGAAACAAGGGCACAGAACCAACGTAGAGTTGCTTTCCAGATCTGAGTTTGAAACAGCAGATTAGAAAAGGAGAAATTGAAGGCGGTTCACAAAATTGTAAGGTAAGGAACAGTCAGAGGAGTCATGAGAACACAGGGAGATTTGTATTTATTTTTTTAATTTTTTAACATTTATTTATTTTTGAGAGACAGAGAGAGACAGAGTGCAAGCTGGGGAGGGGCAGAGAGAGAGGGAGACACAGAATCTGAAGCAGGTTGCAGGATTCGAACCCACAAACCATGAGATCATGACCTGAGCCGAAGTCAGATGATTAATTGCCTGAGCCACCCAGGCGCCCCCACAGTGAGCTTGTTATATGATACTTCTATCTAGATGTGCCTGGTCTATTTTTTTTTAAGCTGAGTTAACTACAAGATTTTCCTTCTGTACACCTAGTAACCTGAGTGTAATGACGGTCTTCCAGTTACTCAGTGTGCCCTGGACAGCTTGACAATGTGGAAGATAACTAAGTAGAGGTGACACGTGAAATTTCTAAGTCTCTTAAGCAATCTTCTATTTTCTCTCTTTCACTGACGGCTGGCTACAAGTGGGATGATGGAACCAAAAGTTGGAAGGAATCTGGTTTCCTGAATTATCAGATGCATGTGTCAGCAAACGTTTCCTGTAAAGGGCTAGATAGTATATATTTTAGTCTTTGCAGGCCATACAGTCTCTGTTGTAACCATTCAACTCTGTTGTTATAGCACAAAAGCAACCATAGGCCACACACAAACCAATGGCATGGCTGTGTTCCAATAAAACTTGACGTAATAAACTTGGGTGCCAGCCCAGATGTGACCTATGCACCACAGTTCCTCAAGCCCCCACTATATGTAACAGCTAAATGAATGAAAAGTAAATTCCTACTGTGTTGAGCCACTAAGACCTTGAGCTCATGTGTTAGAGCAGTTAGAATTACTTTAACTAACACGATGCTATGTTGATGGTTTATAAAACGTAACACATTTCATGATGGAAAATTGTGAACCTGCCCCCCTCAGGTTTTCAGTTTTATAAAAGAATTCTTTACAACATCGAAATATAGAGAAAAGTAATGATTTGATGTTTTGTTTTTCTTTTATGGAGACTACATCATGTTATTTTATTGGGAAAATGGTAAATGTTTGACAATGCTGTCTCATCTGGTGACTTTATCTGCAGGCAGAATTGCGACACTTTTTAACAAATCATTCCATTTACTGGGAACAGTGGGGAATTCCTGCCATGTATCCAGTTAATGAACTCTCCCACAGATATTGAATTTCCCTATTGGCCCGAATGACTAGAAATCCAAAGAAAAGCACATTTTAAAGCCAAAATGGAGCAACGGTGGGTGCTGGGGGGAAAGGAAGAATTAAGAGTGAAACTTGTGAAAGATTAATTCATTACTACTGGCAAGGATCCATAGTTTTCTTTCTTTTTTTCACCCCATATGTGACTCAATATCCACAAAGAGAGAAAAGAATAGTATCGGTTTTTAACTCTAATTTATGAATTTTAATCAGAGAGAAATAGAGAGGGAGACTGACATAGGACTCAAATACACCTACATTGGAATTCCTGCTACACTTTAGCACCAATCTGAACTCAGTTCCCATATACTTTCAATCATAGTAATAATAAACTGTGTAGAGGATGTGCATGTAGTAGGTACTCAAAAAGTATTAGTGCTTATCATTAGTTTTAACTGTTACTTGCTGCCAAGCTCACAAATTATCATGTCCAAGTACACTGTAAATTTCTGTTTGAAAAAATGCATTTATCCTTCAAGCCTTAAACTTTTGTGAATTGGTGATAATTAATAAATGAATCCAAACATCGATAGCTTCCTTTACTAGACTTGCCCCTCTTCCAATGCTCTAAGCTCTGTATTTTAGTCAAGATTTTGCTCTAAACGCACTCGTCTCCTCTTCTGTATTTTTGAACTTCTCTCCCTTTAACTGAATCTTCCCAAGTTTCATTTCATCATTATCTTTCTAAAATACAGACTTACTCATTTCATGTTGACACCCTCCTCCCATCTGCTAAAAAGTAAGTTCAAACAGCTTACTGGAACCTAATGGCCATCTTCCTCATGCCTCAACTCAACCTCATCTCTCTTACTTGCATCCTGCATTCTAGGATTGGTGAATAATCTGTAGTGTTCTAAACACAGCACAATATTATACACCTTTGTAAATGCTAGCCTACCTAAAATGTTCTTTTTTCCAAATATATTTGGCTAAACAAACTGACTCAGCAAAATATGGCTGACACATTATTTTCCCTGTGCATGGACAATTAATCACTGCCTCTTTTGTTCTACTACCAATTCTTAACATCATGAATTTTTGTGTGAAACTGCTAGATATTTTTATAACACTATATCATAGGTAATGAATGTTCACCACCAACTACATATTGGGTTCTCTGTTGGAATAGTTTATATGCAATGTCTCATTTATTCTTCAAAATGATTTTATGAAGCAGTTTATCCTCATTTTATAAATGAAGAAACTAAGACTTCAGTATTAATTGACTCACCAAGGTCCCTGAGCTAGTAAATATTGGAATGTTCCAAAGAGAGAATTGTGCTTAGCATATGTCAAGTGCTGCAAACAAGATGAAAACAAGAGCTAAAATGTTAACATACATATATACATACAAAAGAAATATTAACCAAGAAGAGAGGTCTTTCAAAACCTGTTGGTAACCTCTAGGAAAACAGAAGGGGAGTCAGAAACCAGGAAAGCTTGGCATTGAATACAAACTACCCTTTCAAGAAATATATTTGCAAAGTTGAAAAAAAAGGAGTGACCATCTGCAACAGATTGAAGGAAATAATACTAATATTAAAAAATAGTAGAGACCTGAAACCATACAACTCCTAGAAGAAAACATAGGCAGTCATCTCTTTGATATTGGCCTTAGCAACACTTCTCCAGTATGTCTCCTCAAGCGAGGGGAACAAAAGCAAAACTAAAACTATAGGGACTACACCAAAATAAAAAGCTTTTGCACAGTGAAGGAAACCATCAATGAAACAAAAAGGAAAACTAATGAATGGCAAAAGATATATGCAAATGATAAACCCAATAAGGGGTTAATATCCAAAATATATAAAGAACTTATACAACTCAACACCATTAAAACATAGGCAGAAGACCCAAATAGACATTTTCCCAAAGAGACATACAGATGGATGGCCAACAGATGCATGATCAAAAGGACAAGAAATAACAAGTGTTGGTGAGGATGTGAAAGGGAACCCTCATGCACTATTGGTGAGAATGCAAATTGGTGCAACCACTGTGGAAAACAGTACAGGGTTTCCTCAAAAAAATAATAAAATAGGGGCGCCTGGGTGGCTCAGTTGGTTGGGCGTCCGACTTTGACTCAGGTCATGATCTCGCGATCCGTGAGTTCGAGCCCCGCGATGGGCTCTGTGCTGACAGCTCAGAGCCTGGAGCCTGTTTCAGATTCTGTGTCTCCCTCTCTCTCTGACCTTCCCCCATTCATGCTCTGTCTCTCTCTGTCTCAAAAATGAATAAACGTTAAAAAAAAATGTAAAAAAAAATAAAATAAAATACAAAGACAATATGATCAAGTAATTCCATTAGTGGGTATTTACCCAAAGAAAGCACTAATTCGAAAAGATAGATGCACCCCTGTATTTATTGTAGCATTATTTTATAAGAGTGAAGATATGGAAGTAATCCAAGTGCCCATCGACAGTAAATGGATAAAAAGGATGGGGTGTGTGTTTATGTGTATATGTGTGTGTATATACACAGATATATATATATATATATATATATATATACACACACACACACACACACACACACACATATATAATGTATATAATGGAATATTACTCATCCATAAGAAAGAATGGGATCTTGCCATTTGTAACATGAATGGACCTAGAGGGTATCATGCTAAGTGAAATAGGTCAGACAGAGAAAGACAAATACCATATGATTTCACTTATACGTGGAATCCAGAAAACAAAACAAATAAGCAAATAAACAAAAAGGAGAAACAGATGCATAAATACAGGTGGTTGCTAGAGGGAAGGTCAAAACAGGTGAAGGGAACTAGAAGGTACAGGCTTCCATTCATGAAATGAACAAGTCATAGGGATGAAAGATACAGCATAGGGAATATTTTAATGATATCATAATAGCACTGTATGGTGACAGATGACAGCTACACTTGTGGTGAGCATAACATAAAGTATAGAGTTGTTGAAACACTGTGTTGTACATCTGAAATTAATGTAATGTGTCAATCACACTACAGTATTAAACAATGGCAAAAAAGTGACCACATGAGTATTTTTGGAAGCTGACTGTAAAATACTGTTTCCTCAACTGAGTTTGATTTTGTGCCTCTCTCTGGAAACATTTCACAATGTCTGGACACATTTTTGTTGTAACAACTGAAGAATGGTACTGGTATGTAATCACTAATAGCATGGATGCTACTAAATAATCTATAATAGTAAGAATGACCCCCACAACAAAAAATTATCAGGTCCAAAATGTGCCAAGTTTGAAAAATCCTGGTCCAAAGGATCCATTGGAGAGGAAGATATTGAAAAAAATAAGAGAAAAGAGATAATGGATAGGACAAAATTGGTAAGAAGGAGAAAGGAAATAGATAAACATGTTACCTTTAAGAAATATTTATCAAGAAATATTAACTTCATTTTAGAGGATACAGAGATTAAAGTTCAGACAGTTTAAATGACTTATCCTTTCAGGATATCCTGCTATCCTTTCAGGATCTAGCAGAAGTTTCATTCAAATCTTTGAGCACCCAATGTGATGTTCTTTTAACTATGCCACCTTATACATTAAGTTCAAGATTGAGGATAATTCTTGGAGATGTGATAGCATGCAGCCATGAAGCAATTTTGCTTAAAAATTAATGAAATGTCTATTGATTTTATATTTCTACTACAACATACTTAGGGCCTTTATTTATATTAAAGAAGAGAAACATGTCTATAGTCCTATAAACATTTAAGTAACTCAGAAGGACATGTTCCGCAAATTGGCATCAAATATATATTCAATATTGACACCTGAAGAACAATGAAAAAAAATTGTATGATATTTTTAATAACACTTAATCACTTTTAATTTACCCAAGAATATTTAGTATTTTTGTAGTTTAAAGCATGAGATATAATTCTTTAAAGACTGTAAAGCACAAACTAAAATAACAGACAAGAGTATCAAATTGCTACATTTCTACGAATGGTTACTCAAGAGAAATAAATGTACAATATTGAAAAGCTTAGCATTTTTCCAGTAGAGAAAATGTTAAAATTCAAGGATCATTACAACATTCTGCATACCATTGCTACCACAAAGGCAAAAACAATTAAAACGACCATCAACAGTTTAACTGTGAAACTTGGAACATGAGCCATAACTAGAAAAAGAAACAACCATGTTTCTTGAAGTACAAATAAGTAAATGTGCAAGCACAGCAGAAAGAGGCAAGGAAGGCGGAATCATCTAGGGAGCGGAGGGCTGACCTGTGCAGCTGTAGGCCTGGCGAGCTCTGGAAGTGCTACCATGTGAGCCAGCCAACAGGAGTGTCGACAGTCCTCAGCAATCAGGCATCTTCTCCAAGAAGGAAACAGCTGGAGGCCAGAGCCAGATTCGACTCTATTGACATCTGCTGCTATAATCCTATCATGGGCTTTCTTATATTTATTTCTGTTATTGGAGCAATTCGGTAGAGACCATGTGTCAATTTAATTGTCTTCTCCTGATAATTCTAGGCACTTGGGCACACCAATGATGTATTTGCAATTCACTAGCAGTGTTAACCAAATATTTAAAACAAACCTTACTCGTCTATATAGAAATCAAGTCAATCAATAGCCCTTCTTTTATCCCCCTGACACAGCAAAATCTTCACTGTGGCAGTGTTAGTAGTTAAGAGTGATGTCTTCTGGAAGCACACAGCCTTGGTTTGAATCCCTCTTCTACCACACTCTAGCACTGAGATATTGGTAAGTAATATAACTTCTCTCTGCCTCAGTTTTTTTATCTATGATATGAAAATGTCAATAGTGCTTATATCATAAGGCTATTGTGACGACTAACAGGATACTCCATAAAGTGCTTGGCCCACTACCAGGCATATAACAAACCTCTGTAAACATTAATTAATATTAGTCCTTCTCTGTAATGATTTATCCTAAGTATCATTGCCAGCGTAATTCTGTCCCATTCTTACATAAGAGCCTTCCCCAACGTCTACTAATGAAGTCTGCCTCCATGTATAATTTGACCAGAACCTGCTCCTCTCCATAAACAGTCTCCTCAAGTTATAAAGGTTTATTCACTGGGCATTCTGTGCAAACATCTTCTCCAACAAATGCTTTTTGCTCCATATATCTGGGTCCTCTCTGCCCATTAAATATCAAATACTTGATGAAGTCTTTGCTGAATGCTCCATCCAAATTGGATTTCTTTCATCCCTTAAATATGACAAACATATTGCCCTCATTAGCAGCAATATTCATATAATATATTTACTTGTCTATATTGCTCTTCATGTTTTTTTTTAAATTCAATGTAAGGCCTTAAGTATCTTCTGTTTTTAAACCATTAGTGCTAGCACTCTATGAATGAAATGTTAAGAATTGTCTACCTTAATTGTCCTTAAAAATGTCCATACTAACATGGACATAAAGGCAACTACTCTTTTTAGAATTTCCTTTAGATCTCTCCAACTGGATGTAAACTTTCCTTCCCTTTAACCTCCTCAACAATTTGTTTACTCTTTTCTTTGACTTTTGAACAGACTCAAGAATGGGTGAGATTTGGCAGGTAGGGCATATCTAGAAAAACTACTGCAATTACATCATGAAGAGAGAGCATAATGCAACAGACAAATGAAATAAAATAAAAAGTAAAAAATAAAACCTTTGTAGAAACAAACCTAGATTCAAATTCTGGATCTTGGTACTAGTTAATCATCTGATCTTATGAATGTCTCCCACTGAGTTTATTTCTCTGTAAATGTGGATAATATATAAGCCTTCTCTGAAATGTCATGAGGGGAAAAAAAAAGAAATTTCCCATAAAGCACAAAGTAGGTGTTCAAAAAATTAATTTTGATAGTAATGTAAAGAATCTTGAGTTTGCATAGGTAATTCAAGAGGGAAAAGGTAAGTGAGCCCAGAACTAGAAAGAAACTGAAATGAGAGGAAAAATGAGAGGTAAAAGAGAGGTGGCAGACCAAGGGGGAAGGAGGCTGAAGGAAGTGGTAGGTATGGCCAGGGGACTTTGAAGAACAAGTGTGTGTCTAATCCTTAATTACATGTGATGTGCTAAGCTGTGACAAAAATAGAATCCCCTTTCTCAGCTTTAATCTCTAGATTCTTAAGTAAAATTTCCAAAGCAAAGTGACTCTCTTCCTTATTTGGATGAATGCCCAGGAAGAATGGAAAAACCAATCCATATGAAGAGAGGCACTGGAAAATTCAAAGACGTAAAGAAAGCAGAACAAGAGACATCTAGAGAAAACATAAGTCCTTGAGATATGGTGATGGAGTTTCCAAATTTATGTGGCCCGGAATCTGGAACTAATGTTATTTATTTGGTAAAGGATAGTGAGACTAAGCATTCTGAACAACTGGGGACACCCAGGAAGGAGACATCTGGAAAATAGTAGCTAGATGGAACTACAATAGAAGAAGAAGAGGTGTCAACAATTGGAGAATGGAATGCCTGAATGAAAGAATTCTAAGACACCAGAAGTGACAAATTTACCAAGCAGTAAGCAGGATGGTGAATGTGTTGTATGTATGTAGTGGAGAGCCACAAGAAGAGGGGAGATCACTATGGAATTATTGCAATAATCAATAGGAAGTGTAACAAGGGCCAGTAAATGAGACTGTGTATAAAGGAATAAACCCAAGCTCTAATATGGAGATAAACCCCCCCAATTTCTAGCAAGTTATAGAATGTATATTGCCAGATATTAGATTAGGAATTCAAGATCAAGTAACTGGAATAGTGGTATTTACACTAATCAGTAACAAGAATAGGAGAAGGGAGTGCTGGATTGAAGACACATTTCTGACAGTCACATATAGATTTGTTTCCTCTAACCATACCATAAGGTTATCTGGTGCAAGGACTAGCAAAGTGCACCACATAAATGTTTCTTAATGATAGCCATCTACTGTGGGTACCGTACAGGGTCTCCTTTTCCTTAGAAATAGAACCCGTAATTTTTAGCTGGGCACATGGCTACCTAGAATAAACACTACATTTTTCAGTCTCCACTGCAGCTAGATAAGGCCTGGGAATGGTACACAGGCCAACTGGATGTGGAAGAATCCATAATGAAACAGTAGGTGTCCTTCTAATTGAACAAAACTCAAATTATCCACCCAAGACTGAGAGATAGATGCCACAAACTGGTGATAGTGGGCAAAAGACAGAGATGGATTCCCTGACAATTGCATGAAGCCACTTTATCAGTTATGGACTGCTTACTTCCAAGTATTCTTTACATGAAAAAGAAATAAACTACTATGTTGTTTATCCTATTGTTATGTTTTCTACTCTTTGCAGTCAGATCTAATTATCTCTAATACAACGTCCTTGATCATTTTTGCTCTTTTCTTCAGTTCTATTTTTTCAAGGTTTATAAAATTCTTTAAATATACTTTTTTGTAACATTGAGAAATATTCTGAAATGCTGACAAGTCATTCTTTAAATTTGTTTGAAAAAGTTTTTAATCTGATAAGTAGCATGTTAAAAAACATCCCATAAATACAACACTGCTTACCACAGAGGCTTATTGGAATATCAGATATGTGATTGATATGTGTGTTAACCAAAGAGGTCAACCAAACTGGATTGAAAACAGTACTTATGGTACATAAGTCTTAGGCCAGGGCCATTTAGCAAAGTGGAAGTTTGACGAAACCTGCAGATGATAGCCATGGTCAGCAAAGAAAAAGGGCCTACCTATTCTTTCCATCTAATCCAGAGGAGTCGTTGTGGGTACACAGAACATTAGAACAGGCTTATAGGGTATTTGTTTTTAATTATCTGCATAAAGGTAGATATTTTTAGTCTTTTGTTGATAACTTATACTTCTCTACTTTTACCCTGAATTGCTTATATTGGACTAAGAACTATAAGCCTGCAATCAATTATTTTTTAACTGATTTTTCTTGTGTGACTTTCTAATGTTTTCTTAAAACACAGAAGGAATAACATAACTTGAGAGCTACAAATACTTTAAAAATCATTCACTCTAAACCCTATATTTTATAGAGTAAATGATACAAAGAGACTAATGAATTTAACTAAATCTTTCTCAGAAGAATTATTCATTCATTGATTCATCCATTAATGTATTAATCCATTCAAATACTATTGAATTTTAGGCAGAAAGCACTAGGCAGAGGGAGCTGTAGCATAGCATAAATAAGGCCTTGCCATCTACATATTTTCACAGTGGGAATGGAAATAAATTATCCAGATAATTAAAACACAATGTAAATAAATGTGCCTTAAGGATTACTACAGGCAAAGAATCACAAGAGAGGAAAGGAGGGTAAGGGGTAGCTAGCAAAGACTTTAGGGAAAAAGTTGCATTTGGCTTTTCCTTAGAGGATTTGAACAGGTGGACGTTTCAGGCAAACGGGATGGCTTTCTTTTTAACTTGTAGATTTTATTTCAATATAAAGTTAGTTTTTTCTGAAGTCATTTGAAAATTACATTTGGGTGGGAAAGTAAAATCAAAGCATTTCCTAAGCCAGAGGTGAGAATGCTGACTTTGATTAACACTGCATTAAAAAGTGATGTTTATCAAGGTACAAATGAATCCCCCTAAAGTTCAGCAACTGAAAGACCCTGTTACCCCTCAGCATCTGGAGAAAACGTGCAGGATGGCTTACACACCAAGAGCTAGGAGCCACTGCTCCCAAAATATCATAAATTAAATGACTGAAAAAGATGTTAGTAATAAGTAAAACAGTAGGGTTTCAATTTACAAGTGAAAAATCCAGACAAATTTACAGTATCAAGGAAAACAATATTTCATTTTTTCATATTGCAATGAATTAAGCATTCTAAGATACATAACTTTCAAGCAGAAAGTGTTTAAACTGCAAATGACATTGAGAAAAAAGTCATGGCATCTATATGGATTTTTACAGATAAATCCTTCTTTTATACTATAATATGCATGAAAAATAGGTCCCTCTTTTCTCATATTTGTGATTGGTTATGGTTATTAGAAATGAAGAAAAAAGATATCTAGGACTAACTAGGGGCTTTATCAAGAAGTACTCAGTGATAACAAACATGCATTTTCAGAGAAATTTGTTCATGACTTTTCTACAACTGTAAGTTATCAATACACTTTTACATATGCTAAATATTTAGCTGTTCAGTCATGCAAACTACTTACTTTCTTACTCCGGATTTCCTCTACCACTCCCCATTTCACAACAGGCTTTATATCCCACCTAAAAGGAAATTTGCATTCAAAAGTCTGCAAGTAACCTTCAGCCACTAACCTTACTGTCTTCTGTCTCCTTAGCTTTCTCTTGGAGGGGTTTCTTCTCTCCAAATTCACAGGTTGCTTTTAATGTGAGCTGACAAGAAAGCATTGAGCTCTCCGGTTCAGTAAGTTCCAAAGGTCTTGAAGAATAGGGCTGTGACCCAGTAGTGCCAAGATTTGGTATCAGAAGAGCAGTATGAGCAGGCTTTGACCCAACAGCTGGCTGTCTCAGTTTTGAGGCAACCCCAAGTACAGGCATGGCTTCTATAAAAGTATCTTCTTGCTGCCAAAGAAAATGCTTCTAACCTCAGTCTGGTAGACTCCAACTTTAGTATTTCCAGAACAAATACTTTAAACAAAACTAGCAGTCATCATGATTTAAAAAAAAAAAAAAAAACCTAATAATATAACTTCCAGGAAGAGGCAAAACTTCCCTTCATCTTCAGTTAAGTATCTTTCTTTCTTGCTGGCTTGAATTCTCATATTCTCTCATCTCTCTCTCAACCTCTCTCTCTCTCTCTTTCTCTCTCTCTCTGTTCAGTGAGTCAGTGTCTATGTAATATTAAATACTCCTTTGGGGAGTAAACTTTTCTTGAAGGTAACTGCTACAAAGCTCCTTCTCTAGGATTAAAGAGCTCCTGCTTTTTTTCCCTCCTACCACGGCAGTCTGAGTCTGAGCACTGAGAATAAAGAAGTGGAGAGAAACAAAAGGAAACGTCCTCAGTCCAACTGTCAAGGCAGCCAAAAGACCACAATAGTGGAAGGACAGGAGTCCTTCCTGACTTCAGAAATAACCAGCCTATCTTCTCTTTTTAAAGAAAATCATATTTCCCCCAGTTTAAAAAAAAGAATGAACACGATTAATGGCCAAAACAAACAGCTGTTGGAAGAACTTTTAGCCCGGAAACAATCTCAGCAATGAAGCTGTTTGTCTGATTTCCAGCTATTTTTCACTACTGACAGCCATGAACCACGGTGCTCATTCTGTTTTATCCCATGAAATCAAGTTAAATTCATGCAATAGTGCAACTTGCCAAAGCTGTTAAATCAGCAGACTATACCTGCCTAGGTTATGAAAACACAGTAAATATGGACAGCAATCATATTTGCTATCAGTAATCATTGTTTCTAAATTTAACACCAATAGTGATAAAAAAAAAAATTCACTGCTATTCCATGTAGGTGGAACGTACTACAGAGCAGTTACTGGACCAAGTACTTTATGTATTACCACATTTAGCCAATGAAATGACTCAAGAACACACACTTGTCTTCTCCACTACATAGAAAGGATAACCAAGACTCAGATTCTCTTAAATAACCTGACCAAAGTCATAGAATTAGGAACTGGAAGAACCTTTACTACTTAGAGTAACTTCAAAAAACATCATAGAAACAACTTAAAATAATGCTGTTATTCGAGCTCTTCAGGTCCAAACTAAAATCCTAAGGTAATAAATACCCAAATATATATTCTGTGGCTACGAATAATGCTGCTTCTCTCCATAAAATTATTTTACTATGGTTAGATTATGTTCCATTTCTGGAAAAAAAAAACATGTCAGGAACTATAACAAAAGCAAGGGGTACATTTTTAAGAAAACATCTGTCATGAATGCATTATTGTCTGTAAAGTAGTTGCACTTAGATAAGTTTCTCTGTCATTCCGTAAATATAATATTTATGTGACGGTGTTGAGATTTCAACAGCAATTTCCTATCTAGTAATAGGAATTCACTTAGTTCAGATTCCTCATGTTTCTGTTGAAGAATCTAAAAGACACAGGTGGACTCCTTTTTTCTTTTTTTTTTTTTAATTTTTTTAATGTTTATTAATTTTTGAGAGCAAGACAGAGTGCAAGTGGGGGAGAAGCAGAGAGAGAGAGAGGGAGACACAGAATCTGAAGCAGGCTCCAGGCTCTGAGCTGGAGGTCAGACCCACGAACCTCAAGATCTTGACCTGAGCTGAAGTCAGATGCTTAATTGACTGAGCCACCCAGGCGCCCCTTCATTTTTTTCTTTATTTAGAAAATCTCTGTTCTATTCATTAAATATATTAAGAATTAGTAATATTGCAAGAGAAGTTCATAGAAAAATGAGTGGACATTTAATGCACATTCAATAAATGGTAGCAATTACAAGAATCATAACTATTACTATAGAAAACACCTCTTTATAGTCAATTATTTTCTTTCTCTACTGTTTCCAGCTCTATAAATAACTTTAAGTTAGAAGCAGTAATTTACAGATAAAAGCTAATAACTAAAGTTGAATTTATATGTTCTTTTGATATACGCATAGAAGAAATTCAAATACGAGTTAGAAATCTTGCCAACTTTAAAAAAGAAAGTAACTCAAGTGGGATTTAATGGTATAATAAGAAACAAATACAACACTAGTGGGAATGAGAAACAAAGTGATCCCTCTGAGGAAGTAAGTTACTTTATAATTAACAAACCATTTAACACACTGTCCCTTCCAAAGACTATAAAATACTGCAAAGCCGAAGATGTTCATGTTCCTGAAATAGGGGTTTAAAGTAAATAAGAACATATATGTATTGTGGGGTGCTTGTGTGGCTCAGTCAGTTAGGCGTCCAACTTTGGCTCAGGTCATGATCTCCCAGTTTGTGAGTTCAAGCCCTGCATCAGGCTCTGTGTTGACAGCTCCAAGCTTGGAGCCAGCTTCAGATTCTGTGTCTCCACCTCTCTTTCTCTCTCCCTCTCAGAAATAAACATTAAGAAAAAGGTATATGCGTCTTGAAATCCCCACATTGCAGACAAAATGGCATAACCAAAATAATAAAACTTGTGGGAAAAATAGGTTCTGGGAAGACCAATAAAACATGCAACTTTGGGAACAGATCACTAGCAAAAATAATATTGGTACCTTGGAAGACAATTTGGACCACCCAAGCAAGCAGTCCAGCCCAGAGTTTAAAAAAAATACAATTGATAAGAAGTGATGATAATACTTTATTAGAATTGGTGGGAAAAATCTAGGTGGAAGGCAAACTCTGAGCCAATAGGCTCGCCCGTGAAACAGGCACAGGGGGCAGTACAGTCTGCAAATATTTGAGAACCACACAAGACGAGGGGTATGTACCTCTGGCTAGGGAGCCCCAAATGCACAGACACTTGTTTTTGTTTGTTTGTTTTGTTTTGTTTGTTTTTAATTTTCTTAAAACCAAAAGGAATCCTGTTGACTCTTCAGTATCAAACTTAAGGACTTCTTCTCCTGCCCAAGGTTATAATTTAACTCTATTCTGCCTCCTTTGGACTAGAATAAATCATAGTTAAGGCTATGCAACTTCTACATTATACCAGCATAATTCTATTTACCAACTGCAAATGAGCTCGGTGGTATTTTAGAAACATATGCTGGAGCAGAACATGCTATATAATTCCCGATATAATCAAATTGGAAAAAAAGTATTTACATTCAATAAGATGTCTTTTCACTTTGAAACACCTTTTGCTTATTGGATAATATCATTTCCCTGAAAGACAGGGTTGAAAACAGTTCCCACTGTTGACTAATTCTATGAAATAACACCTACACCAAGAGCAACAAAAGCAAATTAACTTATTCTAGAGAATGAATTGCGTGCCAGGAGTAGTCATCACATTCCATCCTAAAAGAACATCACCTTTAAATAGGAGACAAAGGTCCAGAAAAGTTAGACACTTAGCTTAAAGTCACAGAAAAAGGGGTTTCTCAAACTGGGTTCAACAAACCACCACCTGGAATGCTTGCTAAACATACAGATTACTGGATTCATCCTAAACCCACCAAATAAGAATCATGAGGGCAAGGGAGAAAATCTGACAATAGAATTTAAATAAACTGATTCTCCCAGACACTAAACTTCAAGATCTCTATTTTAGAGGATTAGTAGATTGACAGTTCAGGGAAAAGGCTAAAGTTATATCGCCTGGAGTCAAATCCCTGTTTCCTCACCTGCTAGCTATATGAACTTGCAAGTTGCTATGCCTCAGTTTCATCATCTACAAAATGGGAAAAAATAATTTTGCTTCTTTTACAACATAGCTGTGAGACTTAAAAGAAATAAATGTATGAAGTCATTAGAACAGAATCCACCACATAAAAAATGGCCAATAAATGTTGGCCATTAATGTGGTAAGACATATAATGACCCTGAGAATTACTGAGGTAAGGTCAAAAAGCATAAGTAAAAAATTTTGTCAGGATCATAAGGGTCACCAGAACTGAACTCAGGGGGGGAAATCTGGAAAATTAAAATGAGATAAATTACTTGTCATTTTCCCAAAACATACGACCTTCCAAAATCAAGGTAGAGTTTTAGGCAATAAGAGAATTCCAACCTGGCTAAATTTTAACATGAGTTATTTTAAAAATAAATAACAAAACCTCATGAATTACAATTTACGAACTACTATTTATTTATAAGAGAGAAAGAAAAAATAACCGACTATCAAACAACATCAAGAAAATTCTTGCTAAAAGAAAAACATAGGACTGGTTAGTCAACTCAGATGTTTGCTAAAATAAGAGAGTCACATTCCTATTTTTAACAGCTTGACTAAAGTAAAAATTACACGTAAAATTCAACAATTCTAAAGAAATAATTCAATTTAACCAGAACCACAGCAAGATTGGAAAATTTCCTTCATCCCCAAAAGGATCTTTCATGTCCCCTTATAGGCAATGCTCCAGTGTCAACTCAAGCAACCAAAGAGATATGCTCGGACACAAGTTTTGTTTTTTATAGGAATCCATTTAATTAAAATTAGGCAGTCTTTTAGTGTCTGGCCTTTTTCACTCTGCATAATGCTTTTGAGATTTATCCATGCTATGTGTATCAATGATCCTTCTTTTGTATGGCAGAGATGTGTTCCATTGTGAAGATAGGGCACAGCTTGTTTATGAGATGGGAGACATTGTGAATAAAGCTCTATGAATATTTGAATATGTTTTGCATTTATGTTTATAATTTCTTATGGATATATAATTCAGAGGTGATTGCTGGCTTATTAGATTAGTATATATTAAATGGTGTAAAAAACTGCCAAACCGTTTTCCAAAACATGGCATTTTGAACTTCCACTAGCAATGGATAGTTGTCAGTTGTACACATACTCATCAGTACTTCATACTGTTAAGTCTCTAAAGTTAGCCATTCTAGTGAGGTGCAGTGGTATATAAGAACAGTTTTAATTTAAACTCTTCTAATAACTTATTTCTGTTGAATATATTTTTATGTTTTTTTGTCATGTAATCCATATAGCATCTTTCATGAAATGTCTGTTCAAAATGTTTGCTCTTTTTTTTTTTTATCTTATTATTGAGTTTAAACAGCTCTTTACATATTTTGGATACACATCCTTTCTTAGATATACATTTCAAAAATATTTTCTCCCAGTTTGCAGATTGTCTTGTTTAAGAGAAAATTCTCAGTATATTTCTCACGTTTTTTCAATCGTGTTACCAGAGGCCATAACTAACTGTACTTTTATGCTGAACTATGTTTTCATGAATTTTGCTTGTTTTCAAGCAAATAAGCTTGGAAGATAGACAAAAATAGCCTTGAAAGATAAAGATGATGTTTCCCTCTGGAGCAAAGAACAGGCTTATTTTCTGCCCATTATACTAAACATAATGCCTCCCTCCAGATAAAAATGTCAGGAAGTTTTGCTCATAACTAATCATAAAAGATTTGTGTTCCCTAGACTCAAAGTTTCTCTTCTATAACCCAGTGCAGTGCGGGTGAGACATCATCTAGTCCTTGTCACATTGTCCTATAGAAACTGGGGCTTGAGGAACCTGTACAAAAAGATGTGATACTCGGGCCACCGCTGTTGCTGTAAGTAATAAATCATCCCTGGTCTCTAAGGGAGGACTTTACTCCCTTCTGCCAAGTAGAGTGTTTCAGGACTCAGTGGCACTTTTTGTGAAGATACACCACATTAACTTACTAGTTTGCAAACAGAGTAAAATCTCAAACCCTTCATAGTTTTTGACATGTTAATATTGTTTTTTTTGACAATGCCGTCAGTTTCTGCTTTATGTGTTCTAAAGCTTTATCATTAGCTTTATACTCATTTAAGATTATTATTTCCTTTTGATGAATTGACTCCTTTAACATATATGATGAAAAGTCCTCCTTTATATTTGTTAATATTTCTTATTATAAAGTTTATTTTGGCAATATATGATGTTTCTTTTCATAAGTGTTTGGTATCAATTTTCCATCCTTTTACTTTAAATATGTATCTTTATACTTAAAAGTGGATTTCCAGTAGATGATGCATACTTCATCCTATTCTTTTATTCTTTCTGATAATCTGTGCTTTTTAAATGGAGTACTTAAGCCATTTCAAATTCGTGTAACTATGAATATGATTGGTTTAAGTCTACCATATACCATTAGTTTTCTATTTGTTTTTATTCTTTTTCCCCTTTATTCTTTTGATCAATTCAATGTTTTTTTCTTTTTTTATAAATTTAAATTGTATTTAGTTAACATACAGTGCAATTAATGTTGGTTTCAAGAGTAGAATTCAGTGATTCATCACTTACATACAACACCCAGTGCTTATCACAAGTGCCCTCCTTAATACCCATCACCCATCTAGCCCATCTCCCACTCAACTGCCTCCATCAAACCAGAGTTTGTTCTCTATCATTTAGACTCCTGGGGTGCCTGGGTGGTTCAGTCAGCTAAGTATCTGACTCTTGGTTTAGGCTCAGGTCATAATCTCATGGTTTGTGAGTTTAAGCCCTACATTGGGCTCTAGGCTGACAGTGAGAAGCCTGCTTGAGATTCTCTCTCTTTCTCTGTCCCTCCCCCACTTCCTCTCTCTCCCTCTCTCTCTCTCTCTCTCTCTCTCTCAAAAATTAACATTAAAAACAAGAAGTTTCTTTTGGTTTGTTTCCCTCTCTTCTCTTTTTTCCTCCATTTTCTGTATGTTCGTGTTTTGTTTCTTAAATTCCAGATAGGAGTGAAATGATGTAGTATCTGTCTTTCTCTGACTGATTTATTTCACTTAGCATAATACATTATAGCTCCACCCACATCATTGTAAATGGCAAGATTTCATTCTTTTCGATGGTTGAGCATTGTTCCATTGTGCGTGATACACATCAATAGACACATATCACACCTTCCTTATCCATTCATTAGTTGATGGATATTTCCATAGTTTGGCTATTGTTGATAATGTTGCTAAAAAAATTGGAGTGCATATACCCCCTCAAATCTGTATTTTTGTATCCTTTGGGTAAATGCCTAGTAATGCAACTGCTGGATCATAGGGTAGTTCGATTTTTAGTTTCTTGAGGAACCTCCATACTGTTCTCAGAGTGGCTGCACCACTTTGCATTCCTGCCAACAGTGCAATAGGGTTCCCCTTTCTCCTCATTCTCACCAACATCTGCTGTTTCTTGTTTGTTAATTTTAGTTATTCTGACAGGTATGAGGTGGTATTGTGGTATTTCCCTGAAGATGAGTGACACTGAGTATCTTTTCATTTGTCTCTAGCCCTCTGGGATGTCTTCTTTGGAAAAGTGTCTATTCATGTTTGCTGCCGATTTCTTCATTGGATTATATGTTTTGGGGGTGTTGGGTTTGATAAGTTCTTTATAGATTTTAGATAATAACCCTTTATCAGATATGCCCCTTGCAAATTTCTCCCATTCTGTAGGCTGACTTTTAGTTTTGCTGACTGTTTCTTTCACTGTGAAGAAGCTTTTTGTCTAGATGAAGTCCAAATAGTTTGTGTTTGCTTTTGTTTCTCTTGCCTTTGGTGATGTCTAGTAAGAAGTTGCTCTGCCTGAGGTCAAAGAGGTTTCTGCCTGTGTTCTCCTCTAGGATTTTGATGGTTTCTGTGTCACATTTAGGTCTTTCATCCATTTTGAGTTTGGTTTTGTATGTGGTGTAAGAAAGTGGTCCAGTTTCATTATTCTGCATGTCACCATCCAGTTTTCGCAGCACCATTTGTTGAAGAGATGGGTCTTTTATCCACTGGATATTCTTTCTTACTTTATCAAAGATTAGTTTACCATATCATTGTGGGATAATTTCTGGGTTGGATCAATTTAGTGTTTTAAACTAAGTTAGCAATTTTCCTTCTTCAGTATTTTAAAGATGCCAGTGTATTGTTTTTAACTTGCATAGTTTCCAATGAGAAGTCTGTTGTATTTCTGATCTCTGTTCCTCTCTATGTATTGTGGCTATTTTATCCAGTTTCTGTTAATATTTTTTTCTTTACCTAATTTTTATATATTTCTTCTGTTTTGTGTTCACTGAACTTCTTTATAGTTTTGTCAAATAGGAGAAATTTTTGACAATTATTTCTAAAAATATTGGTCTACTTCCCTCTTCCTTTCTGGGGCTCTAATTACACATGTGTTGGACCATTTGCTTTTCTTCCATAGGTTACTAATATTATGTTTATTCTTTAAACTTTTTAACGCTCTTTTATTCATTTTGCATTCATTAATTTCTGCTGTTATGTTTTCAAGTTCACTTTACTTTTCAAATCTTTACTTCTATAATACTTAATCTGTTTTAAGCTTATCTAGTGAATTTTATTTCAGATAATGCATTTTTCAACTCTAGAAGCTCTACACGGTGTCTTTTATATTTAACATTTCTCTTCTCATCATATTTATGTTCTCTTCTACCTTCTTGAATTTAGAGGCATATTTATAATATGTGTTTAATTGTCTTGTCCATTGATTTCATCATCTCTTTAATTTTCACACGTTTCTATTAATGGATTTTTTCTTTTCTTTCTTCCTTCCTTCCTTCCTTCCTTCTTTCCTTCCTTCCTTCCTTTCTTTCTTTTTCCCTTTTGGATATGAGTCATTGATACACTGTAATATTTTACTGCATGTTAGGCATTTTTACTGCATGTTCTGTGCTGGATTTCAAGGTGTGTTTGACTTTGTAATAGTACACAATTCAGCCACTATTGAGATCTTCTTATAAGCTATGTTAAAGAAGGCATAGAGGAGCTTATTGTTTAGAGCTAATGTAACTCCACTCCCAAGTAAATATACTTTTTTCAACTCTAACAAATGCCTGAAGACTTAATTGGTCTCTCTACTTTAGCTAGGGGGAAATACCATGTATTCCTAGACTTGTGTGAGTTCTTGGAATGGTTTATCATCTGTTTTTCTGGTGCTTTCTTCCTTGGTCTTCTTATTTCCTCTCAGACATGTACAATTATGTCCTCTATGAAACAGTGGAGGAAACATCTAAGTTTTGAGTGTTCATTCTCATTCTCTCATTCTTTCTCTCTCTCTCCACAGTTCCTTCCTTTCTAGTAATGTGCCTGAAAAAATTTAGACCTCTAGACTACCCTTAACTTTGATTTCAATCTCTATATTCAAGCACAACTCCCGGACTTCATTTAAATTTTCCATCCCTACTGTGTGATCTGGATAGTGTCTCCAGAAATTCAGCTGATACAATAATAGGATTCTCCTTTTATTATCCTTCTTTCATGGATCATAGACCTATGCTATCTTTTGTCCAATGGCTGCATAATGTTGTGTTATATACTTTGGCCAGATGCTAGTTTTTTTTTTTTTTTTAATTTTTTTTTTAACGTTTATTTATTTTTGAGACAGAGAGAGACAGAGCATGAGCGGGGGAGGGTCAGAGAGAGAGGGAGACACAGAATCGGAAGCAGGCTCCAGGCTCTGAGCTGTCAGCACAGAGCCCGATGCGGGGCTTGAACTCACGGACCGTGAGATCATGACCTGAGCTGAAGTCGGACGCTTAACCGACCAAGCCACCCACGCGCCCCCAGATGCTAGTTTTTTAATGTATGAGAATATATCAGATCCCTGTTAATCTACAATGGTTAGAAGCATAAGTAAAGAGTTATACTCCTAATTCTTATTTTTCTCCAATCCATCCTGAAAACATTGGGTGTTACTAGTTTTCACTTTAGACCTCAAAAACCTCCATTGGTTTGTTAGTTTCCTTCACCTAGCTAAGAACTTCCCATAAACCTTAGAGAAGAAATATTTTGTACTAACAGCTTGCAAAGTGTTTGACTGACTGAATCAGATAGCCTTCCAAATCTAATGAGAAAATTAAAATTAAAAAAATAATATAAGACATAGTGAGCATGGAGTTAAAACAGTTCTCCAGACTTGTCTTTAAACACTTAAAACACCGAGGTCTATTTTAGAATATCTCTTGCCAGAACCCCCATTGGCATCATTTTTTTTCAGGGATCTGGGAAAAATTTGATACATACAGAAGTATTAGCCATACAGCATATTTAAGGGGGCAATAAGCCAAGATATGCCTTTATTATAGTATTGAGCAGGGGGAAAGAAGGTAAGCCAGCTGTCTAAAACATAAAGGCAGGTGATGAATACAAAGAAGCCAATAATAAAACAGTTAATGGACATTTGGAAATGCACATGATGCCCATTAAAATGAGGAACAATTCAGGAAAGGTGGAAGCTAGTTATATCTGCTCTACAGCATACATTTACCATCTTACAGGCTTCCTTACAATATGCTACTGATGCAGTTAATTGAGCAAATAAAATTCATCAAATTCAGAAGGCCACTTAACCATGAAGCATAATGAAAAGCAAATGTAGTGAGCTTTGAAATGGCATTGCATGTTATACTCTCTCTTTTAGAATATCATCCCCCAGAGTCAAAAATACATACATCTGGAGAAAGGACAGCTATTTTATTAAAACAAAATCTATTCGATAGTCTTGCCAGATAAATTTCAGGGCCCCAACAAGGCAGTAGATCTTACAAATCTAAAGAAACTCTCAAAAAGGACATTGACAACTTTTAAAATAGTTACACTTGAAGGAACTATTCTTGTTGGCATATATGTACAAAAAGACATTGCACTAAAAAGATAAATAAGAGCACCTTAACCCAAATCATGAGAGCTTGGTCCTGGAAAGTGCAGCCAAATAATTTTAGCCATAACAATATATAAAATAGTGTTTTATGAAAGTATCTTTTTCACTACTGTTCCCTTGCCACTTTTATTATTTTTAGCTTAGCTTTGAATATTATATATAAATAAGACTTGGTGAAAATAAAAAGGAATGACACACCAAGATATAACTGCTTAAAAGGTAAAAATAAAAGTGTTGGTTGCAAAAGTTGTACCTTATAGTTGTGAAGAATTTTTAGGAAAATCACGTGGAACATTGCACATTCTCACATCCCAAGAACCCTAGGCCAGGCAATATAACCATCACCCTTATTCTTTCAGAGTAAAAATGTTAACTATTCTGTTTCACTTCAGATATACTGACGGTGCCTCAGGTTCCTTTTAGGAACTGAAAAGAAATATTTTCTTAAGTTTTCTTTTTAGGCTATTTATTTTCAAGTTTTAACCCAGGGTAGGAATATAATCACCTGTAATTTCCACCCCAAAGATGAATTAAATGAATTGTTGCCTGTGATCAGAAGATATTTCCCTTAGTTGCAGCAAAGGGAATTTTAGGTTTGCTAACATTCATATCCATTCTACAAGACCACCCAGAAAACCCACTCGAACCAACAGCTTCACAAAGGTGGTCTTTATCAACTCATGCAACATTTTCCTGCGAACTCTGGGGATATTTCGAAATAGCTGTGTGCATGGGGCCAGAAGAGTGGGGAAGGAGGAGGCTATTGAGAGATTCAGCAGGATAACTTCTTATTCAACCTACCTAAGACATGGAAATAAGAATGGGGGATTAGAAAGTGTGAAAAGGAAAGCATGGGGTCTACTAACTAACGTCCTACTATTCTGAGTGTTTTATTCAGCTGCTTGGTCAGCAACATAAAATTACAAATGTATTATAGGCATGTTTATTCCACTGGGCAAAAATAGTGATCCAAGGCCACCACTTGTGGTTTTCGTACCTTCTACATCTGGAGTGGTGCAGGGCACATTATTCTCAGCTGTATACAATGGCCTTATTTTCAATAGGCCAGAAAGAAAATGAGACCAATAACTGAGAACCATGCTTCTCTATCAGGAACATTTAATCCATTAGATTTAGAAATATGCAGAAAATAGACCATAAAAAGATGCAAGCTTCAAGTATACCCTTAAAAGAAAAAAAAAATCTGAATGAATGAATGAATGAATGAATTCAAAGTTTTCCTCTTACTTTTTATCTGCCTTCACCAGAATAGTTGTCTTTAAAGATTTTTTTAACTGACATTATCATCCTGACCTCGCCATCTGTTTTCTTTGCCAGTTTTTTCACTAAAATGTTGATGTCCACATATATACATTCCCTTCGTTTCCATATTGTCTGAGTCTCAAGGGTTCCTTTTCTTGAAATTTCACAAAGAAAGGATGATTACTGACAGCAGTAGAGACTGCTGTCTCTTCTTATATATACTTTGCTTATTGGTTTTATGAACAACACGTAAGTTACCCTAAAATATCTTCCTCTTTCCTGTTTTAAATGCTTGAAAAGTAAAAATAACTGAATAGAAAAGAATAATGTTGAAAAATATGAGACATTTCTGTAAAGATGACTTTCAATTGAGGAAATTTTTTATCACTATCAAGATAAGATATATAGAATGAATACATATATATATATATGTGTGTATATATATATATTCAAATATATTCATTCTATATAGAGTTTTAAACAAAGTTGTAATTTTAGGCTAAGACTGAGTTTTGTTTGTTTGTTTTGTTTTCTTAATTTTTTACCCTGCACCCATATTTGCTTGCTATATATTTTTACAACATTCTGTTTCTTATTCCCCTACAATGCTTCCACAAATTATTTATAAGCTTTAGAGGGTGGGCAAGGATGAGGATAGACAAAAAATGGATAACTAAGGTTGGTAATCCAAAATTTCATTCTATTTTTCTTTATTCAATAGCTAAATTTTTTAATGAATTGGAGAGAGTCCACAAACTTACAAGAAATGAGAATGAAGGAAAAAAATGCTGATAATCTGCTATTAAGTAGCTGGTGATAAACTAGATTTTCATCTAATACAAGAGGAAGTTCAACTCTTACTAACCTCAGCTTAAAATTCTCATGATTAGTCAACTCTTGTACTTTCAGGATGAGTAGCATATGTATACCATAGTTTTGTTAGTATTCAGTTCAGGCATGAAGGCAAAAGGAGTGAGGTGAGGGAGAACCACTAAAAATATTTAGAAGATTCCCACTGGCCTCATAAAAAGTTCCCAGATACATCTATAGCTGCCATGAGTCTTCTCTTTGCCAAGTTCTATAATAGCAACAAGAAGCTTTGAAATCAATCAATTCCACTATCACTGACAGATACCGCCTTAGTCACTGGAAAGGCCTGCAATGGATTTTAAGGATATGGAGGAAATTTGCACAGCCAAAATAAAATGAAATAAAGTACCATTCGATTTGCTGAAAATGGTATGGGCTGAAATCTATCAACAATGGGTACAAAACAGATCACATGTGAACTTGGAATATAGATTTAGGAAAATAAGCAATTTGCTAAGTTTGAAAATAATATAGCTTTTCATTAATTAAACTTGGCTACTAATAGGTATATTTATTTTCATACTCTTTATCATAAATAAAATAAAAATATATTTCTGGAATTGACAGGACAAAAGTTTCTTCTTTCAGATGCATGTAGGATGAAAGGTGAAATGTCAAAAATGAAAAATAATCTATTATTTCTCCTCTCCTATCAACACTTGCTGATGGACACCATCAGATACTAACCTACATTCTTGCAAATATAATGATTTATTCCAGACTTTCCTAACAGAAGTGTTAACTTTTACATGAGACCTTTGAAAACAAATGGTGTTAGCATTCATATACTCTTATTCCTGGGGACAACACAGCCAACTTTCCACACTTTCTGACAAAAAACAGGCAAACAAAGCAAAACAAAATTCTTTGAACAAACATAAATGGAAAGTTTCATAATTCTAATTGGATGGGATAGATTCTTCTCCCATAAAGCCAATTTCCCTGTTTCCTATTAAACATTAAAACTGCTCATTAGAAATATATCATTTTCATAGGACAGTTTTAAAAACCATGCCTGAAAGTATGTGCATTCTAGAAGTTTTATATCTGTAATTCTTTCTGAAATAATGGCATATTTGCATTTACTACTGTACATATTCCAGATTCTCATGAAACAAGATATTTGGGATTTCTCTGAGAATAACATTAGGAAAAATAAATTCAATTGTATGTCTTACTAAGAGTTATTTAAATTATTAAACTCTCATTTCCTTTGAAATTGCCTTTTGTTTATATTCATCAAGAAGGAATCCTTAACTTTCTCCTGCGCTCTCTCTCTCTCTCTCTCTCTCTCTCACACACACACACACACACACACACACACACACACACACACACACCCTAGTTTCTACACATTCATTTCACCACACCTCAGCTTCTAATTCACCTGCTTACTGCATCTTACTTGTACTTTCTCAATAGCCTGAGGCTATTAAATGATAAAATCAGTTTCTACAGATGTAGGCCTCTTCATACTGCTGAGGAAATACACAAAAATACTGCCTGATCACTAAAAGATTCTTAGAAACACATTTACCCAGATGAATTTCCCTCTGAGGGTTAAAATAAGATAAATGGGAAACCAGTGCTGATTTTTTCCCCACCAGCTTGTGTCTCTCAACTGGGTTTTAAGAGCTATCATACATAGCAAGCATGTGGAGACCATAACTGCTACAGTGTACATAAACAAGAAAAATAATGAAAATAACACACCATGAAAACTATAATAAAGGTGAAATGGCCATTTAATTGCACATCTGGCAAAGCTAAGAACTGAAAAGGAGAAAATGCTTTGCTAGAAAAACCTCAGGAGAGGTTAACATTTGCCTCTGCAATAAAAAGAAAGTACAGTGTGGTCTTGACAGAATCACTAGAACTTTGCAGAGCATTTTAATCAACAAGTAATGTAAAGGGGAAAAAAAGACTTTTTTTTTATATTAAGTAAACTCAGCAGCTTTTCCTCTTGAGTTCTTCTCTAGAGGATTTGATTTAAACAAAGCATCTCTGACAAAGAATGAGGCTTATTATTCCTTCACAGAATATTCAATGTAAGTGTGAAATTACCAGTAAATCTTAAAGGGAGTAGAGCAATTTCAGGCAATGTTAAAACGGTGAGCTCCATTTAGATGAGCTTAAAGTTTGCTTCTTCTCTTTCTCTCCATTTACATTTTACTGGTGCCATTTTTTCCTACGCATCTGAGCCCCTACAAAAATTCCATAAATGTATCACCAAAGTATATGTGGTAAACTAGGATTAAGGGTCAATAAATAGCTAATCAGAAGATGCAAGAGTAGTTGAATAAATTGGAAAGGAAGTGAAGAAGATGAAAATAAAAGAAACAAGCGCAGTTTGATAGTAGTAGGTAAAATACCAGCTCTGGAGGTCTCCTTTTGCCCAATTTGGTTTGTTAATCAGAAGAATTCAGAGTTGTAACACATCCATGAAACTTTACCACTCTCTCTGAACTTTTAGCTTTAATAGTTCACTTGTAAACAATGAACATTCTCTCCCTCGTTTAGAGATCATAAAGATGTTTACAACTGAGCTGAAACATGAAGCCCTGAACCCACATTACTTATTTCAAACGTTTTTACATATTTGCCTATTAATATAAAATTTATTTTTTTCTCCGATCCTGGCCTAATGAAGGAAGTGGAAGGGTGGTAAATAATAAAACAAAGTGAACATAAAGCAAAGTGGAACAAGATAGCGTGCCTGTAAGCAATGTTCAAAGCCCGCCATGTGCAGAGGGGTCCAAGAACACAGCTAGGGGACTGCAAGGTCCGCAGTTGGGTACAAGATTGATACAGATAATCATGTTTCTCAGAGGCTACCTGGTGCTTTCACCCTCCATTTTTCTAGTCATTTGTGCTTTCACTGAATAAAGATGTGGGACTCCTGGACAGTCCTAAATGATACAAACACTCATAGGAAAGGAAGCAAAAGGAAATAAATTCCAACATCTTAGAGCCTATCTGAAAACACAGACCCAGTACCAATTCCTTCCTGAAAATAAGAACAGTGATTTTCTAGTATCTTCACCTTTCAAAAGGCTGACAAATTCCTTTTTTTTGCAAAAGTACACCTTCTTCTCGGATGGAGCTAACGTACTTGTTTACCTATTAATCATAGTAGAGGGTGGTTGACACATCTGAAAACATAGGTGAATACACTAGGTGATATATTGATATTATGATAGATCACAAAATACCAGTCTGTTACCAGACTTTCTGCTTCGAGAATATTTAAGAGCCTTTATTCTTAATCCCTTTCCAAGGACTACCATTTTCATCTCCTCCGTAACGCGTCGTAATTACCCACAAATCTCCAACAATCTATTCTTAATTATTCTTGCCTCAAGTTTCTTCCTGCCTTTGAAATTCTATCTTATATTTCCTCAATACTGCTGCTTTTACTCCCTGTCCTCTAAAATCACTTGATATATGAGACTAGCTCAACATATAATATAGTGCAGTTCAGCTTCTCACCTCCCCTGGTATACACTTCTATATTAAGAGGTCCCAAAATGCAAAAAGTTATCATTAGAAAATTATGCAGTTTTCCTTAGCCATCAGATGATTATTTTATTGGAATATCTACAAATTGCTAAGTACCACACCCAAGTTCTAGTTTTGATAGATCATACTTGGCAATCTAAAAATTACAGTGTACAGTTCAAAAAGGATGTGGAGATGAGATGTACTAAAGAAAAGATCTGATGAATTATGACATCTCAGGAAGCCATGACCACACTTATATTAGAGCATTTTAGTTCTAATATAAAGTGATAATTATATGAGACTATGACATAATTTTAAAAGCTGCAACTTACTGGCGATGATATTCATGATAATTTGGAAAGCTATTCATTAGGGCATATACCAGGAATTTTTAATGCATTATATTTAACTTAGATAATCATAGTAGAGACCCTTAGCCTCACCAAACATTGAAAAGGCAAGGCAAATATTTACTATATGTTCCAGAAAATACATATACTGTAATCCTAGCAATGAGAAAACAGTAGCATAATCACATAGCCGTATCTTCAGAGAACAAGATTTTTAAGTTTACCACTTGGATTTTTAAAGTAATTGCATCGCTGCCCACTCTAGGATCCTCCTGATCAAGGGATATCTCCATTTGCTTCTAAATAAACAACACAAGTAACTGTAATGCCATAAATAACAAGACTGCAGTGAACTAAATAGTAAGTTATGACTAAAGTTACTGTCTGCCATTTATCTGCCTTTTGCATTATTTATTTATTCAGCCTAAAATTTTACTTTGAAATAATGAAGAACATCTGACTTGCAGTGAATAGAGCCAGAACTAAAATTCAAGAAACGTGTAATCCTTCCAACAGCCGTCCTCACCACCTTGTCTATTACACTGTTATACTCTGATGTTCAGAACGATTCCCCTCCCTGACAGCTTTCAAGGACCCTTCCATTAGCAGCGCCAATGTAAATGACGGCAAAGTCAGTACATCTTACTGCACACATCTCAACTCTTCGGGAAAATAAAAATTGCTCTTCCTCTCCCAAAACTGGGGATGCACACTCAAGAAGGTATTCAAAGTTTTCAACCTCACTGATTGACAGCACCAGCAGCAGAATTATAATCGTGAACAAGTTTAGAAATAGTCTTGTTTTAAAGCTTGTACATCCAGTATTTTACCACTTTGCTGTTGTTGGTTTTTAATCACAGGTGAGTCCCACTCATGGGCAATTCCAGTCTAATGAAGGAGGAAAGTAGGCCTGCTTATTGAGGACTCACTTTTTCAGGTTGCAAACTACTTCCCCACAGTTTTTTAGTCCTTTCCACAAAACCCTGTCTTTTCCCCTTCTTCTGCAACTGCCTCTGCTTACTACACATCAGTTGTTTTTATTGGCTCTAACCCAGCCGATCCTTTTGAATTCAGCCTCCTCTCCCAGTTGTTGTTTTCTTGGTATAACATTTCAAATGAAGATCTCCATTGCTTTGGTGTTGCTTTATTTATTTCTCTTTTAATTTGCATGGTGTAGAGTTTGGTAGAAGCAGAGTTCAATGCCAGACCATGGCAGAGAAAGCAGAATGTCTGAATTGGAGACCACATCTTCCCAAAGGATTATTGAGCAATTCATCATAGGAAGGAAATGTTAAGAGCTGTCGGGATGTTCTCCCAAAATCACATTTCTTTCGACATATGAAAGACCATGAGTCTCCTTAGGCATTGACACATAACTGCCTCTGAAAGATTAGACCTGTGAGTGTCCATGAACCTCTTGCGTGATATTAGGTCCGTGGTTCTTTAATGTTGTCAGGCTTCAGAATCAGCTGGAGGGTTTGCTAAAGCATAGACGCTGGACCCCACCCCCGGGAGTCTCTGAAATAGTAGATATGGGTGGGTCCTGAGGATTTGCTTTGATAGTAAGTTCCTAAATGCTGCTGATCTCAGGACCTTACTCTGGCTTTCGTATGCCATAAAGAGAAGAGCAAGAAACAGGATTTCCTTTTGACAATAACTTAGATGTATTTACATTAAATGCCAGAAAAAAATACTGAAAGATATGAGGACATTGAAGTTTTAGATTTTGCCTCTCTTCAATGAAATATTTTTGATTAGCGCCAGCCTCTAATCTTTTGAGTGTTTGGTATTAGTCATATGAACCAACTAGTACTGGCCATGTGGTTGCTGACCAGTCATATCCTAATACTTCTTTACGAACCAACTCTTAAGATACAAATTTATTTGGTCTTCCCTAAAGCCTTTTATTTGGATGGGGTCTTCTTTCTCCCAGGCTATTTTCTGTGGGATAGCTGTAGAATTTGCAATAGCCCCTTCATGTGGGAATATAACTATTGCAAGGAGGATGCAGAGTTAGTTGCTAACAAAACTGACAGAAAAAGTAAATCAATCAAGCCTGCTGATATGAGTGGCAGGAACTAATGGGCACTTTCAGGGCCTCCTAAGATCAATTCCAGATTTGTTTTTTACTCTACTCAAAGATCACATTCCTGGGAAAGAAATTTGATTCACGAAACGTGGGTCACATTCCTATCCCTCAGCCAGGAAAGTAGAGTTCCTTGATATATCATCCCACCAAGACAGTATCTAACTGCAATGGCTGGTCTCCAAAAGCAAAATGAGTATACTATCAGCAAAAGAATTAGTAATAAATTCTTTGGGGCAGGTGGAAACAAAAGTTGCTCAACGCACACAGGTTCCTTGCTTATACATAAACTGCCCAGGTGCCAATGGCTGAGAGAATCTCATTACCAATAAGAGGCTGGTAACTTTATTTACAAAGAATACCCATATCAATTTTTGAGTTTTACTCAGTGATCAAATGTGATTTTTGTTACATCAGAAATAAAGTTCCTTAATACTTTATTGTCACTGAATCTCTGATCTCTGAAGTGATCATGGAAATCAGGGTAGGAAGAAATGTCATTTATTAAATAGCACTTCACTGTTTATTTATCTTCATGTTTGACTAATTGGTTGGGTTTCCATCAGAATAGATTTCCAGATATTTCCAGTCCAAGGAGGGTATTAAGGAAAGTGGAAGGAATAGAACTGGAAGTTGATGTTTGTTCCAATTAAAGAATTTGAATTGCATGGAGTTTAGCAACAGGATATGAGTTGTTATTTCAGGCTAGGGACAGTAAAAGAAAACAATGGAAAATACACATCTCACGAATGAAAAAATCCAAGGAGAATGGAAAAAAAAATTCTATGCTTATGTTTACTAATTTGCTGAATATTACGAAGAAATTTCAAGGTTGAGGGTAAATAAAAATATAATGACAATGGAATCAGGACTCATAACTGAATTAATCAGCATCTCCTAAGTTAAGAATTACCTTAAGAGACGGCTGATTTAGAGTATTAAGAAAAAAAGCTTAAGGGCTCAAACAAAGCAAGAAGTCAATTCTATTTTAAACTCATATGCAGTAGAAAATAATTACAATGGAATATGTTTATGAAAGAAACAATCATAAACTTGAAACCAAGTTTTCCATTAATGCAAAAATTTAAACTCAATATAGTTTTAACATTCACAAAACAATCTTTTCTTATGATATCAAATAAATATTAGGTCATAATTTGTCCTAAAATCACTATCATGTCATAAGATATGATCCAGCAATTTCACTTCTGGACATATACCCTAAAGAATTAAAAACAGATACTAAAAAATCACATGCACATGCATGTTCATAACAACACTATTCATAATAGCCAAGAGGTGGAAACAGACCAAAGGTGCATCAATGGATGAATGGAAAAACAAATTGTGGTACATACAAACAGTGAAATATGCAGACATAAAAATGAATGAAGCACTGATATATGCTACAATGTGAATGAACCTTGAAAACATTATGGTGAGTGAAAGAAGCCAGACACAATGGTTGTATAGCATAGGATTCCAACTTCTACGAAATATCCAGAATAGGTAAACACATAGAGACAGAATGAAGACTGGTGGTTGCCAGGGGCTAGGGAGAAAGAGGAAATGTGGACTGCTTAAGGAATACAGAGTTTCCTTTTGAGATGATGAAAGTGTTTGAAAATGTTAGATAGAGTTGGTAACACAACATTGTCAGTGTGCTAAATGCCACTGAATTGTTCACTTTAAAATGGTTAACATCGTGTTATCTGATTTTCTACCACCCCAGTGAATGTCTCTCTTCATTCTTTCCATTTATCCATGTCTTTTTCTTCTAGAGCCAATTCAAATGCCACTTACTTATTCAGACCTTCCTTGTCAATTCCAAATCCAAATTGACTTTCACTTGCCTAAGTGTTTATGTTGTATTTTTCACATTCAGTCACTCAGTCAGCAGATATTTATTAAGACCCCACTAGGTGCTGGGCATTGGAAAAACTTTGGCAAACTCATTCTGACAACTGGAAAGAATTATTTAATCAAGCTAAAGAAAGCCTAGTACCAAATCAACAAAAGCACATTAATAAAAATAAACATTACTTGAGGACATAAAACTAAATAAATAACCTGAGACTGGGTACACCATGGTGGTCACGAAAGTCTTCTCTTCATATGTGTTTTATGATATACTCTTTCTCATTTTTTTCTTTAATGCTAGAGAAAGAGAGCATGTACGAGCAGGGGAGAGGGGCAGAGGGAGACAGAATCTTAAGCAGGCTCTGCACCATCAGCGAAAAGCCTGACATGGGGCTTGATCCAATGACTCTGGGACCATGGCCTGAGCCAAAATCAAGAATCAGAAACTCAACCGAATGAGTCACCCAGGCAGCCCTATACTCTCTTAATTATTAATAACTATAATTAGTTTTTGTAATTAGATTATAACATCCTATAGGTCAGGAGCTTTTATATACTAGAAAACATGGCCAGAAAATATGTAAATTATCCTGCTCTTAAGTGATACTGAAAGAATGAAGAATAATAAATGATTAATAGATGTTCATGGACAATAAGAACAGAGGATGAAAAACTGTACTCAGAGAAATCTGTAATAGTACCTAATAACTACAATCCTAATTAACACTTTAGTCTTAAAGTTTTAAAAATTTATCTACTATACGTGTTTCACGTCATTTTTTAATTTTATTTTATTTATTTTTGAGAGAGCACAAGCGGGGAAGGGGCAGAGAGAGATAGGGACAGAAGAGCTAAAGCTGGCTTGGGGCTTGTACTTAAAGCTGTGAGATCATGACCTGGGTTGAAGTTGGACACTCAACCAACTGAGCCACCCAGGTGCCCATGTCATTTTTGAGACACATCTTTTAAATTGAAAAGGTTAAATTTTTCCATTTAAGAAATCTAATTGCTTTGAATTTTTCTTATCAGTAGTCAAATCAAGAGGATGTGATTATAAAGCTATTTAAATATTAAAACTTTGCATGTTTTAAAGTGAGAGGGTGTTTATGTTTTGTTTTGTTTTGTTAAATGAGCAGGTATTTTGAATTAAAATAAGAAAACATAAGAAAACTGGTTTAACATTGGAACACCTAGGTGGCTCAGTCCCTGGAGCAACTGACTTCACATGGCTCAGGTCATGAATTGATGGTTTGTGAGTTTGAGTCCCGCATCAGGCTCTGTGCTGATAGCTCAGAGCCTGGAGCCTGCTTTGGAGTCTGTGTCTCCCTGTCTCTCTGCTCCTCTCCCCTGCTCACTCTCTGTCTCTTTCTCCTTCAAAAATAAATAAATGTTTAAAAACTTCAAAAAACTGATTTAACATAAAGAAATCTTGTAAGTGACAATTAAAAAAAAAAAAACTTAATTGGAATATTGCCCTACTCTTCTTCATAGTGTCTAGGCAGAAATATTTGTTAAGTAAAAAGAATTAAAACATTTTTATGAAGTGCACTGCTGACATTGTACTTGAAATTTCTTAGTTCTACACCAATTAACATTTCTAAAAACTCTTTAATCCTGGAAATGAACATCTGTTCAAACCCTTGTTGGGCTGCAACATTGCCCTAATTTTTAAAATATTTTCTAATTTGAAAACAGTTCTCAGTCTATTAGTGAAATCATGCAATATCCTTTTAAACCGATCACTTATTTCACTAAGAACAGATCAGATTATTGATCAGTATAAAAACATGTAACAGATTTTATTTAAAACATGTATAAAATGACTAATAAATTCAGAAAACAGACCAACAGAAATAAAATCAAGCTGAAAAAGAAGGCAAAACCCAGATCAATCCTGAGCAGAACAGTTTGAACAGTCAGGCATTTCAGAATCTGGTTTTAATAGATCCTTGATTTAATATTTTTACAACAGCAAAGGTGACAAGCCAATAAAAATATTTGGCAATTCAATTTTTGCTGCATTGGAGCAACCAGGAACCCAACCAAAGGCAGATCTGATATAAAAACCAAGTACATATCTGCCAAACATTAAAGCCAAAATGATTTGTAATTCACCGTGGAAAAAGCCACACAACAGTGGTTTTGCTGTGAAATGGAAATTAGCTATTTAACCCAATTTAAATGACAGAGTTTAAATATAAAGAATAAACAACTCACATCAACAAAGTATGTTTTATTCTCAATTTTTTTCATAACTACAAAAACAAGAGAGTAACTAACTCCTCAGGTTCCTTGGCTAAACCATAAAAAATAAAGCAAGGAAGAGAGCTAGCCAGTGTGATATTTGTTATTAAAATGTAATTGAACATAGAATTTTATATAATAAATGTACCCTTTTAAATTATCGTAAGGGGTTTTCAAGTATTGAGTTCAAAAGAAGAATGTAAATTTTAAAGTTCTTTTTAGGTTTCATTAATGCAGTTTACGTCAAGCACATTTATATTACTCTAGGATCCGTTTCTAGAAACTAATTATTTGAATTTCTCAGAGAAGAGTTCTGTTTTTCTTTTGAATACCTGGGGATAATAGTGAAAACATTTCTTCTTTTTCCATATTTCCTTCCTAAAAAATCACAGATAGCATTCATTGAGCTATAAATGTAAACCACACAATTAATGTAATATAAAATTAATGATACACTTAACTTCTCAAATCTCCTACGTTTCATTTTTCTATTAGCCAATTATTGTGAGATGACTACATTTGCTATAAAAATTTATGCACGTCTTTTTAGCTGATTCCTGTCCAGTAACTCCTGGACATCTAGGCTAAGTTGGGCAAAGAGAGAAGAAAAAGGTGATATACAGGTAGCATCAAAATATATCCCAAGCCCTATGGGGAAGAATCGTTTCTCATATTCTTATATTTATGCAAAAACTGTAAGTACAGAGGCCTCTTTTAAAAGATGGATTATTTTAAATAATGTTTTAGCCTACTTTTGTATCTCTGTGTTCAATAGGGGGCCACCCATACATTTGCTCATTTATTAAATATTCAGTCTGCAACTATGAACAAAAGTGCCATAAACTGTGAGAGACGTAAAAGATGACATATCTCACTCAGCACCTTACTAACTGAAAAGGAAGTGAAGATAAGGGCCTTTTCATTTAGAAATCATTTGAGAGGAACATGAAGATCTCTGATATGCCAAGGGTGTTAGACACAAAAAGCTGAAGAACGGAGTAACTAGGGCATTAGGGACAGGTCTTAGTTCTACCAGGTAATAACCTGAAGTCATAGGAAGCAACTTACAGTGAGCACACCAAGATGTTGTATTAGTAAGAACAAAACCCAAGAAAGTAAAATTTAAGTTTTATATACCTAGTTTTCCAATTTGGCTGGAACACATTACTGTTTTAGAGTTTTAGTGTAAAGAAAAAAATATCCCAAGATTAATTTTTATTCGCTAAGGAAATAATAGGAGAAAAAGACAAATTAATGCTTTCTAAGTCTCTGAAAATCCATATTGTATAAGTACATGCTCTCAAAACAGAAATTTCCAGAGATTCTGAGATCGTGGTAAGAACAAATATCCTTCTCATTGTCTGGATGTACATATGTGTGAGAGCAATACAAAGAAATGGTGAAGATGTGGATTTGCAAAATAGGAGAGGAAATTAAAATTCCCATAATAATTTAATATCCATAACACATCCAAAACTGCTTTCAGTTAAGGTTTAGTTTTGTTCACATTTTGTTTAATGTATGCTATGTGAGGATAGAAATGATATATACAGTATGTTATGTGATCATATAATTGGGAGAAAAATATTAACACTTACTGAGTAATGTCTATGTGACAGCCACCCTGCCATGTAGCTTTCATGTACTTAGCTCACAGAATCCTCACCACCACACTCTGAGGGAGGTTGTATCAAATATTATATATTTGTCATTGTTGTTGTTGTTGGAACTTAGATTCTGTGAGATTAAGTGGTGTACCCAAGGTCAATCTAGATTAGAATCTGGATTTAAAAGTACATATTTTTCAGATTCTTTTTTAATTTCTTTAATATTTATTTTTGAGAGAGAGAGAAAGAGAAAGGGAGAGAGGGAAGGAGAGGAGAGCGTGAGCAGGGGAGGGGCAGAGAGAATCAGAGACACAGAATCTGAAGCAGGCTCCAGGCTCCAAGCTGTCAGCACAGAGCCTGATGTGGGGGCTTGAACCTGCGAGCCATGAGATCATGACCTGATCCCAAGTCAGATGCTTAACCAACTGAGCCATCCAGGCACTCCCAGATTCTAATGCTCAGGTACTCTAATGCTCTAATACTCAAAGCAAAGAAACAGGTATCGGGTTGGTGAGAAAAGATGGTTGTCATGTTTTTCCATAATTATCTCTTTAACAAAATCATAGAATAATCTCTGAATAATCATAATGTTCTAAAAAGTGATGAGGAGAATCCTGGATGAATAAAAGGACTTAAGAGTACAGAAAAATCTAGTAAGTGCTAGCTTCTAACTTCCATAAAGAGCATAGAAATAAATGAAAAGTTTTCTATTCATGGGTTTTATCTCCTAAATCTGTATTTACTAAAAAGCAGATCTTAAAAATATTTCCCCAATTAACTTTTCACAACTTAATCTGATATAAACTGTAATATATAGGCCAATTCAACACATGTCAAACTGTGTTTTTACTTTATATTTTAAAATTACAGTTACATAATTTTTTCTAAGTAAAATTATAAATTGTTTATAAACCATAGTTCCTCCTATTGCACTTAACCAAAAGACAAAAATGCCTATTTTCTTTGTTAGTAAATATTATAAAACTAAGGCTGATATCAAGCTAATGACTTTGGGAGGAGGGGTGCAAAAGCTCTCAATATTTTATAAATATTTAGAAACCATCATAATTTTCACATTCCCTCAATAGAAACATGAGCCCCAAGAACATCAGACCATTGTACATTCACTAGGACCCATTTACTTCACACCATATTAGAAAACACTTTCCTACAAAAGCAGCCAAACTGAAGTTGGGTGATTTGTAGATGTGAATGCCTCAGTTTATTAGCTTTGGGAGTTGAGTTCCATGTTCCATTTCTGCTTTGGGAACAGTTTCATTTCTAAAGCCCACCCATAAATACAGCTAGTCCCTTCCTGCTTTACCCTTTTCACTTTTGGCGTTTCCATTACTTAGCAAGCCAAATTGAATTTTTGGAGTGGCTGCCAAGTTCAAGGCCTCAAAAGCCATTTCATGACACTGCTGTTGATGTTCCAGAACACTACAAGTCCATTATTATAAAACTACTATTCACCCATAGTTTGACATGTTTTAATTAAGTTATACCTCTCAGAAAGCAAGTGGATGTGATGGTGAGAACAAAACCTATTAGCACATTAATATGGTTGTGCATTAATTTTTTATGACATTGATTCTCAGTATTCCCTGAGGTTAATGTGGAGATTCTGTGACAAACAATGCAATAGCACTATAATTAATAACTAAAAATAATCATTTAATATTTAAGATACATATATATGCACATTTGTGAGACTGTAGAGTACAATAATCAAAAGTCTGTGTTCTGCAGTTGGGTAGCAAGTGTCCAGCCCCCATGAACCATAGAGGCAGCATGCCCTACCCTAGTCTAGCTGGGGAACACCTAGCCTCAGCATGACACAGCCAGTGGACACAAATAGCCCACACAGGGTATGCCCCTTGACTGCCTGACTGTGGTGGCCAAGGGAGAGTGTATCTCTGTGACCCACATGTCTGAAACAATCAGAGAAAGAGTCCTTGGCAGGATACCACCTCCAGGGCACTGCATAAACAGCAGATTGAAACACATCCCCAGTATTCCTATGAAAAGAGCCTATATTCTCATCATCATGCCTGAGGGACAACATTCAGGTTTGCCACATATCCCAAGGTTGCAGAGGTGCCCCCAGAAAACATGGGCAGGAAAATATCATATCAGTGCTCTATTATGGCACCACCAAGGCTCACTGATATCTCCAAAAAAGGAGCTTATATACACATCTAAAGCCATAATTTTTGCAACTTTCACTCAGGGCACAGCTCCAGACCCCCTGGTCTGAAAGTCAGCAGGGTTTACAATTGCAATCAACTAGAGACACTTTATATTTACATACATTAAAATCTGCTGCCTAAGAATCTGGTTTACAATTAGCCTGAAAGTAGGCATTTTCTGAGACCCCTTCCTCTGAAACACAGACAGGTCTTGGAAAACCCTTAACAATTGGGACCTATCAAGATTTAGATAATCACAAAGGTCCAAGAACCAACCAAAAGCTAGGGCAAGTTTGCACATAAAGGTTCATCTATACACAGCTCCTCCTTCAACACAGGGAGAGGTAGCTGTTTCACCTAATGCACAGAAACAAGTATAGAGAATCAAGCTAAAGGAGGAGACAGGGAAAAACATTCCAAACAAAAAGAACAAGCCTTACAAGAAATCTTAATGAAAGAGAAATAAGCAATCAACCTGATAAAGAGTTCAAAGTAATAATCATAAAGATGCTCACCAAACTCAAGAGAAGAATGGATGAACAAAGTGAGAACTTAAACAAAAGAGATGTAAAACATCAGAAAGTACCAAACAGAAATCCAAGAGCTAAAGAAAACAGGAGCTAAACTAAATATATGGGATTCAAAAGCACATTAGATAAAGTAGAAGAATGCATCAGCAACCTGGAAGACAGGGTAGTGGAAATTACTCAGTTCAAGCAGCAAAAAGAAAAAAGAATTTTTTAAAAGTGAAAGTATCTTAAGGCCTACCTCAAGACACAATATCAAATACACAATCTAACTCTACATCTAAAAGATATAGAAAAAGAATATTAGAAGTTTATAGTTAGTAGAAGGAAGGAAACAGTAAATATCAGAGTGGAAATAAATGAAATACAAACTAAAAAGACAATGTTGAAGACCGATGAAACTAAGAATTGGTTCACTGAATAGATAACAAAATTGGCAAATCTATAGCTAGGTTAACCAAGAGAAAAAACAAAAGAGAGAGAGAGAGCTCAAATAAATAAAATCTGAAATGAAAGAGACGTTACAACTGATGCCACAGAAATACAAAGGATCATAAGAGAATACTATGACAGTTACATCCCAATAAATAAGGCCAGCTAATAAGGAATGGACAAATTCCTAAAAACATATGATCTACCAATACTGAATCATGAAGAAATAGAAAATCTTAACAGATCAATTACTAGAAAAGAGATTAGGTACACCTGGTTGGCTCAGTTGGTTGAACGTCTGACCTTGACTCAGCTCATAATCTCACCGTTGGTGGGTTCAAGCCCCATGTCAGCTCTGAGCTGACAGCCTGGAACCTGCTTCGGATTCTGTGTCTCTCCCTCTCTCTGCCCCTCCCCTACTCATGCTCTGTATGTATATGTGTGTCTCTCTCTCTCAAAAATAAACAATAAAAGAATTCAAAAATAATAATAATTTTTAAAAAAGAGAGATTAAATCAGTAATCAAAAACCTCCCAACAAATAAAAGTCCAGGGACAGATGGCTTCACTGGTGAATCCTACCAAACATTCAAAAACTTAATACCTATGCTTCTCAAACTCTTCCAAAAAATTGAAAGATGGTAATGCTTCCAAATTCTTTTTATAAGGCCTGCCTTACCTGATACCAAAACAAGACATGGACACCACAAAAAAAGAAATTACAAGTCAATATCCTTAATGAACACAGAGGCAAAAATTCTCAACAAAATATTAGCAAAGCAAATTCAACAATGAATTTAAAAGATGATACACTGTAATCAAGTAGGATTTATTCTAGAGATACAAGGATGGTTTAACATTCACAAATCAATCAATGTGATACACCACATCAACAAAAGATAAAAATCCTATGATCACCTAACATAAATTGGTGCAACCAATGTGGAAAACAGTATGAAAGTGTCTCTAAAAGTTAAAATCAAACTAACATATGATCCAGCAATTCCACTGGGTATTTATATGAAGAATACAAAATAGTAATTGGAAAACATATGCACACCTAATGTTCACTGCATTACAATAGCCAAGATAGAGAAAGAAAATATATCCAATGATGGATGAATGGATAAAGACGATATGAAATATATAGATAGACAATAGATATACACACAATACTACTCAGCCATAAAAAAAGAAGATATCTTACCATTTGCAACAACATGGATGGACCTCAAAGGTATTATCCTAAGTGAAATAAGAGAAAGGCCAATAACACCAATGCTGAATTATTTAACTTATATGTGAAATCTAAAACAAAAACAAAAACAAACAAAAAAACATGGATTAAAAAGAACATATTGATGATTACCAAAGGGAAAGGGTTTTGGGAGTGGGTAAAATGGGTAAAGGGGCTCAAATGTACGGTGATGGATGGTAACTAGACTTATGGTGATCATCACTTTGCAGTATACACAAGTATCAAATTATAATGTCATATACCTGAAAATTTTATTATGTTATATACCAGTGTTGCTCTCCCAAATTAGATAAATCAAATATATCCTGGTGAACACAAAAAGTGATAAAAATAATTTCTTCTAAGTACATAATAGAGGATAGAAGATTGTCAGAGTTACAGAAATCATTTTAAAAATTGATTGCAAAAATAGATCATATTGGCAGTTGCACAAGGTGAATGTATTAAATGTCTCTGAACTGCATACTTTAAAATGTTTATTTCACATCTAGTTCATTTGTGCTAGGAATTGTACGTACATAATCTCCACTCTCATAGACAATATGAGAAAGGGCTATTATTTTCATTTTATAGTTGAAAATTTGAACCAAGTTCACACATTATACATGAAAGCAAACCACTACTCAAACCCAAATACCTCTGACCTTGCTGCATTATGCTCTGAAAAATATAAAGGTTGATGTTAAAGAGCATGGTTTTAGATAGATAGCTGGCAAGATCAATCTTCTAGATCAATAGCTGGGTGGCTGATTGATCTTGACTTAGGGACTATTAGAGGTGAAAGGATCTTAAAAACCACTTAATTTACACTTAAGTAACAATAAGATAATGGAGTTCCTAACAATTTTATTTATTTGCTGAAGATTTTATAGATACTTAGAAAAGAGGACTTGGCTAGTATTATATTCCTGACCTCAAGCTCAATGTTTTTCTTCATATATAAGGTGGAAACTATAACTTTATATGTTAAACAGAAGATATTAAGAAATAATTATCACTTCTTCAAATCTTAAGCAAAATACCACCTTCTCAATAAACCCTTGATTTCAATGCAATATTACACAATATTTTTATTACACTTATATATTTTCTTTCATAAGACTGATTACTAGCTATAACTATTTTACTTATTTGCTCAGTCATTCATTTCATTTTTGTCTGTTTTCTCCCCAGTAAAATATAAGTTCATAGAAGGTAGCCTCATTTGATGTATTGGTGAGGGCAGTTTGGCATTAGCAAAGCCTAAGAAAGGTTTTAACTTCCTAGGGTAACTAGACACAGAAGACCATAGGTAACCTCTCAGAAGATTCTTGCACTGGAATCATGGACTCAAACAGCCAAGAGCCAGCAGATTTGAAGGGCCATGGTAACATGTCCACTGATAGACAGGTCTCTTAGTAGTTTCTGGTAGGAAGGGACGACTTGATAGCGAAATACCATATATTTTAGTATGGTTTTCTTAGAAACAGACCAGATACCAAGACAGGATTAAATATGCCAACATTTTACTATGGGAAACACTTATGAGACAAAATAGGGAGGGAGCCTTAAAGATTGTAATTATCTTCAGACAGTAATACAAGTCTTATCTCCCAATGGAGGAAAGACGGAAGGAAGGCTGACAGAAGCAATGCCTTAGCCTGCGGTGTTATGCAAGAATGGTTCAGCAAGATTGTTCGGGTGTCTGTGAACCAAATCTGGCTATCAAAGAAATCCCATGTCTTCCAGAAATAGGTCTGCCTAAATATCCCTGCTACACTTATTCACTGGCTGGGAGAAGCCCCTGGGAAGCTTGTATAAATGTGTCAGTGGCTTTCAAACCACAGCAGTAGGGGCTTTTGGTCAGTAATGCTCCCTGTAATTTGTAGTCTGAGAGTATATTCTCATGGCCACTATGATCCACATGTAATGCCTTAGACCTACATGTTACTTGGATACCATGGTAGGTAAGCGTACCATGGTGGGGCCCCAAGAAAGGCTGAAAACTATTTCTTTGCAGGCTTGACAGGAGGTTGGTTAAAAGATAAACAAAATTGAATTATAAAATAAAGACTTTTATTTCTTGCCATCCGAGTTTGTAAGCTGAGGTTTATACTTGCTGCATGTAGAAGGAAAAAGAATTCCAAATAGAAGGAAAAGCAGATGGTCCAGAAATAATAATAACAATAAAAAAGAAAATAATTAAGACAATTTGGGGGAATAAAAAAAAGTGAGTCTGGCTGTAGCATACAGAATGACACTGAAAATAGTGCTGGATAATACTGATGAAATCATGTAAGCTACCTTGTACTTAGGAGGTTTTTAGAGTAGTCCATACAGGTATTAGGCTCTGGCAATGTGCCTGTGGTGAACCATGGGATACTAATGGCCTTCTATAAGCCTCTGTAAAATAGGAATGATAATAACAATAATAATAATAATAGCAGCTATGTCATAGGGAGTCATGAAAACTAAATGAGAAAATATATTTAAAGCACTCAGTAAGTTTCTAAGAGATAAGCATGTTCAATCTTATTGTAGAATCTGTTCCCTAATAAAAGAAAACATTCTATTCTTTTTTACCATTAAGCCCTTTCCATAAGAAGGAGTCAAGAAAGAAGGAGTAACAACACAAAAGAAAGACCTCTTTGTTGTCCTAGAGGAACCAAGAAAGCACTACGTTGAGATCAAGGTTGTTGCCTTTTTTCTCTTTGGGAACACACTGAAAGGGTATATGTGGAAAAGGGGGTGGTGGAGAAGAATGCCTTTAAAAACACAAAATAAGTGGAGAAAAACATAAAGTGGGCCTTAGTCAGCAGAGGTTTCCCAGAGTGGTGTGGCCAAGTGCAGTAGGCTCTAGTTTGCACTCCTGAATATTCTTGCATTGCCTGGACTCTGAATTAAGTTACTGGGCCTGCTAACGGCCCTCTTGGAGGTAAATCCCATAGACTGGGTAAAAGTCCAGAATCTCAGATCCAGAGAGAGGAGGCTGCAAAGCCTCAAAGGCCAGCAAGTCTCTAAGACAAGAAAGGTCTAGCCAACCAGGGTACAAAGGTGGGTCACAAAGCCAGTCCGCAATTTTTGCTAGTAGCTGTCCTCACTTGCAAGGCTAGCAACCAGGTGAACAAGGGTACTCCTTCAGGGACCAGAGGAACCAGAAGCCTTAGTACCCAAGAACCCCAATGGTTTACCCATAAGATTATGCAACTCACTCATTCTTCAACACCTTACACCCAGACTAGTTTAGGAAAAATTGCCCCTAAAATAGGGGCAGATGACTGAAATATCCAAGACTGCATACTTTCTCCCAGAGATGTTGAGAATCACTTAAGTAGCCACCGTTATATATCTTACCTATTTGTTTTTCCACTGTGGGCCTTTGCGAAGGAGACGAACCCAACTTAAAAACAAACAAACAAAAAACAACAACAACAAAAGAAACATTGTGTCCACTGTGCATCTCAGCTGTTTTGTGAGTAACTTTGCCATCATTTCTTTTATGGGTATTTCTATTACAAATAACAGCAGAGGCACCAAAGGCAAGCTTATTCCTGGTAGCCTGAAATGGTATAGCAGGAAAAGAAGTTTCACAAAGTGTTTGAAATAGCTGAATCTTGAAAAGCTAACTGAGCATTTACATGGCAGATGAAGACAAGTACTCCAGACAGTAGGAACAGGAGGATAAAGCTGGGCAGTAGGTACCAGAAACAAGCAAACAAAAAAGTACTAAAGAAAAGAAAGTAGTTCAGTAATAGCTATCATAGCTAAAGTGGAGAGGGTCAGGGGAAGGGGAGGCTAATGACTAGTAAATCAAGTGACAACTTTGGTAAGAGGCATTCAATGAAGAGCTAGTAAGAAACTAGAAAAGTGTATTAGGGGATGGATATGATAATCAGACATTCATTCCAGGAAATCCCACTCTGGCAGAGAAGTAGAGAATTTATGGGGCTATCTGAGATCAGAATAAGGGAAATAGGTTAGTTGAAATAATGCACACAAGAAATGATTAGAGCATGAGCTAAGGTGGTGGCAACAGAAAGGGAAAGGAGAGGATAATGTATCAGATAAGTTAGGTAACACAGTCATGACTTCTGTTACTGAATTATTGTGGATGCGGCAGGAGGTAAGACGGACGGTTCTCTGATGGCTACCAGAACTCTGGCTGAGATAGATGTAGGAAAGATGTCCATCAGGTAAGGGAAAGTAGGGGAAGGACTGAGTTTGGGGAACAAAGGAACAGAGAGGATAATGAATCACTGAGGAGGAACATTAATTTTGTGTTTTAAGATTGCTTTAACCTATTATAAGGATTTCATCTCATGGAATCTCAATTACTGTGTCTTAGAAATGGAAATCCTACTATTTCACCATCCTAAAAGCAGTAGTCATGTTTGGAATCTCTACAGATTCTACATAATAGAAGGAAGGAGAAGGAAAAGGGAGGTGGGAAGGAAGAAGAGGAAACACCTGAAAAAAATCTTTGTTAACAAAAAAAAAGCTAAATGCTTTCAAGAGTATTCCATGTGTAAAACTCATTATGTCAAAGTATACTGAAAGATTCACAGACTTTTAGAGTGGAAAGCACCTTAGAGATCATGTAATCCAAGGAAGCATTTTTATAGATGAGGCAACAGGAGTAGAGAGGGGTTAAGAACTTGGCCAAGACCACACAAGAGAGACCAGCACGGGACGGGTCTTCCCAGCATGCTCTCTGCTGACCATCCATACTCAGTTTTTACTTCAGGTGAAGACTATTACAGAATGAGAATTGAATGTGGTGCATTTTCACCTGTTGTTTTTCTTTCTGACATTTGGGATTTCTAATTCTATTAAGAACACATCAACATTCTGAACACTATCTAATAACAAAAAAAAGAGATGTATATATGCTCATGTAATACACCTCCATAAAATCCACACTAAGGACATTATTTGGGTCTACAATTCCATGACGATTATCCATATTTTATATTTTATAGTTGAGGCCAACAAGGCACAAAAACATTATAGAGCTAATAGCTCTGGGTCACAGAACTAATAACTTGTAAAATCAGGACTTGAACACTGGTAATCTAGCTGCAGAGTCTATATTCTTGAACTCTAATACAATGTCTCTTATATTTTTTTTTTGCCTCAAAATAACAGCGCTAATAAACATTATTATAATACAGGAAATATTTTCAACATGTTGCCATTTAAACGTAGACCTAAGCATTATCAAGGTAAGTCCATGAATAATTTTAAAATATGTGCATATGTGGGGCGCCTGGGTGGTTCATTCGGTTGAGCATCCGACCCTTGGTTTCGGCTCTGGTCATGATCTCACAAGTTCATGAGTTCGAGCCCCACATCTAGCTCTGCAGCTAGCAGCGCAAAGCCTGCTTGGGATTCCCTCTCTCCTTCTCTCTCTGGCCCTCCCCCACGCACGCTGTCTCTGTCTCTCCCAAAATAAATAAATAAATTTTAAAAATACTTAAAAAAATAAAATGTGTTGGTGTGTATATATGTGTGAATGTATATATATACATACATATGTAACTATTGAACTGTACACTTGATATTAATATCATGATAATCTACCAAACCAGCTTGGTAAATTACATTTAGATAAATAGTTCCCCAAAGACTGTTTCTAAAAACTACTTAACTTAGCTGCAGGAATTGCTACCAGGTGGAGGCTGATGATTTCAGATCCATTAGACAACAAATATGGCGGAAGCAGCAAATGCCAATAAAATATGTTGATCACATCACTGTCTATGGTAAGATATCCTCTGAACATCTATCCAGGTGCTGCTGTCTTAAAGGACAGGTGGGACATATGTGCCACACAAATAAGAATTTCTCTCCTCCTTAGTTATCACTGGTGTTCATTGGCTCAGGATGTCATTGTCCAAGCAGATGGGAGGATAAAGGGTGTACAGTAAGATCTTGGTTTGTGAGTATAATTCATTCCAGAAACATGCTTGTAACTGAAAGCACTCATATATCAAAGATAATTTCAAGAACCATTGGCTCAGTTGTGATCATGTGAAATTTGGTGTCATATACTACACGTATTGCAAGACATCACTTATTTATCAAGTTAAACTTTATTAGAGGGGCACCTGGGTGGCTCAGTCGCTTAAGTGTCCAACTTCAGCTCAGGTCATGATCTTGTGGTCTGGGAGATCAAGCCCCATGTCGGGCTCTGCGCTGACAGCTCCGAGCCTGGAGCCTGCTTCGGATCCTGTGCCTTCCTTCCTCTCTGCTTCTCCCCCGCTCACACATGCGCGCGCTCTCTCTCTCTCTTTTAAAATAATAAACTTTTAAAAATGTTTAAAAATTATTAGAAATGTTTGCTCATCTTGCAGAATACTTGCAGAACAAGTTACTCACAACCCAAGGTTTTACTGTACTTCTTAACCAACCTACAGTAATAAATAGTTCTAAAACTTCAAAGTTCTTCTTGGATATTTGTAAGTAATGAAGTACAACAGGTGGTGACAGAACTGTGGATGATGTGTGCTGAGAGACTGAAGGCCAAGACATCCTTTAGAAGAAAATGTGATTCTCTAAGACCTTAATTCCATCATGGGTAGCATTGGAAAACACAGACCCTGGGCAGTTAGAAATGATAGAAGCTGGCAGTGTGGGGATAGGAAAGAGGAGAAGGTTAAACATTCAGAGATTTTTTTCCATATTATCCTCCAATCTGTACTACTAACTCTCAACATCACTTTTAACAGGAACTTTTTCAAGGGTCCTCTCCATCTGAACTGCTTGAAAATGTTAAAAGAAATCACACTTTTTGTTTGAAATACATAGCTGTTGACATGCTGCCCAAATGAACAAAAATATTTTATTTGGCCCAATTTACAATGAAATAAAATGATGCTTCAGAAACATTCTCTTTAAATTATCCTAGTGTTACAAAGACAAAAAGTCACTTCAGCCTTAACAGATGAACAACATTAAAACGACATATGAAGAATATTAAAATACATGTATAAGAGTCACCATTTGGAAATGATAGCAGGCAAAAGGGTATATGACGAACAATCCAAAAACACAAAGCTTCAACTGAGGGGACAAAACAAATAAAATAACATGAGTGTCCTCTCACTTCGTTGTAATCAGAATTATCTTATTCTCTACCACATACTTCTCAAAAAGAAATAAATAGTGCTACATAGCAGTCAGAAGCATAACAAAATAGACATATTCAGTTATTGTTGAGGAATGACTTAAATAGAGATTTTTTTAAGAGGTACTATTTGGCAAAAATCTCAACTGCAATCATTTTTCCTGGAAAGATTTCATGGGCTCCCACAGGTTAGGTGAGAGAATTTGATTCCATACTCCAAGCCCAAATTCTTATAAATCTACACTCATCAAATAAGTCACTCAGCTCCTCCTAAACCTTAAACTGTTTAAGGTTTAATATGACAAACGTCTCTTCATCTCAGTATACACAGGCTCTATTAGTAAGAGATTTGTACCAGAAGTAAAAGAGGAGGAGAGATGACCACAGGTTTCTTGGGTTTCCAAAGTATGTGCCTTGCAAATTGCCCCTGATAAAAGGCATCCTGAAGGTACTACACCAGCCTACCATCATTCCTTTCATTAGAAAGGCCACAGAGGGGTGCCTGAGTGGCTCGGGCTCAGGTCATGATCTCATGGTCCGTGGGTTCGAGGCCGGCACCTGACAGCTCAGAGCCTGGAGCCTGCCTCAGATTCTATGACTCCCTCTCTCTCTGCCCCTCCCCTGCTTGTGCTCTGTCTCTCTCTTTCTTTCTCTCTCTCTCAAAAATAAACAAACATTAAAAAAAGAAAGCAAGAAAGAAAGAAAGAAAAGAAAGAAAAGAAAAGCCAAAGAGTAAATAGTTCACACATACCCAGCACTCCAAACATACTAATATACTTAGAAACAAGGTAGTAACTGTCATCAGACTGAGCTGCTACTTACACTGGTCCTGCTTTGTGGAATGTCCCCTTTCTTATTTCTCCATTGACCCTTCAGGACCAGCTCAGTTTTTACCTTCTCGTGGAACCCATCTGTAATACAGCGCTGTGTTAACACTACTGAAAACTGTCTCTGAGAAGCTTATCTTCTTTCTTTATCCCTTCATCTTCTTTTGTTCCCCCATCCCCTCCTCGTACTTCTTTACCTCAGTGCCTCTAAGAAGACATCTAACACCCCAACTACTCTTTTCCAATTAGCATCCCAGTCTCTGTTTAAGGGATCTCTTCTCATTTCATATTATTTTGGGAAATGGTGCTTACTTCTCGCTAAGGAAGCCAAAACAGTAATATGTTCATTACCTTGCTCAGGACAGGGGCCAGTCAAGAGCAGACGTCAATCTGAGGTTCTCCCAGGTTTTTAAATGAGTAAGTGATACCATAATTAATATGGGGACAGCTGGAGGTCAGAGTGGAGGCATAAAAACCACATGTCCTTCTGATCACCCCTCTGCTGTGCCTGTGGTTCCTGTTCATTTTCCAAGTCTGGACCTCCAGCTTCCCACTGACTCACTGAACTTGCATTATCCTTATTAATTCCCATTTTGCTTTTGTGAGTTAGCCTCTATGACTTGATTCTAAGATTCCCTGATACCTCTCCCAGTATCAACTGCACCCAAATTGATCCTTCCAACCTACTGCTCCTCCAGCCATACAAAACCATAGATAACATAAGACACTAATTCAAGGAACTGCTTCATGACCAAATTAACTAATTTGGGGCATGAGCTGAGTTCTAGTGCTGACTAACCTCTAACCTTAACCTTAACATACCCTTAGCAGGTAACTTTCTGCTTTAGATGATACTAGTTATACTGTTCTTCCTTTAAATTTTTTTTACCGTTTATTCATTTTTGAGAGACAGAGCACAAGCAGGGGAGGGGCAGAGAGAGAGGAAAACACAGAATCCAAAGCAGGCTCCAGGATCTGAGCTGTCCACACAGAGCCTGACATGAGGCTCGAACTCACGAACTGTGAGATCATGACCTGAGCTGAAGTCAGACGCTTAACCGACTGAGCCACCCAGGTGCCCCTGTTCTTCCTTTAGTTATGGTGTCCTGGCTTTGTGCTCCATGCATAGCCTAACTTCTGACAGTTTTATCTACCCAGCTACCAACACTTTCGGATCCTGACTCTAATCAGTATATAGATTGAGCCTCTATTCATGGTGTGTATCTTAATATGTCAATAAGTTCCTCAATCTTCTGTCATTGCTGATATTCAGAAAGACTATTATAGGTTAACAGAAGAAATGAAGAGCCATCATTCCCTCTGTCCAGACCAGCAAAGTGCCTATTCCCTCCTGAGCAACTCAGAATGGTAGGTACATAAAAATCTCTCTCAGCCTTGTCACTTCAAGGAATTCATTCTAGGCTGAATTCCACAGACTTTCTATCTTCTTTAGTTTCCCTATGCTTCTTGTTGCCTTCTAGATTCTCCCTTTCTTCATTGATAATTCTGTTGCACATTCTATATGACTTTGGCTTGAGTTGCTCTCCATGAGATCATTGGACTCCCTGCTCAGTCCAGTGTTCTCATCCATTTAGCAATAAGCTGGTTTGAGCAGGGTCAGTTCCTACTTATCTGGGAGAGAGGGGATGTTACATTCACATCCACAACTGATGAGGATACTTGTGTTGAGGTTGTTGCATTGCCATCCTTCTATTTATCAAAATCACAGCTCACAGAGTGTTGAGCAGCAGGTATTAGCCTAAGAATTTAAGGTACAGGATCTTATACGATCCTCAGAATTTCCCTCTTAAATTGACATTACTGTCCTCATTTATTGATGGAAAAAAAAAAAACACCCTTAAGGTCAGATGCATTATATACTACACAAGTTCACAAGTTCACATAACCAGTAGATGACAGAATCAGAATAGAAAACCAAGTTACTCTGAACCCAAAATCTGTTATTTTAATGACTATAGTAGGACTCCATTCTGCACCCCCCCGCCCCCCACAGCAATGAAAAAGTCAGCAAATCTTAAGCTGGTGATGGAGTCCTCCATAATTTGCCTCTATTTGCCTTTGGAGATTCATCCCTCCCTTTGTCCTCACCTCTCTCAGCCACATGGAATCTGAACTCCTGGCAAATTAAAATGCATGTAACTACAAATAAGCTATACACTTAGATGGCAATCATTTTATCAAGGTGATTTCCTCTAATGTAAAATATGCTCACCCTTATAAACTCCATATTCAGTCCTACTCCTTCTATAAGACCCAGATCAAAGGCATACTTTTCCATGCAGCCTGCCACAATCCCTGACTGTGAAATAACTTGCCTCTTACTTTAATTCCTGTATCACTTTATTTTCTTGCTACATAATTTATACCTCTCCAACCCAACTACATGTTGAGCTCCTCAGAGGCTCACATTGTGGTCTTCTCTTCTCCATATGCCCACTGTGTATCAAACACTTCTGTGGTAGGCTCAACTGTTCCACTGCTGGATTCACTTCGGTGCACCCCTGCCTGATCATATTCCCAGCACATCCTGAGGGAAGGGCGTGTGGTTGTCAGATGCTGGCAATCAGAAGCCACCAAATCTGCACTTGCTCTTCTTCCTTCATAATTGCAAGCCTCATGTGCTCCATCTGGGGAGGTTCTCCTACCAGGCCTGGAAAGGTCATGTGTTTATACTTTACAAGTACAAAGGGGAGGATTGGCTCCAAGAGCCCTAAAAAGCAAGATATTAAACCGCAGCTGGAATCTAGAGCCAAAAACTGAAGTTAATATAGCACCATTTCAAATGGTGTTCTTCCTATTACAAATTGAAAAACAGATAAACAATCATATATAGAAAGACTTGATGATATAAATGAATTTAAAAAAATACTTTCCAAGGATAATTTGTGATGGGCCGCCTAACAACATAATGAGAAAAACAATTGCTAAGGAACTGCTTCTTCCCGTGCTCCCTCCCCACCTCCACTTTACCTCCAGAGAGTCTGTAAACACAGCATGGGACATTGCGTCAGCGTCTCAGTAAGGACTTCACACTAAGATGGAAAAGATAACTTTGCAAATAAAAAGAGGAAAATATTCAAGTGTGTTCTCAGATGTGGAAAGCTCAACTATGTAATAAATATTCTAGAATGATAGCAACATGTGACTTGGTCTCTTTTCATCTGGATACTCCTTTAAGTGCCACTAGGAGTTTCTTAGGCTTTCCTGTTGCAAATGAGATGATCCCTCTGGAAAAGATACAGCTATGAAAAACTCAAGGGTGTGCAGAGGATAAAAACCGTGCAGAAAAGTTTGATTGAAATGTTTCTATGTGTCTCTGTGCAAAGTAAGCTACCAGGTTACAGGCTGTTCACTCAAGACAGGGAATCTTGAATCCTTCCTAGGATGAATCACATCATAATTATGGTCAAATTCATGAGGTGAAGCTTTAATTCAATGAAGCAAGTTTTCATTTTAAATTTTATTTGAATCATAACTTTTCCAACTAAGGTGATCATAATTATTATATGGTCTAATGCATTTTTAAGATATATTTTAAGGGAACAGAAAAACTTCATGAAAGAAGGGATGGGAAGGGAAGACAAGAGTAAGTTCATAAGAAATCTCAACATGCTGCTTAGGTTAGAGTAGGCATAGAGGACCAGAGCTCTAAAACAGAGCTCACCATCCATTGCCAAATTGCTCCAAAAGCAACTTGCAGTACTACTATGGATCTAAAAGTTTAGTGTAAGTGAATTGCTTTGATTTTATAAATGTAGGATGTGGCACATAGACTTAGGCTGGCCTCTTAGGCTTCACATCTTTGTGTAAAAACCTCTCCTGAGTGTGCATGGGACACGTTACTCACTTCTAGCCAACAGACCACAGCAAAGATGTCATCCCTATGATTACAATATACAAAACTTCCTGCTAGCCAATTTTCCCTAGTATCTCTCACTCCCCTTTCTCACTTTGAAGAACCAAGATGGTATGAATCCTACAACTACAGAAAACTGCCAAGAATCTTGCCAAGAAACAGGCAAGGAGAGGAAGCAGGTGCTTCCCTAGTTCAGGCCTCTAGAAGAAAACACAGTCCTGGTCAACACAGTGATTTCAACAGATCCTAAACAGACCTATGACCCACAAAAACTATGAGATAAATAAATTTATGTTAAGCCACTAAGTGTGTGGCAATTTTTATGCAGTATAAACAACTAATAGAGAAGAACCAACACTCAAAAAGTATACCTAAGACAGAGTCAAGGATAAAGGCCAATTCTTATGGTTTAAATTTTCTATCTCCACATTGCTTCCAGAGAAAATGACTATGACCAAGAGGGCCCAAAGGAACCCCATAGCTTGATTAAACTTTAGACATGTTTCTTCTTCTGTCCTCTCTTTTCTTAGAGAATTTACTTCAGAAAATTTACAATGTAAATTCTTTCTCTGCCCCTTTTAGATGTAACCCTTTTTCCGGCCACTAGCCTATTCTACTACTTAAGAGTGTCTTTCTCAAGGACCTGGGAGCCATACCTTTGAAACATAATCAAGAAGGATTGAGCCTCAATCTCCCAGTCTCTGGGGGAGGGTAGGAATCTAATTTAGATGAGCTGCCATTTAGCAACTATGGTGACCAGCTTCTCCACTAACATCCTCCAGGATTTTTCCACTAGCTCAGATCAGAGCTTAAAAATTCTATCATCTTTTCTTTCAGCAGAATTAAAACAGTCTCTCTCCTCTATTACATAGCCTGTGACCTTATCACAATAGTCATGTCCCCTATTGAAACAGTTATGGATGAAGTCTTCCTTGTCTGTTTAATTCCATCCAGTGTCTGCCCAATTCCAAGAGGTACCATTCGTATTTATTCACATTGAACTTCATGGAATTGTGATACATGGTGATCCAGCTGTACACAGTTCTTACCAATGAGAAGTTTAAAGTAGTTGAAATTTCTCTTCTTCAGCAGTCCTGGATGATCTGAGTATATACAGGCTATATTGAATTCTATTTCAGAATATGTCCATTTTATTGGAATGGTTAGTTTTATACCCCTTGAGATGTTATTTTAGTGTTGGTTTCACCCAACTCATGAGTAAAGGCTGAAAATTTAATCCATACCCTCTGGGTGTGATTTTTCAGTGTTGTGACAAAATTTCAACCCCAAACCACAAATTTCAGTGATTGCACAACATTTATCCAAAGCTGACACTTGTAGCAGAAACAATGTGAACAATTGCCATAAAAGTGTCCCTACAAAAACAAACTTTAAGTATGGACTCCAATAATACATTCTCACTTTTATAGAACGACACAGGCTTGTACCTAAGAGACTTTTTAAATTTATATTTTCAAAGCCTATTAACACTACATGTGTTTTATTAATAATTTGAGAAAATTACAAAATCCAACACATATTTTATATCACAACTTAATTTAGTCATTTGAGACATCCGATCTCAATAATTACTAGGAAAATTGACTCTGTCTCCTTCGTCCCAAAGAGGATAGTTGATGCTATATAATCACACACATTTATTAGTGAGGATTCAGAATTCTTTTGCTTAAAGAAAATTTTCTACTTGACTAATACACTTTCCTTGTTCTAGCAAACTACTTACCATAATTTTTATATGAACTTTGTTTCCCAATTTTAATGTAAAATAATACACATTCATTGTAACATTGTGGAAAAGTGTATAAATAACAAAAATGATCTACAATTTTACCAAAAATAATCACTAATAGTTTTGGTAATTTTGTTTTTAAGAAAAAAATGTAATCATACTGCTGAAACTCTTATGGAATCAGCTTTATTACCTTAACAGTTTGACAAAGCATTTTTTTTTCCCTAGGTGATTACTAATTCTTTTCAAATATCCTTTTAAATGACCACATAATATTTCAAGGAATAAATGTATAATGGTTTATTTAATTCTTGCTTTCCTATTAAACATATTGTTAAGCATTAGAATATGCAAAATAGACTCTGAACTACTGGGCCAGATGGATAAGGAAAAGAATCTTCACATTTATTCCTATTAAGTTCTGTTTGAATGGTGTAAAACTCTCTGCTCTTGTTTAGACTTGCACAGAAGCCATATTATATGTGGTGCAATCACACAGCATGGCTTTAATGAGCTTAGGGATTGGTGATTTTGAGGCGTAAGTTCAGAAAGGTGCAGTGCCTTCATAAGGAGGTCATCATCACTCTTGTATTGAACAAACAGTTGAATGAATGAAGTTCTCCATTATCAATAGACTGAGTTGGTCTCCTACATTCGATGACTTTCAGAAATTCAATAAAAAGTCTATAAGCTTATACCTTCATGTATCTTCCTATAGAAGGACCATAGCTTTCATCAGATTTTCAAAAGGTCTGTGATCCACAAAAAGGATTTAGCTATTAAATATAGGAAGAGGTCAATACATATCAAAAAATGTAATTTGTAATATATATGCAACCTATTGCCTAGCTTCCTTTTCTGTGAGCTTAGAGCTGCTTATTTTTGTTTATATGATTATAAAATGCTGCCAAGCTAGAATTTACCCCATCAGCTTTTAGTCTTTGTTTTCCGGGTCAGACACATGTGGCACTTGAAATTCACATGTAACACACTAGCAGACCTTTTGTGAATGGTCCAGCAAGTTGTATTTTCCCCAATAATTCCTGGCCAAAGAGAGATGGGGCCTACAATCCTTTTCATGCTCTGAACACAAAGCACAAGTCCTGACCTTCAGCTGTATCCTCTGGGAGGACAAGATGTCCTTTTTTTAATTCATGCAAAGCTACCACAAGGACTAGTAACCATCAACTGTAAAAGGATTAATTTCTGTTTACATGCAACTCCCAGCATTAGATGTAAATGTACCTCTTCTATCACATTGAAGAAAGTGAACAAGGCTCTTATTAAAGATCTCATTACAAGAACCACCCAATTATCACCAATTAATGTCAAAATGTAAACACCTTCCTCTTGTTTTATTATGTTTGATCACAAAAACATTGGCATTTGTGACCTACCTCATAATACACTACAGTGCAATGCTATTGTGAGAAAGAAATATGTCCACCAACATGGATTTTGGAAGCTGTTTCTGAATTTATTTTTAATCTCATCTGTTCCCAAAATTCTAAGGTGGTCTTTAGACTATGTATATGTATATGTATATGTATATGTATATGTATATATGTATATATATGTATATATATGAATATATATGGAATATATATACATATTTATATGTATATTATATGTGTATATATATATATATATACATATATATATATAATAAAACAGGATATACATTTCTAAATAAATGAATACAGAAATTAAGTTGAAGGAAAATGAGGATAAGAAAGATAAGGTCAAAAGTGAAGTTAAAGACAAGTATGCACTGCAGTGAGATCTGTTGACTAGAGCTTGATCATGAATTCAGATTAACTTTTGCAAGAGAGCAAATAGACACTTTCAAGGAGAATATCTACGCCTAAAGCCACCAGCTCCTGATATGGAATGGCAGTTTGCAAATCTATTTATTTTATTCACAGTAGAAGCACAACTAATCCTGCTACTAAGACTAGACAGAAATTTCTCCCAGGGGTCCTCATAGGAGGACACTGTGATATATAAATATAGTAAAAAGAACCATATGTTTCATAAATCTTTATCTTTTAACTTCTTCAATGGAGATTTTGGATTCACAATACATTATGTTCAGAAAATTATATTTTAACAGAGATTAGAATACTGTGGTTTGGATATATAGTCTTTTGCCACCCCTCTTAATCAGAGAGAGATTACAGTCTATTGAATGCAGAGTTTCAAAGCAATCATTTGCTTGCAGGAGTCAACCTACAAGACTGTTTTGTGATGGTGAAGAATAACTGTTGCTTAGATTGGCATGTGACCTCTGGCATGCCACAGGTCACATGGTTGCCTTCATTCAATTTTGATACTTCCTTGGTCTTTCTAGTCCTTTTAGTTTGTAATTCTCAATCTAGAGGAGTGGATGACCTGTATCTCTTTCAAGGAATTGTCCATAAATACTTTCTCATTCCAGTTCTGACACGCATTTTGGTGCAGTAGTATCAAAATAATATCCTCTGAGAAGTGCCCTGAATCCAGCTACTGTGTGTTCCTGATTGAGAAGTGATTATACAAAAAGGTAAGCAAGGATAGGACCAGCATCAACTTAGGGAGGCTAAAAAAGTCCACTCTAACTCTTAACGAAAGTGGATCAAAGCGATTATTAGATAACAAAAGGTACTTCCTATTAGTCCTTATGCAGTTTTTAAGAGTATTACCATCTGAGCATCTGAGTAGATGAGAAGTTTATTCTTTCTAGTTTCTGCAGATCAGCAACCGTGCATGCTGTTCACCTGAGCATTAAAATCACAACCGGAATGTGTTACATAACTTTCCAGAAAACCATTTCATTCACAATGATTTGGTAATATTAATATAAACATGTTATGCACATTCAAGCCTTTTTAACCCATGACCCATTTCTTATCATGAGTTCAACAGGCAAGGTAAGTACAGCAAAGACTTAACAGACTTCGTGGCATTAAAATAAAAAAACTTAATAGTGATTAATAGAACAATCATATCTAATGACAATTAGATTCTAATGTAGAAAAGTAGCCTGTGAATCTACCAAATTCTACTGTCTTTTTTAACTCATTAACATGACAGCAGTGATTGGTTGACATAGATTTTAAAATAAGATACAGTGTAATTACAAAAGTAAATAGGTGGTGCGGGGCACCTGGATGGCTCAGTCCATTAAGCATCCAACTCTTGATTTCGGCTCAGGTCATGACCTCACGGTCATGAGATCAAGCCCTGCATCATGAGATCCAGCCTGGGGTCAGGCTCTGCACTGACAGCATGGAGCCTGCTTGAGATTCTCTCTCTCCCTCTGTCTTTGCCCCTCCTCCACTCTCTCTCAATCTCTCTCTCTCTCTCTCTCTCTCTCTCTCTCCCTCCCTCCTTCTCTCAAAATAAAAAAAAATAATGAAAAAAAATTAAGTAGGTGAAATGTCAAAGCTATATACTGTGTACACTAGGCAAAGTTACATATGAAGTTGTCAAAATACATATTTGAAAACTTGTGAGAGTTCTTCTATTAAAATTGCACCTCCCCATGCCCTCCAGTAGCATTCTCTGTTTGCCTTTCCTGTCTTGTGTTTCTCCATAGCTCTTATCAGCAGCATTTAACATATTACGTATTTTACTTTATTTATCTCATTTATAATCTGACTCCCTTACTAAATTTTAAACTCTATTAGGACAAAGAATTATTTTCCCACTCCACCAAGCCAGAGACTGTGTATATTCAGTGTGTAGAAATGTTCCTAGCACTTAGTAAGTACTTGATAAATATCTGTGAAGGAATGAACAGAATGGTTTGCAGTTAATTTTCTTTAAAATGCATAAAAGATCTTGTAAAAACCAAAGTCAAATGAAAGAGACATTAAATAGATTTTTTCCCAATATAAATGACATTTTCTATGTCGCTTTTCTTTTGAAATCTAGGTGCTAATGATCATAGTCTTTTGGCTTTTGTCTACAATAATTTCAATACATTCTTATCTTTGAGCATTATCACTAGAGAAAACAGTACAAAACTGATGGCTGTGGCAAAGGGAATTCTGATAAGATGCCACAGTAAATAATCAACACTTTGGGAAGAAAAGAAATCTCTGATTGTTTTGTTACTGAAGAGCATGCCAACTAGATATATATCACGTAAGGATGTCATCTATTTTATAGGATGCCTTTGTAGCCAATAGGAGCATTCACCTGTTTCTGTCATCAAGGATGATTAAAAATTCAGGATGACAGAGTCTCAGAAACCAGCCTCTTTTTTCACTATTACAATGTCTTCATTTAATATATAAGCTTTTGAAACATACAGATTTATCTGTTGTTCATGAATAGTCATAATGCAAACAACTAAAGGAGACAGGAACAGCTGGTAAGAAAGACTAGCAATCTGTTTAGTGCATTAAGTCAAGTCTGGGTGCTATCATGTAACATGTGTGTCCCACGAGCACATTTTGGCCATCAACAGTCATCCTAAACCTCAGTTAGAATTCAACACAGATTCCAACTGCTTGAACCATCAAGGATTTTCCTTTTAAAACAGCTTCTCATGTGACTGTGAGGTTTATCCATTGAAATAGAACCTCTCAAACCAAGAAGTGAAATTTAAGATAAAAGGATAACCAAACCAAAAAGCTCAGTTCAGTTTTCAAGTAATATAAAATTCCCTACCTGCAAGCATCTCCTTACTAATTCTGTTCAGAGAAGTCACTGTCAGTGTTAACACTAGCATTAGGCTTAGCAAGGACCCGCTTCTGAAATTTCCTTATAAAAGACATACATTCATAAAATAAGTGACAAGTAGAGTTGAAATGGAATGAATAAAAAGATTTAGTTTGATCATAAGTCATTGCTTTTTCATAATTAACTAAAAGATTTCAAAATTTTAAAAAATCTCCCCTATTTTTCTTTTGAAATCATCCAGGGGTGCCTGGGTGGCTCAGTTGGTTAAGCGTCCAACTTCGGCTCAGGTCATGATCTCATGGTTCGTGAGTTCGAGCCCCACATCAGACTCTGTGCTGCCAGCTAAGAGCCTGGAGCCTGCTTTGGATCTTGTGTCTCCCTCTCTCTCTGCCTCTCCCAACTCACACTCTCTCTGTGTCTCTCAAAAGTCAAAAATGTTGGGGTGCCTGGGTGTCTCAGTTGGTTAAGCGTCCGACTTCGGCTCAGGTCATGATCTCGCGGTCTGCGGGTTCAAGCCCCGTGTCGGGCTCTGTGCTGACAGCTCAGAGCCTAGAGCCTGTTTCAGATTCTGTGTCTCCCTCTTTCTTTGACCCTCCCCTGTTCATGCTCTCTCTCTCTCTGTCTCAAAAAATAAATAAATGTTAAAAAAAATTAAAAATAAATAAATGAAAAATGTTAAAAAAAAATTTTAATAAAAAATAAATCATTCATCATTTTATGATCTGTTGTTCAGAAAGTACAAAGCAGACAAAGTTCTTGAAATATCAGTATAACTTAGAGATCAGACAAACCTAAGTTTGAATACTGGCTTGGTCCAGAATTAGCACTGTCACCTGAAGCAATTTACATACCCTTTCCAAGCCCCAGCATCCCCATGCAGATAGTTAACAATGTTAACCAATTCAAGGCTGATGTTAAGTTCTACATCATGCAAAGTCCTTAGCACAGTATCTGGTACATCTTAAAAGGATGATAAATATTAGCTATTATTAATAGACACCAATGTTGAATAAATGGTATGAATTTTTTCATACTTGGTCATATATAATGACTTTTGGGCTAATATAAACCAAATGGTGAAGTCTTAGACTTCAGATAAAAGCAAGGAATGAGCAGACAGGCCCCGGAAGTTGTGTTGTAGGCGTGGCCGCTACACTCTATCGTTAACTACTCAGATCTGAAGCTCTGGGCAACCACTAGGGCAAGGTTCCTCTAAATCAAATTCAACTTTCTCAAGAGTTCTCAAGAGTTCTAGAGCAGTTCAGGCAAAAGTCGCTACTAAATAATACTCTCTTGGTTACCTGGGAGGACAACTCACTGATTGGCCTGATTCCATGACATGCTCAACCACAGTGGCATCTATCTCCAAGGCTACTTTCAGTGGCAAACCTCTGGAGGTCTCTAACTCAGACTTGTCTTCAGTTAGAAGTGCTCCATCTTAAGGCTGTAAGCTGACAATCTACTCTATTGCCAGAGGCATTTTAGCGTCCTAATTTCTGATTTCTTCACTATGAATGTTCTCCTCAAGGCCACTATTCTTTGTCAAAAACCAGAGAACACAACCCCCATCCTAAGACTCTTGATATTACCAATGCCCCCCTCCCAAACAAAACAAAGCCAATCTAGAACTCTAGTCCTAACAGATGTTCTGTGTCTTACATTTTCATATGACTACTGCCATCTCAAATACAACATACCCAAATTCAAAGCCATCACTTTCGCTAAAAAGGCAACTTCACTTTCTTATTTATTTCCTTAACTCTGTTTTAACAGAAAGTAACTCAAGTAACTCAAATATCCTAGTTACTGATCAAACATTCATTTCACTAGACATACATACTGATGATAAGCTACTATTTCAAAATAGGAACTGGCAGGTTTTTTTCTTTAAATTAACAATATTCACTATCAGATTAACTAGAAACAAAATCAATATAGGGTACGCTCAATTAATGTCTGGTAAAAATGATGGTAACTATTTTGAAAAATCACTTCCTTGTTGAGTCAGCTGCCTTTCTATAATGGCAGTATATTTAAAACACTAATATCAAAAACATTACTTTAATTACTAAATAAGTTGTTTTAATTGACATTATTACTAAATGATTATAATGATTCAGGTTTTACCTTACTAATTTATAAGAATGCAATATCTGTATTTATTATCCCATAATCAGAATGTCTCATCAAGAATTCCTATAACTTTTCTTTGATGTGAATGTACAATATACTCTTTCAGGGCAAGGAAATGTACAGAAAAAGTTTCAGATGTCAAAGCAGTTATCTGACTAACTATACAAAACAGATCAACATTCCTCTTTTCAAATACAGTAACTATTGTACTATCAGAAAATGCTTCTGACAAATGGCATGCCCACTCTGGGAGCTGGGCTCTTCTGTTAGTTATTACTAACAAACTGTGCATTTTACATATGTCTAAAGTTATAGTAGAAATTATATTTGAAAGCTTGGAAGCCATATATATCTGAGCTTTGTATCAAATGTAATTTATATCAAACACAGATTTGACTAAGAATTATTTCATAAATATACAGCAACTATATGTGGTAGTTAAAAACAAAGGTTCTAGAACCGACTTGCCTGAAGTTAAATTGGGGCTCAGTTCTTTACTGTAGGAGTTACCCTGAGCAAATCATTTAACCTCTCTATGCCTGCTTCCTCAACTGTGAGATGGCAATGGAAATAATTGGTTTTTAATGAGGATTAGACATATTAATTCATGTAGAACATATATTAATTCATAGTAAATTTTCATTCCATGTATACTATTAGTATTTTCCTAAATAAAGCAATGTCAATGAGCAAAATGAACTTAAGGAAGATGAGTGTTGCAAATACTATCAGGCACCACAACGTGCCATGTTTATGCTGGCTATTTTACAGAGATCATCTCATGTGGTTCTTATAATAGTCCTGTACGAAATTATACACCTACTCATTACGGAGAGGCCAAATTAAGATTTAGTGAGTTTAATTAACTTAGATAGGAGTATAAAACCACCACACCAGAAGCCATGATTGGAGCCTACCTCTCTGACTTTCCACCATACCTCTTAATAGTAATTTCTTCCCATTTAATAAAATTCTTAATTTCCAAATTTTAGAATCCTCAAATTTTTAAGCTGGGATACTGCTTAAGTATAATGTAATCAAAATAGTTACTTTTATAGTTGGGGGAGACACCCAACTTACACCCTTCACAAAAATTAAATCAAAATGGATCACAAACACAAATGTAAAACACAAAACTGAAAATTCTTAGAAGATGACCTAGACGACTTTGTCGTGGTGATGCTTTCGACACAACACCAAAGACACATCCCATGAAAGAAATCATTGTCACACTAAAAGTCATTGAAATGAAAAACTTCTACTCTGCAGAAGACAGTACCAAGAAAATAAAAAGGCAAGCTACACACTCAAAGAGAATCTTCAAAAATAATGACAAAAGTCTATTACATAAAACATGCAAAGGTATCTTAAAACTCAACAATAGGAAAACAAAAAACCCAAATAGAAAAATGGGCCAAAGATCTTAATAAACATCTTACCAGGGAAGATATGCAGATGTCAAATACATATAACAACATTCCCCATATTATAGGACATCACAGAAACGCAGAAATGAAAACAATAATGAGGGTCTCAGTCAGTTAAGTGTCTGACTTTTGATCTCGGCTTGGGTCCTGATCCCATGGTTTCTGGGATCGAGCCCTACATTGGGCTCTATGCTGATAGCACGGTGCCTGCTTGGGATTCTCTCACTTCCTCTCTCTCAGGCCCTCCTCTGTTCATGCTTTCCCTCTCTCTTAAAATAAATAAGCTTATAAAAAATAGAAACTAATTTAAAACAATAATGAGATACCACTACATACTTAGAATGGCCAACATCCAGAACACTGACTACAAATGCAGATGAGGATGTGAAGTGACAAGAACTCTCAACATTGCTGGTGCTGCCCAATGATATGCCACTTTGGAAGACAGTTTGGAAATTTCTTATAAAACTAAACATACAATTGTCATACAATCAGTGATCACTCTTCTTGGTATTTTCCACAGAGGAGTCGGAAATTTATGTCTGCACAAAATCCTATAGGTAGATGTTTATAGTAGCCTTATTCATAACTGCCAAAACTTGGAAGCAACCAAAATGTCCTTCAGAATGTGAATGAAAAAATGAAATTGTGGTATACCCAATGACATATTATTCAGCAATAAAAAGAAATGAGCTATCAAGACATAATGGAAAGTTAAATATATATTACCAAGTGAAAGAAGCCAATCTGAGAAGTCTATATATAATTCCAATTATATAACATTCTGAGAAAGCAAAGCCTATGGAACAATAAAAAGATAAAGTGATTTCCAGGGGGCAGAGGTAGGGAAAATGAATAGGCAAGGCATAGAGGGCATTTAATTTTAGGGCAATGATATGATATTGTACATTTTAATGATGGATATATGTCATATATTTTTTCAAGCCCACTGAATGTGCAACACCAAGAGTGAACTTTTAGGCAAACTATGGATTGATTATGGGTGATTATGATGTGTCAATGTAGGTTTATCCTTGGTAAAAAAAAAATGTACATTCTGGTGAATGACGTTGATAATGAGGGAGGCTATCAATGTGTGGGGGGCGAGGGGTATATGAGTGATCTCTGTAACCTCCTTAATTTTACTGTAAACCTGAGACAGACCTAAAAACTTATAACAAAGTCAAAAAAAATAGGAGAGGACTGAAGCTTAGTGTGTTCAAGTATCTTGTCTTGAGGCCATGTAGCTCTCCTTTTTTTTCTTTCTTCAGCTATCAATATATTTTGTCATACTAAAATCATCCTTTTTGAATGTTAAAAGCATTACCTTGGCCATTACCTATAGTAGACAGTAATCAGATGAATATGTATTAGGCTACAATAACAGGGAAATAAAATGGGCCAACCACTAAGCAAAGTGTGAGCCAGGTTCTGAGACTGAGATAAAAGAATAGCTTTGTCGGTGAATTACAGTTGTGCCAAAAGGGGAGTTAAATTTCACTGGGAAAGGAAATGACGAGAGAGAGAAAAGGGTAGTGTTGATGTGTGAAAGGAACTGACAGATTTTCCGCACCTCCTTTAAAAGCAATTATAATTTCTTCTATTTCCTGTGTCTTCACTGTCTTCCGTTCCTCCAGCTCCTTCTCTTCTCTTGTATGATAAATGTGATCTAAATTTTTCTATCTGGGCGGAACAACAATACAAGCCTGCCTAGATAAGTGTTCAGTTGCCATTTCCTTTCTTGCCTCCTTCAAGAAATGAGACCACTCAACATCTCTTCTTTCTCACATCTCTTAAATTTCCCACCCTGAAGCAATTTTTCTCTCCCAACCAGTCATCTGGGATAGATCTTGCTCTGAAATTTGACAATCATTTCACATTTTTCATTTGGTTTGATGTCCCTCCTTTAAATCTCACCATTGATTCCTTCCTCCTTTGTTACATTTTTTGTCTTATTTTCTTAATGTTTCTATGTTTTGAGAGAGAGTGCACACCTGCGTGTGTGCATGCATGAGTGGGGGAGGGGTAGAAACCGAGAGGGAGAGAGAGAGAATCACCAGCAGGCTCCACGTTGTCAGCTGCCAGCCAGTCAACCAACTGGGCCACCCAAGTGCCTCTCTCTTCTTGTTTCTGTGTTATAATTTTCTCTTGATTCTCCTTATCTCATTCTTTGATCTTGATACCCTCATCGCTTCTAGTCAGTTTCCTCAAAGTTTCATCGTCTGCCTTCTTTCTACTCTCAGTCTGCATGACGAACTCGTTTCCTTTTCTTCAACTGTACCGTCTCCACCTCTCCTGACTCAGACCTTACCACCTGACATGTGAACTCTACACTCCAGCCATACTGTTCCTCCAATACCCTGTGCCCCTTTGGAACTGCACATCTTTCTTCCTGCTATTCCTTTTATTCAGATGGCCCTTCTCTTCTTTGGCTTCTTGGCAATTTAGCTTAAAAATCATCCTAACTGAATGTCTGAAACAGTCTCAGCTGCTGCTATTTCTTTGTCCTCATGAGTCTGCAGCACCTACCACATTCTTTTGAATTTGGACTTCTTCTCCAGTAGAATCTCTTCAAAGGCATCTCAAAAGATATCATTTATAGTCATTACCTCAGTAACTGTCATGGTACCTAGAATTCAGAGACCCTCCCACAATCAATTTTTGATAGTGTGATCAGTGAGCAAATTTGCAGTTATGGGAACAAGCAGCCGACACTGATATTGAGAGAGGCAATACAGCACAGAGCTGAGGCCAAAGTGGCTGAAAAAGGGATTTGTGGCTAAGGGCCTCAGGAAGGTCAGAGAACTTTGGGGCCTGAGGAATTCAGGTCTGGCAGCAAGACCGATGTCAGAAAGCTTCCTTCAACCCAGGGTATGAAAATACTATGCTCTTCCAACAAGATTTGAGTAAAGAAGAAAGTTTAAAAGATTAGGATTTCTGGGGATTTCCACTTTCCAAACACCATTTTTAAATTTAATAGCCTTCATAACATTTTATGTTCATGAAAACTTTTAAACAGGTTTCTTAACCTAGCATAACTGACAACACACCATTAACAGATTTTACAAGAGGGCATGAGGAGGACTGGTTTGCTAGTGCATATGCAAACACTTTCCGGATGAGGTATACATTACATGAACTGGGATACCTTCCAAAACAATGAGACTTGCTTTTACATATGTCACTCACACACTGACATGAATATATAGTAATTTATGCACCCAGTGACTCCATTTATAAATGAGAGATCCTGTAGGTAATTCAGAGGCATAGACCTCCCGTGAGAGAGTAAAATAAAGAACAAAATGCAATAATTCTAACAACAATGAAATATTTTATTGGGCTTAAAACCAGTGCAAAACCAATTTTAAAAGAGTCTCTTTTTTTTTTTAATGCCATGAAGTAATAAAAAAAATTAATGTCATGTTTAAATCACTGAAATATCAACTTAAATGTGGCTAAAGTCTATTTTGGAACTTTATTAAAGTGATCTTCAAACGTTTCAGGGTTAAATTTGTCTTTAAATCCCTAAATAGATTTAAAAAAATAGTAATTTTTATCTTCCTTTCAAAATCTTCAATGACTGTTGTCAATTACCAATGGCCAGAGTCCTACGAGTGGATCTTAAAGCATGCACCAAAATCTCTACAACTGCCTATGTGATAACATTTGCCTTTGATAAGTGACAATTGGGGTGATTTTATTGACTTTGAATGGATTCTATTACTCTGTACATGAATGCCAAACAAATACATAAACAGCGCAGATGATATTATGTACAACTTAATTAGAAAAGGCAGTGCCTGAGCACAGATGGTCACACATATAAAAGAGCGGCATCTAAAATGCTGCTACATTTCAGGAGGCGTGCATCCACTCATGGCAATAGTTAAATCAAGGAGGACAAGTTTAGAAAAGATGACTTAGGGAAGAAAGAAAACTATTGTCACATAATTAAACAGCTATAGTGGGTAATACCACCTTTTACAGCTGGACAAGACAGGCCCAAGCCCTCATGGGCTTCCACACTTGAAATTACTTCCTTGAAGTTTTTTTTTTTCTTTTTAAAATACTTTTATCTCATTTTCTGAGATAAAATCAACATATAAAAAAAATCTGCACGTATTTAATGTATACAATTTGATGAGTGGGACATATGCACAAACCCATGAAACCATCACCACCACTTATCCATCACTTACCAAAGTTTCCTTCATGTGTGTGTGTGTGTGTGTGTGTGTGTGTGTGTGTGTGTGTGTGTTTATGTGTGTGTGGTCAGAGCACTTAGCATGATACGTATCATCTTGACAAACTTCTAAGTGCAGATATATTATTAACTCTAGATACTATGTACTACAGCAGACCTCTAGAAACTACTCATCTTGCAAAACTAAAACAAATTTTCTAGTTTTAAATTAACCTAAGTTCCTCTCTAGTGCCTTGAACTTAACCAGGGTCTGCAGTGCTATCTGGGTATGGCATTCCAAATTCACCCCGGACCACATGGGATGCATTCCTGTTTCTTCTGTTTAAGGTCTTCTCCAACTCTTTATCCCAAGTATGGGGTCAACCAGATGCTCTGAAGAGCTTAGGGACTCACATCTATCTCAGGGCTTAATGATCTTGTGGTAGTTATGGGCGAGCAGCCTGGTAAGGGACCCCTCCACTGCTCAGTGTGGTGTTTCTTTCATAGGAGTGTACCAGAATTGTAAATGGGACTATTTTCTTAATTTATCTGATAGTTCATTAATAGAGTGTAGAAATGCAACAGATTTTTGCATATTGATTTTGTATGCTGTAACTTCAGACTTCTCTTATTAGTTCCAAAAGCTTTTTGAGATGGAGTCTTGAGAGTTTTCTTTATACGACATTTCTATATGCAATATCCATCTGCAAATTGTGATAGTTTTACTTCTTTCTTTCCAATCTGCTTTTTATTTCATTTTCTTGCCTAATTTTCTAGCTAGAACTTCCAGTACCACATTGAATAAAAAGGTAAGAGTGGGCATCCTTGTCTTATTCCTGATCATAGAGGAAAACCTTTTAGGTTTACACTACTTAATACGATGTTACCTGTGGGGTTGTCATAATATGGCCCTTATTATGTCAAGGTGTGTTCCCTCAATAATCTGTTTAGATTTTTTACCATTAATGGACATTGACTTTTGTCAAATTGCTTTTTCTGCATCCTTTGTGATTTTTATCTTTCATTTTGTGAATGTGTTGTATGCCATTCACATATTTGCAGACCATAATTCCCACTTGATCACAGCGTATGATCCTTTTACTATATTGTTGAACTTGATTTACTAATATTTTGCTGAATATTTTTGCATCTATGTTCATCAGGGATACAGGCTTATAATTTTATTTTCTTGTGGTATCTTTGGTTTTGGTATCGGTGTAATGCTGGATTTGTAATTAGAAGAGTTCTCTCCTCTTCCATATTTTGGAAGAGTTTGAGAAGCATTAGTATTAACTCATCTTTGAATGTTTAGCAGAATTCACTCATGAAGCTGTCAGGCCCTGGACTTTTGTCAGATAGGTTTTTGATTACTGATTCAATCTCCTTGCTAATAATTGGTCTGTTCAGATTTTCTATTTCTTCATGTTCAGTCCTGGTGGATTGTATGTTTATGGGAATTTATCCATTTTTTTCTAGGTTTTACAATTTGTTGGCATGTAATTGTTCATTTTAATTTCTTATGATCCTTTTTATTTTTGTGGTATCCGTTATAACAAAATTACTTTTTGTTATTGCCTTCCATAAACTAACTTTGGGCTTCACTTGCCTTTTTCCTTTAGTGGTTTTACCTTTATTTTATTCCTTTTTTCCTCTAGTAGTTCCTTCAGTTGTAAACTTAGATTGTTTACTTGAGACTTTCCTTGTTTCTTGAGGTAGGCATTTATCATTATGACCTTCCCTCTTAGAACTACTTACGCTGCATCCCATAAATTTTTGTATGCTATATTTCCATTTTAATTTGCCTAAGGTATTTTTTGATCTCTCTTTTGATTTCTTCTTTGGCCCATTGGTTGTTGAGTAGCATGTTGCTTAATTTCCACATATTTGTGAATTCTCCAGTTTTCTTTGTAGAAGTGATTTCTAGCTTCATACCAGTGTGGTCAGAAATGATGCTTGATATCACTTCAATCGTAAATTTATTAAGACTTGATTTATGACCTTACATGTGATCTATCTTGGAAAATCTTTCACGTGCACTTGAGAAGAAAGTGTATTCTGTTGCCTTTGGATGGAAAGTTTTGTATATATCTATATATATACATATATATATGTATATATATATATATATATATATATATATATATATATATAAAACCCCAGTTATAATTTTATCTGAATAGTAAATGTAACATGACAAGAACACAAAATATGGTTCACCTCTCCCTCCATACTTTGAATAAGACATCCTTTCATGGTTATCACTGTACATGGAAATAACTTCTGAGGGAACCACTAGAAGCCAATGTTCATAGAAAGAACAATGGATAAAACAGTGTCATGAATAATGATCTAACTATCATTAACTGAATGGCATCATGTGCTGTAGAAGCAAGACTCATACTGTTTCAATACAAATTGGTTCTGAAGATTTGTGGGATTGAAGGTAATAACAGCCTTGCTACCCTTTCTCACAGTGAGAAATAATCAATTAGCCAGAAATTGTGCATTTAACAATAAAGAACATGAAGAGATGGGTAGAATTTGGAGGAAGAGCTCTGTTGAATTAAAAAAAAAAAACTTTGTAACAAATATCCCTGTTCATACATAGAATAGTCATCTTTTGAACATTTTCCATGCTAAAAAAGTTCAGGCAACACTGATCAAATATCAACAATGTTGGGATATGATAGCTTCACCATATAGCAGGTTAAAATAGATGATCTTTAAGGTGTTGTTAAATTATAATGGTCTTAGATACCTTCTTCTTCAATGAGAGACAGTGGAATGTCCAAAATGGTTTCAAAGAGGTTTCTATATAACTTCAGGTTTCTATAAGGCATTGCTTAGTGTTTCTCAAAATCAACATGAAGCTGATAGAAATTTATGAATTTCAAATATCAGTATCTGTCAATTTTGAAAAAAAAAACTCCTTGAGAGAATTTTTAAAACAGTCTCTGTTCTTTCATTACTGTTATGCTGACTAAACCACATTGCTTTGTGCCAAGATTGTGTGATTCTACTTAACATGAGAAACTATGTTAAATATTGTTTGAAAAATTACTTGGGTTCTATTTCCTTCATTCTTCTCTTCTCTGAAAAAGCCAGGAATTTAATCACTTTACAGGTGTAATTATAAGTATTCTGGACAAAATGATTATTATTATCACTACTCTATTACTACCACCACTGCTGCTACTATTAATAAGCCTAAGATATTCTCAATTACTCCATTTCTTCTTTTTTTTAACTTATGTTTGACTTCTAAGAGAATGTGAATTCAAAGGGATTATTAAGAGGGCCACTATATATTATTATTCTCTTGACATACATCAAACTAGCAAAGACCAGAATAGCAAAAGAAAGGAAGGCTAAGTCAACGTGTTAGGCATTGTACTAATATAATCTCTGACAAGCTTTTTTTTAATGGTAAATTATTTTTCTTCTTCACAATGTATTTAGGAACAGCCTTAAGGGGTGATCTATAGATATATGCCTTCTGTCTCCCTAATAGGTCTAATGTAGGGCCAATGTATCCTTTATGTCCATAGTAACCAATCATAGCAAATTCACTATTACATCTGTTTTGCAGGTTCTGTGCCTGGGTCAATCTTCGCTCAGATTATCATCACCTCATCAGTACTTGCCTATGGTCCCACGGTCCACTTCCATGAGATAGTGTTCTTTATATCATACAGAGTCCTAAATTGCCCATAGTTTCTTCCATTACCCAAGACCTATGCATTGGAAAATAATTTTCCTGGTCTTCCGTATTGCAGTCTGTAAAAAGAACTGGGCTACTGCCCTATTTCCTGTGCTGTTTCCCTGATTCATTACCATTCCTAAGGTTTTAAACCATTCTGGGACAAGGACCTTACTTTGAAATGCATCCAGGGATGGGCACCAAGAAACTCTTCTACTTTACATAAAGCACTCTCTGTGGAAGACTACTTTGCTTCTGTATGTACCCCATCTTCACTCTACACAGAGCACTTGCCACCTGCTGCATACCTACTTCCTGCTGATGTGCCCAATCGATTGGACCCCTTGTAGAGAGGAGACTAGCAATTTTAGATGCCTGGGGGTGAGCTTAAGTCAGAGAGTCAGCAGTAGAGGGGTGTGTTCAATTTTGCTTTTAAAGTGGTCAGGGCTTGCCACTACATAATCGTTTTCTAAAAGTCCAGTTCTCTGGGAAAACCCTGTCACTCTGAACTAATTATGGTCCTACCTCCTAGTACTCACAGTTGCTTGATTCACACTTGAGTTTGGTAAAATTGTGGCACTCTAATGGTCCAGTGCTATGATCATCTACCTTTCTCTCTCTCTCTCTGTATGCTCTATGTTGTCCTGGACTCATACTGTACTAAGATCAACCTATAAGTCAATACTAAAAAAAAAAAAAATCACATAATAAACCTTATTATGATTGATAATGTTTCTTTTGCTTTCACCAAGAATTTCATCTAAAATGGAATTCATTTTCAATACAACTTCTTCATAATGATGTCTTTGAAGTTCTACTTACTGACAGCTCAAGCAATATTAAAAACCAGACTACTAATGCCTTTTCAAGCTCTTCAACTGCTGCTAATACAAGTGACACTAAACAATAGCCAAAATCAACAAAGAAGGCTTAGAGATGCTAATGAAGGTTAACATTTTACTTTGAAATTCACATTTATGGCAAGAAACCCTGTCTCCAAAGCAAACTTGCATGCTGCTCTGTGGTTCCCCAGAAATCCTTCTGCCCACTCCTACTCCATTTGGGACATGGGGAGCAAGGCCAAGATATTTCCTCAGCCTAAAAATTATCTCCACCTGAATGTGTAACTAAAATCCTGACAAAAGGAAAAATATTTTGGAGTAAGATTCAAAAGTTGTCTTTTTTATTTTTTTTACATTGCTACTCAGGACTTAAAAGACACAGCTTTCCTCATAAACATGGATATTTCCTGCCATATCTGGATTTAATACTGATTCTAGTCAAGATTCAAAACATTAAACATATTCTACACCAGAGACCTTCCTGATGTTCACAATGTTCAAAAGTCTAAGATGTTCAAATCAACATTAGAAAGGTTCCAGTTCCCTCGGACATATAACTGATCCCAGGAAAAAAACCCATACACACACACACACACACACACACACACACACACACACACAAACACACACAGAAAAAACACTTGCAATTGTGCTTTGGGTATCTGCTGCATGCAGAAACCCACTGGATACTGAAACAAAACTTTAAGTAGAAGTTACATGACAGAGCTCCAGATTCCAGAAAAACAGCAATACTGGGCAGACCAACTACTTTACTGAGAATAAGAGGTCCTCTAAGAGTCAGAGGATCATATTCAGAGCCTCACGTATATCTCAGCTAAATAGTTTTATTACCTATCAAATTAAGTTCAATTTATATCTTTCTGGGATTTCAAGACTCCTGGATCTACACACATACCTAAACCAGTCAAAAAGTAAGATATTTCCAAAACTGAATCCCAGATCCACCATTTTAAAGTATGCAAATTTAGGCAAATTTTACAATGTTTCTGTTCCCCATTTTCATTTTAATACTCATTTTTTTTTGGTGAAGAGCTAGAGGACATTGATAAAGCAACTACTATAATCCTAGTACATAGGGGTTTACAGTTATGATAAATTTTCCTACTAGTCCAAACTGGAATTTAAAAATGATGAAACACTGTTTTTGCCTATAAACTTGTAGGAAAAAAGAACAAGCTGGCAGTGGATTAAAGGTGCCACCCTATAAAAATCATCTTCTATAATGGTAAAGCAGGTTGGATTGGAATTGTGATATTCAATACGGTAGCTACCAGCCGCAAATGGCAACTAATCATTTGGGATGCGGTCAATCCAAACTGAGATATGTGGCAAGTATAAATACACATCGGATATCAAAGAACTAGTATTAAAAATACAAATGACTTCATTAACAATTTTTATATTGATGATATATTGAAATGGTGCTTTGGCTTACATGAAAAATCTTAGCTTATTAAATAAAAAACCTTAGATTATTAAACTTTTCAAATGTCATAAAGTCAACTTTCCTATTATTGAGTTTTTTGCTCTGAATTCAAAATACTATTTGATGTTTTTTCTCTCATTTGTTTTCCAAGGAAAAAAAGCAATTTTCCTCTTATCCTTAGCTCATTGGCTGAAGTGTTGTTTCCATTCCAAACAAATCAGTTTCTATCCTAGGAAAGAACATGTAAAATAAAATCTTATAGAAAGTATTATAATCATTTATATTTTATAGTTCTTTATACTGCAAGCAATTTCTAATTATTTAGACTGCATTTAATTGGTTAGTGATTTGGGACATAAATATATACGTTCAATTCGTGTGTCTCAGTGATCTTTTCTAGGCCAGCTTTTGTGCATACAATGATAAAAGGATGTGGAGCTCCTATCTGGCTTTCTTTGGTCAGTTTTATTATATATTCTCTTGAGTGACAGATTATAAGATACATTTATTTACTGATCATTGGTTAAGTACCTGTTATGGGCCAGGTACCATTGTTGATGCTACAGTGAACAGTAAAAAAAAAAAAAAAAAAAAAAGTCAGGGGACCTGGGTGGCTCAGTTGGTTAAGTGTTTGACTTCAGGACTGCATCTGTCCTGATGAGTTCGTGAGTCCAAGCCCCGTGTCAGGCTCTGTGCTGACAGCTCAGTGCCTGGAGCCTGTTTCAGATTCTGTGTCTTCCTCTCTCCCTGCCCCTCCCTTGCTTGTGCTCTGTCTCAAAAATAAATAATAAACATTTTTAAAAAAGAAAAAAAAGTCTCTGTTTTTAAGAAGTTTAAATTTTGTAGGGAGGAAAAATCATAAACCGATAAGCAAACACATATGCATGTCAAAGTGATGAGAAATCAAAATAGAAAAATATGTCCAGGTAAGAGGACCGAGTGATAGAAGAATTGATATCTTATATAGAGTGGTCAGAGGCCTCTCTAATGAGATGGCATTTAAGCAGAATAAAATTATAAGATAAGCCTCATACATATTTTTTTAGAAAAGAACATTCCAGTGAGAAGGATCGTGGCAAAGGCACCAAGCCTGGAGCATGTTTTGGGTTATCAAGAAGTCCAAGATACCTGGAGTGAAGTAAGCAAGGGAGAGAGCCATAGAGCCAGATTGTTTCAGAGTGTGTAAAACAAAAGATGACTTCTGTTTTAATTCTGAGTGAAATCAGACATCTTACAGGGTTCTCATGGAAGTACACAAGATATGACTTGCACAGGGATTTTTAATGCATCACACATCCCATCAAGTGGTTCATATTTCTTATGTAATTTAATCCCCAAAATTCTAATATCTCCACTCTACTGTTGACCAAACTGAAGGTCAAAGGGAATAAATAACTTGACCAAGATCACATAGCTAATAAATTAAGGGGTAGAATTCCAATCCTATTCTTCTCACTTAAAAACATCCAAGTCATTTGAAATTTGGCATCATAAAATGTGGATGAGATGAAAATTTCAAGGAAAACAAGAAAAATCATTCAGTACGTATGGAAATAACAGAGAATAAGAACTAAGAATGTCGATTTTTCTTTCAGTTTTTGATCCTTCATATTAAAGTTTATACAATTACTATGGGGAAAAGATAGCAGATGATATCTGATATATGTTCACAAAATAAGTACATGACCACTTAGAATTAGAGAGAGGAAGGCACATCTCAACATGTAAAGATAACAATGTTTAGGCGGTTGCCCCCCCCACAAGGTCCCCAATTACCATCCCACCAGGCCCATGGCTGCAGGAAGATTATACCTTCCATCACGTTGTCTTCAGGCAATGTGACTGATTTGGGGTAACAAAACATGAGGGAAAGAGCAATGAGACACATGCCTGCTGGGCACATGCCTGCTGGTAAGAGCCAGGATGTAGTCTTACAATCTCCCTTTATTATAATCTGGGCATGGCCCAGATAAGGGACTCAGCAGGAGTCCCAGGATGAAGAGGAACCTCAGACAATATTTAACATGGGCAAGTAATTAAGCTTAGATTTCACTAATTCATTCCCACTCTGTAAACTTGCAAAGTCACCTAATGGAAGTAAAGGGGGGAAGTAAAGTAAGTTGAAAATTGAAAGGTCTTCTTTAGCCTAGCTACAATGTACCAACTAAATATAGATGGGGAGAACCTGTGGATATCGTGTATCTCAAAGACTTCCAAAGTACATCTACATTTTAGTTGTTAGGAACACTTTACTTTCAAACAAGAAAATAAGAATATAATATAATGAGAATAACTCAGAATATCAATTTTAAACCATTACTGAAATACTCAATCCCTAAAAACAGCCAACCAAGAATCTACATAATCTTTAGCCAAAACCTAGAGTTATGGATATTTCTTTTTTATATGGCATTCCAAACTCATAAGCTACACAGCTCCTGAAGAAGCTTGTTTTACTGACATCACTGAATGTAACAAGAGAATGGCCAAGATAATCAAGATATTTCCAAGCACTCCTTTATTCTCACATCCAGAATAATAAGTAGGATGACATACTGGGTGAAAAAATAAAAATACATGCTTCCTGGAGATAGGAGAGAGAACCGAAAGTTCAAAAATAAATTTAACAGTTAAGCATGATATTAATAAACTTCAAAAACCATCTGAGCCAACATTGCACAAGATTATTCTATCCTATGGTTTTCAAATTTTTATAATTTTATTTAATTTCCATAAGCTCTTGTTCTTAATAACATGAATAATAATAAAAGGCACAATGCATTAGGAACCTACTTTGTGGTAGTCTTTCTGCATATAATTTTACACAGTCCTCACATACCCCCATGAGAATACTTTTGGTACCTCTATATTTCAAAAAGAACAAAATGAGAATAGAAAAATTATGATTTGTCCCTGTTAAGTAATGGTGCTAAGAATCAAAAGTTGATATTCATTTTTTTTAATTTTTTAATGTTTATATATTTTTTGAGAGACAGAGAGAGAGCAAGAGCAGAGGAGGGGCAGAGAGAGAGGGGGAGACACAGAATCAGAAGCAGGCTCCAGGCTCAAAGCTGTCAGCACAGAGCCCTACGCGGCACTGCAACTCCCAAACCATAAGATCATGACCGGAGCTGAAGTCGGACGTTTAACTGACTGAGCCAACTAGGAACCCCAAAAGTTGATATTTGTGTTCCAAAGACCATTCTAAGTATTTTAGACTTTTTCCTGTGCTTTCCTATAAACATATGAAGATTTTTTAGGGGCGCCTGGGTGGCTCAGTCGGTTGTGTCCAATTCTTGATTTTGGTTCAGGTCATGATCTCAAGGTTTGTGAGTTTGAGCCCCGCACCAGGCTCTGCACTGATAGGACAGAACCTGCCTGGGATTTTCTCTCTCCCTATCTCTCTGCTTGTCCTCTGCTCTCTCTGTCTCTCAAAACAAGTAAACTTAAAAAACATTTTTTTAAGTAAATAAACATATGAAGATTTTTTACATCATTTTATTTTTAAATATTTTATAAAATACTTCCAAATTTTGACTATTTAAAACTATTGAAGTTTATTATCCAAGAGTCTCTCAAAGAGGAGACTGTAACTCCCACCAGATATATGTAGAGGGCTTTGTGCCCTTTGTGTGCCCAGCACATAGTTGGCACATAGTAGGTGTGAATGAGCAAAGGGGTCAAAATATCTATAGTAAAGTCTATAGTAAAGTCATACATTTCATTTATATCTTGGGACTTATTAGGAAAATATAAACTGAAAATTATGGATTGTGATATAAGAGACTGTATCTATGTTAGAAATAGCCTATTAGGAAAAAAAAAAAAAAAGAAACTTGGTGAATAGGGTAGATTTCAGGGGGAAAAAAGGAAGAGACTTAAATACATCAAGATGGTGAGGTTCACATCTGTATCAAAAGGTCTACCTTCACAACCAACTGAGAAATGAGGGAAAATTAAATTACAAGATTTTTGTTTGTAAAGTCAGGAAAGAAACTTGCCCTGATATTGATAAAAATCATGCAGGAGGGGTGCCTGGGTGGCTCAGTCAGTTAAGCATCCAACTTCAGCTCAGGTCATGATCTCTCAGTTCATGAGTTCAAGCCCCACATCAGACTCTGTGCTGATAGCTCAGAGCCTGGAGCCTGCTTCAGATTCCGTGTCTCCCTCGCTCTCTCTGCCCTCCCCACTTGTACTCTGTCTCTCTCTCTCTCTCTCTCAAAAATAAATAAAGTTTAAAAAAATTTTAAAAAATCATGCAGGATACCATATTTAAGTCTCCTGATAAAAGATTCTCTCTTCATGCCAACAATTATATGTTTTTGTTTGTTTGTTTGTTTGTTTTTTAAGCAACCATTATCTGACTATGTCTTTGGGTTTAGTGTAAAACCAGGAGGAAAACAACAGAAGGAGAAGGAGCATGACTTCAGTAGCACTGCTCTCCAAGGCAGGGGGAAAAAAACCTCATAGAATCATTGGTCTCATGAGCAATTCAGGCAAAGTTTCACATAAACAGCTAATTCATTGGAAGCATAGCCAAAAGGAACATTAACATTTTCCTAGGATTTCACAAAGTCTCACTGATACTAGTCAACAGAGTTGCCTTCCTGCCTCTTTTAGCAGCAGCAAGAAACCAGAAATTATGATTAAGAAACCTGTTTCTGTAGCTGTCCAAGTTTTAGTGGATAAGAATTAGATACTTAATTAACCTCAAAGTCCAGACTATAAAAAAATCGAGAGCTACAATTATGTGCTATGAATTGAGACCATGAAAAAGAAAGACTAGGTAAAGTAGTTCTTTAGGAGCAGTGAAGGTCATCATAGTAATCCAATGTGGGAAAACGATAACAGCCATAGCTTGTACTGGGGTATAGCTTTAAAAGGACTTTCACATAATATTGTTATCCCTTTCCCATGTGAGCATAAATGGGGAAGTAGGCCAATGGATAATTCAATTTATTTCTTTGATACTGGTTCCATGTAGACTGTGGGCTTTGTAGACTAATGCTATGTCAACATCTACTTGAGGACAGTGAAGAACCTTTAGTAAATGGCTAAAATAGGAGCTTGAAATGAATAAAATTGACAGAAAGTTTTGGTGATACTGAAGGAGGAGATGCCGATAAGATGTCTATGAGATGCCTTTGGAGAAGCTCATTCAGAAGTATTTATTAAATAATTTCAGTGATAAACCTAAAATCATTGTTTCTGAAACAAACTCAAGTGTACCTAGCCTAATTCTTTTACACACACACACACACACACACACACACACACTCAAAATCAGAGTTACTTATGTGAAATTTAATTGCACTAAATATGGCAGTCTGATCAATGTGTAGAAATTTACATCCTGGTTAGTGATCCATGAGTAGAATGGCAAAACATATTTTACTCAATTCTTCTTTAAATATAATTCAATGCATTATTAGCTTAGTAATCACTAACTATCTTCATCTGCAAAACAGTTCTTTTAAGTAGGCTCCACACCCAATGTGGGGCTTCAACTCATGACCGTGAGGTCAAGAGTCACATGCTCTACCCCCTGAGCCAGCCAGGCACCCCATCTGTAAAGCAATTTTGCTTTAGACAAGAATTTTTTATGTAGTGCATACAACTTTGGTGCCTTTTCTTAAAAAGCTATGAGTCTGGTGTTGTAGAACAATGCCAATAGATCTCCCCCTTTTCTCTCCCTTTACTAAACTGTGGTAAAGGATAAAAAAGAATGCAACACTTCATTTTTAATGCTATCATCATTCTCAATATGACCTAACCAGTAAAAACTGCAGAATCAGCAGTAGATCCAGACCTAGGGATTGTCTTTAAAAAGAGAGAGAAGAAACACACATGAGCTGCATCCAAGAAGCTGTCATTAGACTTAGGGATGAAGTTTGCTTTTGGCTACTGCTAAGCTCAGCAATTGCTACTTCTCCACTTCTGACTGGTTATCTACTTTACAAAGAAGAGATTTAGAGAATATTTTAAAAGGAACCTTTACTGTGAAAACCTTGGTCATAAACTTCAGTTGAAAACAAATTTTATTAGGTGCCTACAATGTACAAGGCAGGGAGCTCATGAAAATGATAAGTAGTTTTTTCCACCCCGTAAGTTCTAGACACTCAATAAATATGAATAAATGGATTGATTTGACAGGTAAAGGTTGACAGCAATTCGTTTTTTACTATTTCTATGTGTTTTCAATTTCTAGCTTCACCATAGCTCTTAAAGATAGTTTTAAAAATTTCCAAAATATGGATGAACTGAGCTTACCAAACCTAACTTATTCCTAAAATGTAATTCAAAGCTTTACATCTTAGAGGTGTGTTAGCACTCTGAAGCTACAAGGTCATCATTCAGTTTGCTATAGAAGAAGTAGAAGACTGTGTCAATGAGTTAGGAAGTTAGAGCAGGGTGGTAATGAAGCCAGAAAAGCCAAAGTTAGCTCTCTAAAGACCTTAATCCCAAGTCTTGTCAAAACGGAATGTAGCTCACACATTCAGTTTTGAGAAATGAAGAGGAGGAAGATGATATTCTGTGCCAAGCACTGTGCTAGGTCACTTAATTTATGTAATCCTTACAAAAGTTCCATGAAGTCGAAACTTTTGATACCTCATTTTAGAGTTCACACAACAAAGACTCAAGGAGGTGAAACAACTTGTCTAGGCACAGAAGTGGTAGAACCAGGATTCAAACTCAAGCCGTCTGTATCTGAATCCTATACAATACTGACTCAGTCTTGTGGGATTGCAGCATGGAAAGGCATTGGACTTAAGGGCACTTAGTGTCTTTCCCGCATTGTTGTGCATTCCACTAAACTGAGACATTTTGCATTTATCTGCTTTTACCTAAACACTAAGGAAAATGGACTCTTGCCTAGATTTCTTTTTTCTTCAATAGCAGTGCCAACCCTTGAATTTGTGCACAACAGCACATTCAGGTAGCAGTTCTGTTCCTGTAAGAGCAACACAAACATCCTGTCTATCTATTCCTTTAGAGAATGTCAAGCAAATAGTTTCCTCCCCAGATTCCATGTCAAAATGGAGTTTGTTTCATGTTTTACACCAAAGAGAGGGTCTATGCCAAGTTTAAATTAAGAACAAAAGTCAAAGTAATGGTGCATCAGTTGTGGGTTTGGCAATGGCAAGGAAAGATAGCCTCAAAGAAAACTCATACCTTTTATGGAAACCAAATATTGACCACAATTGGCACACAGAAGACTGCATGGACAAACAAAACTGCTGGATAAACAAATCAAAATTACATAGGAAGCTGACACCCATTCTTTACAGTGGAAAACCAAAGATAAAAATGAGTCACAAATTTTATATTCTTGGAAAGGATAAATGTCCACCCATCTGGTAATATGTTTTTTAAAAAAACTTCCCTGAAGATATCTAATATTTCCAAGATTTTCTTTAATAACAAACTAAGAATAACTGCAACGTGTTAATGTCACAGAACGACTGACTATAAACTCAGTTGTGAAAGGAAAAATAAAACATGAACAATGTGTTATTTGTACTGTGCGATTTAATAATATAACACGTATTCACAGCTTCTTATAGCATTTCTAGATTATGGAAGTAAAGTATGCATATATCTGTGTGTGTGTCTGGTTGGGGTGGATTTGGATTTGAGAGGGGGGGAAAAAGAATCCTTTCAAAGACAGCTCTCTACAAGACTGGTATTTTTGAAGTCGGGAGGCTTATAAGGGCGTAAGACATTAGTCATCTTTGTTGTCAAGCGTCCCATGTTTACTTTCCCCTCCCCCCACACCAAACTCAACTTTCATATGCTTAATAGATTCTAAAGAAATAACACAATCAACTTGCTCAAACTAAGATTTACTGTCTCTTTGGGAAGTTACAAACAACAGAACTCTTTAGCCCATCACCCCTAAAATAAAAAAGAGAATTCCAGACAATTCTTACAATTAGTTTTGAGATTGTAGCAATCACTAAGCAAATTAGAAGGGCGTTCATGTAGCCAGCGGCAGCTTCGTTTTCAATTCTAAGTGAACTATAAAGTAAAAAACTGCATGCCTGTTAGTTTTCAAAAACCTTCAAAGTGGATATACTATCATTTCTTGTGAGCTTTTGTTTTACCTTTTTTGTTTACCTGATTTGTGATAAAATCCATGTGAAAGTATTTCTGACCCCTTTTTAATGCTAATGGTATACCTTGCGATAGTCTAGTCTATCATTTGTCACTGTGTATCACAATTAGTGAAGGCCATTCCGGTCTTTAACTGGAGACCTGAGGTCCACACAACCCGCTTTACTTAGTACACCCAGAAATCTCACTAAAAATGAGAGCCCCAGTCATACTCATCTCACTACGTAAGCCAGGGCCATCTTTCTTTTTGCGTTCTCAAAATTTTCACCTGTATTAAAACAATCATGGCATCTTTGACTTTTAAGGGGAAAACAGAAGCTATTCCATTTAATCTTCACCAAACCAAAGAATCCAATTTACTGTTATCTCTCAATTGGCAGGGGCCCATGACTTTTGGGAGAATCAAGTTGGCTTCTTGGAGCTTTTATTTGAAAGAAAATATTCCAGCATCTGTTCCACTAGTAATTTGTATATTTGAAAAGAACTGGTCAGCCTCCTTTTGACTAACTGTTTACTGAGGACTCTCTTAAAATGTGGCAAACAGACAACAGTACAACCTTCTGGATGCAGCCTGAATATCATCCAGTGCAGTGTGTCCATAACCTCTTCTGATCTTTCCCATGTTTCTATTGTGTCTAAGGTTTTTACTTTTAGCAGCAGCTTCACACTAGTGACTCGTGTGAACATTCTGGTCATATAAAAAAGCCCCAGCTTAACCTTTTTAAAAAGCATCATTTGCTAGAAAGCTCTGCCTGTACCATCTTAAAACTGCCCAAATTGATTTTTAAAATAAATATTTATGTTTAAATTTAATCCCATAATTTGATGCAGTCTGTCAACTTAAGCTGTTGACTTTGTGCCCTGATTTTCTCACCCATCATATCAATGCTCCCTTCTATATTTCTATCATCTGCAGAAGCTGATTAAATATCTTTTATGCCTTTATCTAAGTTTTAATAGATTTTAAAAAAATGAATGTTAAACCCAGTCTCAGGGTGAAGCCTTCACAGTCTGATGTTTAGATATCCCTCAAAATAACAGAACTGTTAGAAATGTAACGTTCCCTTTATATTCCTTCTCTGTTCATCTGATGTCCATCAGCACAGTCTGATGAGAATCACTCTTTAGAAATGGAGTTCACATCAAGTTTTCCTTCATCATGCCTATCATCATTAAATAATAACATTTCTTTTCAAGAGTTCTGAGTAAGACTGTAGTGGGAGAATCTTTCCCATTTCACTTTGTAACGTAGAATTTGTTGTAAACAACGTGGGATGGTTTCTAGCAAACGCTTAATATCACAATTATCTCAACTTACAAGGTCAATTTTTGTTTGTTTGTTTTTGTCTTTAACGTTTATTACTTATTTTTGAGAGACAGAGCAAGAGTGGGGGAGTGGCATAGAGAGAGAGGGAGACACAGAGTCTCAAGCAGCCGCCAGGCTCTGTGCTGTGAGCACAGAACCAGATGCAGGGCTTGAACCCACAAACCATGAGATCATGACCTGAGCCTAAATCGGACTCTTAACTGACTGAGCCACCCATGCATCAACTTATAAGGCCAATTTGAATCTTACCCACAATCTTGATATATAATTTTTTTGTCATCTATAACAATGGAAATCTTGGATCTGACAATGAATAAAGGAAAACACAAATGGAGATGGAACGTGTGTATTGATTGTGACAACCAGATTGCTCAGGCAGCTTTGTGGAGACACCACCATGACACTGAATGTTTGATGCTGTAATTTTCCATTAAGAATCACAGATTTGTATTTCCCTGATAAGGAGCGACGTTGAACATCTTTTCATGTGCCTGTTGGCCATCCGGATGTCTTCTTTAGAGAAGTGTCTATTCATGTTTTCTGCCCATTTCTTCACTGGGTTATTTGTTTTCCGGGTGTGGAGTTTGGTGAGCTCTTTATAGATTTTGGATACTAGCCTTTTGTCTGATATGTCATTTGCAAATATCTTTTCCCATTCCGTTGGTTGCCTTATTAGTTTTGTTGGTTGTTTCCTTTGCTGTGCAGAAGCTTTTTATCTTCATAAGGTCCTAAAGCATAGGAGACTGTTAAAAACTGAGAACAAACTGAGGGTTGATGGGGGGTGGGAGGGAGAGGAGGGTGGGAGATGGGTATTCAGGAGGGCACCTTTTGGGATGAGCACTGGGTGTTGTATGGAAACCAATTTGACAATAAATTTCATATATTGAAAAAAAAAAAGAATCACAGATTGTATTTGACTGAAGAATCACTAGTAAGAAGTGATAGCACTGGAAAATTTATAATACTGTCATTTATTTTTTACATGCTCCTTTTTTTTTCAACTTTTTAAATTTTATTGATTCTCGACTTAGTTAACATACAGTGTAGTCTTGCCCTCAGGAGTAGAACCCAGTGATTCATCCCTAACATATGACACCCAGCGTTCATCCCAACAAGAATGATTTTTCTTTTAATCCGACAAACACTACATAGATTTTATCTACCATCTTTATTTTTCTTAGGCAAAACTTGACAGAATGTAATCAACAGACTTAATGTATTGTCACATAAATGCATCTCATAATTCAATAAATTTTTACTTTAAAAAAAAGAATAAAAGAGTCTACAATATATAGCAAGACACTACTTTCAAGGCATCAAATGTTTTGGGTGTCAAAGTGCAAATGAGTCTGAAAAGTGTCTATTTAATTTTTAGATTTTTCCAAACTTTAATAACAATTCAGACTATACGGCATTTCGCAGAACTAAGCAGTAGAAATAATAATCCTGGAAAAATGAGTCATCATTTCATCTTTCCAAAGCACAAGAGTAACTGAAATGCTGCATGTGAGAAAAAGAGTTCCCAGTTGGCTACTGTCTTAAACTTTAAGTCCAAAAACAGAGAAATCTTCTTCCTGTTTGGTATATACGCACTTTGCACTCAAAGTCATTAGTCACATTTTTTAGCAATAACTCATTGTCCAACTATCTGATATCTTATAATTCTTTCTATTTCCCCAATCTTCTTCTCTCCAACTCCTTCTCCAAATAGATTGACATATCTTGGAAGACAAATCATTCCCTTTATTTCTATGTATTTCTCGTAAGGCCTGAAACAGTATTAGGTATGTAATATAATGTACACACACACACACACACACACACACACTCACACAGTAGTATACATACCTGTACACAGACTGAAAAAAACATAGGCTAGGAACTGTATTTTTACAAGGATTTACATCACAGCTTATACGGAAATGTCTTTGCATTGATTTCTAATGGGGCTCTCCTGGTGTTTCTGGGCAACCTCCTGCAGTTTTCATGTAAATGCATTTACATATTGACTAAAGTTGTGTTCATGCTCTGATGGTAGATCTGAGCAGTTGCGATAGAAAATATGGCCCACAAAGCCAAAAATATATGCTACCTAGTCCTATAAGAAAATGTTCATCAACCCGTGATGTAGGTAAAATGTACAGAGTAGATCTCAACAAAGAGTAATAGTAGAAGCTGTACTACAGCAATAGGTTTTCTTTTAATTGCTATTTTACTGTTATTATCAGCTTCCAATTGGGAATCAGGCTATTGCTCTTTACTAATGGATCCTAGGGTATGTTCCTATATTTTGACCTTAGGTCTTTAGCTAATATTGTGGGGTCTGCATGGATGTCTAGTCTAAGTTTTCAGAGTAGGGCTGTCTTGATCTCTAATTCATTTTCCCATATAGATCCGTGTTCTCATATTCCTTGAGAGTTCATCAAGGTCCCATTTATTTTAGAAGTTTATTTATTTATGTTTTGTTCTTCTATATCAAGGACTACCAGAAAGGTACAATGCTATCCTGTTTGACTTAGAATATGCATGTAACTCCACATAGACCTCATGATTACTCAGCAAGCCTTTGATTCAGTCCTAATGGAGTCTTGATTGCATTCTCCTCCATAGTTGAGCCCAAACTTTCCTATATCCTCAAATCTTCTCAGTCTTCTCCTCCCTAGGTGCCCTCAACTCATTCAAGGATTATTTACTAAGCATACAACTCTCCTTCTTGATTTAGATCATGACTTCTGTAGATAACACCTTGAAAGCTCCTTTCTCCCCACTTGAAGATAGAGCTGGCTTCATCTGCACACATCCTTTCATTCAGCTCCTTTCCAAGGAAATATATTTTATCTATGCTCCTGGGCTTAACCCCAGTCTTCTAGGCAATTTGTTCCATCAACTGTACTTTGCTCCTTTATCATCATGTCTTTCTCACCCATCCAACTAACTCATATATTTCCAGCTTTCAAAAGAACCAATGATTTCCACCTGGCTAAGTGGTCCAAACTCCTACTGGGATAATAAGAGGGCAGAAGATAGCCTCAGTTTCATGAAGAATGGATGATACAATACTTACCATTAATAAAGTGGTTGTTTTAATTAGTAATTTGTTTGATAAATTCCAATGATATGAAAATCAGAAAAATTACTGCAACACTTGTTTTTAAACAAAAGACAATACCTTAGTCCTAGACTGCTAGTTTTTTTAAATAAAATATGGTTATACTAGAGAGCTCCTCATCACACTTATTTAACACCTCATTGTCCAAAACAAGATGCAGAGATATAGTTACTGTTCACCCCTTGAAATGCAAATCACACATAGACAGATGAAATTATCTAGCATCAAAGGACATTCTGAGGACTTATTTTAGAACCACTGCACTCTTTTAAGTTCATTATCTTCAAAAATCCATTATGATTTCTGATAATAAATATTTAAATATTTCAAACATTATTATTCATTTTGTGACATACCTTCCCCCCTACTTTTTTTTTAAATCAGTAAATATACCATTAAAAACACTTGGGGAAAAAAGAACAAAAACAAACAAAAAAATCCCACACCACAATGAAAATCTGAGCATAACAAAGAGATATATAGAATCCTAGGAAGCTCCACTGTTTACAAGCTCCCTGCAAATAGACTCAGGAGAAAGACTCAGTGTCCTGTATATGCTTCCACTTATTAAATAGAGAAGTCCTTTTGCTATACATGAGGATTCGCACTCACTTCTATAGCCCCTTTTGCAGAAACCTAAGATTTTGAAAACCAGGACAAGACAGGCATTTTTGAGAGAGAGATACCAGGGTTTTCAGCTTGGGAAGACTAGGTTCTCTATAAGCAAAGCAAAGCAAAACAAAACAAAAGACTGTACAATTGTTAGAGAAACATTTGTTGAAAACCTTTCCTTATCCCATCAACTGCCTCAGCATATTTGTCAAAAATCAATTCACCATGTGTGGGTCTGTTTCTATATGCTCTATTCCCTTCCACTGATGTATATATCTGTGCTTTCATCCACACCACACCATTTTAATAACAGGAGCTTTATAGCAGGTCTTAAAATCAAAAAGTGTAAATAAATAGTTTCATTTACCTCTTTAAAAAATCCTTTGTTCTAAGTTGTTTGCATTCCTAATAATTATTCTCTATTTCTAAAACACAAACAAACAAAAACAGCTGGAAGACAATTTCTATAAAGGATGCACAGGCAGGTCACTAATCAAAGATTTTTAGGTGTAATGAGTGAGGAAACAATAAAAATAAGCAATTAGATCCTCAATATTTATTGAAGAATAAATGGTAATTTTTAAGGCAAATTTTGTGAGGCTGTATAAGAAAATCAAGAGATCACCATGTTCTTAACAAAGGAATTCAAATTAATTAAATAAGAGCTTATAGCCACTTTTTATATTTTCTATTGTATAAAGATCAATTAATGTCAAAAAGCATGAAGTCATAAAAAATTATCAATGAAGAAAGACAGACCTTAATTTGCCATCATACTCATCTGCAAAACAAAATTCCTAAATAAAATTCAGCAATGCCAACAATTTGTGTGTGTGTGTGTATGTGTGTGTGTGAGAGAGAGAGAGAGAGAGAGACAGAGAGAGAGACAGAGAGAGACAGAGACAGAGAGAGAGAGCACACGCATGTGCAAGCAGGGATGGGGGTTGGACATTTAACCAAGCCACCCAGATGCCCCAGTGTCTACAATTTTAATAACCAACCAATAATTTTCTATTTAACCACATTTTTATTCATATATAAAGGTAAGATAAAGACATTTTCAGTAATTCAAACTATTTATCAAACTATTAGAACATGTACCTTACTTAGGTGAGTGAATAACGATTCAAATGTAACAGATCTTGAACAAGAAAGAAATGTTAGCAATGAGAATAAAAATAAGTAAAAGTTGTCTAAATGTAGTAGGCATGGTAAAAACAAAACTGAAAACAGTACAAAAAGTTAAAAGTACATATGTATAAAATATATATATATATATATAATGTAAAAATTAATAGCTGTAACAACCTAAGTCCAAAACTTCAGATTGTATTTATAACAATGAAAAGTAATGAATAAGTTGATATAGGTGAGCAAAAAAATTAAAAACTGCTAAGTGTATCATACTTTATATATTTTCTGTTTCGTTTCATTTCTCCATTTTTTTCTTTTTATTCTCTCTATGTCTGCCAATTTTATTTTGTTAACGTTATTTCTTTTCTTAAACTTTTTAAACATTTATTGATTTTTGGAGAGAAAGAGAGAGACAGAGCACAAGTGAGGGAGGGGCAGAGAGAAAGAGAGGAAAGGGCAGAGAGAGAGGGAGACAGAGAATCTGAAGCAGGCTTCAGGATCTGAGCTGTCAGCACAGAGCCTGACACAGGGCTTGAACCCATGAATGGCAAGATCAAGAACCTGAGCCAAAGTTGGACGCTTAACCAATTGAGCCACCCAGGAGCCCTGTTAACATTATTTCTAAAATCAACAAATATTAGTTCCAATCTTTATAGCCAGTGAGGAATGACATTTTAAGGAATACTTTTCCCATAAACTATTTTTTAAGTTTATTTATTTAATTTGGGAGAGAGAGACAGAGTGCATGAGTTCGAGGGGGAAAGGGAGAATCCCAAGCAGACTCCTCATAGAGTCCCATGAAGGGCTAGACCCCATGAATCATTACATCATAACCTGAGGCAAAGTCAAAAGCCAGATGTTTAACCTAATGAGTCACCCAGGCACCCCTCCCCATAAACTATCTTTTTTTTTTTTGATATTGGACTCTCTTAATCTAATAACACACAATCCACCTGGCAAACTTCCAGGCACTTCTTTTTATCTGAAAAACCAAGGGCCAGAAAGTTGCTCAGGATTCCTCTGGCCCTTTTCTCCCAACCTCGATCCTCACATCCCTGACACGGCCTCACCCCGCTAAAGTATTCACAGCATTTGGGAGTTCACTTCTTTGCACACAAGCTTGCATCATGGTTGGAGAGTGCCAAAAAGAGCTGAGGCTTCTCTTCCAGGAGCCGAAATTCACCTCCAAGCATTATTCACTCATGTGTTCTACTTCTGCCTTCTGTAGTCTACTGGCTAGCCTTCTCTTTTTCAGGGTAATCACGGCAGCTTCTCTCCACTGAAGACCATTCAAGACCTCTTACCCTTTCATTTATTCTTTTAGAAAATGTTCCCTGTGAATGCATCCAGTACTATAGTACTATAGTATCCAGGTCTTAACCTGAGAATGGGATTTAGCAGTATATTATGACAGGTGAAATACTTTCTTTAGCTGGAAATATGCCTTTATTAATGTATGATGAGTTCTAATTCCATTGTTATCCTGTTTTTTTTTTCCAAAATGAATTATTTAACATACCCTTTCAAAGTTAACTTATAAAAGAGCAACCCCCTAGCCCAATATATAGCATATACATTTTCCCATAGATTTTTTTTTGGCAAAATCAGGTTTCTTCCAACCAATAATGTGTTTTTTGACTTCTTTGATGGTCTTTATTCTGTTATATATCATCTTATCGCTTTCTAAATGGATATTTTCTTAGTCTTTATTCAGATACTTTGTACCAGTTTTCTACATATTAGAAATGTTACATTAAAGAGGAAAATGTCCACAGATCCAATAAACATATTTAAGCATTAAACTGAGTGCTATGTTAGTTTTCTCATGTCTACATAGAGATAATAACTACATTGTGGAAGTTTTAGAAAGACATGTAAAATCTACCAAGAATAGGAACTGAAAATAATTGGTAGGCAATAATAAAAGGTATTTATAAGTTCCCAACCCAAAACTAGAAATAAAGTGGCATCTTTTTCTTGATTGTATAACTGAAAAAATAGATAATGTTATTAATTGATAATATGGTTATTATCAACTTAAATTAATATAAATTTTCTTTTCAGGCATTGATGACATTATTCTAATTCATACAAATGACTCAAACAGCTTTTACACTTTGTATTAAGATTTGATTAAACAATTTAAAATTATAGTGAAAAAAGTCACTGTGTGAATCATTATAAAACGCTAGGACATTTGTCTTTTAGACTCAATGTTTAAAGCTCCAGAACCATAGCCACTCACTACTTAAGAGAGACAATTATCCGTGTGGATTTGAATTTTCCATCATCTGACATTATTCCAATTTATTATTACTGTAATTTTCTGGGATCTGAAAGGTTGAGTAGAATAGTTGAGGTTAAAATAAAATCTGTTTACTTCTCACAAACTTATTTTTGTATCATTTTTAAATTTGCTGCTAAAGGAGTAGTTATGCTTTGGGTGGATTTGGCTTAAATCACTAAGATACAATTTTTACTACTAGCTAGAAACACCCAATTTAATCAGTTTTTCCAATAAAAACTGTTTTCTTTTTTAATCTGGTACGACCTTAATTGTCAATATCCACTGAGTCAATGAATGCTGAGTTTGCTCTTAGTAAATGTAGCTTCATGCTTCACTGGTGAACATACACAGAGGTAACAAAACAGTATAAAACCTTATTCTCTACATTAAAAAAAGATGCTAAGATATGGGATTACACAGAACAAGATACATATTTAGAAATATGTAATGCCCTTGTTTTAAGAAAATATATTAAAAAAATTAAAAGCTAACATTTCTGTACTATGTAAGATGTGCCAAGCACTACTTTAAATTACCCCCTTTAATGTTTACAGCAAGCCTATCAGACAGGTATTTTTATCAAAATTTAACTAAAGAAGAAACTGAAATACAGAGGCCAATTCCTTGCCTCAAATCACACAATTAGTACCGAAGCCAAGATTTGAACCTAAACCCAGTTCCAGAACCCACAACATGAGCCACTTTGCTATTCTACTTCCAATTACACTTTTTATCCTAAGTAATTTACTGAGGTATAATTACATCTAGAAAATGCATTAAGTCTTGAATATAAAGCTCAGTAACTTTGGCTTATGTACATGCCTGGGTAACCGCCACCCAAATCAAGATATATGTGTGTATGTATATGTGTGTGTGTGTGTGTATGTGCACCCACTTGCACACTTTTAGGTCCAGCTCCCGTTCATTGTACTTTTGCTAATTTATTTAGAAAAGCTAATAAACTTGGAGAAAAAAGGAAGTGTCAATAGAAGCCAGGGATAACTAATATTTACAGAGTACTTGCTAAGCGACCACCAATGTAGAGGGTGCTCTATACCTAATACTTTCCATAACCCTCCCAACTACCTTGCCAGGAAGACAGTACAACTGTCTCCATTTTGCAGATCAGGATCTAAAGTGCAGAGTTAAAAAAGTAAAAAGTTAAGAAGTTCAAAAGGTAAAGAGGTAGAGGCACCTGGGTGGCTCAGTCAGTTAAGTGTCTGACTCTTGATTTCAGCTCAGGTCGTGATCTCACAGTTCCTGAGGTCTAGTCCCGCGTTGGGCTCTGCTCTGAGCATGAAAACGGTTTGAAATCTTCTCCCTCCCTGTCTCTTTCTCTGCCCCTCCCCTTCTCATGCTCTCTCTCTCTCAGAATAAACATTTAAAAGAAAATGTAAAAGGTAAAGACGTAAAAGGAGATGACAAGATTGATGAATACTAAGAGAGATTTTTCAAGCCCAAGAAAGAATTCCATAATCACCAGTTTAAATTTGATTTGCAATCCAGAATCCAAGCAGATGAGACTCCCTATCATGAGAGATTCACTACAGAATAAAGAGAAGGAAGCTAAAATTAAAGCATACATTCAGGAATGTAAGGAGGAAGATTAACTTGAAGACAGGAAATCTTAAAGGATGCCCACATTAAAAGGGATGGGGCAAGGTATCAAGGGAAGACAAGACAGAAAAGGCTCCAGGCTCTGAGAAAAGGCTCAGAGGAGAAGTAGTGAAACTTTCACCCGAAAAGGACTAGAAAATCACGGGAAAGCATGCTTGAACCTTTCTAGAAAATGATCAGATTCAATCATCAAATCAATGGAAAATACTGGAAACACTTCTTTCAGAAAAGCAATGACCGTTGAATTCCTAAAAGACAGAGGGTTTACTAGTAGCTGAAGAGCCCAATTAATCGCTATAAGTCCTTCCCAGAAATAACATATACAAAGCTTAGCCTTAAATTTGTGACAGTTGCTAATATTCTTTAGTTGTCCCTGCAATCTGTAGATAATGTTACCAAGTCTGGCCTTGTTCCCTTGACTTTTGTTTCCCCAGATGGAATACTCACCCTTCTTCCCTTTTTGTATGCCTTTAGTTTTGGTTCTTAATCCTGGGCATATATCAGAATCTCCTGAAGTGATTTTAAAACAATATCAATGCCCACATCTCCAGGGAGAGGATAAAATATAAAAGAAGCACCTGGGAGTTTTTTCAAAGTACACATGCTCCTTTCTCCACTCCTGTGATGTTGGGAGACAGGGTAGAGTTTTAGAATGTAGAGTTTATAAATGACCCTTAGTGAATCCTGATATACTTCCCTCCTCCTGTTGTGACAGCTCCTTGGGTGAGCTCAATCTCTCCTAGGCCTTCAAAAAAACATTTCTGTTCTAAGGACTCCTAAGTCTTACCACCATTCTAGATCTCTCTTCTTCCAAACCCACATAGTCATGTGCCTGGTGCATATTTCTGCCTATACCTCCAAAGAAACATCAAAGTCAATAGATTTTAATTTTTTATTTTTTTTTTAATTTTTGAGAGAGTGAGAGAGAGAACGTGCAAGCACAAGTGAGCGGGGGAGGGGCACAGAGAGAGGGAGACACATAATCCTAAGCAGGGACCAGGTTCTGAGCTGTCAGCACAGAGCCCAACATGGAACTCAAATCCACGAACTGTGAGATCATGACCTGAGCCAGTCAGATGCTTAACCAACTGAGCCACCCAGGCACCTCAAGAGATTTTTTTAATGTTCTCTCTGCCTCCCTGATCTGACTGGATAGTGTTAACACACAGAGAACCATACTAAATTTGTCTTTCACCCCACATCTTTATTTCTTCATCCTCTCCCAGAGTTAAAAGAAGGCTGAAGGAAATTCTAGGAGAAAAAAAAAAAGTAGCCTAATTTTGGGCTCAAAGCACATCTTACCCGATTACTGCAATACGTCTGAATTGGCCTCATTGACACTAGTCTTGTTCTTCTAAAATCCATCCTCCACAGCACTGTCCAAGAGACTTACCTGACTATGTCACTCATTGACCTAAATCTTGGGCAAAAGCCAAGACTCTTATAGTGACTTACAGTGCCACCTAGGGGCTGTGTGCATACACACTGCATCTTGAATTTAGTATTCTTTATATTACATTAGTGGACCCCAATGATTCACAAATTCCAGTATTTGTGCTTTTGTCAGAGTTCTCTCCCTGTGAACTTGTGTTTCACTTTAACTATAATCTGTCCTAAGCCTAAATTGCATTCTTGAGAATTCTTAACTGACATGTAAGGAGTATATCTACCTCCTCCAGAAGGACCTCATGGAGAGAAGAGGTATTGAGATTGCATAGAAGAAAGAAAAGCTATGTTGTCTCACCGGTCCAGTGGATCCCAGGTCCCAGTCTGTAAATTGGATAAATCCACATTAGTTACTACCAGCAGGACCAGCAGAAGAACCATTCAGCTGAACCCAACCCAGACTGCAGAATCATGAGCAAATGATTGTTTTTTGAAGATTAAGTTTTGAGGTATTTATTATATTTCAACAAAAATATAAAACAGCTCCTGGATCTGGGAAGGGTTTTCACATCTGTTTGTGGTATATGTAGGAGAAAACTGATTTAACGTTACTTGACTATTTGGTAAGACTGAACAAATAAGGTTTTTTTTCTTTTTTTTTCTTTTTTTTCTTTCTTCCCTTCCCTTCCCTTTTCTTTCTTTCTTTCTTCCTTTCTTCCTTCCTTCCTTCCTTCCTTCCTTCCTTCCCTCCCTCCCTCCCTCCTTTCTTTCTGAAATAGCTTCTAATCCATATGACCTGAACAATGTTTACTTGGATCCGTTATACAGAATGTAATAGTGGTCAACTACAAGCATTACAGATTTTCCAGAGTGTCTTTGCAAAATGTAATGAAGATACACTGCAAGAAGACATAGTTAGCTGAACGGCTAACAAGATTGGTAAGTCCATTTTAGAATCTGTCTTTGGGTAGCAGATGGGAAGTGTAGACATCAGAGGGATGCAGGCAAAGTAATCAAACCTAGGAATGGTGGTGTTAAAAATGTTCTATTGTTATTTTGATAATTCTTTTAAAGATTTTAAAGATTTTGCTCCATTCTTAAGCAAATGCTACATTTTGCTACATTTTTAAGTAGTGGTATTCACTCATTCATTGCACATAGCACCTCCTTTTATGAACAGTTGTGTTTGGAGTTACAACAGCAGATTCAAAGGGCAGGTATGAAAAATCAAACTTTAAAGTAAGGAAGTAGGTTTTTATAATCTGTCTTTCAAAAATCAATATATATATATATATATATTTCTGATAGTAATGATAAAATAATTTCTAATAGTACAGAAACTACAGAAAAATTTTTACAAGATAAACAATCACCCTGAATACTAAGAAAGTCTTTAATCAACCTAAAACAAAAAAAAAATGGGCTCCTTCCAGGAGGCATCTTCAGCTTACAGGAGAGTTTAACATGTTTTTCTTCTTATTTTTACATCCTTCAAATTCAGCTAACCATTGTTGAGCTCCTATGGTGAACAGTGACCTGCACTCTCCTTTAGGGTAATTTATTTATTAATAATATTCTTCACACACACTCGCTTGCATTGACATACAAATCCTATTTAAGAATAATTAAAGTGTTTATATTCGAAGGTAAATATCATTTTCTAGCACTCTTATTAAAATGACATTGTAAACAAATCTCCAGCGCACTCATTTTCAACAGGAAAAAGACTTTGAAAGACTCTGTCACATTCTGCATAATTTTCCATGTATTTTGTTTAAAATATCTTCTTTATCCTGTTGTGCCTAAATATATGTAGTTAGGTGAATAATCTCATGTTCCTGGTATCTGTGCAAAGGAAGGGTTATGATACCATTCAAGTGCACAAACACAGTGTACTCACTGACATTTAGACATCGATTTGTGTACTATTTGCTTTTTCAGAGAGAAAATTGATTCACCTTCATCTTGTCCTTGGTAAAATGAGTTACTTATGCCTCTTCTTATAAAACGTCAAAGCCAGCAGGAAAACAAAACAAAAACAAAAACATCAGATCTTCAAAGGCAAATGAAGGAAGTAACCTTTCCACTCTCTTCAGTAGTAATTCTGTTGTTTTTGCTTCCTGATGTTTGCTTTTACTTAAAGGAACTGGCCACAGTTGACATATTAGGCAGTCCTGCCTAGCAGAGAATATATTTAATAGTAATTTGCTGGAGGCATGGCTTTGGGTTGTGCAGTGTCCCTGGAACTGGCAGTTTAAAATTCAAGATAGGCTGACTCATCCCTTCCACATTTGGAGGTTAAAAAAATAAATAAATAAAATAAGGCACATCTTACAATTTACTGCATACAGATCTTTGAGGCCAGGTTGTAGATCATCTGCTCAGGCTGCAAAATTATATCCAAGTACGCAAATTGAAAACCTCAAACTTAGTTACTGTAACTCTGACTTCTATAAGGGTCATCAGAAAATCCTCAAAAATTGTTTCATTCTATGCCAGGTATTTCACATGTATAGATCCAGCTATCAGCAAGCTATTCCTTAGAGATTATCAGGCAGGTAGCATACACATGGAATCTAGGGAATTAGAAGGACAAATGGACATGGCCTGTAATTTCAAGTTTATCATGAAGATAAAAAAAAAGTATTGCAATCTTGTGATTTATGAGAAATATATATTTGCTCATATGAATGAATACATTTCTCATATGTATTTGGTCTTCATCCATAGCTCCCTAAGTCCTTGAAATTTCCAAAGCGTGGAAGGAGAGACTGATAGACTGGTTTCCAATGGGGCCAACCATGTGATTAGAGGTCCTACCCCCTGACTTCTATGGGGGAGAGAGGGAGGTTGAATTAATCATCAATGACCAATCATTTAATCAATCGTGTCTTATGCAATGAAGCCTCCATAAAAACCTAAAAGGAAGCAGTTTGGGGTTGGTAAACACATGGAGATGAGGGAGAATGGCATGCCTGGAGAGGGCTTGCAAAGTTCCATGCCCCTTTCCTCATACCTTGCGTTATGCAACTCTTCCATCGGGCTGTTCCTGAGTTACGTCTTATTATAATAAACCAGTTACCCAGTAAGTGAAAGTTTCTCTGAATTCTATGAGCTGCTCTAGCAAATTACTTAAACCCAAAAAGGAGGTTATGGGAACCTCTAATTTGCAGCCAGTCACGCAGAAGCAGAGATAACAACCTAGACTGGTAACCGGTTTCTGAAGTCTAAGGAGGGGGTCGTGGGAACCTCCAGTCTATAGTGAGTAGGTCAGAAGTACAGGTAAGAGCCTGGGCTCTTGCCTCTGAAGTGTGTGCATGTGGTGGGGTGGTGGGATAGTCTTGTGAGACTTAATTCTTAACCTGTGGAATCTGATGCTATCTCTGGGTAAGTAACATTAGAACTGAGTTGAATTTTTGGACATCCGGCTGGTGTCCTGCTGGGATGCAAGAACTACTTGCTGCAGGTATGCGAAGAATCCTCTACACACATGTTGAAATTGGGTCTCAGAACCAATTTAAGTATGCAGATGAAAACACAAATATAGCAAGAATTCAGAGGAAAAAAAATGACTGGCTCACGGAAGACAGGATGTAAAAAAAGAGAATCTATCAAGTTGACAGATTGCTAGATTTTCTGCACCAAGTTCTGACTTTCATCCTGATGCACTTGTGAACAGTTCTTTCTTTTTAGTTTACTTATTTATTTATTGTGAGAGACAGAACATGAGTGGGGGAGGGGCAGAGAGAGGAGGAGGAGGAGGAGGAGGAGGAGGAGGAGGAGGAGGAGGAGGAGGAGGAGGAGGAGGAGAGAGAATCCCAAGTAGGCTCCATGCTGTCAATACAGAGCCCAATGCGGGGCTCAAACTCACAAAACTGTGAGATCATGACCTGAGCCGAAATCAAGAGTTGGATACTTAATCGAATGAGCCACCCAGGCACCCCTTTGGTCACATTTCTATCTAGAAGTTTCCCAGGTCACACAGAGTTGATACATTTCAAACTGAACTGATATTTTCCTTATCTCTCATATGCTCTTCTTACTGGTATTCTTATACAGGTGAATAGTGTTTCACCCACCTAACTACCCAGACCAAAAAAGAAGGAGTCATACCCTTATTCCTCCCCTACCCATTCTTCCACTAAGTCTGATTATATCATTTTCTTGTCACTCATATCCATTCCCTCCTCTTACGCCTACTGGAACTCTACCTCAATCAGTGTCAGTCTCTTCAATGTTCTCATCACTGCATCCCCTCTTTAGATCTTTCCAACAATCTTCTACAATGTCAGAGAACCCTTTCTCCATTCACATTATTTTCTCACTTAAAATCTTTCAGTGGATCCTTCTAGCTATCAGGGTAAAGCCTACAGGTCTTCAATATGACAACAAGGCTCTTTGTGAATCAGTTTCTCTGATGTCTACTGATTTTCTCTACCACTTTCCCACATACGTCTTTAACGTGTGCACAATACATCCTATGTTCTCACTCTACATAATTATTTTCAATTCCCCAAGTATACTCTGTTCTTTCACCTTCATGCCCTGTGTGCTTGCTATTCCTCTGTCGACAATGTAATTATAGGTGACATAGATAATGACTAGCCACACTAACCAGGCTGAGGAGTCAGGACACGCAGATTTAAATGTCAACTCCTCCATTCTCTAGCTGGGTGTCATTTGCCAATTAAACCCTGTGTGCCTTGTTCTTCTCATTGGTAAAATGGGGATAAAAACAATTTTTATCTCTGGGCACCTGGATGGATCATCCGACTCTTGATTTTGGCTCAGGTCATGATCCCAGGGTTGTGGGATCAAGCCCTGCATCGGGCTCTGTGCTGAGCAGGGAGCCTGCTTAAGATATTCATTCATTCATTTATTCACTCATTAATTCATTCATTCATTCTCTCTCTCTCTCTCCTCCTTTCTCTCACTAAAAAAATAAAAATAAATCCTAAAAAAAAGCCATTTTTATCTCATAGAGTTGTGGTGAGGATTACATGAGACAATCAATATAAAGCAATGAAAATAAGACCAGAAGTAGCCTCACAGTAAATGTTAGCAATAGTCACCAAAATTATATGTATTAATACCTATAGGAAGTGCTGAATTCTACCTAAGTTTGGGGAGTACTTCACAAAAATAATCAAGCAACTTAGATGCAATGTTGAGGTCCTATAGCTTAGTACCACTCACTCATGGAAACACCTTCAGCAGCAGTGAAAAGAGCCTCTCCTTAAATCTCCCTCTGTATAGGAATTTCCTCTGTGAGGGCATATTCTTCTCAAGTTCAATTAATGTCAAGCTTCATAAATCCCTCCCCATCTGTTCTTCTTTCCATTTCAAGGCCATATTTTTTTTCAGGAAATTTTCATCAACTGATATAGCCCTACTTCATCACTCCTGCACATGGCTGCAGAATAGGTTCTTGAATTTGGGATGGGGGAAGCAGGGAGAAGGCACTAGGAACCCTGGTAAAGAGGAAGAAATTTGCAGTGACCCCAATCCTTTTTGGTGGTTCAATGCAAACCTTACTACTTAGGAAATTTAATTTGTGTGTTCTTTTATTTCTTGCTTTGTTTGCATACTCTTCTCTTCACTTCTGTTTCCATCTCTGTATCCTATAAACCAGTTCATACGTCTCCATACTAAAATCAACCTTCCTCTCAATGTTAAATGCAGCAATGGTTTCTCACGTCTCTTTCTTCTGCCCCTTGCAACTTAATTCTAGCTACAGTTGTGCTATATTTGCAGTCTCCACTTCCTCAAGCAGCCATTCTCTAATTTTTAATTATTATAATATAAACATCTTATATTTGGAAATATTACATGCAAACCTTTTAAAAAATTAAGTACTACTTGAAATATTTTAATGACAACAGTCCTCTGTATCATCACTGAGTTCAGTTCCTTAAAGGTAACTATTTTAATTATTTTTTAATTCTTTTAAGTCATTCTTCCAGAATTTATCTCAAATGTACAAACAATATCCAGGCTATTTACTATTTCAAAGTTCAACCATCTCTTGAATTCCTATATGGAAGATGAGGATGATTCTCTCTCATAGTCCAAATTTTACTCCCTGATGAGCTTTCTCCAATCATAGTTTGGATAGAAATCTATATTCAGTATTTATATTATAGTAACCAAGTAACTGTGTTTACTGCTAGGTCATGTATCACATCATAAAATCATTTACTCTGTTACACACCGTTTCGTTTTTCTTGGAATTAATTGCCTCTTTAAAAAAATCTGCATAGTTTTCTATGTTCCTAATTCTTCTGTAAATCTCTGGGATACAGCATACAGGATAGATAACCCAACATTTCCACCTTCTCTTTCCTCTGAAAGACCTTCACCTGGAGCCCTCCCTCCTACTCCAACAATCAAGAGGAGCTAATGCACAAGCCTAGTATGCAGGCATCATCCTTGTCCTGAACTTCCTTTTTCTGGAAATCACCTTCACTCCTCTATTGTGTTAGGACTCCTTATTCATGAACACCATGCTATCTTCATTCTTGACCTAATCCCTTCATTTTATAGACTGTAAATAATGTGAGTGGTAAAGTTTCAATATGTTTTTTGAAATACCATTCTTTTTGTTAATGTTTTAATGTTAGTAGTTGACAATGTTACATTAGTTTCAGGTGTACAACAGTGATTTGACAATTCTTTACGCTGTGCTCATCAGTGTAGCTACCATCTTCCATACAACACTATTAAAATATCATTGACTATATCCATTAGGCTGTGCCTTTTATTCCTGTGACTTACTCATTCCACAACTGGAATCTTGTATTTCTCACTCCCCTTCATCTATTTTGCCAACCCCCCCACCTCCTTCCCTCGGGCAACCATGTTTGTTATCTTTCTTTATAGATCTGATTCTGCTTTTTGTTTGTTTATTCTTTTTTAGATACCACATAGGAGTGAAATCATATGATATTTGTCTTTCTGTGTCTTACTTATCTCATTTAGCATGATACCCTCTAGATCCATCCAATGTTGCCACAAGCGGCATGATATCATCCTTCTTTATGGCGCATAATATTCCCTTGTATATCTATACCACATCTTCCTTATCCACTTGCCTATCATTGGATACTTAGGTTGATTCCATAATTTGGCTTTTGTAAATAATGCTGTAGGGGTGCATATATCTTTCTGAATTAGTGTTTTCGTATTCTTCAAGTAAGTACCAAGTAGTAGAATTACTGGATCATATGGTGGTTCTATTTTTAACTTTGGGAGGAACATCCATAATGTTTTCCACAGTGGCTGCACGGGTTTGCATTCCTACCAACAGTACACAAGGATTCCTTTTAGTCCGCACCCTTGCCAAAGCTTGTTATTTCTTGTTTTTGATTTTAGCCATTCTAACAGGTGTAAGGTGATATTGATATCTCATTGTAGTTTTGATTTATACTTCCCTGATGATGAATGATGTTGAGTGTCTTTTCATGTGCCTGATGGCCACCTGTATGTCTTCTTTGAAAAAACGTCTGTTCAGGTCTTCTGCCCATTTTGTAATTGTTTAGTTTTGTTTTTAGTATTGAGTTGTGTAAGTTCTTTATGTATCTTGGATATTAACCCCTTATGGGATTTATTATTTGTAAGTTTTCTTTTGTTTTTAATCCTCATATAATTCAGAAATTAGCATAATATCAAATTCCTTATGAGTACTGCTAACATTGTTGCTTTTAAGGACATTCTTCTTTTTAAGGACAAAGTTATCCTCCTTTCTGAAAGCTTTTAAGATATTCTCTTTATCCTGATTCTTCAAATCTCATGATGACACGCCTTTTAAAAAATCATTATTCGATGTGCAATTTCAATCTGGAACTTTAATATTTAGGTCAGATTTTTCAATATATAAATTATTTCATTCCTAATTTATTTACTTGTATTTTCTGAATGCCATCTTACTGGGACTCCTGATAATAGGATTTTATTTTATTCACTGAGATGTCCCCAGCATCTAGAACAATAAATGGCACATAATGATGCTTGATAAAAATTGATTAAATATGTTAATTAGGATATTAGACCTTTTAGTTTACTTTTTTTTTTCCTATTATGATTCTATGTCTTTTGGGTTGCTGTTGGGTTTTTTGTTATTTTTTTTAGGTTTTCTAAGTGTCTTCTTCACTTTTAACTACTAAACCTCACATTACTATTTCTTTTTTTTAATTTCCAGAATCATACATTTTCATTTCTAAAAATCTTATTTTTCTCTAAAAGCTCCTTTTAAAATTTTTATTTTTTTTTTGAGAGAGAGAGAGAGCAAGTGGGGGACGGGCAGAGAGAGGGGGAGAGAGAATCCCAAGAAGGCTCTACACTGTCAACATGGAACCCTACATAGGACTTGAACTCACAAACTGTGAAAAATCATGACCTGAGCCAAAATCAAGAATTGGATCCTTAACCAACTGAGCTACCCAGGCACCCCTAAATGCTCTTTAAAAAAAATCTCATCCTATTTTCTCATGTATATTCTATTTTTTATCTAAACTTTTTATTTATTTTTGCTATGTGTATTACAAATGTTTTCATTTCTCCGTAACTATTTTTCCTGATTTTTGCCCATATATTTTGTTTCACATTAAAGGAATTTCACAAATACCCGATTCCTTGGCAGCCTATGTTAAAGTGAGGCATATAAAAGTAGATTGAGAGGTCAATATGAATGAGTAGACTTTACTGCTTCATGGGTCTTATAGGAAAGTAAGTGAGCAGAGTCTGTATCTTTTCATCACAGAAGCTCCAGATGTCAACATCTAGAAATCTCTTCTATCCTTCACTCACCTTTCTTGAGAAACAATTCTATCATTCTTTTATCTAAGGAGTTAAAAGCTTGGATGCTGCATCCTGGAAAAAGAAGGATTTTATGTTTCTCTATTTAGGATCTACCTCATCAGTGGATTACCTTCTTTCAGGCCTTGTATTGTGTGTGATATCCTAAAGTCATATTATTTCTGGTTCAGTTTCACCTGTGAGTAAACCACCTTCCTTATTTCAGGACTGAAGAGGACTTATCACATCGCTGTGGAGCGAGTCTAGGAGACTAATTGTCCAGTCTGAATTTCAGCTATCTTTCATCCCCTTTTTCAGTGATGCCTGTGACCTGCAATTCCTGAGCCATTTTAGCATCCTAAGGTAAAACGATGTATATTGTTGGCTCTCCCTTCTTCAACGAATTGTATTTCAACTTCTGTACTCTGTTGACCATGTTTCCTTTTCACTTTCCCACATGCCATAGATCTCACTCATACAGTCCCCCCATCTCTTTACCTTGTAGGTTTTTATCTTTGCTAGCACTTTAGCAGAATTTCAGAGGAAGTAAAAGTAAACATATGAACTCAATCTTCTGTGTTTAAGTAGAAGACTTCCTCTTCCTTTTCAATGATGAAATCAGGCTTCTATCTCTTTCTTGCCACTAAAACTGTTTTAGCAAGGATCAATAAGGGCATTCTACATTCTAAGACCAATATACTGATAATTGTCCAAACCTATATATATCAAGCCTGGGCCTCTCTTCACATCAGCATATACAAGTGTGTTCTGGATATTATTTACAAAATTGGGCTGTTTCATCCACCCTCAAGCCATCACTGCCTCCAACTCACCACTTAGGCCAAAGATCTATGTATTTCCTCCATGTCCCTTACCCTTCCCAATCTGTAGGTTAACTAATTTGAATTTAAATTAAAATAGAATTCAATAGGTATGACTGAATTAATGAGTTTTATAGATCTGTTTCCTCTCTACCTTCAGTGCTAATGCTTTACTCCATTTTTCATCAATTTACCTGGGCTACAGAAATAGTCCAATTATATTCTTTCTGTCTCTAGTCTTGCACTTTCCATATTACTACAAGTGTGAGCCATCCCAAACAATTTTTACGTTGTTGCCTGTTGAAAAGTAATGAAACATTTTTGCTCACAAGCCATAGTAACCAACTCATGCAACTTTAGGCATTTTTTTTTAATTCATATGACCCAACTGCTGGAAGGGATGCCTGCCCCCATCATACCGGAATGAATCAGCGGTTCATTCGAAAAAACTTCAATAGACTCTCTAAGATCTCTTCTATGCCTTTCTTGGTGTGTCTTAGGTATTTGAACTATGTCCCCAACACTGGAATGACAGTCACTTGCAAACTGGAGTGCACATTTCACCAGCTTTGCTACTAGGGAAGCAAGGATCTCTACTGCTTTATTTCTAATTTTTAAAATCCTACAGTAAGATACCAATGAGGCCGGCTAGAGTTCATTGCCCATTCTGATAGACAGTGAGAATGGAAATCATTGCCAGCAGTATAAACAAGGGAGCAGTTTCCCCCAAAAAAGAGTAATTGTAAGAATGCTGGGCAACAGTGGCTGTCTACTATGTAATACAGACTCCCCGGACTTGAGTTCTAGCACAGTAACTCTGCAGCTATACAAGTAGGGCAAGTTAGGGGTGCTTAGGTGGCTCAGTCAGTTAAGTGTCTGACTTCAGCTCAGGTCATGATCTCACAGTTCCCGAGTTTGAGCCCTGCATCAGGATCTGTGCTGACAGCTCAGAGCCTGGAGCCTGCTTCAGATTCTGTGTCTCCCTCTCTCTCTCTGCCCCTCCCCCACTCACACTCCGTCTCTTGCTCTCAAAAAATAAATAAAATTTAAAAAAAAATAAAAGTAAATTAAAAAAACTAGGGCAAGTTACTTAACTTCTGAGTGCCTTAGTGATCTAAGATATAAGAGTAATGACATTAATTACCTCATAGACTTGTTGATTTAATAAGCAGGAAATTCTTAGAACAAGTTCATCTCCATATAAGTATTAAATAAATATTATTCATGTATATGCAGACTGAATTCTCCTACCATGACCAACAGAACCCATTACAAACAGGCCCGTGTTAAATACTTCAGTATTATTTCTTCTCCCATTCCTCATATTGAGTCTTCCAAACTCTGCTGAACCATATACATTCTCCATGCCTCGTGGCCTTTGCTTATGCTGTTCTCTCTGGAATGCCTTTCCCTAATTTTGTCTGCCTATTGGCCGTGTAAGCTTCAGTTCAATATTGAAACAGTTATACCTTCAATTTGGTAATATTACTTCTAAATGATGGAAAACACAATTATTTTTTGCAAAAAATGTTTTTTGTTCCTCTTAAGAGCTAAAATAGGAAGCAATGTCTTTTCCTCCCTCTCTTAATTTCAGTGCTATGCTTACTGTTGCCTTCTGTAAACTAAAGACTCCCCCAAATGTAGCTCCAGCCCAAAGTGAGCTGTGAGATCTTGAATAAATTCTTAAACTCACCACTGAACCTCCATGCTTACGACTCGAAGGCCTCTCAAACTCCATATATTCAAGGCCGAACCCAATCTTCCTACCACAACTGCTTCTTCCCTGCCTATACTTATTCAAGTAAATGACCTGCTGGTCATTCTTGCCACTGTCACTATCCATTCCATTAACAAACTGGACATTTCTCAACACGGTCCCCTGCTACCCCTTTACTTCTGTTTCCTTAATTCATGATTAGTTAGTGCTGCAGCCAGAGGGATCATTTTGAATGCAGCCTTACTGGATTTCTCCTTTGTTTAAAAGGAATCAATAGCTTTCCCGTTTATAAAACAAAATTCAGTATTCTTACCGTGACGTGTTAAGCCTTATATGATTTGGACTCTGTCTACCTCTCTATCTTTATCTTAAGTCGATCTCGTCCTCACAAGGAGAAGACTTGTCTGACATCTTTGGATTCCTCCAACGTGCCAAGCTACTTCCTGATTTGTGGTCTTTATTTGTGCTTGTATAAATCCATCCGTTCTTCCAGTCCCAGCTTAAATGTCACATGAACTCATACCTGACTCCCCACATGAGCAATGTTCTTTCCATTTTTATGGAATCCTATTCTTCATTCTCATGCCTACGTTGGAATTTTAATTAATAATATTTTCATTAATTTCTTACTCTCTTTTCTCCTCCATTTTCTCATAAATTCCTCAAAGGCAGAGGCTTTTTCGTGTTTATAATTAAACCCACATTTCTTTGCAGAACATCTCTCACATAATTGGAACACGATAGATATTTTTTGAATTGGTGAAATGGCCAACGTTAGGTAAGTGGGCAAATGAATTAGAGTAAATTCTTGTAATGTAGTATTCTGTCGCTGTGAAAAAATACACACTAAAAAGTGTCGATGTGTGAAAATGCAAATCAGAACTACAGGTGAAAAATACAAAAATACAAATTATATACATAGCCCTCTAACAGAAGATAGATGTGGCAGGTAGATAAATGGCTCATTCCCCAAATCCCTGGAACCTGTAAATATGTTACATTATGTGGGAAAGGGGGAATTAAAGCTGCTAATCAGTTGACTTTAAAATGAGGAGATTATCCTTGATTATTTGGTTGGGCCCCATATAGTCACAAGGGTCTTTTAAATCTGGAAGAGGAAGCAGAAGAGTCAGATTGAGAGTCAAGCTGCATGGGAGAAACTCAAGCAGCCACTGCTAGCTTTGAAGACACAAGGGAAGCACGAGCCAAGGATTGTGGACAGCCTATAGATGTTGAAGAAGTCAAGGGCATGAATTCTCCCAGAAACTCCAGGAAATACGTAGCCTTGCATTCTTAATATTACCCCAATGAGACCCATGTTGGATTTCTCACCTCCAGAACTCTAAGAGAAAATACTTTTGGGTTTTAAGACAGTAGTCTGCAGTAGCTAATTTGTTACAGCAGCAACAGGAAGCTAACATAAGAGAATATTTGTGAAGAGGAGACTTCTCACGTATTTTTTCCTTTTCAAATTTTATATGGTTTTGCGGACAAGCTCTCTGCAACTTGTATTTTCTCTACCTTTTGTCCTATCTGATCAGTACAGTTTCTAACACTGTGCTTCAGACTGCCATATTTCTACTCAACACATGAAATAAAAAAAAAATCTGGAGAAACTATCTGGCTCACAAACGCAAGCATTTTTTTCCCCAAAGACATGTTAAGTAAAAATGTAGACAGAACATATCCAGAGAAATTTCATAATTTTTCTTGCTAAAATGATGAATGAATACATTTTCATCAGGTACATTCATATTACAAAAGGACTTTAGAAAATGTCTATACAGCTTGATGACTTTTAGCACTGAAAGACAGAAATAGCTCCCAGGATAATACTATTGTCCTTTTACGGTTTTAACATTTTCTTGCACCTTTAGAGCAATACTAAAACAAGCAATGGATTTTGGAATCTATGAAGTATGTCACAGTTACTGAATGGGAAAGAAAAGGCAAATCCTCAATGATTTTTTTAAAATTTTTTTAATGTTTATTTATTTTTGAGACAGAGAGAGACAGAGCATGAATGGGGGAGGGTCAGAGAGAGAGAGGGAGACACAGAATCTGAAGCAGGCTCCAGGCTCTGAGCTGTCAGCACAGAGCCCGACGCGGGGCTTGAACTCACAGACGGTGAGATCATGACCTGAGCCGAAGTCAGAAGCTCAACCGACTGAGCCACCCAGGTGCCCCACAATGATTTTTTTTTTTAATACTACCAGCATCTCCTAGATGCTTAAACTGTCTGAAATATACTGTGTGAATAAAATACACATGGACACCTGATAGTTTATATTTAGGAAAGATGGAAGACAGCAAAGTCTTTAAGGATAGTGAATTCACTTACGAGATTAGGAAATGCACTCCACAATTACATGCTCAGCAATACCATTCTCATCTCCATCATAGTGTGAGTGCAAGATAAATTGACCTTTGAAAGATTTCAAATTTAAATTAGCATAAAACATAAGCTTTCTTCACAAACTTGACATGAAAGAATTTTTAAGCAGAAGTATAAAATATTATCAATTATGTGAATGTCATGTTCCTAAATAACTCATACAATTTTTTTTTCCCCTAAAGACTTTTCTAGTTATTTCCTGGTTAACAGATTAGGAATCTGTTTTTGTTTGTGCATATGACCAATTCCCTGAAACTTCATAAATATCCTATCAAAACCATATGAAAATCTGCCACTGAGCACAGGAAATTACCTAGAGAGAGAGAGAACACCAAGAATAAAGGGAAAAACCTAGTGCAAAGCATTCATTGAAGCTGGTTTCATTTCCCTCCAGCCCCTTCTGGTGGCAAACACAGTGTATTGCTGAATCCTGTAGCACTGACAGAAATAATTTACTGCAAATTTTAACACTTAAGGTATTACTCAATATCTTTATTGCTTCTAAATCAGCCTAAATACATTTTTAACTTTTTCTGTAGTTCCAGGTATGCAATCATAATATGAGCATATCACAAAGGATTACTTTAAAGTCTCCTTCCAAAATTGAACATCTTTGAGCTAATTTACTTGTAGGCATCATGAGTTTTTTCAACCTCTGCTCTTAAAAGAAAAAAAATGGAAAAAAGCAGGATCAAATATTATAAGACTATACACAAGTACACAAGTACCCATATATACAGTCTCAGCCTGGGATTATATATAAAAGAAGCATTTTTATAAGAACTGTGCCAAACTTTTCCTCATTAGATTTAGAATGTGGTATTATTTAGTGTCATTAATATATAACATTTCTTGAGATCTTATATGAATACCTGGTATAATGTTAAAATATGTCATACACATGATATTATTTGATTACACAGTAAGATAATGAGATAAGTATTATTATCTCCATTGAATGGATACCAAGATGTAATCATTTGTTTGGCAAATTTTTAAGTAACAAATAGAAAAATTTTAAAGTCAGAGACAACTATGAGCTTTCATATTCAATGAATAACTGAATGAATGGATGTATCCATTACTTAAAATCATGTATATATCAAGGACTAAACATTGGGAATTTAGCATGAAAAAGACTCATCACTATATTGAAAGCATTCACTGTATGATTCACTGTATGCAAAAGGCAGAAATGAAACAATCAAACTATCATGGTATCTGTTGTGACTGAAATATAGGTACAAAATGTTAAGTCTACCAAGAAGATAACCCCTAAATGTATATGAAGACACAGAAAGGGCATCAGATGGTTAGTGATCAGAATCTGCCCATTAATCGCATTAATCCTCTATTCCCATGATCATTAAGCAACCAAGGAATTATAATTTGCCTTTGTACTTGGATTTCCTGCTGGGATAAGATGCATGAGCCAGAAGATTCAAGCCCTTCATTGCATCTGTCGTAATTTGAAATGTGAAATTTATTTACATAAAGTGGACAGAGATCATCTCTACCTTGTTTATTACTGATTTCCCAACAGCCTACAGAGTACTGGGCACACAGTGTGTGTGACTTGCTAAATATCTGCTCAGTGACTCCACATGGCCGAAGCATCCTGCCAGCCTCTTTAAGGACATCTCTTCGTCACAATCCCTCAGCGCAGCACTATCCTATATGTCCAAACATTTTCAAAACTTCCTGATACCACTAACTGTGACAATTAAATGGCATGAATTCTGTAAAGGCGAAAGGCTAAGGCATACAGCGATTTACCCTTCAGTGTAGTTTACTGATGGGCATTTCAATAAAAGGCAGGGAAAGGAAGGGGACTGAGAAAAGATGGTTTGGTCTATCACACCATCTCCAAGAGGGACAGACCGTGCCACTGTCACCTCTGCATCCTACTACTCTGCGAAGTGTGTGGCACATAGTAGACAATCAGGTATCTGTTGAAGAATGGACAACAATATACATACAAAGCTACATATTTTGCAGAGTGGACCACAAATTAAGAGAATACTGAGTAAGAATCTGAAAGACAGAAACACGGAAAATCACTAGAACCAGTCACACAAAAGCTACGGTAATGTTCGTGTATTCAGTCACAGCAGAAAGACTGTATACATTCATCTGGACCGAGCCTCATTGAGGTCTATGCCAAGTATGCATGGCAAAGCAGTAGAAAAAGCACAATCATTCCTAAAGTCAGAGAGCTGAACTTCATGAGTAAGGTTTTGGCTAGAAAATTGCTATCCCCATAAACATTTCATGATTTCCAAGGAACATGACAAAATTTCTATCAATAATGCCATAAGATAAATATTTGGCTTAATTCAAAAATAGTTCAGATCATTCTTTTATTTAAACCATTTCCCCATATAAACAAAGCATGGAAATAGCCTGGATGCTCTTCAAAAGACTCTAAAGAACTCAATGACCCATATAATAGCATTATTTAACAAAATTTCTCCCAGACTATAGCAAAATAGTTTTCATTTTTTTCCATCACTGCAATTTGTGTGTAATATGAATACTGCCCATTTAAAACACAGAAAATTCTCATACCCCTCTAGTAATCAAAAGTTATTGCTAAACAGCATTACCAGCATGAGGCTTTGTAGAAGCAAGGTTTAAATATTCTAAACCTGAAAGCTATCACTTACCATATCAACATTTTTATACTACCTGGTGCTTTAATATGTAAATCCACAGCACACACTTTTCATAAAACGGTACAAGTAAATTAATCACAGGAAGTCTTGAATCCCTTTTTCTGAAGGAAGGATGCTTTATAATTCCTGTCAAATGAACTATGTCAGTCACAGGCCAGTAGATAGTGTAGAAAAATACTACCAAACATGACTGAAATAATTGTCATGTCTTTCATTTTCTATAGAAATCCCACTCTTAAAACAAGAGAATACACAAAGACATGCATGTTGAAAGGGTTGTTCGTGGGTTTCATCGTTGTTTTCTTCAGTGCAAACATTTGTCCAACAGAAAATTGAGTTGGGTTTCAGTTCCTTTTCAACACACAGAACACATGGTTTATGGCAATTGTTGCTACAGTGTAAAATCACAATTCTTTCAGGTGTGCTATTCTTCCATGTCTTACCCGCAAAAATCCAGAACAATGCAGTTTTCAGACCTGGTTTGGATTGGTTTTCCTGAATCAGAAAAGCCTCTGAAGAGAATTTTCCTTCAATTAATGGACTTTGCGATCTTAAATAAAGGAAAATGTATGCTACCTCACATGAATCAGATAATAGTCACAATCTGCTTTGCATTCCTTGAGGAAATGTACTAGGTAATTGCTACATTCCTACAGAGCACTTTCCAAAAATGGGTGTGTAGAAGTTAATATGGCTTTCACCATTCCAGATCCTGAATGTAATACTTAATTATCTTAATATAAAGGAAAAATAATAAGAATTACTGATTTAGCAAAGATAAACAAATAACTAAAGCTACTCTTTTTACTTTTGATTCAATGCTTCATGTTTTTATATCCATGCTTCTTACTTACAGGTAGCACTAATTTAAATGTAAAACATCTACCTAAATTACTGAATTTTAGGATTTAACATATCTGAAGTGGAGATAGATGCATTCATACATGTGAGGGCAGTAAGCCAAACATAAAGAGAAGATACAATGAAATTTCAATTACTCAGAATTTGCAGTAGACTTGAATGTCTTTGAAATGCTAATACTGAGGGGAAAATAGCAGCTGTCAAAATGAACTGTATGAATTAGGTTGGAAAAAAAAATCCACATATTCAGGATATATCCTACAGTCATTACACACAATCAGTACAATTCATTTAGTGTTTTATACCCTTACAATGTACTTACAAAAGTAATGGTGAATATTTGACTAGCGTTCAAATCCTACAAATGACAGAACAGAATTTCAGACATGTTGAATGACTGTCCTTAGTTCCCTAGCTTACAGTGAATTCCTTGGGTCAAGTCCTCTAATTTTATTAGAAAAAAAACTAAACAAAACAAAACAAAACAGTAAACAAACACCAATCTCTAAATCAGACTCAGACCACACTATGAAACTTATACAAATACAGAATATATTGTAATAGTGATACATAAATCACTTTTAACTCTGGTATAGAGAAGTTAAAAGACAAAAGTGTAAAAGATAACTCTAACAACAAACTTATGTTAATGGATATGCAATGTATTAAGATGTAATTTGTGACATAAATAACAAAGTGTGGGTAAAATGAGGAGTAAAAAAAGCAGCTTTTGTGTGCAATTAAGTTGTTACGTGCTTGAAAAATATGGTTAGAACTATACGATATTTATGGAGTGTCATGGGAATCACAGAGAAAATATCTATAGAAAATACACAAAAAGAAAAAGAAAATGGAATCAAAGTATATCACTTCACAAAACCCAACAAATCAGAAAGGAAGAAAGAAAGAGAGGGAAAATGACACAAAATAATTGTAAGACAGAAAGCAATTAACAAAATGGCAATAGCAAATCCATACCAAACAATAATCAAATGTAACAGATTAAACTAGCCAAACAAAAGACACGGAATGGTTGAGTGGATTAAAAAAAAATTCAGTTTTTTGCCATCTACAAGAGACCCGGTTTATTTTTTTCTAATGTATATTTGCAGATATAGAAAGAAAATCCTAAAATTAATATGAAACCACCAAAGACCCTGAAGAGTCAAAACAATTTTGAGACAGAAGAACAAAGCTGAAGGCCTCACACCTTCTAATTTCAAAACATATTACAAAGCAAAACTCATCAAGAGTATGGTACTAGCATAAAGACAAATATACAGACCAATGCAAAAGAGTGGAGAACCCAGAAATATACCCACACATATTTGGTCAAATGATCTTTGATAAGGGTGCCAATATAACAATGGGGAAAGGATAGTCTTCAACAAAATGGTAATGGGAAAACGAGACATTCACATGAGAAATAAAACTGGACCCTTATCTTATACCATACATGAAAATGAACTCAAAAATGGATTGATGGCTTAAAAAGAAGACCTAAGGCCATAAAAATCCTAGAATAAAACACAGGAAAAAAAAAGCTTTTAAACACTAGCCTGAACATAACATTGAAATGATTTCTTGGATATGACATCAAAAGCATAAGCAATTAAAGCAAAAATAGACAAATGGGATTACGTTAAACTAAAAAAGCTTCTGCATAGCAAAGGAAACAACCAACAGATTATAAAGCAATCTATGGAATGGGATAAAATATTTGCAAACTATGTATTTGTCACAGTCTTTAATATCCAAAACATATAAGAAATGCCTACAATAAAACAGTAAATAAACAACCCTACTAAAAATTGGACAAATGACTTGAACAGATATTTCTCCAATGAAGACATACAAATGACTAACCCGTATATAAAATATGTTCAACATCAGTAATAATCAGGGAAATGCTAACCAAAATCACAAAGAGCTATGACTTCATACCTGTTAGGATGGCCATTATAAAAAATAAAAATAAAACAAAATAAAATAACAAATGTTGATGAAGATATGAAGAAATTAGAACATTATGCACTGTTTGGAGTAATGCAAAATAGTGTAACCACTATGGAAAACAGTATGGAGCTTCCTTTCAAAAAAAAATGGAATTGCCATGGCACTCAGCAATCCCACTTACAGGTACTTATCCAAAAAACACTTAAAGCGGGCTCTCAAAGAGTTACCTGCACTGTCATATTTATTGCAGCATTATTCAAAATATCCAAGAGATAGAAATCTCCAATCATCCATCAATGGATGAATGGATAAGGAGAATGTGACACGTACATACAATGCAATATCATTCAGCCTTAAACAAGAAGGAAATCTTGACATATGCTACAATATGGAAGGCAGCTATGCTCACCACTATACCACCAACACCTGCATATGCTACAATATGGATTGATCTTGAAGAAATTATGCTAAATGAAATAAGCCACTCTCAGAATAACATATACTGTATCATTCCAATTACCCGAGGTGTCTAAGGCAGTCAAACTCACAGAAGCAGGAAGTGGATTGGTGGTAGACAGGGGCTAGAGGAAGAGAGTCATCGGAAAGTTGCTGTTCAATGGGTATAGACTTTTAGTCTTTCAAGATGAGAAAGTTCTAGACATCTGCTGTACTATAATGTGCATATAGTTAATAGCATACTGTACCCTTAATATTTTTAAAGGGTAGATTACATGTTATGTGTTTTTACTACGATTAAAAAAAGGAAGCATAAAAAATTAGATGTTCAATAATTCCCCACATTCACACATATGCATACATTCATGCACAAACGTGTTTAATTTTCAGCAAGCTGCGTAGCACAGTTGCTTTAGTCTTTACTACAATGCTTTCTGTATAATAAACTTAAGAGGCAGTTTCCTAAAAGCTTTGTTCTATAAGATTTCTGCTGTCAGCATAAGTGTCTAATCTGTTTGACACATTAGTTTCCTTCAATCATATCTCATTTAATGTTCATCAAAATCTGGTGTGGTGATAAATTGTATATATACCCATTTTTGCAGGTAAGAAAATTAAGGCACAGAATTCTTAAGTAAGGAGATAGTAAGTAGTGTGGCTTAGAATTAAGTTATATCTGTTGAACTCTGTTAAGTCTAGGATTCTATCCATGATTTCAGTCCATGAGAAGAACTGGGCATTTAGAGTCATTCATTGGTAAATCGATTTGTTACTATGTGAGCCTGGGAAAAAAATAATTTCAGTTGTACTTTTTCTATATTTACAGCTCATAAAATGTGAGTAATATATAAACTTAGTTATATGATGGTACTAATATAAAAATGAATTTTTAAAACTATTAATCCTTTGAAAAAATATAGAAACACAAGAATTAGTGATTATTATTTTGCACAATATACTTTGCCCAACCCTATATTACTTATAATTAATAATTTCTCCCTAACCATTACACAAGTTTCTTGAGAACAATAACATTTCTTGCCCATTCTTTTTCTCTGTGGTACAAGTATAGTGTTACACATAATTTTGTTTTAATGTACTTTTAAATAAATATTTTATATAAAGTACATGTTTCTACAAAGCACAATTTACTGCCCAAATTAAAATTCTCTATCATTGAGAAAGTGATGTATCATTTTCCCAATGACATCCAGCATTTATGAATCTGCCATTTTTTATCTCTGGGAACTTGTAAATGAGAAATGATTTCAGTTGCTTAGATAAGGTGTTTATAAATTTTTATGTCATAACTGAAAAATGTGCAGGAAAACTAAAGGTCATGATTATTTCTTCTATTCCTCTAAATCAGTGACTGTATTCTAGATTCGACAAATGCAATTGCTCAGACGTGTAAAGAAAAGAAAATCTTATTATTCCTTTTTGGGAAATGCAATTAGATTTCTTGAAGTGCAAAACTTATTTTAAAAACCAATAGATATTACAGTATATAAACTCTTATTTAGAAGAAAAAATACTGATGACCTCAAGATTCCACTCTGGAAAGAAACTTGAAAAATGAGATTGTTTGAAATTCATTATAAGTGTGGCACCTGGGTGGCTCAGTCGGTTAAGCGTCCGACTTCGGCTCAGGTCACAATCTTGCGGTATGTGAGTTCAAGCCCTGCGTCGGGCTCTGTGCTGACTGCTCAGAGCCTGGAGCCTGTTTCCGATTCTGTGTCTCCCTCTCTCTCTGACCCTCCCCCGTTCATGCTCTGTCTCTCTCTGACTCAAAAATAAATAAACGTTAAAAAAAATAAAAAAAAAAAGAGTCTGACAAATTCTAAGAAGTTTATTTTTTTTTTAATTTTTTTTTTCAACGTTTTTTTTTTATTTATTTTTGGGACAGAGAGAGACAGAGCATGAGCGGGGGAGGGGCAGAGAGAGAGGGAGACACAGAATCGGAAACAGGCTCCAGGCTCCGAGCCATCAGCCCAGAGCCTGACGCGGGGCTCGAACTCACGGACCGTGAGATCGTGACCTGGCTGAAGTCGGACGCTTAACCGACTGCGCCACCCAGGCGCCCCAATTCTAAGAAGTTTAAAGTTACAGTTATAGGTTTGCACCTTGTACATACAACTTGTAAATATACTGTACTTGTGAAATACAATGATTTTCCTTTTGCCTCTAAATCTGGATAATGGCTTCAGCTCTACATCTCTCTGAAAATCTGCAGCATAGGTATAAAGTAGTGCCTATAAATGTACCTAAAAAATAATTTAATAAAGACCTCATGCCCTTATAATACAAATAAATGGCATCTGACAACAAGGACTAAAGTCTACCATAATTTTTTCTTCACTCAGAAAAATAGCATACTATGCAGAGAAAATACACAACAAGAAGCAAAAAATAGCTGAGTCAGCAAAGCTTTGATATTCAGCCCATATGTGTCTACTTAATTAATAAGACATCCTGCAGTATAGTAACAAAAGATTGGCAAAAGGACTTTACTGCAAATATCATCAATGGTTTAATGTATCTAAAAATTAGTGTCCTCAGTAATGGCCAATTTCATTTCACTGATATCATTTCATGATAACATCTATGTTATAATAATTTATTAACCCTATTTTTTGGGGGGTAAAAATTATATTTCACCAGTTACAAATTTTAAAAATATTTAATACTGTATGAAATAAATATAAATTTTAAAATAAATATTCTAATAATTTAATAACTACCTTATACAAATAGACATAAATATTTGTTGTTCTAAACATTTCTTAAAATAATGAGCATTTGTATTCAAAAAGTAATAAAAATAGGAAGTAAATACAATATAAAACAAAGAAATAAAAGTTTCAAAGTTAATTTTAAAGCTGAAATGTGGAAATTTTTACTTAGGATTAGATTCCACTCTGTATCAAGGGCGCCTGGGTGGCTCAGTCAGTTAAGCGTCCTACTTCAGCTTAGGTCATGATCTCACAGTTTCTGAGTTCTAGCCCTGCAGTTGGGCTCTGTGCTGACAGCTCAGAGCCTGGAGCCTGCTTCAGATTCTGTGTCTCCCTCTCTCTCTGCCCCTCTCCTGCTCACTCGCTCTCTCTCTCTCTCCTTCAAAAAATAAATAAACATTAAAAAATTTAGATTCCACTCTATATCAACTATATATTGATGAACATTGACTACAGATGTCATTTTCAATGGTGTAATAAAGATAGGGTACATTTTCAGCATAGCAACTTTAGCTAATAACACTGTATTGCATATTTCAAAGGTGTGCAGAGAGTAAATCTTAAAAGTTCCCATTACAACAAAAAAATTTGTTACTATGTATCATAATGGATGTTAACTAGACTTATTCTGGAATCATTCTGCAATATAGACAAATATTGAATTGTTATGTTGCGTGTTTATTTTTTTCAAGTTTTTATTTAAATTCTAATTAGTTAACATACAGTGTACGATTGGTTTCAGGGGTAGAATTTAGTGATTGATCACTTACATATAATACCCAGTGCTCACCACAAGTGCCATCCTTAATACCCATTACCCGTTTAGTCCATCCCCCACCTTCCTCCCCTCTGGCAACACTTAGTTTGTTTTCTATAGTTAAAGGTATCTTATGGTTTGTCTCCCTCTCTGTTTCCCTTCCTCTATTTCATCTGTTCGGTTTCTTAAATTCCCCATATGAATGAAATCATATGGTATGTATCTTTATCTGATTTATTTTGCTTACCATAATACATTCTAGCGCCATTTACATCATTGCAAATGGCATGATTTCATTCTTTTTGATGGCTGCGTAATATTCTATTGTACATACGTACCATATCTTCTTCATTCATTCATTAGTCAATGGACATTTGGGCTTTTTCCATAATTTGGCTATTGTTGATAACGCTGCTATAAACATCAGAGTGCAAGTGCCCCTTCAAATCAGTACTTGGTATCCTTTGGGTAAATACCTAGTAGCATAATTGCATTATATGGTACACCTGAAACTAACACAATGTTTTATGTCAATTGTATCTCAATTAAAAAAAGATACATTTTACTCAAATTTAATCCTCAAATCATACTTCCTATGATGCTCCCTTTTCTCTTATGGATTTAACATCACAACTGCCAGATTACCAAAACAGTTCTATTGACAAGATTATAACTCATGTCTTCTAGTTGTTGTGGTTACAATTTCAGTGGGAGAGCCAAATTACTACCAAGAGTGACTTGCCACCTATCAACACTTATATGGCTCTTAATATAAATTAAATTCTTGTGGGTTAAATCATGAAAAGTAAATATATTTTTAAGTAAAGATACTTGGGGGATCTGAAAAATCTATATGTTATAAATACAAATATTATTTAATTATTTTAATTTTTTAAACATTTATTCACCTTTGATAGACAAAGCACAAGCGGGAGAGGGGCAAAGAGAGAGGGAGACACAGAATCTGAAGCAGGCTCCAGCCTCTGAGCTATCAGCACAGAGCCCAACACAGGGCTTGAACCCACCAATCATGAAATTATGACCTGAGCCGAAGTCGGATGCTTAACCAACTGAGTCAACCTAGTGCCCCAATATTATTCAATTATTTATGCCAAGTGGAACTTTTAATAACCTTTATATAAACTTAATTCCTATAGTCTATTTCAAATAGTAAAGATTCCCAAATTGTAAGGGATACTTTATAAAAGGAGGGAATTAAATAACTGAAAATTTCCCTCTACACAGCACATAATATATTTGAAAGCAAAATCTTTCAATCCCACAATAAAAATTGGATTCAGAGATGTTTAGAAGTTTTATTATAAACAAAGCCATAGGTAAATGATATTGACACTAATATATTTTAACATTTTCTTCAAAATCTAATGGACTGATGCCTATTACTAATCGTACTACAGTAATGTTCTAAGGTAGCCTTATTCAAATCTATATGGGAGGAATAGGAATGGAATCTAACCCACACATGGGCCTGTGTCTTCAATTCTAAAAAGATTTGAGAGGCTGTAGGACACAAAGTTGAACAAGTTCCAACAGATCAGGAACTAGATCTATCAAGCAGTGATTGTGCAGAGGGCTTATTGGCACATGTAGCATGCATCTAGCAAGTGAAAAGAACAACAAAAACCGGGGTCAACTGATGAATTTCCAAGGGTAAATTTGAGTATGGTTTAGGGTTGCATTGAATCTTCTCTACCCATTCATGTGGTATTATTCTGGCTATTTCTTCAGAGCTTCAATTCTCACACTTCTAAGTTACAAAAATTTGACATCTCTATGCCTTCTATCCTCAATTTTTGAGCAAGGTTTTGAGAAGCAGAGCCTGTAACATCAATTTACTTGGAATTTCTCCAAATGTCAATCACAAGCCATGCATTACACATATAACAAACTATATTCCCAGAAGAAAACAGAGAAATACATCTTTTTTATCTCTAGAAAACTGAATGATATTTTCTGCCATGCAGAAAAAGATAAAGTATTTCCTTCATACAAAAATGTTGTAATATATTATTATTATCATTATCATTATTATTATTATTATTATTAATAGCAATTAACACCAACTGAGCACTTGATTTTGCTAGGAAATATTACCCTCCTCATTTTAGAAACAATTAAATAAATAAATATAAATAATTACGTAGTCCACAACATCAACTGAACTGGTAAATGTTAGAGGTAGGATTCAGATCCACGGCATCTGACTGCAAAGACCATGCGTGCCGTTAGCCACCACAAGATATTATACACATTTGTTTTATTTCCATTTCTGGCTTGTATAAATCCATAATTAATCTTAGGATGGAAAGAGATAAAAAAGTAAGGATGGAACAGGGGAAATAAAAACCTCAAAAGGTCATATAGAAAAGATCTAAGGAAGATCATTAAATGAATCTTTAAAACACGATAAAGAGTAAAACAAAATAAACAGGAGGGCTTCTTAACATTTCATGAGCTTCATATACTCTATATATTTCACTAAACACCACTGACTTTCACCTAAATGTGAAATTAAGAACAGACATATCATTAAAATAAAGTTTCAGACTAATATTTTAGGTTGGCAAACTGTTCACTCTACAAGTTAAAAACAGTATGTAAAATGAACATACATTAAAAGCCAAATTTTAAACCTCCATCACTAAAGGAATAGATAGGTGCAGATATACAGCATGGCTGGATAATTTCTGAACACACCTTATTTTTGTAGAAGATATACAATCTTGTAGAAGATCTTTGTTTGAAGATATATGGTTTTTATAAATGAATAGAAAAACAAATGCTTAAAAAAATCAGAAACCAATGCATACATACATCAACTTCCCTCTTTAAGATGATCAAATTAGTTGTGTTTTTTTATACTTAAATAAGCGTGCAAATATGCATAGGTATGTATGGGTAGGCCAACTTAGATGAAATGTAACCAACTGAAAAGGCCATTTCTTGGTCCTAGCACTGTCTTAAGTGGAAGAAACAAAGCCCTGCTGGCTGGAGCTAGGACCCTGACTCCAGAGTGGCAGTAGGGCAGTCGATATCTGAACTAAAGGCAGTTGGGGCCACAGCCACAAGCAACTGTGAACTCTGGAACCATCACAGAAACAGACATCCACACAGGATTGAGCCAGTTGTTCACTTTGTTGAGAAAACCAGCTATTAGCCATAGAGCATGATTTATGAAATATAACTGTGAGTAATTGTGTTAAGTGATTTCTATCCACTTGCTTGCCTGTTCATCAACATGAGTAATTTGTATGTATGAGTTCGTTTTGTTTCCATGCAAACTCTAGTCCACAGAACCGCAAGGCAATGGTTGCTATCTCAGAGGGATCTGTGTTGTTTGGCCTTTTATGTGAATTAAAATGAGCTCCATTTGAAAAGAAATATCCATAGCTGGGACTCACTACAACCATCAGTGAGTAAGAATTCAACAGGCAAAACTAAGGTTGTAGGGACCTTTGGCTCCTTATAAATATATTCTGGCTAGGACATTAGGTTAATATATACTTTACTGGAGTTTTAATTCTAATTAGAAGCGGCCTTTCACTAAGAACACTTTTTGGATCTCAAAATATGTTGGTTCCTAACTCATCCATGATTGGCATCTTCCTGTTTCTGGAGTTTTAACGTAAGGATGGGGCTTTTAGTATATTTCACTTTGAAGGGAGCCTGTGTGCATTTAAACTGGTGTTTTCTGGAAATGATGGCTGACTGCTCTCACAAGTGGGACAAATTCATGAGGGACAAACATAGAATGATAGCCCCCTTCTCCTTAACCTCCAGTGTCTTTCATTTGTCCAGCATTTTTTTTTTCTCTCTTGGGTTCCCCTTAGTCTCTGCTGCTTACTTTCACAAGAGTATCTCTTTCTTTCTGAAAAGAAGACTGTAGCTTAAGGAATAGACCGAAGTTAGACATGACAAAATGCAATAATAGAAAATAACACAGGATGGCTAAAACCAGTGTTTGTTTTTACAAGTTACAGGTGGTTTAAATAACCTGGGGGTTTGAAGGACAGATGCAGGCAGACTTAATTCAAAGAACTAAAAGCTTTTTAATAGAGTTGTGGGTTTTGAGGAAAAAGAGAAGACAGACTGAGTTCACTCGACATAGAGGGCTCTAGAAATAGCCCGCCAGAGAAATGGTAAAACCAAATACAGGAGGCAATGAATAGGAAACAGGAAGATCAAACTGAAGGAGAAAGAACCTCAGATCTATTGGTTGGTATAGAGGCTGAGTACAGAAGACTAAGCAGAGAATTTCCTGAGAGCTCATTTAGTGGCTACCTAGTGGCTATCGGTATAGCAGCTTCCAACCAGCTAAAAGAGGATACTTCAACTGGAAAGAAGGCCTCTCTTCCCAAAGCCCAGGGCTGGAAAAGAGCTTAGTTCAGGAGTAGTGTTCAAGATGAGAGAATTGAGAAAGAGGGAATGAGAGCAGTGTCCCCAAACATATTGTTAAACATTGCATGCCTGCATCTAAGTATAACCAAATAACTGTGTCTGATTTACTACAAGAAAATATAGCTTTCATGCTGTGATGTCCTCCCTCTGTGAGAAGAAAGGTCCAGGGACTTAAAGCACGGACCCCTGGGAGGAAAAGACAGAAAAAAGCACACACAGGCACCAAGAGCATGGAGGGACAGCTGCCTTCTTTCAGCTCCCAGCTGATGGTGATAAAAAAAGTTATCACTAGATTCACACCAATGAGAAAACATCATTCCAGACAAAAGCTTCCAATTTGTGGATACCTCCCTCCTTTTAAGATCCTCTGTGCCACTGACATCCTGACTCACTTCCTTCAGGCAGCTGAGGAAACAAGACTGGCAAGCCATCAGTAGCGCCTGTCCCTCCCTCACCTGTCCCTGACAACATACTCGAGGCCACACCCACGAAAGGGCCAGGTCCTAGTTGTAATTCCTTCCAGTATTTAAGCTATAATTTCAAGGTCAAAGTGCTTGCCTCTTCTCCCAGATTTCAGAAGTATGGAGATGAGAAAAGAAAATTGGCACAATACTCTTCCAGTTTTGACCCCTGAAGTCAGGGAGGGAAAATCATAATACAAAACAAAGAAAGACTAGGAACTTCCCTGGAGACTAGTGATGCACAGACAATGAAAGTCAGGGCAGAGGCCAGAGCTTTAAAACAAACAAACAAACAAACAAACAAACAAACACCTTCTACTTCAATCCAGAAGCATGTGGTTAGACCACATTAACAAAAGTGAGTCTCTGTGAGTCCCTATGAGTCTCTGTGGCTCACACTAGCACTTCCAATGCAAAATCACATAAGGGATGCACATGACTTAGCCATTCTAAGCGGGTGTGATGTTTCACAAAATGCAAAGCACTCAAATAATTTTGTTGTGTACCAAACCGGTTCGACCAGCAATTATTTCCAAAACACACAATTTTCAGTTACTTCATTTCTTTGAGAAAAGCAAAGTGACACAGTATTTGAAAAGTGTTTTAAGTCAGTTTGTAGTTTTATAAGGTCATTGGTTTGGGATGGAATCAAGAAATGTCATGGTACAAAAGTTCTGACCAATAAAAATTGAATAAAAATTCTTAGAAATAATTTTTTAAACTATGTTTAAAGGCAGCTGCCAAAAAAGGAAAACCCTACTCAAAGAAATTTTGCCAAGCATATTAGATTAGTTCACTTAATCCACTGCCAAGAGCTAGAACAAGGAAAACACTTTGATTGTTTCTAGAAATATAAGTAACATGCAGTGCTATTTTTCTAATATGTCAGTGGAATTCTATGAAGATTCAAGAAAGCAGAAACAAAGAACTCAAGTCCTGTCAGAGATACTCTTTCAGGTCTTTGTTCTCTAAAAAGTACAGAACAACATCTCCTAATTTGTTCATTAAATTACAATTGTGCAATATATTTCCAATCACTTTTAAGTGATTTCTACTGGCACCTATGGGAGCATAAATCACATTAACATCCATTTTCCAGATGTAAAAATTGGTACAGGGGACGAATGAGTTTCAAATTCACAAAGAACATTGGCAAATTCAAACTTGAACTCAGTTTTCCACTTCTGCTCTTAATCCACTGAATTGGTAAAGCACAGGGCATCCAAAATGTTAATTATTTCTCAAGAGCTCCAAACAGGTAACAGTTGCTCAAAATCAAGTCCAGGAAAACTCAAAAGTTTTAGATTCACAAGCTAAATCTATGATCAGATTTGTAATTTGGGGGTCATAATTGAGACAGTCCATACACAAGCATTTCATTTCCTAAGTGATTTTAAGTGTTTTGGAGAGAGCTAAACTTTTAATGATTTGAAGTATGGTACGTTTGGAATACATTAGGATATTTAAAAAGAAAAAATGCACACCCTAATAAGAATAATCACTGGTTGATTTTTTGTTGTTGTTGCTAGGAACTATTAAATAACTATTGGCTTTCAAAATGCAGCTAAGACATGCACTACTATGAAAACAAGCCACTTTAAAGAGTAATGCAAGCTGATATTGGTCTTCACTGATGCCCATAGTAGGTCCTCTAGAAGGTTCAAGATTCTGTATAGTTTATCTAGATTCATATCATATAACTCTATCTATAAGGTTTGGCTGAATCATCAATACTGGCAAACTGAACAGAGACAGATCAATAGATAGCTTGAAAATATATATGGAAGGAAAACAGAAACCTTGTAAGTAAACAAAATTTATTCAGCGTTTTCTCCATGTCAGTCACAATGCTAATTGCCAGAAATACAAAATCACTTTGAAGGCTGCAATTTAATAAGGAGGTTGGATAAATGCAAGACAGTGTACTTGCATTAAAAAGTCCTTTGCCAGACCAGGACAATGGCATGTTACCTAATTTCTCAATACCTCAGTTTTTTAAATTATCAAAAAGATATATAAGTAACTCATCATTTTTAAGTAAGCAGAAATTTCATACGTAAAGGAGTTTTTATAGCTTAAAACACTATGTTTGATGTGATCCCTTTCTGTACGAAGCAAATATCTTTATGGCACCTAATATACTTCATTGAATTTATACACAAGCCTACTTCATTTTATGACACTTTGCTTTATTGCATTTAACAGATACTGCATTTTTTTTAAATTTGCCTTTAATTTGTGTTTTAAAATTTACATCCAAGTTAAATACTGTGTTTTTGTTTTTATAAATTGAGGGTTTGTGGCAACCGTGCATTGAGCAAGTCTATCAGTGCCATTTTTTCAACAGCATGTGCTCACTTCCTGTGTCTGTGTCACATTTTGGTAATTCTCGCAAGATTTCCAAGTTTTTCATTGCTCTTATATTCGTTATGGTGATCTGTGATCAGCGATTTTTGATATTACTATTGTAACTGTTTTGGGGCATAAGACAATGAACTTAATAAACGTTGCACGTGTTATGACTGTTCCACCTCATTCCCTGCATCTCTCCCTTTCTTTGGGCCCCCTATTCCTTGAGACAGAACAAGATATTGAATTAATTCAATTAATAATCCTACAATAGCCTCTAAGTGTTCAGGTGAAAGGAACAGTCACACATATCATTTTCAATCAAAACCTAGCCACGAAGGCACTTAGCGAAGAGGCGTGTTGAAAGTCAAACAAGCTGAAAGCTGGGCCTCTTGTGCCAAATAGGCAGCCAAGTTGTGGGTACAAAGGAAACGTTCCTGAAAGAAATTAAAAGTGCTACTCCGATGAACACACAAATGATAAGAAAGCAAAGCAGCCTTCCCGCTGAAACGGAGGAAGTTTGAGTGGTCGGAATATATGATGAAAGCAGCCACAACATTCCCTTAGGCCAGAGCTAACGTTGCCTTCAATTGTGTGAAGGCTGAGAAAGGGGAGAGCTGCGGAGGCTGGTACATGAGGTTTCAGTAGAGAAGCCACCTCCGTAACATAAAAGTGCAAAGTCCAGCAGCACTTGCTGCTGCAAGTTATCCAAGATACGCTAAAATAATTGTGAAGGTAGCGCCACTAAACAACAGATTTTCAATGTAGGTGAAACAGCCTTATATTGGAAGAAAATGCCATCTGGGGCTTTCATAACTAAAAGGGGGAAGTCAAAGCCTGACCTTAAAGCTTCGAAGGATAGGCTGACTCACTCATAAGGGCCTAATGCAGCTGGTGACTTTAAGTTGAAGACAATGCTCATTTACCATTCTGAAAATCAGAGGGCCCTTAAGAATTACACTAAAGCTACTGTTTGTGCTCTATACATAGAACCATAAAATCTGGATGACAGCACATTTGTTTACAGCATGATTTACAGAATATTTTAAGCCTGCTGTTGAGACCTACTGCTCAGAAAATAAGAGTCTTTTCAAAATATGACTGCTCCTTGACAATACACCTGGTTACTGAAGAGCTCTGGTGGGGATGTACAATAACAGTAACGTTTTCATGCCTGTTAATATAACATCTTTTCTGTAGCCCATGGGTCAAGGAGTCATTTCAATTTTCAAATCTTATTATTTAACAAATCCATTTTGTAAAGCCACATAAGTGCCACAGAGAGTGATTCCTCTAATAGATCTGGGCAAAGTAAAATGATAATTTTCTGGAAAAGATTCACCACTCCAAATGCCATTAAGAACATTTGTGATTCATGGGAAGGTGTCAAAATAACAACGTGAACAGGAGTTTGGAAGAAAGTGATTCCACCCCCCATGGAGAACTTTGAGGGGTCCAAGACTTCAGCGGAAAGTTGATGTAATGGAAAGAGTAAGAGATACAGAATTAGAAACGAAGCCTGAAGATAGGACTAAATTGCTGAACTATCATTATACGAATTTAACAGATGAGGAGTTGCTTCTTAAGGATGAACAAAGAGTTTTGTTTTGTTTTTTAATGGAATCTACTCTTGGTGAAGATGCTGTAAAGAATGTAGGAATGACAACAAAGGTTTTAGAATATTACATAAAGTTAGTCAATAAAGCAGCAACAAAGTTTGAGAAGACTGACTCCAATTTTGAAAGAAACTTGACTGGGGGCAAAATGCTATCAAATAGTATCACACGTTAGAGAAAAATCACTAGTATGAAAGAAAGAGTCAGTGTATGTGGCAAACGTCATTGCTGTATTATTTTAAGAAATTGTCACAGCCACTGCAACCTTCAGCAGCCGCTGCCCTGACCAGTTAGCAGCCATTAGGGTCGAGGCAAGACCCTCCACCAGCAAAAAGATTCTTACTGAAAGCTCAGATGATGGTTAGCATTTCTTTGTAATAAAGTATTTTTCAAATTAAGGTAAAGTACTATTTCTTCTTCTTCTTTTTTAGTTATAACACTATTGTGTTATATTATTGCATATAACAACTTAACAGATGTTATAGTATAAACTTAACTTTTATATGTAGTGAGTAACCAAAATATTCATTTGACTCACTTTATTGCAAGATTCGCTTTGTTTTGAAGCTTTTTTTTTTTTTGAATGTTCATTTATTTTTTAGAGACAAAGAGAGACACAGCATGAGCAGGGGAGGGGTACAGAGGGAGACACAGATTCTGAAGCAGGCTCTGGACTCTGAGCTGTCAGCACAGAGCCCAACGTGGGGTTCAAACTCAAGAACCGTGAGCTCATGACCAGAGCCGAAGTCAGACACTTAATTGAGTCATCCAGGCGCTCTTGCAATATTCACTTTGTTGTGGTGGTTTGGAACTAAGCCCACAATATCTCTGGTGTCTACCTATAAATACTGTTCCCCTTCCTCTCTTCCGCATGACTCTTAAAGGCGCTTGACGTTTATACACTCAGTGCCTTACAGAGCAGATTCACAGTACGCACATAGTGTAAATGAAGGGGCTTGAAGCATGGAGGAAAAGAAAATTAAAACTACTTCGCAGTAAAAGAAAAAAGGTAGAATTCAAACTGGTCCCTGAAAAATGGAGTAGGAGTTTAGTAGGTAAACAAAGGAAAGGAAAGCATCCCAAACAGGTAAAACATACATATACAGATCTGCTTAAAATCAGTATGCAAAAAGATCATTCCTTTTCTCTTCCAGGTTTTCTCATTCTGGGTCTATCTTTTGCTTTCTAGGAAAAACTGATCAGGACTAATCAAGATAATCACGGTAACTTATTACTAGCAGGTCTTTGACTCTGCACAGTAAAAGTAGAGGTTCAAAGCAGGTCTCAATAGTGAATGGAGGTCAACATGTTGAGTTGGCCCCTACTTTGAAGAAAGCCTCTTTATGTGTAATAAGAAAAGTATCTCAAATTCTTTGAACTACTTTTGGGAAATATAGTGTGTACTTATAAAGTCACATTATTTTTTTTCAGCATTTGTAATGGAGATCTGTTGTTAATTTAGTTCCCAAAATGATTAACCAGGCTTTCTGGAGTAGTTTGCACACTGATAGGTCTACCTGAAATTTCATTAACTTTTTATTAATTCATATCTCTTAGCTACACTACAGGGTAATCTTCTTTGATTTGAATTATGAATCATAAAAGCTGGAAGTTGTTTAATAATAACTGTCTTGTCTTTATAAAAGAATCATATTTTCTGTTACAGATATCATGGACTGTAAGGCCACCCTCTATTATAATAGCTCTGGAAGGAAAACCCAATCACAGTGGATAAACACATCAAAGATTCATTCTAATTGAAAAAATAAATACGTGTGAAAAAGTATGCAACTTAAAATCAGAAGTGAGATGGTTATTGTGTAGGAAAATTCATAAGACTAAGGGAAAAAAATAGCAACTCTAATCCAGCTTTAAGAAATTTCTATTATTAATAACAGAGAGCTCTACTTCCTCAATCTGTGGCTAAGACAGAAGCTCTATGATGGCATAAATTTGGACTCTTTGTTCTCAGAATTCAGAATAGTACCCATGATTTCAGAGGGACTAAATCCATCCTTGAATCCAGGGGCACCAAATGACCCAGGTGAAACTAACTAATGAAGTCCATCTGGCTGGAGCTGCTGATAACCATATATATATATACGTATATACGTATATATATATGTATATATATATATATATATATATATATATATATATATGTGTGTGTATATATATATATATATCTCCTTTCCACCACACCTCCCCTCCCCCAAATAACTGTGCCCAAGAATGGAACCAGATAGAAAAGTAATCCTAAGACTGGAAAGACAGTATCCTAAAAATTTGTATCCTAAAAATTGGAAAAATTGGAAAGACAGTATCCTAAAAATATAATTTTGGAAATTTGAGTCTAAAGCCATTTCATAATTTTAAATTTCTAAGTTTTGTTAGCTAATATATTCCCTCTCAATTTCAAGCTAGAACGAGCTGTGATTTCTTTCACTATGATGAGAGAAAGGGTCCTATTTAATACACACTTAAATATGACAAAGATCCATTCACCTTATCTGTATAAGAAATAGGGTCAGAGTAATATCAGGGTAGCAATAAGATTTCTCCACTCTGCTTATCACTATCTCTTGTACCTTAAAAATGACTTACGATTCACTATCAAGTTTCTAAAATAGTATCATAAAATAGTATCATAAAATCTTTTATTTCACAAACATAAACCAGATTTGAGATTCAAATAGAAAAAAGTAATGCTATTCCAGAAACTCACATTGAGTTGAAAATTACTAGATGGGCTAAAAGTCTTTGATCTGGTAGGACAGAATGGAAGCAAGACAGATGAATAAATCTTCAAAATGTAGGAAATAAAAAAGTTCTTATAAATCTTCTTTAGGGCATTAGATTTTTTTTTTTTTTTTTTTGGTAATACAGCTTCATCTAGTCTAGGTTACTAATGTACAGTTTGTTAAAGTGGAGTCTAGTTCACTCCACTTCAGCAAATATCAAAGGTTGGATTTTCATTATTATTATTGCCCTTAGTAATTAACAATGATGGGAAAATTCTCATTAACAGGAACAATTTTCCTCTGAAAAAAAGATGATAAGTTTTGCTTTCCATGAGGCAATTTTTGTGGAATGGCATAAAATTTTTAAAGAGTTTAAGAGCAATGATTGCCGGATGACTGTGAGATTTTCAGAGCAGGTGTGCCCAATACTAGTTTGGAAATCAAGCAAATAGGAATCAGGGCTGCTTGACCAAATCGCACGTAAGATACGGCAGCTTTCCTTGGTGCTTCAAAATGGAAGCTCTGTTAACAATATCTTATAAATTCCACATTGGCACTATTGCTACTAATCCAATCTATGAATCACTTGCCAATTACTTTAAAGTATTACACAGGCACACACAGATTTCAAACCTTAGACCTTTTTAATAGCTTTATATATTAAAACTAATAAGAAAAAAGTCCTTTATCCAATTTAAAAGTGACAATGAACCAAAGATATAAAAATAGAGAAGACCTTCAGCTACACATTCTTTTAAAGTTGTTCATTCAATACATGTTTAATTCATCTCTGTGGCTCAGATTCAGCTCAAAATGGCACTGATCTCATCAACATCATCCATTACATTCCTCTAGTGTCACAAGGGAGAGAAAAGTAACACAGAGAAGTCAAACGTGGTGTGGAAGGTTATGCAAATGATGACTGGGAAGTCTAGGAGTGGTATCAAAGTCAAGTCCAGTGAGCCAAAAGTCTACTTCTGTGGCATGTTTCAGGGGCTTACACTGCAGAAAATACCACTATTTTTACCTGCTCAGCAGTCATTCTTCTATTGACAGGATCTTGTTTTCATTGGAGAATTACTGCCTTCTCATTGATTTTAACTTTGTGGAAATGTCGAAAGGGAATTCTACCCTGTCCTGACCAAGGTATGCACATATGGCTGAAAGCAGGCCAAATGGTTCTCTCAAAAATCTGAACCATCAATATTTGTGGAAATATAAAATGTTACAGATATTTTGCAAAACTGGGGCAGTTTCTTACAAAGTTAAACATGTGTTGCCATGTGACCCACAAAGCTTACTCTTGGTTTGTTATCAAGATAAATGTAAAAACATGTCTAGAAAACAACTTGTATAGAAATGCTCACGTAAGCTTTATTCAGAACAGTTAAAAACTCAGAAGCAACCCAAATACCCACAACTGATAAATGGATAAATTATAGTAAATTTAAAAAACTGAATATTATTCCACAAAAAAAGTAAACTACTGATATATGCAATACATGGATGAATCTCAAAAATACGCTAAGTGAAAGAACAGACACATGATCTTATACAGTATATGATTCCATTTACATAACACTGTGGAGCAAAACACAAACAAAACAAAAACAAAAACTTCAGGGACAGAAAATATATCAGCCGTTGCCAGGGCCTAGAAGGGGAGAATGGGGCTGACTTCAAAGATGCATAAGAAAACTCTTCAGGATTAAGGGATTCTCTATCTGGGTTGTTGTGATAGATATCTGACTATGTATATTAACCAAAACTTATCAAACTATACCATCGAAAGAATGACTTTTATGTATATAGCAATAAACCTGTTGTTAAAAAGTATTTTAAAAGGAAAAAAAAGAGACATTTTTTTCATATACACAAAATTGAAGGCATTTGGTCACCAGTAGACCATCACATTATAAGAATTTTGAAAGAAAATCCTCGGGCTGAAGGGAAATAATACCAGATAGAAAACTCAAATTACAGAAAGGCTACAGAGAAAGGGAAATTCCTGATATGCAGGTAAACGTAAATTATTATCTAGTCTCTCATTAATTTCTTTGAAAGCACTTGTTTATTTGAAGCAAAAGCAATAATATTGTATGTGGAATGTTTCATGTTTGTAGAACTAAAATATATGACAACAATAGCACAAAGAACAGGAATAAGTAGAAGTATACTTTTATATGGCTGTTACATTTTATGTGAAGTGATACAATATTGACCATAAGTAGACTGTGACAGATGAGGATGAATATTATAATCCCTGGAGCAACGACTAGAAAAAGAAAATCAGAAAACTATAATTTTTAAAAAGCCAGTAAATGAATTATAATAGTAAAAAGGTATTAAAATTTGATTAATCTGAATGAAACCAGGAAAAGATCTGAGAAAATAAATGTGACAAATAGAAAATAATAGAGATAAGTGGTGCCTGGATGGCTCAGTCGGTTAAGCACCTGGCTCCTGATTTCAGCTCAGGTCATGATCTCGCGATTCATGGGTTCAAGCCCTGCATGGGACTCCATGCTGACCGTGCAGAGCCTGCTTAGGATTCTCTCTCCGCCTCTCTCTCTTCCCCCCTCTCTCTCTCAAAAGAAATAAATAAACTTAAAAAAAAAAAAAAGAAAATAGAGATAATAAACTTATCTCAGGTGTAAAAATAAATACAATAAAGGTAAATGTACTTAATATTCCAATAAAAGGCAGAAAGTGTCCTACAGGATTAAAAGGCAAAACTAAACTATATTCTTGGCAAGAGACAGTTTTTTTTTAATGTTTATTTATTTACTTTGAGAGAGGGAATACACATGTGCACAAGCAGGGGAGGGTCAGAGAGATGGGGAAAGAGAGAATCTCAAGCAGACTCTGCAGGCTGTTAAAGCAGAGCCTGATGCATGGCTGGATCTCACGAACCATGAGGTCATGACCTGAGCTGAAATCAAGAGTCCAATGCTTAACAACCTGAGCCACCCAGGATGCCCCTGCAAGAGACAGACTTTTAATAGAAAAACATCAAGGTAGGAAGTAAAGAAAGAAAAATAAATCGGAAGATTACACTATGCAAATAGTAAGTACATAATATGCAAACTGAAAGCAAGTGTGACTATATTTATGTCAGACAAAGTAATCTTCAAGACAGGATCACTGGAGTTAAAGAAGGATATTTTATACTAATGAATGGGTCAATTAATCAAAAAGACAGAAAATCCTAAATGTTCACGTACCTAATTACAAAACCTCAAAAATGCATAAAGCCATCACTGTAAAATAGAGAAATTAAATTCACACTCACACTTGGATACATTAATACCCCAATCTTCATAATTGACAGAACTAGAAAAAGTCAATAAGGATATAAAAAGAATGAACAACATTATCAACTAGCTTAACTGATACATATAGAACATAATGCCCAATAACTAAAGAATATACATTTTGCTCCACTCACATGGGACATTCACCAGAGTCAACCATATGGTAGGCCATAAAACGTCTTAATAAATTCAAAAAAAAAAAAATTAAATCTTACAAGATATATTCTCTGGCCACTAACATAAATGAATTTTAAGAATTAATTAACAGTAAGATACATAGAGAAAAACCATTCAAATTTGGAAATTAAACAACATTCTCAAAAAAACAAACAAAAACAAAAACAAAAACAAACAGAAAAAAAGAGATTAGAAATCACAATGGAAACTAGGAAATATTTGGAACTCAAGGATAATGTAAATACTACATAAGAAAAATTGTGAGATGCAACTCTAATAGTGGTAGAGGGAAATTTATACATTTAAATGCTTATATTGGAAAAAATGAATGGTTTCTAACTGAAGAAGCTAGAAAAAGAAGCAACCTAAAGCAAATTGTTTTCTCTTACTAGACTATCATCTCCACCACTTTTTAACTTCTACATTAATGCCCATCTTACAAGGTCAAGTTCAATGATAGCTTCTTCTGGGAAGGCCTTGGGAATTCCCTGTTAACTGTTCCCATCTCTTCTCAAGCTCTGGCACATGTTTTATTTCTTCTTGCACTCTATATAACTTCATTCCTTTCATTCAGTCTGTAACTTCTTTGAGGGCAGGAAATATCTTACTATTCTTATTATCCATGGTGTTTGTCATAAGATCTGCCATATATAGGCACTTATAAAGAATTATTTAATTCATGAGTGAGTAAGGGAAGGAGAGTGGAATGCAAGTCCATGAGTATACCTGATTCTGAAACAACAAAAATATGAAATTAATAGGATATTCCTGACAGGTTAAAATGTGGGAAACAGGAACTTGAGTCCAAAAAAACAAAAACAAAACATTATCATCTTCATTTTACAGATGAAAAAATTGAGAAAGATAGATTAAGCAACACAGCCATGGTTATAAGTGACAAGAAATCAGGATTTATATCTAGGACAGTCTGACTCCAATGTGCCTAATTTTAGCTAATGTGCTTAGTCATTTAGCTGCAGCCATTTCAACCTGTCCATCACTGTCTGGAGATGCCCCAAGACAAGACTGAGGGCAGCTGTAGGGAGAAGGAAGAGGACTTGGATGATGGTGATGGTGACAATGACACTGATGGTGATCTAGAGGCACAGAGAGGGCTGGGAGAGTACTGGGCTCAAGGAAGCCTTAAGAGAGAGGTAACTGGTAGGTAGGAAGGCTGTGGGAGTTCATTCCATGCTACCCCAGGCCAGGAGAATTACACAAGATACCAACATGTGCTGCTCCTCTGGGAGAAGGAAACTGGGTCAGACACAGAGAGATATAGCTCAGCAAAAGGTGAAAAGCCCAGCTGCTGGAGAGGTAGGGTACCAGCAAGAGGTTTTCAACTATATCACCAAAGATGAAGCTAATGAGCTAAACATATGCTGATTTTGAACTGGTAGTGGTTGGAAATAATTAGAGAATGTGCATGAGCCAAAATCTATAACCAAGGAGGAGTTAGTGATAAAGCACACTCATTTCTAACATGTGTATATTGAAAAGGCATTCGATTATAAACAGGTGAACAGATTAAGTGTAAGGAAGCCTTACTCCTTGCCATTATTTACTCATTCAGCAAATTCATTTGTATCTATCATGTCTCAGCCACAAGGACAGTCACTAGAGATAACGGGAAGAAAGCAGCATCACCCTTGCACTAAAGAAGCTCGGCATTTTGCCACATGTCAGAAAGGAGAATGAATAAGAGCATCAATCATGTGCTTCCAAGAGGAAGAAGATTCTTACTCAACAGCAAGAGAGGAAGGCTACTTTAGGTATGTTTAACAATGTTGAAAAATATCTTCAGTACAAGGGCTATGACTTATGAAAAATTCTTACTTAGGATGGAGTCAGTGCTGCTGATTAGGAAGCCAGAGAAGGTTTCTAAACTCAGGAAGCACCTAGCTAAGGGGCCCTCTGTGCTGGCCACAGCTCCTACAGAAAGTTCAGAGAGCACCAAATGGCCCTCAAGCCCTCATTTACTATATTAGATACTGAGCTCTTTGATGGAAAGTGTCATGGCTTATGTCGAGGAATATACATGGAATCATCTAAAAATTCCCCTTAGATGGGGTGCTTGCGTGGCTCAGGTACTTAAGTGTCCCACTCTTGATTTTAGCTCAGGTCATGATCTCATGGTTATGAGACAGAGTCCCACATCGGGCTCTATCGGGCCTGCATAAGATTCTCTCTCTCCCTCTCCCTATCCCATGCCCCCTCCCCAGCTCATTCTCTCTCTCTCAAAAATTAAATTAAAAATAAAATAAAAATTCCCCTTAGAGTTCTCATTCTGTGAAAAATACATCAGCTCCATGAGTAACCCTCACTTTCCACTAATACACCTAAAGTTCCAATCCCAAGATGTGATTTAAGAAGGCAGCTGCCTAGAAAAGAATTCACTCTAGGGATGAGGAGAATGTTCCAGCATGTGTTACTCAGAATAATACAGCCATGGAGAATGGCGCCTGAGGTAGAGGCACAGCTAGGGGAAAATGTGAGAGAGCAAGTTAAGACAGAGAACTCTATGCTATTTACTTAACCTCCCAATGTTGCCAAAGGCTAACCTGATGTATTCATCATCTCTTGCAACTTAACACATCACCACAGCCTTAGTGACTTAAATTAGCACATGTTTAGTATTTCACAATTCCGCTGGGGCAGGAGACCAGGCAGAATTAATTAACCGGGGCCTCTCCTTCAGGGTCTTTCACCAGGCTGCATTGACAGACCTTGCTGTGCTGGCCAAGGGCAGAGTCACATCTGAAGGCTCAATTGGGGAAAAATCTGTTTCTGAACTTACATCGTTGTTGGCAAAATTCAGTTCCTTGTAGGCTGTTAGTCTGAGGGCCTCATGTTTTGCTGGCTGCCAGCCAGAGGCCTCGCTTACCACATGAGTCTTTCTAACATAGTGGTTTGTTTCATCAAAGCCAATGAGGTTTAGCATAGGAGTATCTTAATTCAAAACAGTACCATGAAGGATGGTATATGGGCAAAGGATATCTTTTTAAGCTATAGGCTCAGACTATATGGAGTGGTAGCAAATCTTTTCAGGAGGCAGTGGCCAAAGTTTTTCTTCCTTTTAATTTCTATATGGATGAAATGTGAGTTTGTGAGTTTTACATTCATTCATTTCACAAATATTTATTGTTTTAAGGGTGTTGTTTTATGTTTAGGAAATACACTGGCATCCAAATGGACAGAGCCCTGTTCCTAAAAACCTTACATTCAGGAAGAGAGAGAGCTTCTGTGATGATTTGGAGGCTTGATAAAAGGTTACATTTACTGTATGATTACTGCCTGCCAGTCAATGAGCTAAGTGCTTTGCATGCATTTTATCTTTAAATAACTCTTCTACTGAATACATTATATAATTTAATAACCTTGTATATTAGATACTATTTTATATCCACTTTGCAATAAACTGTCAGTGGTGGAATAAGTGGTGGGTATGTGTTTTGATCACTGGTCTTTCTGATTCCAAAGTCCCCAACTTTAACTAGCTCAGAAAGCTATCAGTTGGGGAATGACAAGAATACAAATAGAAAGGGATGCCTGGGTGGCTCAGTCAGTTAAGTGTCTGACTTCAGCTCAGGTCATGATTTCACAGCTCATGAGTTCAAGCCCCATGTCGGGGTCTGTGCTGACAGCTGGGAGCCTGGAGCCTGCTTCGGATTCTGTGTCTCCCTCTCTCTCGGCCCCTTGTCCCCTCACACTCTTTCTCTCAAAAATAAATAAATAAACAAAAAAAGAATACAAATAGAAAAAAATACCAAGGATTAGACATTGACAAAGACTCCCTTTGACCAAACTTTAGACAGGCTGCTCTGAGCCTGTTGTTCAACTAGGACTCATCCTTGGTGCCTGCCTTCAGTCTGCCTGGTCCAGGTGCAGAAAGAATCCTAAGTCCATTTAACAAGAATCACTGCACCCTTGATGTCTCCTCATAGTCTTTTTCATCCACTGATTCCCTTGCCCTGCTCCTTGGCTGTAAATCCCCAGTTGCCATTGTTACATTGAAAGTTGAACCCTGGGTAGCTCAGTCAATTAAGCGTCTGACTCTTGATCTCAGCTCAGGTCATGATCTTGCAATTTGGGAGTTAGAGACCTGTATTGGGCTCTGTGCTAATGGTGTGGAGACTGCTTAAGATTCTGTCTCTCCTCTCTGTGCCCCCCCCCCAACCCACTTGTGCTCTCTCTCTCTCTCAAAATGAATAAAATCAAAAAAATTAAAAGAAATAATAAAAGCTAAGCCCTATCTCTGTCCCTTACTGCAACAGTCTTGACACCTACTGCAATAGTCCACACTGAAGTCTTCTGTACCATTTTAAAGTGTCTGAATATTTTTTTCTTTAATAAATATAAACTACAGAGGACATCTTAGCAAAACTGAAGACAGCTCAAGGAAAGACCATGCATATTAAAGGTTGCTTGGCAGTTGGCTTTCAACTGTCAACACATGGGCCAGACACTGAAATTAGTTGTAAAGGTTTGAGTGCATGACACATTAGAGCTTCAAAAGACAAAGGGACTCTATTTACAACCATTCCTGCGGTAGAAAATATTGGTCACGACAACATTCAATAAGAAAATTCTATTTCAGGTCCGAGGATTATAGAAAAGAAAATGGGAATATATATATGAACCATAAAAATCTTGATATTAAGAATGGAATAGGGGATTGTGCTGCTATAGCAAAAGCCCAGGGCCCTGCAAGGTGTCCTAATTATCCTGCTGATAAGAGAGCATCATAAGTATTTCTTAGAAATAGAATTCTAATTTCTTAGAAATTAGAACAATTGCGTCAGTTGGGATTAAAGGTTGTAAGCAGAGGCAGATGCCTTCTTATTTGAAGGACATTAAATTAAAAAGGGCACATAGAAAAAGAAAATGAATGGACTTCTGTGGTCCAAAAAGTCATAGGGAGTGATGACTGAGAGAAGAGTAAGTCTATGAGCCTGGTATCACCAGCGCTAATCAGGTATGTAGCAGATGGTAACAAGTGTTGCATCATGTCAGAAGAAAGGGTGGAATAAGTTGTTCAGTCTCAAGATTCCACCAAAACAGTATGAAGAGCTAACTCTAGTAGGATTTCCCAGAGTTCCCAGCAGGTAACTAGAAAGCATAATAAGTATCATGTTGTCAATAAAGGCACTCCCACCTAGGGGTGATTTCATGTTTAGCATAGAATGGCAGTTTCACAACATAGTCATTCAACTGATGCTAGATAATGATCTTGGTCCAAGTGATTTCTAGATTACAGACTGGATTATATGGGACAGAAGGTTATAGATGGAAAGGAGGACATGATTTTCTCATGGCTTGATATTCGGGCTCCTGGGCTGAGACACTGGTATAGTGTACTTGCTCATAGCATATAGGAATCTAGAAGTCACACCTCAGAATTCTCCAAGGCTTGGACCCAGACAACCTCTCCCTACCCTCTCCTTTTCCATGACCTGGACACCCTGCCTTTCGTTCTGTCATTTGGAGGATTTTTGTATCTATTGTTCCTCTAACAAGAATGCCACTAATTTTCTGCCACCATATGTGCTTGGTTAAATTTTATTCTTCAGGTTCTGACTCAGAGAAGCTTTCACTGACCTCCCAGATTAGATCAGGTCTCCCTGTTGCTATGTTCTTAAAATTATGTACTTCTTCTTTATAGGCTTACCATAATTAAAAGATAATTTCTATGATTCCTTAATTGACATCTCTTTCTCCCAACAGATTATGAAGCTCCATAAGGGCAGAAACATATTCTTGTCTTTTTAAAAAATCACATATTTTCTCATTTTGCCTTATACCATAATATCATTCATAAACAACCAAAAATGAATAGCTGAATGAGTGAAGGAAATATAATTACTATACCTCTATATAAATAGCTAAACCTGCTTCTTTGTTCTAAGCATTCACTGTAGCTCACAACGATCACTAAATAATGGTGCTGGGTGGTGACGGAAAGGAGTTTTTGGACACAGTATGAGTAGTATGTAGTGCTAGGTTCAAAGAATGTAGTATATCATGCTCAATAAGAGCTTCAATGAGTTCATCTGATGCTTAACACAATCCCGTAAGGATTGGTAATATCATTTCCTTATTACAAATTTGGAACACTAAAGCTTAGACAAGAAATGATTTACTTAATGCCATAAAGCTATTAAATGATGGAGCAGCACCTCTGACTCAAGTTGCTGGAGTCTTAATCCATTCAAAATAGCTATATTTATAAAATAAGTCCTTATACATATAGTACAACCATAAATGTAAAATATTTCATTATGGATTTCTCATGTAACATTAAAAGTTAGTCAATGCATCCCCATGAAGCAATATACTCATTGTATGAATGGATATATTTCACCCTTAGTACTCTCAGTACTCCTATCCTTGTCTTTCATTTATTTAGTCCAATGTTTACTGAGACACAATCTTGGGCATAGGAACTTCCCAACTAAATTGTGTACTAGCATCACTGGAGAGAGCTGGATACGGAATAACATTTGGCATCCATGGATAAGCATCTAGAAACACTGCTGAAAGTGACACCATAGCAAGAAAGGTATAGTACCTATTCTTAAACAGCATAAGAGTTTAATTTTAAACTTGACATAGGAAAGTGATATAAGAACCTAAGTGGTTTCAATTCTGACACATATGATTTCAAATCCAGGATCCTGCATTTACTAGCTGTACGATGTGGGGCAAGTTACTTCCTGAGCTTCAATGATCTCGTACGTAAATTATGATATAATGATACCAACCTCAGAGTATTATCTAGTATAAAGTAACCCCTCAGGACATCTGGGTGTCTTAGTCAGTTAAGTGTTACACTCTTGATATCGGCTCAGATCATGATCTCAAGGTTCATGAGATCGAGCCCTAGATTGGGCTCTGTGCTGACAGTGAGGAGCCTGGAACCTACTTAGGATTCTATCTCTCCCCTCTCTCAAAATAACTTTTAAAACAATTTTTAAAAAACCAATCACTCAGAAATGAAAATAGTAGTAAAATACAATAAATAATAAAGCTACAGGATTACATGAAAATTCGAAGACAGAAAAATTACATTTGTCATAAAGGGTCAGTTATTAATATCTGGTCATTCATACAAAGTTGTATTAACAAATGAAAACACACAAACATAGGGGTGCCTCAGTGGCTCAGTCGGATGAACATCTGACTCTTAATTTCAGCTCAGGTCATGATCCCAGAGTCATGGGACCCAGTCCCACATGGGGTTCTGTGCTGACCATGGAGACTGGTTGGGATTCTTTCTCTCCCTCTCCCCTTCCCTCTCCTACTCATGCTCGCTATCTGTCTCTCTCTCTCAAAATAATTACATAAACTTTAAAAAACACTCAAAACGTAAATATCACATGATTTTTGATTAAATTTATGAGATAAATTATTTATTTTCTTTGGAAACTCACTTTTAGCTTCATAATGGTGCCCTATGTATTCAATCTCATATGTTTTGTAGGTACTTCCTCCTAGGAAATGGCACTATTAAACCTTTTACAGAGCTGATGCCAGATCCTGCCATCTAACTTTCCATTGTAATACCTAAATTATTAAAGATGCAGGTTCAAATAAACTAAGCAAAAACAAAGGATTCGATTCATAAGGGAATGTCATACACTAATTGAATTCTGAAACCATAACTCACGGCAATCATGGATTGTTAATGGCTCTAAGGAACTTGCCACAGAATGATCAAATCTGACTAGCTTTCCCAACTGCTGCTGCATGTTATTATTTCTAACTATTTGGTTTCCTCTGCTACTGTTTTATTTTTACTTCAAAATTGTAATTTTGTATTTGTAAGTACTATTTTAAGTGTTCTTGAATTTAAAAAAGGACACGATAGGAAAGATACTCATTCAGTAATCCTTATCAGGATAGGGTTACTTGTTTCCTTTCAGTACACGCACAGAGGAGTCAACTTTCTACTTCATTAAATTGAGGTTTCCATTTAATCTGATTTCATTTGTCATTTACCAAGGCTTCACTGACTATTCACTCAAACCATTTATCAAAACAATCTGGTAGGTTCTAGGAAAACAAAGAGTAATGGATTGATCCTACCTTAACTGCATGAAATTTTATCTATTTCTTATTTGTCTGTAAGACAATTGTGATTAAATAATATTTTTCTGGTATTATTTCATCCAGAATCTTTATTTCTTTAATGATTCTATTATCAACATAAAAATAATGATATTTAGTTGAGCTTAGAACTGGAAGATTAATATAAGGAAAATAATGGATATAACTTAAAAATAGGACAAAACAAATTTAGAAACAATTTATTGATAATATTTAGGCATGGTTTAAGACTTTTGCTTTAATTTTAGTAATCTGAACCTACTAAGCATAAATTCAAGAAATTAACATTGAATGAGTTCTCCTTTTCACACGAGGAAAGAAGGAAAAAGAGGCAATTTTTGAGTGAATATTATTTTAGACACACATATATTTTATTATTATTCCCAAACAATTACTGTAATGAAGGAGAAAACAGGCTTTACAAAGTTAGAAAACTTGCTTGACATCCTTCAGCCACTGGTGATGAGCACTGGAGTAATGAGTCACTAACTTCTACTCCTGAAACCAGTACTACACTATTTGTTAACTAACTTGAATTTAAATAAAATATTGGAAGGAAGAAAAAATAAGAAATGAAATGCATAGCTATCTGGCCGTATAACCCAGCTTCTTTCCATTCCCCCACACTGCCCCATACACAGCAGAATAAGATAAGAATGCCCCTAAGATAGAAAGGAATAAAAATGTAAGTTTCAGGAATTTAAAATATATTTGTATCAGAATGATGTTTACAAAGGACCAAAACATTTTAAAGGATTTATTGTATTTTAATTACTTTGTTGGTAATGGCAATCAAGCATTATCATTTTTAAACAATGAATTTTCTAAAAATTTTAGTAGTGATTTTATATTCCAAGCTTCACAACATCAACACTAAATTTACCTCCCTCCTGTGAAGTCTCTCATTTGTCAAAGTGACCCAAGACTTCCCTGGGGCATCAAGCTGAGACAGTTTGTTTCTCAAGTGTTATCTAAGAACCATCTGTATCAGAATAACTTGTGAAATCACAAAGTATTCATATTCAGCATCACTGAGTCAGAGTGCTTAAGGACCTGAAAATCTGCATTTTATCAAACACCATAAATCACTCTGGTATAGATGGCCCCTGAAAAACCTACTAAAGCTAAATGTTAATATTCCCCTAAGTGTGAGGACCACTTACCTATGACAGGGAAAAAAAAAAAAAAAACACAACTCAGTATTGATAATTGTTCAATTTTATTTCAGAATGGCAAATGGAGAAAAGACCTGCTCATGATCATACTTATTTTCGATGTGATCATCGCTCTTGGAGATGGAGACTGCTACTAATACATAAAACTCTAAAGTCGAAATTGCTGACTTGTTGATAATTAGCCCTCTACTGTGATTTCTGAAAATATTAAAATATTCAATTGTATAATAAAATTCTAATAGTACCAAATAAAGACATTCCTAAAAATGTTGACTCACCATTTTTTTCTTAAATTAAACAAAAATAGCAAAAAAAAAAAAAAAAAAAGAAGCAGCTCTACTTTAGCAATGGCCATTCAGAAATGTTGACCTTTGTAATAAACCCTCACCTCAGTTTAGGCTCCTATTTCTTTCTTCACTTTACTACATCTGAACACCAGGATAGTGTTTCTGCAATCAGCTCTCAGAGAAAAACATCTAAGTATAGTGCACCGCTACAGTTGCTAAGGTAACGACCATCTGCTAGTTCATTAAAAGTTTCAAGTTCACAGACATCTTAACCCACCTTCCTGAAACATACGACATAAAAGTCACTGCCTAGAGAAATTTGGGCTCTCCTGTATTGGTTATACATAGCAGATGACATCATGTACAGCATTGAAAAAGGTTGTTATTTTTAGTTTACAATTTTTATTGCCCTCCAACCACTGGTAGAAGACTAGATATTTTCTAAAACAGACTCTTGGATGAGCTCATCTTGATTCATTCAGAGATTTTAGTGCTGCTTTGACTTGAACACTGGTATATAGCGTTGAGCTTTTAGATTTTTTTCTACTAGCAGCAGATGTTCAAGACATGAGAATAACATATTTTGCTTGGAAAAGAAGCAGCAGCTTCAGCAGGAAATGTTATCTTTTTTAGACTTGTTAATACTTGGAAATAGTCTGCTGTGTGTGTTGAAATCTTCCATATTCAGTCCTATTGATGAGGTCTTTAATAACGCCCTCAACCTCATCGCCTCCTCAACCCTGCTATTCCAGTCTTAAATTCTGGATGACCCCTGTTTTCCACTTTCTCTATTATCCTGGCTTCAGTAGAGCCCTTTTGGAAAAAGCTAGGAAACTATGTAAATTTGGCCCACCAATAATTCAGATTTTCCTATTTCACTTGGTTGCTTATCACTTCTTAGACATTATTGATTATATAACACTGCTCAGAACACTTCACTACACTTCCCTCCCAGCACCCCATGTTCACAAATCTCAATTTCAGTGACTCTCTCTTTTCCTCTGCTGCCTCTCCTTCTCCATTAACCACCAGTCTTTAATATTCTCCATAATCTAACTTCCATTGACTCCATTCTACCGAAACTTCATTCTCCACAATTATACAATTGCAATAAATTATTTCTTATAATAATTGTGTTTTATTTGACCACTGGTTTTTATAGATACTCTACTTTTCTAGTCACATATCTGACAGCTCTTACTCTGTCTTTCCTTACTGAGTCCTTAATAAAAATCAACTCGACAAACAGTTACTGTGCATCTATCAATATATTAATGTTGTTTTGAACTTTTGTGGACCGATAATAATTGTGTGAGGGGAAGTAGATTGGAAGGAAAATTTGACGAAGCAAACATAACTTAAAATTTTCATCTGTTAAAATTGAGCTTTCAGATATACTATTTAAGTGATAATCAGTGGGTTTCAATTTGCTACAATATTTATATTCCACTGGAATTACAAGTGTGTAAACAGGTGGCTGGGTGGCTCAGTCGGTTAAGTGTCCAACTTCTGTTCAGATCATGATCTCATGGCTTACGGGTTCAAGCCCCGTGTCGGGCTCTGTGCTGACAGCTCAGAGCCTGGAGCCTGCTTGGGATTCTGTGTCTTCCTCTCTCTCTCTGCCCCTCCCCCACTCAAGCACGCACTCACTCTCGCTCGCTCTCTCTCAAAAATAAACATTAAAAAATAATAAAAAGTGTGTAAACATTTCATGTAAAAGCAGTATTTATAATATGCTTAAAATCTGATCCTTCTGGAGATACAAGGAAAAATCAAGATATGGATTGTAGTATATTATATACAGAAATAATTTTGAAGAAATAATCAGTCAAAAATGGGTATGATGTACTGATGTTTTTACAAATTGTTATTATGCAATAAGGTGATACATGGGACTCTGTCCTGACCTCCAAGTAGCTTATAATCAAGAAAGGCATTACCACGGCTTTAGTAGAGACAGTTCATAGACCCTATCTATATTCATATTACTGTTCAGTGGTAGAGCCTAAGAAGCCAGTTTTTCTCATGATTTTCCCTTTTTACTATGCTAGAATGCTTCCATGTGCTGTTCTTTTTTACTCATACTTAGCCTGTTTGGGGGCAACTAAATAGCCCACTTAAATCTCTGGCAGATATAAACTTGATTAATTAAGTCACTCTTACTACCCCTAGGTATTTCCTGGGTCTATTTCCAAATCCTGGATTGTCTACAAATTCATACATTTGAGGACTTTTTATATATTGGATTCTCAGAAATGCATTTGGTATAGACTCAGAGGAAGGATAAAGTGCACGTTAAAGGACTCACTGATAAATAAGGGTTCTGAAACAGCTTCCCCCCCCCCCACACACACACACTCTCTCTCTCTCACATATGAACATGAAGTATATCCAAATAATGAAGAATATCCCTAATAAAAAATCAAATATTAGACCTGGGATGATAAAACGCACCTGCTCACTTTTTTTTCTGTTTTTGAAACTGATTATATGTCATATTAAGAAAGGGAATACTGCATGTCAACGGCTCATGTTCTTCCAGTCTGAAGTTACTGAAGTAGAAAACTGGGCTGACCAAAGACAAGACATGAGAAAATGTCAGTTAGAAAAATCAAATTCTGTACCTGTATCAAATCACTATGTTGTATATGTTAAACTTATACAATGCTATAGGTCAATTATATCTCATTAACTCAAAAAATAAAAATAAAATTATGCATATGCTAATATTTTCAGGAAATTATAAACGTAGTTAATGTAAGATGCACAGTGGCTAATGGATAGTGAGGATGTGAAGACTGCTATGGAAGAAGACCCCACTAAGAGGCAGCATTGCGTTTTGGACATGTATACACAACTAGGCTTTTTAAAAATTATTATTCTCCTACAACTCTATGTTTGTATATTACAACATAAATCTTAATTAGAAAAGAACTGAGATTTAAAAACTTCATCAGAGCTTTTATATGGAAAGCTGTTTTAAGAGAATAAATGTCTAAAAAAGAGAAACAGGCAGTATTGTGTTGTAAGGGCTTGTTATGAAGTCAGATGGACCTGATTAAAAGACTGGCTTCCCTCTGCCATGTACTTATGATTTGGGATAAGTTACATCAGCCACATAAGCATTGTGTAATCTCTATAAATGAGGTTAATAATAAAATGAAATAATACATGCAAAGTACTCGGCACTCAGGGACGCTATGTGTAGCTTCATCATTGACTGTGAGTTTTTTTAAAATTTTTTTTAATGTTTATTTATTCTTGAGAGGGTGAGAGAGACAGAGCACAAGTGAAGGAGGGGCACAGCAAGAGAGGGACACAGAATCTGAAACAGGCTCCAGGCTCTGAGCTGTCAGCACAGAGGCCGACGCAGGGCTCAAACTCATGAGCTGTGAGATCATGACCTGAGTCGAAGTCAGAAACTTAACCAACTGAGCCATACAGGCACCCCAACTCTGAGTCTTAAAGTAGCCTTACAATTCAAAATCTGATAATTCAATGATTTTATATATATATATATATATATATATATATACATATATATATATATATACATACACACACATATATATATATATGGTATAAAACGATTGTGTTAAGAAAAGACAAAGTACAAAACCAACTTTAGAACAAAGTCTCTAACTTTATGCGATAAACAATCCTTAATAATCACTATGGCTGAGCTTAATCATCATGGTAGGCTCTGGATAGTCATATGTCAGGACACTTAGAATCAGGCATGTTGGAGCAAGAGGGATTCCACATCCAGATAGTTAAATCAATATCTTTCTGTCCAATTAAATAGTGACTTTAAAAAACTAGACATTTATATTTAGTTAGCAATGCTAAAACAAAAACAACAACAACAACAAAAACACTACTCTCCTGGTCAGTAATAGCTCCATACCTCTAGTAAACATTGTCAAAGTTTTCTCAAGTCTTTTAAGCATTCTAAATGGCAAGAGTACAGGGAAGAAAAATATATTCGATGTGGTTTACTTTTTCCGTTTATAAATTATTATATACAAAAACAATTTGCAAAGTTGTTAATGGATCCTACTCCCCATTAGGCTCAGACTGCATAGAGTAGCTTTAAAAGCACTAAAATTAATTCACTTTAATGAGGCTTGGAACAATTGGCAATGACCTGACAAAAAGGCATTTTTAGAGTTCTCTGAAGCTTACTCAGAGGAGATTTGGATCTTCAGGGCCATTCCAAAAGGCTCTTGGGAAGGGAGTGGGAAAAAAAGTCTTAAACTTGTATATTGGGTGGAAAAGGTAAAAGAAATTGGAAGCAAAGATAAAAATGAGATATAGAAACAGCAGCAAATTTTTGCAAGTGAGTGTGTGTGCGTGTGTGTGTTTGGAGTGTGATAAATATTGGGCTAGAGAATCTGTCTTTGAAGATGCTGGGTGAACAAAGAGACGAAAGACAGTTAAGAGTTCATCATCAGATAATGCAGTTGGAAACACTGATCAGCAGATGGCACACGTATCAGGAAGCCTGTTTCACTGCACAAAAGAATGGCTCTAAGACACTTTACAAATCTCATGGCATGTCGCATAGTGCTTCTTGGGAACATGGGGAAAAGATGCATACATGTTTACACATGTGTTACCTTCAGTAACACATTCATAAAATTAGAAGAATAACAGGATCTACATTAAGCATAAAGTGATTCTTAATAAAAATTATAGCTTCAGAATCTTGAAAAGGAATAATGAAACTAGAGGATTAACATTTTCTGATCTTAAGACTCAACATAAAGCTAAAATAATTGTAACAGTGTGGTACCGACACAAGGCCAAACAGATCAATGGAACAGAGTTAAGAGTCCATTAAAATCCAAATGATTTTTGACAAGGGTATCAATTGTAATTCAATGGTGAAAGGAAAGTCTTTCCAACATGTTTTGCTAAACTATATCTGTATGGGGGGTGGAAACTGAACATGATTCATACCTCAGGCCATATGTAAAAATTAATTAAGTCTGGACTATAAACCTAAATGTAAAAGCCAAACCATAAAGCTCATTGAAGAAACCGTAGGAAAATATTATCTCTCTCTCCCTCCCTCCCTCTCTCTGTCATATATATATACATATACATATATATACATATACATATACATATACACACACATATATGTGTGTATGTATATATGTACACACACACACACACACATATATACATACATACATACATACAGACAGAGCATGTGTGCATATGGGAGAGAAGGGCAGAAGGAGAAAGAGAATCTTAAGCAGGTTCCATGCTGAGTGCAGAGTACTGGGATCATGACATGAGCCAAAACGACGAACTGGGAGCTCAACCGACTGAACTAACCAGGTGCCCCAAAACTACAGGAAAATATCCTGTGACCAGTCTGAAATGATTTCTTTAGAACAGAAAACTAACCATTGAAAATGTATAATAAATATGACTTCATCAAAATTCTGCTCAACAAAAGACACCATTAAGAAAACAAAAGAGCAAACCATAAAATAGAAGAAGAGTATCTGCAAATCACACACTTATATTCAGGTTATCTAAACTATACCTGCAAATAAATAATGACGACGATGCTCAAACAAGCCAGTTAAAAATGGGCAAAAGACTTGAGAGTCACTTTAGAAGAAAGTGTATCAGAATGTCAAAAAACATACGCAAACAAGCTCATCACAGTTATCAGAGAAACGTGAATTAAAACCGTAACAAGATATCTTTTCATGCTCATTAGAATGATTAAAATTCAAGAGGGGCATAGCATCTAATGTAGAAGAGAATCCAGAGCAACAGGACCACTCAGATATTATTGGGGGGAGCATAAAACCAATCGATACCTGTGGAAAATCATTCAGCAGGTTTTTTTAATTATGCATATACCTACCTTATGATCCATTATTTCTACTCTTAATGTATTTACCCAAAATAAATAAACAGATGTCTCCCAAATACTGAACACAAATATTCATGGTAATCTTATTCAAAATAACCTAAAACTGGAAACAACTCAGACATACATCAATAGAAAGGACAACTGTAACTTATTTATAAGAGACTATTCAGAAATTAAAAAAATAAACTTCTGATCTACAGCAAATGGATTAATCTCAAAAATATTATTCTTAGGAGAAGCCAAACATAAAAGCATACCTAATGTATAATCCATTGTTGCAATATTCAAGAACAAATAGGGGCACCTGTGTGGCTCAGTCGGTTAAGCGTCCAACTTCGGTTCAGGTCATGATCTCAAAGTTTGTGAGTTCCAGTCCCACATCAGGCTCTGTGCCGACAGCTCAGAGCCTGGAACCTGCTTCAGATTCTATGTCTCCCTCTCTCTTTCTCCCTCCCCCACTTGTGCTCTGTCTCTCAAAAATAAATAAGTGTAAAAAAAAAGGAACAAATAAAACCATTCTATAAAGAAAGAAATCAGAAATGTCACTGCTCTGGGGAGAATGGGATAAACTGGAAAGGCAGCAATGCTCTGTATCTTGATTGAGGTGTTAGTTAGATGGTTTATATATATTTATCAAAACTTATCAAACTATTCCTAGGATCTTGTAAATTTGACTGTCTTAAATTATACCACCAAAAAAAAAGGAAAAGAAAAAGAATATCCAGGGGCACATGACACCTTAGGTCAGAAATCTACTTAGGGGAAAAAAAGCTAATTTTTTAACATGTTATACTGGTCACTCTTACCTCTTCGCAACTGCAAATGCCACTCAAATGTAGGTGATTAAATCCAGGCAAGATTCTCTTTTGAATTAAATTTTTAAACAGACATTTCTGTAATAAAATAAGCATTCACCTTACTGCAAATACACTCTAGTTACTGTCCTTATGCGTTGATGCTCTTTGTCCATTACACTTACAGCACACAAAAGGAATGTCAAGGACTTCCTGCGCCATTCACAAAAAGGTATTTTTTGTGATGATATTTGATATCATCAACATAAATGTTACCTGCCTGCCTTTCACCAAAAGGCATCCAAAGTATGTTTACTGAACTTAATGTTATTCTTCATTAGACTTTAAATGTTATTGCGCTGAAGAGAGATGAAGTTGGGAAATATTTTCAAAATTAAATATTAAATATTTTCAAATGAAAAGATGTTTAAAGTAAAGAGCTTGTCAGAGAGCTGATCAGGCTATCCTGGAGCTAACTACAAGAAAGACAAAAATTCCAGGAATATTTAGATATTCAACAAAACTTCAGAAAAAGTTAAAGAAAGGATAGAGAAGATCCCAGTGCCAGAAATCTAGCAATGAATGTCACTTAAAAAACAAAAACAGGGGTGTCAGGGTGGCTCAGTCAGTTGGGCATCTGACTTCAGCTCAGGTCATGATCTCATGGGCCGTGAGTTCGAGCCCCGCATCAGGCTCTGTGCTGTCAGTTGAGAGCCTGGAGCCTACTTCGGATTCTGTGTCTCCCTCTCTCTCTGCCCCTCCCCCACTCGCACTCTATCAAAAAATGAATAAACATTAAAAAAAATTAAAAACAAAGAACAAAAAAACATTATCTTATAACCTTGGTCACCCTGGTAAAGAATAAAAGAGAAAACTATTTTAATAAATTTTCTCAGCTGGATGTAAAATGCCAATCAGTACTCTTCCTATGTGTCCACATTTGTCTCACTCTTCAGATTCTACTCCATTTCTGACCCCTCCTCTTAGGAAGGGTCAAGACTTTGTTACCTTTATATATGTATGGAAATATTTTATCTTCAATTATTAACCGCTTTCCACACATCTTAAAAGAAAAATTTGTTGATGGTTGTCAGAAGGGAAGAGGGTGGGGCGGGGGGGAGAATGGACTAAATGGGTCAAGGGAATTAGGAGATACAGGCTTCCAGTTATAGAATGAATAAATCACAGGAATAAGAGGCATAGCATAAGGAATATAGTCAATGAGGGGTACCTGGGTGGCTCAGTCGGTTAAGTGACTTTGGTTCAGGTCACAATCATGTGGTTCATGAGTTCAAGCCCCAATCGGGCTCTGTGCTGATAACTCAGAGCCTGGAGCCTGCTTCAGAGTCTGTCTCCCCCTCTCTCTCTGCCCCTTCTCAACTTGTGTTCTGTCTCTCTCTCAAATATAAATAAACATTAAAAAAGAATATAGTCAATTATACTGTAATAGCAATGTATCAGGACACATGGATGGTATCTGCACGTGAAGTGAACATAGCATAACATATAAACTTGTGAATCAGTTGCATACCTGAAATTAATGTCACATTGTATATCAATTATATTTTTAAAAAATCAATAAGGGGCACCAAGGGATACTTCCAGTCTTAATACTGAGCCAATTGAGAAATAAGATTAAGTCAATGAAGTCCAAAAATTATCATTTTTCCTATTGCTAACATTGGCAACCATGGCTGAAATGTAAGACTCAAAGTTCTTAATTGAAAGTTCTTACTGAAAAGAAAACCAAAACCAAGCAGTTTTACCAACTTAGGAACAGAGAGAGATTTCACAGTAGCAATGAATGAAGAAAAGTGGGCTATTAACACCCAGTTTTTCCAAAGTCACAAATTAACTAAATTATGCCTCCCATTTTCCCTGAGAAAGTATGGGTAAGAAGGTAGAATGAAGCTTTGTTACTCTAATATTCCTTCCTCATGGAAGAAAATATCACCAATGGGCTGAAAGGAGAATATTTTTGTTTCCCACCCCCCTGCCTGCTGCATCCCTCCCCAATAACATAAAAGTATGTGGGGTCTTTTGTTTTGTTTTTTAATGTTTATTTGAGAAAGAGAGAGAGAGAGAGAGAGAGAGAGAGAGAGAGAGAGAGAGAGAGAGAGAATACACACACACACAAGCTGCAGAGGGACACAGAGGGAAACACAGAATCTGAAGCAGGCTCCAGGCTCTGAGCTGTCAGTACAGAACCCGATGTGGGGCTTGAAGCCATGAACTGTGAGTTTGGCTAAACTGAGCTGAAGTCAGGCGCTTAACCACCTGAGCCAACCAGGCGCCCCTAAAAAGTATGTGTTTTTAATTTTATCAGAAGTTCATCCAGACACTGGATCTCCAGAACCTGTTATTTTCCAGAACCTATATTCTCCCTCCATCAGTTAATCTCTCCTTTCCCTTGTACCTCTGAGCTCCCTTCCTCCTTCAGTATGAGTAGCATATAATCTCTATCGTTAAAAAGGTTTTCCTTCACCCAGGAATCCTCTTATACATATAAATCCTCTCTTTCCAGTCTCAGTTGAGCTTCTGAAGAGCAAATAGCGTGATGTTCACTTCCACACTGCCCATTACTTATACGTCCTCTGTAATGTGGCTTTCCTCCTGCTGATATCTGAAATTACTGTATCTAAAGTCAGCAACTGCCTCTGGGTAATCAAAGCTTATGGGCATGCATCACCTCTTATCCCAGTTGACTTCAATGTCAGTTGACAATGTTGACCATTCCCTCTTGAGCACGTCTCTTTGTTGTCTTTTCTGATGCTGTCTTTTCCTATTTCCCTCATACCTCTCAGGCTACTGCTTCTCTACTTCTCAGCACTTGGTCCTCTTTTTCCACTGTGGTGTTCCTCACGGTTGCATCTCTACGTTTTTCTTCTCACACTATATACATCTGCTGAGCAGGCTCATTCACCACCCTGGGGTGAACAATCACTTAAACGTGGGTAGCTCTTGGGCTATTTTGTCTTTTGGGTCTCTCTCCTGAGCTCCAGACTCCTAAGCTTACCTCCTCCAAGTGAAGCCACTCAACATGACCAGAAAGAACTCATCGTCCTGTTCACATGTACTATCTCAGTGAATGTCATCAAACTCCACCCATTCAGTTCTCCTGAGGATTCAACCTCTCATTTATCTCATCACTTCCAGCTAACACCAAGTCCTATCAAGTCTTCCTCATCTCATCCTATCCTTCAGTTTCCTCAGACCCTCTATTAGGGCCCTAACACTAACGGACATCTTCATCATCTCAGACTATTCAATATTCAAATATATCACTTTGGTAACACGGAAATTTAACAGAGCTAAATATAAAGTGCTGAATTCGGTTAAGAAAGGAAGAAAGAAGAAAAGAAAGAAAGAAAGAAAGAAAGAAAGAAAGAAAGAAAGAAAGAAAGAAAGAAAGAAGGGAAGGAAGGAAGGAAAAGATCCAGAGCTAGTGAATTGCAAATTCACATGAGTTAACATTGAATAGTAACTGCTTAGCAGACTAATATAATCACATTTCAGATGCCTTTGGTTCACAGATAAAATAATGCAAATTCAAACTATATGTTTTCTTAAAGTTTGCAATTACTTAAAAGATAATGAGATACTTAAAGAAGCTCAAAGGAAGCAGGACCTTGCAAGGCTCTAGAAACAGAAGCCAGAAAGCCTTCAGGAATCTGGGCACACTCTCTTCATCTCTTCTCTTTCCTCCTTGTCCTTCTGTTTACTTCTGATCTCTCTGGGAGGAGACTTCTCTTTCTTAGGGTACCATATGCTATGAGATGGCTAAGGTACTGCTCCTGCATTTTCACAACTCTCTTAATTCTAACCCCAGAAAGACACTGATTAGAATCAAATGTATTTAAAAATCCCGAGAAAGGGAGAAGCAGAAGAAACAGACCCACTTGCATCAATTAAGAGTCATTAGGAAACTACGTGGAATTTAAGAACTTAACACAAAACAAAAACAAACAAACAAAAACAGGCTCTTAACTATAGAGAACTGATGATTGCCAGAAGGTGGGGGGGGGAGGGGAGGGGAGAGTGGGGGAGAGGGATTGGGTGAAATAGATGAAGGGGAACAAGAGTACACTTATGATGAGCACTGAGTAATGTATAGAATTACTGAATCACTTATATTGTACACCTGAAGCTAACACTGTATGTTAATATACTTTAAAAAAATAAATAAAACAAAACACTAAAAAAAGGGGAGGGGAGAAAACAGAAGAGAAAGCACTTAAAGCATGATATTCCCAGGGCACTTGCATGGCTTAATGTTAAGCACAGACTCTTGGTTTCACCTCAGGTCATGATCTCATGGTTGGTGAGTTTGAGCCTCACATCAGGCTCTGTGCTAACAGTATGGAGCCTCCTTGGGTTTCTCTCTCTCCCCCTCTCTCTCTCCCCCTCCCCTGCTCGTTCTTTCTGTCTCTTTCTCAAAATAAATAAACTTAAAAATATTTTCTAATAAAAATAAAGCATGATATTCCCAGTGATGACCTTGAGGTAACTCATAAAAGAAACACATTGCTCAACACATTCTATTTTCTGAATCAGATGTCTGCAATACTTAAGATTTCCACAGAAACAATTACTTTCCATTAAAATATGTTAAAGCAAGCATTGCAAGTTTAAATGTTTAAGCTTCAGTGGTGACAAAAGTTCATTTATCCATTCCTCTAGTATCCTGCATGGGTTAAGTATTCTGTTTCTAATCATTTCTCAAATAGTTTACACTTTTTTAAAATATAGCATTATTGTTTTATGTCTGTTCCTTCCTCCTAATCTACCACTCCAATTTGTCCATTAGTTCTGTCCTTTTCTATTTATAGTTTATGTATAATTTATTTATAAATCTATATTGCATATTAATTACTTAAGATACAAGCAATATTGCCAAACCCTAACAGCAAACCAGTGCTGAGGCCTAATATCAGAGCCTGCTACCTCTCCTTCAAAAAACCATGTTATTTAGCAATCTTAAAGTTGCAAGAAAAACAATTCTAAACTTAATTTAAATCTGTTGGGGGCAGGGGGGCGAAGGCCTATTACTTGCTATGCAAAAACTAACCAGTGAGCAGTAAATAAAGAGGTTGGCAATATTAGGGTAATACCACGGATGTTTTTTAAAAGACTTTATTTCTTTTAAATAAATATATTTCTACTTTATTTTTTGTATATTTTTAATGTTTATTTATTCTTGAGAGATAGAAAGAGACAGCATGAGGAGGGGAGGGACAGAGAGAGGGAGACACAGAATCCGAAGCAGGCTCCAGGCTTCGAGCTGTCAGCACAGATCCTGATGTGGGGCTCGAAGCCACAAACCATGAGATCATGACCTGAGCTGAAGTCAGATGCTTAACAGACTGAGTTACCCAGGTGCCCCTATATTGTTTCTACTTTAGAGCAATGAAATTTACTCGTCACTTTAGTAGGTTGTTCAGACCTGAAACGTAGTTTGGCTCCAAAACACATTCATTTATGTATTAGTGACAGTGGTAGCAGCTGCTAAGGTTTACTGCAAGCTTGGTAACCACCGAGCAATGCACGAATCACAGCAGTCACACATTTATCTTCTCAGCAATCCTGAGAAGGTGCTGGTATATCCCCATTTCACAGATGAGGCAATAAGGTTTAGTTTAGCCAAGCAACCTAAGTGCTCACAAGTGTCATCAGGATTAAAAGATCAATCCCTCTGCCCTTGACAGGCTACACAATATGCTGGGACCAGCACAAAATGATAATGTGGGGACCCTTATTCAAAGATGGAGAACTTTAAGATGGCAGCAGCAGAGCATTAAACCAAGTGTGGTCCCTTCTTTTTATTTTGTATGTATTTATTTTTTTTTTTTAAGTAAGCTGCATGCCCAGCGTGGAGCCCAAGAGGGCATTTGAACTCATGACCCTGAGATTGAGACGTGAGCAGAGATCAAGAGTCAGTCACCTAACCAACTGAGCAACCCAGGCACAACCCGCCTTTTTTTTTTTTTTTTAAGTGTGGACCCATCTAAGTACACCCATGGAGTCAGCCCTGCCTCTGCTCCAACAGATCACAAAATATGTGAAATCCTATCTTTTTCATCTATCTAAATTACATTCTTCAAAGAATAAGTCTTTGTAAAATGGCTAATTAGCCAATTAGAAATGAAGACTCAGATTTCATATTATAGGCTGCACCTAGATACACTCAATAAATATTTGTTGAATAAATAAACTTACTTCTTGGCCGCTAACTAAACCCCTCTCTTCAATAACTCAGGCTGAAAATGCCTTTGGTTAAATGTGGGGATGGATTAAGAAAAAATAAATGAATCATTAGGAATCCATGCGCACCACTGGTAGAAACACTTCACATTCATCTGTGCTGGTTTAGGAATTTTTATGGCTGTGAGAAATCATTTTTACAATCTAATTAACATTTCTATCTAGCTGACATTTAAATGCTGGGGCTCTAAGCAAAGCCTTCAAGAATGCACTCCTCACTCCCCTACTCCCACCTCTAATACATTCAATCCTCATCTCACCTCTACGTACTTAACTTTCCTTTACCCTAATGAACAGTTTACCAACAGACGAAAAATAAGTCCTTTCTCCTCAATCCATCCCCAGGTGAAGGATAACATAATCGATATTTGAATTATGCCTTTCAAAAGACATTAAAAAGTTAGGCTTGCAAGCCACACAAGAACAGTTCTGGAAAAGAGAGAGAGAGAGAGAGAGAGAGAGAGAGAGAGCGCGCGCGAGCCCACACCTTTCTAACCCTAGGAGATCGTGGGAAGGAAAAAATAAAATAAAATAAAATAAAATAAAATAAAAACCAAAATAAGATATGTAGTTGGCTCTGCAGGGGAAAGCACTAAGGATAGCCTATCATCTGCCTAAAAGAGGCCATAGGAAGATACCGCCTTGCTGGCCCCCCTTTGTAGAGGGAGGGAGCAACCATATCAAGGTGGTGCAGTCCCGTCCGACAAAGGATAGTCCTAAAGCCAGCATTCAGAAGCGGCTTCTCACGTGAAGTAGATATTTTGAGAACCAGTCGGTTTACCACTGACCCCTTCTGGTGAGTGAGGGACTATGGAAACTTCCAGACCAAGGGCCAAATGGCAGGTAAAGAGAGGTCTTGAGGTCTACATTACTAGCTTCTGAGAGGAGTCTAGAACCATTGGCCAGGACCCATATACAGGACAGAAGAGCGTGCATCAACCCCATAAACTGGGAACAAGAACCTGGAGGTGACAAACTCCAGCTAGTGTACACATATACACACAGACAAGCATGAGAGGGAACTTCACACCTCTCCCCACACCTCCCCACATCTCATAAGGCACAACCTTCCCAGAACACTCACCCCCTGACACCTGGATGTCACCACAGACACAGAAGTAGGTGAGAGGGAGGTAGTATGAGTACACTTTTTATCTAAATGAGAGGCTGAAATTTACCTAAAAGGACCGTTTAAATGTTCTAACTGGACAAGTTTAAATTGTACTGGTGTGATGGTCAATTTCATGCGTCAATTTGAGCAGGTTAGAGTTTCCAGTTATTCAATTAGACACTAACCTAGGTGTTGCTGTGAAGGTATTTGGGGGATATAATTCAACTCCATAATCAGTAGACTTTAAGTAAGAAGAATTATCCAAGCTATTCTGGGTGAGCCTTTCAGTTGATAGGTCGTAAAAGCAGAGCTGAGGAAAATTCTGCCTTTGAACAGCAGCTTTAACTCCTCTTCAGAGTTTCATTCTGCCCTTTTTGAAAGCCTGCCTTATGGATTTGCCTTACTTACCCAGCCTGTCCCCACAACTGTGTAAGCCAATTACATGCGATAAACCTCTCAATACATATCTCTGGCTGAACTCAGATTGATATAATCAGATACTCACAAAAAAGACCACAATAATGATGAAAGATATAAAATACTACATTTTTCTTCACATGTGGTTTGTAGCATGAATAATTTAGTACGTGTAAATAAGCCCTACATACCTGGAGGATTTCATGCATACTCCCTCTTTGCCTGGAATGCTCTTCTCCTACTCCCTCTCCTTCCAAGTACCCATCTAAAGATCTACTTCTGCAGGAACGCTTTCTTGACCACCCATCAAATTCAGGTCCTGCTATTAGATCTGCTCTTGACACCTGTTCTTCTCCTGTAGCTCTTATTACAGTTGAAACGAATGTTTAATTATTCAACATTCATTCGTCTTCCCCTTTAAAGTTTAAGCTCTACGTAGACAGAGGCCAGGTCTGACTTGGTCACCAATGTAGCCTCATTATCAAACATACTGCCTAGGACATACAGTGGATACTCAAAAAATATTAAGTGAACGAATGTGTATGGGCATAAAAGAATATAGATTTAAAAAAACCACATATTCCAAAATTGAATATAATTTGAAAATATCTGCATTTGGTAGTTGACCCTTAGCTGTATTGTCCAAAGAAAACTTGTGTAGGACTTAGAATGTAAAATTGAGAGGTAAGAAATACAGGTATTACTAGCTTTGCCTGTGTCGGCAGCCCACTGAATATCACTGTGTTTGTGAGTTTGGGCTGTTATAACAAAATAACACAGACTGAGTAATTTACAAACAACAGAAATTTATTCCTCATAGTTCTAGAGGCTGGAAGTCTGAGATCAGTGTGCCAGCATGGTCTAGTGAAGACCTTCTTCTGGATTACAGACTTCTTGTATCCTCGGATTGTGGAAGGGGCAAGGGATCTTTCTAGGACCTTTTTCATAAGATTACTAATCCCTTTTAGGAAAGCTACATCCTTCTAATTTAATCATCTCCCACAGGCCCTATCCCCAATATATAACCTTAGAGGTTAGATTTCAACATATGAATTTCGGGGAGCGGGGGGAGAGATACAGTCAGACCATAACAATCGCAAACTCTTTTTTAGTTAATAGGGCCCAAATCACATGAACTAAGATGACCTAAAGCCAACGCTGCAAGATGAAGACCTAATAAATCTGTTCACCAATTTTACATTTATGTAGAAACATAGATTTTATGGTTCTCTGAGACAGCTAAATGGCACAACATTTTATGACATTCTTAATAGTATTTTAAGATCCCTTTGGAAATAATGATTCATCTCATGACTTGGGATATTAATTTGGATGTTAAAATTAGGTAATGAGAATATAGGGAGTTGTAAATATGTTTAATAAAAACCTATATTCACAATCTAAGGCTAACCAAATTCTTGTTCTTTTGACACAAAAGGTTGAAAATGAACATCAAATACCATTTTAAAGAGCACAATTACATTAGGTACTGACCACAGTATATTAGAAAGAAAAATAGATATGAAAGAGAACTTGCTTAAAATTCTTCCATGAATTTCAGTTTAAGAAATGAGTCTTCCCTGATGAAATCCTTCCCATGAGAAAAGGATCTCCAACTACCTCATCACTTATTTCTAAGTAGCTTAATCTTAGGAGAAGCTGAAAACAAACACACCATACAAAAATACAGGAATAAATATTCACTTCCAAATAAATTTGATGTTGTGTGTGAATCAGATTACTTGGAAGGGTGTTCAATAAATTATTGCATCTTTAATATTCTCTGAGATAAATACCTTCATTGGCTCAAGAAAGATTTCATGCTTAAAAGCTGACACAGGAATGTGAAAATATATGTTATACTTTGGATATAAAAGAAAATCTTAATAGTTATCAGTAGTGTTTATTAATGCTTCTTCTTTCAATGAATCATAATAAATTGCTATTACAGTTATTAAACTCTGTTGAATCATTCATCCAGCACACTAATACAAGGCTCTTGCAATGCAATCTGATTATAAGAGTAAATTTTAAATTCAATATATGTATAAACACTGAAACTAAAACTCATTATCGATGGAGTTTTTTTAATCTCGAAGAGAGAAACATCCTTCAACAAAAAGATGAGAAAAAAAATTATATTCCCGAGTGTCTGGGTGGCTTAGTTAAGCACGAGATTCTTGATTTCGGCTCAGGTCATCATCTCAAGTTTCGTGCGTTCCAGGGCTGCGTTGGGCTCTGCACTGATAGTCTGGAGCCTGCTTGGTATTTCTGTCTCTTCCTCTCTCTCCGATCCCCCCTAGTGTCTCTCTTTCCCTCTCTCTCTCAAAACAAACAAACAAACAAACAAACAAACAAACAAACAAAATCAAGCTTCCTTTTAAAAACAAATTGATGTTCCTGGGGCACCTGGGTGGCTCAGTCTGCTAAGTGTCAGACTTGGTCTCAGCTCAGGTCATGATCTTATGGTTTGTGAGTTCCAGCCCCACATTAGGCTCTGCACAGGCAGTGTGGAGCCTGCTTGGGATTCTCTCTCTCCCTCTCTCTCTGCCTTTTTCCCGCTGATTCTGTGTCTCTCTCTCAAAACAAATAAACTTAATTTTTTAATAGGTCAATAAACTAATATCTGATTTAGTAAGTGTAAAAAATGTTTTTAAAAATAGAATTTATATAGCAAAATATACTTGATTAATACCAAATATAAGAAAACACTTTCAAGTAATAACTACTCATTTGTACAAAGCTAAGAATCATTAATGTTCAAATACATATCAATTTTTTTAAAGTGGGGAAAAGAACAGGAAAAAGAAAAGGCATGCATTTTTTGGAAGTCTTTACTTTTTTTATTACCTTTCAAAATAGTCATAAAATTTTTAAATCCATTTTCACACTAACCACAACTAGTATTGCAAAATTCCTTGTGTCCTCACTTCACATGATCCATGAGAATGGAAACTTAACAAACCCTCTTTGCATTCTGAAAATTAAACTTGAGGTTATTATTTCCAAGTAACTCAGTACTCAATCCTCACAAAATCCATTTTAGTTTACATAATTTGTGCTTAATAAACTCTTCATGTGTAGGATACCCTCATTTTAAGGTGACCATTACATATTTTGACTTCTTTAAGAAATTAACTAGGAAACACCCAGAAAACAAATCTACTTCCACGAGAAACCCACTGTTACCTAACCATGACAGTATAGAATACGTTCAACAGAAGTATAATGAATCAAATCAACCTTACAAAATTTCTTTCAAACAGAATCTATCCTCCTATCTGATGTGAATATCAAGGCAGAATTCTATATCAAACAAAAATCCTTAATCCAGACAGAATAACTTCACAGAAGTACAATAGATATCTTTAAATAAGAGGATTTAATTCATAATTGAACTTAATACTTTAGCAGAATATTTAGACTTACTTAGTACAAGCCATTGGGTCTACAATCTTTGAATTCAATCTCAGAATACATTAAATTGAAACTATCATTTTCTTGTGCAGTATATTCCTAACAGACAATATTCAAGACGTTTGGCCTCTTCAACACACAACAGATTAAACTACTGTGTCCCTTCATTTAATGTAAGTAATCTGACTTTTTGTGCAATCTAAGCATTATAAATTCATTCATTAATTGTACAATTATTTGTTCTCTGTCTACTATGTATAAGGCATTTGGTTTAGCAGAAGAGTTATTGATGTCACAAATCAAAGACCACTGTTCTTCCAGTAATTTCAAAAGAAATTGTTAATGGGTAGTTTGAAAGACACAATAAAGAAGTCTCTTAAATAAACTAAGCATGCAGGTGATGGGAGCCACCTGGGGTGTGTCTACATGAATATATATGAAAGAATATGGAAATTTGTAGAAAGAGAGATCATTAGAAACAAAAATTGTGCCTATGTTATGAGCAATAAATTATAAACCTAATTTCATAGATTCCTGTTTTTTTTAACTGTCACGTAAGATAATCCAAAAACTAGCTAAATATTTATTGAATAAATGAATTAAAGTGAAATTACAAGGACTCTGAGATATCACATGATGTGTATTTCTTTTCTGACTTAAGAAATTATGAAAGTAACATCAATTCGGTAATTCTAGGCAAATCAGTTTAGCTTACAATGGAATGTTTACAATCCGGGCCAAAAAAGTCAGACAAACTGGCTGGGATCCCCAACTGTCCTCTGAGTAATTACTGATTGAGTAATCCTGGGATAGTTACTTCAACCTATCCTCGGTTACCTCAACTGCAAAATAGGAATAATCATGTACACTTGTAACAGACTGAATGTTTATCCCCCCTCTCCCTATTCATTTGTTGAATCCTAAACCTCAATGTGATGGTATTAGGAGGTGGGATCTTTGAAAGGTGGTTAGGTCATGTGGGTGGAGCATTCATTAATGGGATTAGTACCTTTATAAAAGACACCCCAAAGAGCTTTCTTCTCCCTTCTGCCATGTAAGGACACAGCAAGATGGCTGTGTATGAGCCAAGAAGCTTGTCTTCACCAGATACTGGAACTGCTGGTTCCTTGATCCTGGACTTACCAGATTTCTGAACTGGGAGAAATAGGTGTTTGTTGTTTAAGTGACCCAAGCTATGACATTTTCATTTTAACAGCATGCACAGACTAAGACAATACTTCCAGGGATTTTATGAAAATGAATGCAATGATGTCAAAAATGTGCCAAGTATAAAAGACTGGCACGCAGTCGATGTGTAATAGTTAAGATTTATTTTACAACTTAATTTCAGAACATAACAGATTTTAAAGATATGTGAACTCTAAACAGTCTTCATTTTCCCAAGATACTGGGATATTTGACCAATAACAAAGACCTCCTCACAACTTCCTGATAGAAAAGCAAATTATTTGCAGATAAGGAAAATATGATTCAGAAAGGATGCTATTCTTTTCCAGAATAATACACAATTTTTTAATAAAAATTTTAATCCTCAGGGGCACCTGGGTGGCTCAGTCGGTTAAGCGTCTGACTTTGGCTCAGGTCATTATCTCACTGTTTGTGGGCTGGAGCCCCTCATTGGGCTCTGTGCTGACAGCTCAGAGCCTGAAGCCTGCTTCGGATTCTGTGTCTCTGTCTCTTTCTGACCCTCCCCTGCTTGTGCTCTCTCAAAAATCAACAAGTGTTTGGGTTTTTTTTTTAATTTAAAAAAATAAAAATTTTAATCTTCAAACAAAAAACTGTAATATGAAATGGCACACGTCCATAATGATTTGTTCCATCGTACTAAAAATGTAAAACCAAAAAAGGCAGTAAAATTTCTGCGATACTGACTAAATACAAGAAATTGTGAATTACTGAAAAATGTCTCTGATTTACACAGAAATAGAATTGGGCTTCATAAAGTAGTAAGAAGTATACTATGGAGTATGTCCTTGATTGAGCTTTAAGGGATCCAGTGATGTAAAGTGACGTAAAATTTTATCTGCATGCGTGTCTATGTGCTTGAGAGGAAAAAGTCAAGGGTTTTCACACATTTTTTCACAGATTTTCAAAAGGGTCCACAAACCAACCACAGAACCTCAGGCATCCCCACTCCAGAAGTGCTGACAGAAGTTACAACTGTGAAGTACAATACAGCACAGTGTTGAAAACCTGAATTCAGGAACTGTCACTCAATATTTTTCAGGTACAAAGATAATGTGTTATCAGACAAGAATCTACAGAGATTAACAAGATTTCAGGGTGCTTTTTAATTTGTGTTTTTTAACCTAAATAAACATATGTAAGTGGAGACAGTTAAGATATCAAATCTTAACTGATAAATAAGTTTGAAAAAAGATTCATCGAGCAATACAGTGCTTTACTTTTAAAGTTCAACAAAAATTATGAATTAGCAAATACAATAGCACTGTGAGAACAGTGTCATCTGTGACTTTAGCAGAGTACTATTAAAATAATATATCCTCACTAGATCATATTTGTCTTCATTAATGAGACTGTCAAATTACCTATTTCTTTAATATAATTACAAGTGCACATTAAAGGTGTCAAAAAGAAAAAAAGTATTTTAAAATATCCTCAAGAATTGTGAAGAAACACCGGATGCCAATCCACTATTTAGCCAACTCTTCTAAGGAAATAAAAGCAATAATATGTTAAATGGAACTTCATTGTTCACTGAATATCACAATTATTTGGTGCAAGCCTGGAAAATTACATGTTCAGCAGGATGATTTTCATGGGTATTTAAAAATTTTAAGGCTCTTACATTGCTAAAATAACTTGGATCAAAAACCTTCATTAAACATATTACTAGCTATTGCATGTATGTACTTTACCATTGGCAAGGACCAAAACCTGAATAATTTCATAGCTTGTCTATTTGGTTAACTTCATTTCCCATATGTCTACTATCATCAGACTAGCCAAAGGGTTAATTAAAAAATGGTTTACACAGCAGGAACTCTGAGAGATATTACATCAGAGCAACCAGATTTAATAATATCTAAAATATACTAATCGCTTATTATGTACCAGTAATTGCTATTCAAAACAGTATCTATCTACCTATCTATACATATACACACAGATATACAAGCACATGTATTCTGCATATGTATTGTGTCTGTGTGTGCATACATATATACACAGGTATATATATGTATATAGGTACATACACATACACATACACACATATCACATAGGGCTAAAGTGATAAACACATTTCCATCTTCATACAACCTGAGGAGCTAGGTACTACTACTATCTCCGTTTTGCAGATTGGAAACATGGCATTAAACATGGCAGTGTAAATAAACTGCCCATGATTACACAGCCAGTGAGCGACTGAGCCAAAATGTGAACTTAGGTAATACCATCCAAAGTCCTGGCTCTTATCTGTTGCTTACAGGTGCCTCTGGGAGCAGTGGCAACAAATACGTAAGGCAGGTGGTAAGGAGAAATGGGTTGGGAAGTAATGGTGACATGAAGGGATATGTATCTGGTAAAAGCCCTTAAGTTAATGTTGATTATACACTGGTTATCATATTAGAACACAGAAGGGATTGAGCACAGCTGTAGGTATACACCCATGTACTCATGGTGTAAGCTCATTCCACACACTTGAAAGAGATGTTGCTTCACAGGTAATATAAGCCTTACTTGTAGCTGAAAAAGATAGCTTTGTATGTTTTTGTTTGTGTTTACTTTTTCCTTTGTGTCCTTCATTTTCAAATTGATGCAGTTTCAGAGCTGACAAATTGAAAACTCCTTAAACTTGTCTTTGGCTTGAAAAGTGAGGTATATTTTGACATATCTCACATAGTCAGATTATGATGTATGTTAGCATTATACCAACTAATACTGTGTAGAAAACAGATGTTTGTGTTTTATGTAATTAAAAATCTTTAGTTACAACTTAAGGGAAAAAAAAGATTATCTTAGTAAAATGTATGATGTTTAAACTGACTCAGGATGCTAGTTTAGGAAAGAAAAAAACCAACTAAGTGAATAAAAAAGATTTGTACCCAATGTATCCTTAAACAGTGTAATTTATAACATTTAAGTGAAAATTCAATAGATACATTGTTGCCATAAATTGCAAATTATGCAATAAACGTGATAAGGCATAAGCATTTTTCGTTCATGAAATCAAAACTTGACAATAAGGAATTCATTCTTAATGCATTTAGTATTGATCACATATGGACTTAAAATGCTCACCTTTTTGGGGAAAAAAAAGTAAAAGGTGGCTCTTATCACCAAAATGCTCTTGGATAAAATAAATCTATCTTATTGCCAACTTGCGGATTTTTTTTTTCACATTGTCTCTTTAGCCTAGGAATGAAGTCTAACACAAAAAACATATGCAATCTAATTGTAATGAAATGTAAATATATAATTATCAAGCTTTTATGTAAATCTCATTTTTATAAAGCTAAAATAACTATTAAATGTAGTTAGAGAAACCTTAATACTTTGGAGAAACATGCAAAAATCCACTCCATCATTCAGCAAGCACATATTCAACAATCACTATGTGACAGACATGGGTATCTGTTCCCAAGGAGCATATACAGGCTATTTCTAGGAGACATTCATATCTTTTAAGGAGTCCTAAGGGTTTGACAAAAAAATCTAGTAGGACATTTGTTCTATAATGTAGCAAATTATTAAGATACAAGATTAATGTAAAAAATCCATTTTTTATAATACAAAGAATCTGAATGTAGTTAAGAAAGCAAATTACTCACAAAAGCATTAAAAGAATAAAGTACTTGGGAATAAACTTAACAAAAATGCAAGACCTGTACCTGAAAACTATAGAACATCACTGAGAAAATTTTAAAAGACCCCTAAGAAAGGGAAGTATGCCATGTTCACGAATCGGAAGAATCAAGATCATGGATGGCAATTCTCCAAGGTGACCTCAGTAAAATTTAACTGAATCTCTATGAAAATCCTAATAACCATTATTGTAGAAATTGACGAGCTAATCTTAAATTTTACATGGAAAGGCAAAGAACTCGGAATAGTTAAAATAATTCTGAAAAAGAAGGTTGAAGTCAAAGGATTTATGCTGTTTGATTTCAAAAGTCAATATAAAGCTAGAGTAATCAAGACAGGATATTATTTTCATAAGATAAACATACACATTGATGGAACCAAATAGAAAGTCCAGAAATATATCCTCTAATTATGTCAATTGATTCTTGATAAAGGCACCAAGGCACCTCAAGGGGCGGAGAAAAATAAAAGCTTTTTCAGTAAATGATACTGGGATGATTGGATATTTATATGAAAAAAATAAACTTAGATTCTAGTTTCACATCATATACAAAAATAAACTAAAAATCTACCATAGGGGTGCCTGGGTGGCTCAGTCAGTTAAGTGTCTTCAGCTCAGGTCATGATTTAGCAGTTCATGAGTTTGAGCCCTGTGTTGGGCTCTGTGCTGACAGCTCAGACCCTGGAGCCAGCTTCGAATTCTGTGTCTCTCCCTCTCTTTGCCCCTCCCTCACTTGCTATCTCTCTCTCTCTCTTTCTCTCTCTCAAAAGTAAAAAAAGTAAAAAATCAGTCATATATCTGAATGTACAACTTAAAACTATAGGGGCACCTGGGTGGCTCAGTCGGTTAAGCAGCCGACTTTGGCTCAAGTCATGATCTCGTGGTCTGTGAGTTCGAGCCCCGCATCAGGCTCTGTGCTGACGGCTCAGAGCCTGGAGCCTGTTTCAGATTCTGTGTCTCCCTCTCTCTGATCCTCCCCTGTTCATGCTCTGTCTCTCCCTGTCTCAAAAATAAATAAAACGTTAAAAATTTTTTTTAAAAAAACTATAAAACATCTGGAAGAAATAGAAGAAAAGAGGACAACTAGGAGAAAATGCCTAGATGTGGGATCAGGCAAACATTTCTTACATGTTATACCAATGGCATGATTCATCCAAGAAATAAATTGTTAAATTGAACTTCAGCAAAATTAAAAACTTTTCAAAAAAAACACCATTAGGTAGGTAAAAAGACACAAGCTGAGTCAAAACACTGCAGCTCATATATCTACTAAAATTTTTCTATCTACAATATATAAATAACTCTAATAATTCAATGAATAACTCAAAGGAGGCAAAAGATCTGAATACACCTTTCATTGAATACAACACATAAATGGCTAGTAAGTACATAAAAGCATTCTCAACAGCATTAGTCATTATATAATGCAACTTAAAACTGCAATAAGATACTGCTATTCACAGGAGAATGGCTAAATCAAAGACTTATAACTCTAATTTTGTTGAGGATATGGAGAAATTGGAACTCTCATTCATTGCGGGTTGGAATGTACAATGGTACACCCACTTAGGAAAATAATTTGCCAGGGATGGGAAGGAGGACTGACTGCAAATGGGCACAGGGGAACCTTAGGCAAAGACAGATGTGCTCTAAAATTGGACAGAGGTAATGGTACATGACTGTATGTATTTCCTCCAAAGGGTCAAGCTGCAGATACAATGGCAAACTTTATAGTATGTAAGTTATTCTTATCAAAGTTGTTTGAAATAAATATCTTTAGAGCATTCACATATAAACCTTACAGTATAAAAGTGAGGAGGGGCGCCTGTGTGGCTTAGTTGGTTAAGTAACTGACTCTTTTTTTTAACATTTATTTTTGAGAGAGAAAGAGAGTACGTAGTACACACACACACACAAACACACACACACACACACACACACACACACACACACACACACACACACACCCCATGCAAGTGGGGGAGGGGCAGAGGGAGGGAGACAGAGGATTCAAAGCCAGCTCTGCACTGAGAGCAGCAAGCTTGTTGTGGGGCTGGAATTCACAAAGGGCGAGATCATGACTTGAGCCAAAGTCCAAAGCTCAAACCAACTTAGCCATCCAAGTGTGTGGAGCCAACTAACTCTGAATCTCAGCTCAGGTCTTGGTCTCAGGGTTGGGAGTCCCAGCCCCACAGCTGGGTTCTGAGCTGCTGGTGTGGGCCCTGCTTGGGATTCTGTCTCCCTCTCTATCTGCCCCTCCCCCACTCATGCTTTTTTTTTTCTCTCTCTCTCAAAATAAATCAATAAACTTTAAAAATGAGGAAATATCGAGGCGTTGTAGTGGCTCAGTTGGTTGCATGTCAGACATTGACTCAGGTCATGATCTCATCAGGCTCCCTGACAGCCCCCTTCAGATTCTCTGTCCCCTTCTCTTTCTGTCCCTCTCCCACTTGCAAGAGCATGCCCTGCACGCGCAAGCTCTCTCTCCCTACCTCCTCAAAAATAAATAAACATTAAAAAAATCAGGAAATATCTAATCCATTTGAAAAATACAGAACTGGTTCACAGATGTGACTCTTTCCAATTTTCTTCCAAAGTCCCAATATTGTGATATTTATGATATCACAATATTTGACTTAAATTCAAAATGAAAAAATGGGAATCATCTTGGTAAAATTTTTCTATCCCATGCAATAAGCCATATCTTTAAAACGATGGTGATAGCTGACTGTAAAACTTCAATTAGACTTTGTTCCACCCATTATAAGTAATTTCTGATGCATTAATTTTATTTATGTAATTACCATAAAATAAGATGTCTATCGGACATTTCTTACTTCAGGCGACATTTGCATGGTTTTTCTTCACTCAGAAAACCAAAATTTTTTCCAATATACTTCCCATATAAATGCATATATGTGTTTTCAAACATAAAAATGTATGTATGCATAAAGAGCTATAATGCATTTATGCATATGTATTTTGTACATATATTTTGTACAATAAAATTATGTTTGCAAATATAAAATATAAATATTTTAAGTATTAAATGTTATATAAATATATAATTTTTATAAATATAAAATACATACATTATTTAGTATTCAGACAAAAATACTACACCTATTTTCTGGCAAAAGTGCCTTCTGGAGGCTCCTCCCAGCAATATCCCATGTCAAGAAGAAACTCAAAACAAATGGTGTTATAACTTTTGTTTTACACATATCAATAAGGGTGTATGACTATAAAAATGTTGGCTCTGAAGATATTTCTAATACATGAAAATATCAAGAAGTTTATACATTTTCAGTTAATCTAAATTTTATTATCAAATATAATTAGAAAATAGACTTTTCATTCTAAAATCTAACAGGACAAAGAGAATAATTTTAATCCAGTTTTTAGTCAGCTTCCTCTTTTCAAATATATGTTAGATCATATCGTCAAGATATTAAGTAGCCCATCATTTTTTTTTAGGATGCTATTCAGTATTTATCAGTGATTCATACAGCCAATAAATACACCATGAGTACTCTGTGTGTATTAGATACTAAGCTAGGTATCAGTGATAGAGGAACAGGGACAGCACCTGCCCTAAAGCAGCCAAGGAGTCCAAAACAGAGGGTTTGTATAAGTCCACCTAAGTATTTTGCAAATTTGGTACATAAGATTCTCAAGTCATGGTAGGGTTTGTTTTAGCAATGCTGCATTCTACAATCCTTTTTGAAAATAAACAAAATTAAAGGTTCTGAGTAGTCCTATAGTAAAGAGGACTTTCACCTTTTATGTTCTAGAGTTTCTTAAAATTTGACTCTGAATTTTTTCAGCCATTAATCCTAATAACATCCATTGAGCACACTTTAAAAAAATACTAATACCTTGGAATTCCTCGTATAAAATCTGTAACTCTTTCATAAAAGAAAAGCGGAAATTTCTAGCATTGCTTTCATTTCTCAGTGTCAAGCTGATTACAGCATTTGTGGCTTGACAAACACTGATTGCTTGCTAATGGGCTCTACTATTTTGCCAGCTGGTGTGGAAGTTACATTGAACAGTCTATAATCTCACAAATCATTCTTTTATCAAAGATGGACATAACATTTACTTTCTCCTAGCCCTAAGGTTTATTTCTGATTCTTTTCTAAAATCAAAGATTATATTTTTGCCTCAAGTATTTGACTAATCTTTTAATACAAGGCCTTGAGCCTATGGTTTTGGGTGCCTTTTGATGGGTATGTGTTTTTTACTTGGTATTCCAGACACACATCTTTTTGGTGTTCTAGTTTGACTTTCAATTACTCCTATTAATTGTTCACATCTTGACTGCTTCTGACAAGACTGAAAAAGAAAAAAAAATTCAGAACTTTGGGATCTGTGGCCTAAAGACATTCATGTATTCAACACCTATTTATTGAGTACCCTGATAAAGTGGTAAACAAATTAGGTAACTGGATTTATCCTCACAGAGCCTACAGGTTTGGCTCCACAACCTACATACTAAATAATCCTGGGGAAGTATCAAAATTAATGTGTTAAGTGTCCCTAGCTGTAAATAAAGATAATTTTAATATGTACCTTATGGATTTAATGTGTATCTTACGGTGCAAGGATCTAGAATACTGTCTGGAACTTCAAAACACATATCCAAATACTACTTTGCTATAGAAGCTTCCATTCTTCACTGTATGCTGGTTACATATTCTTTTTTGAACAGATGCTCTTTTTATTTAGATCGTTCTTTGTTAGTCTAAAGTTAAGGACCCTCTTGCACTTTTCTGTTTTCCAGGACGCAGTAAAGCTGGATCAAAGCAACAGGCTCCGGGATAGGGCAGAGCTCAGCTCAAAGCTCAGCTGCCACCATTACTTGCTCTGTGAACTTGACCCACAATATTTAACCTCTCTCAGCTGTTATTTTCACCATCTGTAAAATGGGGATCATCTTACTGGCCTCTAAAAAGGATTGTAATATATGCTATTCACGAAAAATGTTAAAATTTGAGGTTGTATGGAGTGAAGGAGTACAATTCAAACTTTTTCTTTATGACAGCTGTTAGAGGCACTTGGGTGGCTCAGTCAGTTAAGCATCTGACCTTGGCTCAGGTCATGATCTCATGGTTTGCGAGTTCTAGCCCAGCGTTGGGCTCTGTGCTGACAGCTCAGAGCCTGGAGTTTGCTTCGGATTCTGTGTCTCCTTCTCTCTCTGGCTCTCCCCCACTTGTGCTCTGTCTCTCTCAAAAATAAATAAATTTAAAAAAAATTACCAAAAAAAATGACAGCTGTAGGAAGAAATACTACAATAAAAGAGAAAGTTGACCTTACAGGAGTAAGCTCTCTGGACTTCGAAGCAATGTGGCAAGGTGTTGATGAGTAAATTCTCTGGGTGCCTGGGTGGTTCAGTCAGCTGAGCATCTGACTTCAGCTCAGGTCATGATCTTGGGTTTTTGAGTTCAGGCCCCACATAGGGCTCTGTGCTGACAGCTCAGAGCCTAGAGCCTGCTTGGGATTCTATGTGTATCTCTCTCTCTCTCTCTCTGCCCCTCCCCCATTTGTGCACACTCTCGCTCTCTGTCTCTCCCTCCCCTCTCAAAAATAAACAAACATAAAAAAAAAGAGTGAATTCTCTGTAATAAGATGGTCTGAATACCACCTCAATCACTCCCTTAGTGTGACTTTAGGCAGGTTATTTAAACCTCTCTGAACCATAATTTCTTATAAAATGGAGATGATAATGAAATCAAGTGCTTATTATTTGTTAAACACTGTTCTAAGTGTTTCTAGTTTCACTACTGTTAGCAACTCGAGAAGTGGTACTACTCTTCCCGTATTAGAGACCAGGACATTCCAGAGAGTTTAATCCCATTAATCAAAGCAGAAAGCTACCGTTTTTGCCTTCCCTGTATCATTCTGCTTTCTTCTGGTCACCACACCCTCATTACTGCTTTGAAAGCCACTCTTTCCATACTAGTACCTGTCCAGCCACAGTTAGAGAGCTGACTGAATACAAGTTAACTAGATTCTCCCTAAAGTTAGAGTTGCAAGCCCTGGATGTGAGTTGCTAGATATAAAGCCCAGAGCATCTCTGACCCTTTCTTTTTCAAAGCCTGGATCTTCAGCTATTCCTTTTATTACATGAGCTACCAGACATCCTTTCCACAAATTCAATTTTTGTTTAAATGCCCACACTGTATTCTCTTGTATGTAACTGCAGTAGTCTAAAAAATAAATACCAGCTCAGCTGATACTCCAATTCTAGCCCCTGGAGCCTTAACATATGTAAGGAACACTAGCCAACACTGAAGTGATAGTCACCTGTTCAAATGCACATATACACCGTCTAAGGATGTGGGTTCAGGAGGTTAAGGGCAAAGGCTTTCCTAATCAGAGACCCGGTTTCAGAGGTTTTTCTTTGGTTGGGGGGGGGGGTATGTGTATATTTGAAGGTATTTTAAAATCCCTATGGCTATAATATAATCTACTGCAATCATTACCCATAAGCAGCAATAACTATTAAAAGAAAAAGCATGGGAAAATATATTGGGAGTAGCAAACTAATCACCAACACAGAGGAGGAAACCCAAGAATCTATCAGTCAGCACAGGTATGAAAGGATTAAGGGGTCACAGAGAAAAAAGCAGAAATTTTACTTCAATATTTTTTAAAGTCAATATAAATATGATGGGGAATTCCCATGGGTTTTAATGGCCAAAATTTTTTAAAGAAATTGATGGAGCTATGTTTGCCAGTATGTAATTATGCAAACATCTGGGCAGAAAAGTAGAAAGGTCTTATGATTCATTTGACTCTAAGGTACTGTGGTCCTCTCAGGCATTCTTCAGTAAAATGTATCAGCAATGTGCAATATATTTGTACTTTGATGCACCTAAGATGGGACCTGACACTTTTTTTTAAGTTTTTGACTATTTATCTACTTATTTATTTACAGTGAAAGCATGAGCAGGGAGAAAGGCAGAGGGAGAAGCAGAGACAGAATCTTAAGCAGGCTCCATGCTGTCAGCATGGGACCCAACACAGGACTTGGTTCCATGAACCCTGAGATCATAACTTGAGCCAAAATAACCTTGGCCACAGCAACTTCTTACTAGACATGTCTCTGGAGGCAAGGAAAATAAAAGCAAAAATGAACTACAGGGACATCATCAAGATAAAAACTTTAGCACAGCAAAGGAAACAATCAATAAAACTTAAAGACAACTGACAGAATGGGAGATATTTGCAAATGACATATCGGATAAAAGGTTAGTATCCAAAATATAGAAAGATCTTATCAAACACAATACCCAAAAAACAAATGATCCAGTAAAAAAAAAAAATGGGCAAAAGCCATGAATAGACAGTTTTTGAAAGAAGACATCCACATAGGTAACAGACACATAAAAAGAGGCTCAACATCATTCATCATCAGAGAAATACAAATCAAAACCACAATGAGATACCACTTCACACCTGTCACAATGGCTAAAATTAATAACTCAGACAACAACAGATGTCGGTGAGGATGTGAAGAAAGGGGAATCCTTTTGCAAGGTTGGTGGGAATGCAAACTGGTGCAGCCACTCTGGAATACAGTATGGAGCTCCCTCAAAAAATTAAAAATAGAACTATCTTATGACACAGCAATTCCACTACTAGGTATTTATCCAAAGGATACAAAAATGCTCATTTGAAGGGGCACATCCACCCAATGTTCACAGCAGCGCTATCAACTAAGTAGCCAAATTAGGAAGGAGCCCAAATGTCCATGGACTGATGGAATGGATAAAGATGTGGTGTATGTATGTATGTATGTATGTATGTGTGTATATATACATATATATACATATACACACACACACACATATATATGTATGTGTATATATATACATACATACATAGAATGGAACACTACTCATCCATCAAAAAGAATGAAATCTTGCCATTTGTAGCAACATGGATGGAACTCAAGTGTATTATGCTAAGCGAAATAAGTCAGTCAGAGAAAAACAAATATATGATTTCACCCATATATGGAATTTAAAAACACAACACACGAATATAGGGGAAAGAAGGAAAATAAGCTAAAATGAGAGGGAAGCAAACCATAAGAGACTCTTCAATACAGAGAACAAACTGAGGGTTGCTGGATGGGAGGTAGGTGAAGGGTTGGGCTAAGTAAGTGATGAGCATTAAGGAGGGCACCTGTTGTGATGAGCACTGGGTGTTATATATAAGTGATGTCTGAAACTAATACTACACTATATGTTAACCAACTTGAATTAAATAGATGATAGATAGATAGATAGATAGATAGATAGATAGATAGATAGATAGATAGATGCAGTCAGACAAAACTGACTGAGCCACCCAGGCACCCCAGGACCTGCCACTTTTAATAACAGTCTTAGTTATCTGGATGAATTTCGTCTAAATTTACAATGGCTGCTAAAAATTTATAAGAATATAATGTTTTCAATCCTCCGTGCTCTTACTCAATTGGGTCAGATCTCTTGAAAACTGGTGGAAACTTTGGAAGCAGTGCATATCATGATCAGTACGCTTATTTTGATTTTTAATCCTTTTCACTGGCCTAATCATATGTACTATGAAGTCCATCTCTATGATCCTTATTAGCTTGTTATTAAGCAATACCATAAATTAGAATTTTAAGTCATTAACTAATGCTTACCTATAACTGATATCATCCTCCAAGAATATCTTCAAGCTTATTCTCCCCCTGAAACTAAATATCCTTTTACAAGTGAGTCACAATTTATGTAATTTTAACTTGAAGTAATAAGCCACACTAAACAAGTCATATCAAGGACATACAGAAATACATAATAGTTCATAACATATGACAAAATGCTCTTCTCTCCATCGGAGTTTTGCACTTAAATCTTTTCTCTTCAAATCATTCATTAGATTACTTCAGCATCCCCAGTAACAAGGTTTCTAGCTGTACTTGAAACTCAGCATCAAGTGAAATATCTCCTGACAGCAGAGGAGTGGCAATCAGAGATTCTTCTCATCGGGAGGGTTCTTTATTCTTTCCAATATTCATGGTTCAGCTTAAATGGTTTATCTTCAGGAAAGACTTTCTTGATCCACCCCTTTCTCTACAGCCTAGGGTAAGTTCCCCAATACACCTCTTAATACACTTCATACTTTTTTCAAGATATTAAAACAAGAAATTAGGGGCGCCTGGGTGGCTCAGTTGGTTAAGGGCCCGACTTCAGCTCAGGTCATATCTCACGGTTCGTGAGTTGGAGCCCCGCATCAGGCTCTGTGCTGACAGCTCAGAGCCTGGAGGCTGCTTCAGATTCTGTGTCTCCCTCTCTCTCTGCCCCTCCCCCGCTCATGCTCTGTCTCTGTCTCAAAAAAAATTAAAAGATACTAAAACAAGAAATTAAATTACTATATGTAATTAGTTATGTAAGGAACATTGCTTTATCATCAAATCCAAGAAGGGTTTGATTAACAGGTTTACTGCTGTATCCCTAGAATCCAACACAAAGCCTGGACTTAGAAAATACCTAAAGAGAGGTAGAAACAGGTTTGACATGAGCCAAATATGGAGGAGACACACTTACAAGACAAAGACAGGGTGGAAGGATACCAGGGCCATGCCACAGAAATTAAACACCATCTCTAATTATATCTGAACAAAAAGATCTTTGTTTTGGCATATTCCGGCTAAATGATTCATGAAGGAGCCCAAAGTGAAATAAAAGAGGAACTCAAGGTCATCCTGGTAAAGAAAATAAAACTATTGCAAGGGAAAACAAATGTGTAGACTGTCATTGTTAAAAGAAAGAACTATTAAACCATTCATTTTCAAAGGCATATGTAAAAATCTTTAGTCATACAACATAGAGCAGAGAGAAAATGATATAGGGAAAATGATCTTGTTGTCATACTACAGAAGACTGCTCACATTCAGTCTATTGTAACAGTCATTTTTAAATAAGATTATAATAAGATCATATTAATGTATAGTTACAATGCACATGAATTTCGCTTTTATTTTAAAATTCATATTGAAAGTTTGTATGTATATTTCTGATTTACTCTGCCTGTATGTTGAATTGCACTTTGTGAATCAAAGACAATCCAAGAACTCAGCTGATAATTTGATGAAAACACTATGTGCTAATTTATGCCTTTTAATTAAACAAGATAAATTAAAACCTGAAATAATAACAATTGAACAAAAGATAACATAGCATATAGTGTATTACCACACAGAGGTTACATTTAACCAAATATCTCTCTCTTATTACTAACACTCAACATAGAAACTAACATATATAAATATCATCAGATTTTGAACAATCTAAGGTCAACAATAACCTATGTTTTGTTCACTAAATTGTCCTCACTACTTAGAATGCCTCCCATATAGTAGGTGGTCAATAAATATTTGTTGACTGAATGAATGAACAACCTTCTCATTTCCTTTCTCGGTCCACTGTTGTGGCAGTGGTCTCTCTGCAGAGCCACTGGTTTAAACAGGGTCTAATCCAAATTGTATTCTGAAATTTATTTAGGAAATTGAGGATGGAACAGCAAGGAGGAAACCCAGATACTGGGGATAATCTATGATTACAACAGATCATCTGAGCCTGATTCTATCTAGACCACCTCCCTGTAATTTCCTAGTTCCCAAATGGCTTACTCTGTGACTTGCTGGAAGAATTAATGACCTCAGAGACAATTTATGGTGTAATCAGAGGATTTATAATCAACTCCAAAAGAAAAAAAATGTATTTCCCCAGTAGACACCATAACCAATGAACCTTACAACAAAGGTAGAAAGTTCTGGATGCTCACATCAGAGAAAGTAGAGCAGGTCTCATCAGGTCTACCTTTCATGCATGAGGCAAAGTAAGATAATTACTGAAAACAAACTGTCACCAAAAGTTTATGACATATATTAGGGGCCCTGGTGGGTGTAGATTTCTACAGTTTCTTCATAACTGGATGAACAGTAGTGAGTTCAGAAGATATCTCTTTCACTGAGTGCCATGCTCCTACTCAAGAAGCAGAAAGGCTTGAATAATCACGTTGGCCCTGATCCAACTATTACCATTTAATAACCAGTCAGTAATATACTCTAAGACTCCACAAGCTGTGAAATATAAATACTACTATTAAGTTGCTTGTCTGCAGTGTTCACCACCTTTGATGCTTCTGACTTAAAACACCAACCAAGAGCTCAATTAATTAAGATTAGGGGTGTCTATGTATGGGTGCCTGTGTATATTTCTGAAAAAGTAATAAGGATCAGGTCTCAAACTACAGCTGAATTATAGCATAATTCCAGATCAGATCCTGTTTGATAATAAATTCCAGCAGCTTCTTGGCTTTTATACTGTTCCAAAGAAATTCCTTTGAAATCAGGACTTACTTTTACCGGACAAAGCTGAAACACTTAATGTTATTTAGTATGCCTTTCCAAATAGGCATAATTTTTCAAATAGGCCAAAATCTCTGTTTGGCCAGTGATAGAGAGTCCAACATCAGGGAAAAATCAGGATCTGTTTTCTTCTCTTTGTTATATCATTATTTTTGAACAGCTGCCAGGTTTCTCTTTGGTTGTGGGGGCCCCAAATGTAATATTATTGCATTCCCCCATCTGTTTTAAGAGAAGCTGGGATGTACACTGTAAATTAAGGTACAGAAAACCACATTTCTCTTTTATATGGCATAGGAAAGGTAGAGCTGTGCCTTTAAATCAAGCAATTTCCTGACTGCAGGCTTTATTTTTCTGCAGTAGTAAAACATAATACAGTAGTAATATTAGTAGGAATAGTGGTGTATCTATATTACTTCGTTCCATCCCTTAAAGTTAGTACAGTTTAACAATAGGACGAGCTATAAAATGTTAATAAATCACTTCATTTTATATCAAATATAATAGAATCAGAAACAGCACTAAACAAGCAGTGACTTGATTCTGATCACGTGCCTTTTCAAGTGTTTCTAGAAGGATGGAATAAGGGTAAATGTAGATAAAATCTCATGTCCCAAACTTTCTCAAATTTCTGAGATTTAAAAAAAAAACTGTCTATCCAGTTTCAGCAAAGAAAGACGTGCTACAAGTCTACAGCTGGTTGCAGAACAGAAGACTAATGACTTCAGCTTACTGTGATTTTAGCTGATGCAGACACAGAACAAAATATAATTTGGTGTACCAGCTAAGACATTTAAAGCCTTGCTAATGCATAGAGGCGCCTCTCTCCCTTTACCAAAAAAAAAAAAAAAAAAAAAAAAAAAAAAGTCATTCCCCTAATTCCTTTTTTTTACTGTAAAGATGTTAAAGACTTAGCCTTTTAACTCTTTTTATTGTATGATTATGCCATAATTTATGTATTCTCTTCTTGACAGCATTTAGATTATTTCCAATGTCTTGCTTCCACAATTGTATTTCTTGCCACAATTCATGGATAAATTTCTCTAAGATATATACCTGTATACAGGAACGTGTAATGATTATGTACCTATCAATTAAGCCAGAGGAAACTGCCATTTTTGAAGTTTAAAAACAGCTACATATCAGCAGGTTCAGACAGTTCAACTTAATAGAAGTGAAACTCGTGGGCCACTTCAGGATCACTGGGTTTTACCAAACTTCTCTCCAAAATGTTTTTGCAATTTATATTTTCTTCATTAGGAGCTCTTTGAAGAAAGTTTTGTTTTACTCTAGTCTCCTTTACAAAATGATTACTCATCTCCCACCAAGGAATTGCTTCTTTCCGTGTGTTGCAAAATAAGTCCTTTTCTTCTCTCTGCTCTGTCTCTGTGATTAGCGTTCCAAATACATCTTTTCTTTTGTACAGTGTACTTGGCAATTACAATCATCTGCTTCTCTGGAGCACTTTAATAACATAATGTTTAGTTAAAGGAAACAAAGGAAGCATATCTGTACAATGGGGAAGGTGCCTGCTGTAAGAATCATCAACAAACCTTAATCTCTTAAGATGTGGATCTAAGAATTTAGATGATGGTCTGGAAGATGCTATACAAGTACCTTTGCCTGTGCCATTCCTTCAGCCATGGGGGTTACTCTCAACTCGTTTTTATATAATCAGAGCCCCCTTTTGAATGCTTGGGTCAAACGGTTCTCCTGGTCTTTTTTATGCCTCCAGCCAGACTTAGTTTCTGCTTTCTGTCTGACATCCGAGCAACTGTGCATGCGCTGCATTTCTATGTGTGCAACTGAGGCTGTATATGGGGTGTGCAGGTAGGGAAGGAATTAACACTAAACCTAGGGTCTTGGATTTTGAGGCCACTGATTGCTTGTGTCAGTCAGACGTCATTTCCTTTAGGAAGCTATTCTTCACCTCTGACATGGGAGCTTATTATTCCTCCTTTCACTTCTCCAGGCACCTGAGTTATTTGTCTGCCATTGCACTTAACCACCTCTCAGTAAGATGCCTGTTGTCACATTGGCTTTCCTAATCCCTGTGGTTCCTATTCATCTTTACACCTGGCACCGAGCACCCTCATACTTAATAGATAAATAGTGATAGATAAATAGCTAAATAGCAATAGTAATATCATTTTTCTCCTTTGACATTGTCTTCATATCATGAGGCAGCTACTGTTCTAGCAGTGACATTTCAGCAATGAACGAAGTAGACAAATCTTCACCCTCGCTGAATTACAGTCTGGATGGAGGAAACAGTCCACAGACAAACTGGTAAATTTACAATGTATCAGATCATAAAGAATGCTACAGAGAAAAATAAAATGTATTAAGTAAATGGATGAATGAATCATTCAGTTTCTGCTTCAATGTTTCACTGTAAATTGCAAAAGAGCAGAGTGGTTCTATCTTGTTCATTTCTGAGTCACTTGTACCTAGACAGGTGCCTGGCATCTAGACTAAACTGCTTAACGGACTAAATTAATAAATGAAGAAATCTCGCATAGTCCTTTACGCATGAAGGTAAATAAAAACTTATTTACAGATCCTACATCTGCTAGAAATCCACATCCACACAGAGACATGGGATAAAGTTATCCCAAACTTTATCTCAACAGGGGTTTTCGCTGAATCTACCTCAGTGGTTCTAAAGTTTCATTGTGCCATATGCCCACCATGTGAAAAAGTTTTCACATATTTTTCATGTGAAAAAAAATTGTTTTCTGAATATTCATACCGTTACATCAATGACCTTTAAATAGAACTATGTGGAATATAGCGGAGGTAAAGAATATATATATTTATAGCATTGGTCCAAATCAATATTGTATCCTTTCTAGAGTATGAAAACACTGCCTCATAAGTACATTAAAAAGCAGGTTCAAGGTTAAAAATGGTTCTATTCAAATAGAGACACAAGATTAAACAAGCTCATGATATCTACAATGTAGCCATTGCAGACATTTCTATGGTGATAAATATCACTGATTTTGTTGTTCTTTGGAGAGTTTTAATCTATTCATGTATGGCGGCAAAATTATTAGTATATAAACATGTCTCAAATTCAAAAAAAGTGTAAGAATCCTCTTAAGTTGCTCTATTTTTCAATCATTATTTTCAGAATATTGAGAAGGTACTTAGTAAATGAGAGAATTGCAGCTCATGCAGTATGGTCTCTAGATTCTGTTTGAAAGACTGAGCACACTCATTACACATGTGAGACCCATAATTTCTTATAGGAAGCAGACTCCCACACTACATGCAACATTAAAGAAAAGGCATGAAGAACAAAATAGGCGTGAGGTGGTAGTGAGCTAAAAATAAGTATATTACATAGATCCCTGGACTTTAAAGAGAATAATGATGTAGTAAAGCAAAGAACTATCCTTTCTTGGGGCTGGAAAGATGTATAAAGCCAAATTCCAAGAAATTGTCCTTTGCTTTCAAACAAAGCAGGAGAAACAATTCCCCATTATTCTTGGCAAGAGACTGCATTAATGAAGTTTGGCAATTCATAAAAATCATCCAAAGATCCTATTATTTTAATTAATGCATTTAATTGGGACAAGACATTAATTTCTCTCATAAGACTTAACTCTGCTATGCTTTTCAATTAATGATCAATTGCTAAAGAAATCCCTACAGACAAGAAACATTATGTTCTATGCTCTAGTGCACAAATAAGATGACAAATGGCATCAAAGTATATACCACAAAGGTTGCTTTATGATGCAGCAAATAGTGTCTGTTGAGAAACTTTGACTTGTTAATTAAAATGTCAATTCAAAAATTTTCTACAACAGTAGTCAAACAAGGAAATACTATTTAAAAAGCTTGATTCTGCCTTATCACAGTATAATTTAAAAAATAATGACATTATTTGAAATTATAACTGGCATACATGAATTTAATAGAACATAGAACACTGTAAAATATATGCAATATATTTAAAATAAAACACTGACTGAACTATTGAATTAGGTGTTTGGAAGACACGTATGAGAGGCAGAATTCAGCACAGATTCTGGAATTAGCCTAGATTTAAATCCAATGGCCATACTTACTAGCCATTTGAACAAGTTTTTTTTTTTTTCTCATTTTCTTTTCTTTAAAAGGGGGATAATAATACCTACCTCATTAGGGTGAATAGGAGGATTAAATAAGTTAATATTTATTTTTATTTATTTTAACGTTTATTTATTTTTGAGAGACAGAGAGAGACAGAGCATGAGCAGAGGAGTAGCAGAGAGAGAGACACACTCTCTCATTTTTTTTTTCTCATTTTCTTTTCTTTAAAAGGGGTATAATAATACCTACCTCATTAGGGTGAATAGGAGGATTAAATAAGTTAATATTTATTTTTATTTATTTTAACGTTTATTTATTTTTGAAAGACAGAGAGAGACAGAGCATGAGCAGAGGAGTAGCAGAGAGAGAGACACACACACAGAATCCAAAGCAGGCTCCAAGCTCTGAGCTGTCAGCACAGAGCCAGACATGGGGCTCAAACACACGAACCGCGAGATCATGACCTGGACCGAAGTCGGACGCTTAACCGACTGAGCCACCCAGGCACCCCATTTTTTTTTTTTTAATTTTAGCGTTTATTTTTGAGTGAGTGAGACAGAGTGTTAGCAGAGGAGGGGCAGAGACAGAGGGAGACACAGAATCTGAAGCAGGCTCCAGGCTCTGAGCTGTCAGCACAGAGCTTGACGTGGGGCTCGAATTCAGGGACTAGGAGATCATCACCTGAGCTGAAGTCAGACGTTTAACTGACTGAGCCACCCAGGCGCCCCTAAATAAGTTAATATTTTTAAAGTGCTTAGGACAGTCTCTAGACTACAGAAATTGCTCCCTATCCGTATGATAAAAATGACTTAAAGTATCTACATCTCTGAAAAACATTGTATTTCTGTCAATATTGTAAATTGCTTTGATTCTAGACTTGAACATCAAAAACTGAAGAAATGTTATAATTTTCCTGATCATTGGGATGTCTTCCTGCAAAAATTCTAATAAATACTTAATCTTTACAACTGAAAGTAGCATTAATAATTTTTTACATCCTGGTGATGGTTTAAATATTATAATTCTATAGTCAAGTTTTATCACAAGCATAATATCTCAAAGTCAAACGTTTATAGAGTTGATTTATTTTACATATTAAATCTATTATGAGTCCATGCATATTTATAAATTAGTAGAATATTTTTTAAAGAAAAAGTATGTCACTATTTCTGTGGTAATTAAGTAGTAGAATAGAGGGCAAGAGGAAGACCAGATTAAACTAAGATTTGAGTATTGTAGCAGCATTATATTAATTCTGTAACTTTTCAAAGTTTATTTAATTCTCATAGCTTTAATATCTTCATCTTCAAAATAGGGATAGTGATTGTTCCTACTTCACACTGTTTTTGTTGAGAAGATTAAATGTGCTTAATTCAAGCATAGTTTTCAATCTCAGAGCCTAGAAAAATTTAAGTGTTCAATAAATGTTAGCTGACAGTATTCGTTTTTACAGTCAAATGCTCTTTAATCAATTTTAAGGTGCCTCTTCAGTAAGTTAGAGAAGTTAATCAATCCCAACTTATTAGGAGGTACTAGGTAAAGTCACTGTTATGAAAGCTTATGGCATCTGAGAACATCCTTCATATTTGTTGTTGTTGTTGCTGTTGTTGTCAATGAACAACTGCTATTAACACAAAGCTGTCATATAAACAACTCAGGAGAAAATTTTATTTACATATATTTTCCCAACTTAAATTATATTTCTCATTCTTATAGAACCATTCCTCTCATTTAGAAGGCAAATTTATCCTTAGAATAATATTTGCTAGGGTTAGATTATGAAGATCACTGCTTATAAGTCTTTAGAGATGAAATATTTTCTCATTTCTTTTTTTAGACGTTTATTGTCTTAGTAAATCTTATCAGTCATAGAGATAATGTGTTCTGTTAATTACTGCTAAAGCCTTAGAATGCATAAGAATAGAATATGGAATTTTCATCATTGACATAAACAGAATATTTTTAAAGCAAGTCTAAGATAGAAAAAAAGGTCACACTTATTACAAAATTTCACACCATGAGATTCATATCTTACATATTAAAACATATTTTTGTGTACTTAAGAAGGCAAAATTTGTCACTGATTAAAGGTGAACAAGCTGCAAAGAAAAGAACATTTCTTTTTCAACATTTTTTATAACCTTCTTAATTACACTAGTTGTGGACCCAAGTCAAGATTACTTTACAGATTGGTCCCCCTCGTAGCAATGTTTATGGTATGACAGTCACTAGAACAAAGGACATACTGCTCGTGTTACTTCATAAAAGTATAAAAATCATCTATGTAAGAGCAATTAGCGTTTAGTCACAGATATTCAATAAATGCTATGTAAAATTAAATTGATCAAAACACCAAAATAGCAATGCATGCAACTAATACTGAACGGGATGTTATATAGATAAGGACCATGCAGACTGAAAGTGGAACCTCAGGTGATGACAACAGCCACTGTTCACTGAGGACTTGCTCTGCACCAAGTACCAGTCAAGCTTTGTAACAATATATCTCATTTTACATCTCTCAAAAAGTCAAGTGATTCTTGTAAAACAAGCTGAATTAATAAGAAGATCTGCCAAGGTGGCTGGAAACAAGACTAAAATACACACAAAAAAGTAAGAAACAGAAGAATATTCCATTTACATAAACAACAAATCCATTAAACACTGAGAAACAAGTTTTATAAGACAGATGGGAATTATATGAAGGAAACATCAAAATAATTTAAAAGGATTTAAAACAAGATCTGGACAATTAGAAATTCATTTTATATTCTGGAATGGGAAGATTTACTATGAAAATGTTATGTTTTCAAAATAAATAAATTTGACATGATTCCAATTAGCACTCCAATAATACTGTTTTACAAATAGAAAAAAAATAAGCATATTTTACCTTATGTAAACATATCCTTAGAAATACGTAGCAAATGGAAATCGTTATCTTGCAAACGCTTTCATGAATAAAATAATGGTTTATATTTGAAATATTTTTTGACAGAACTTCATGTTTACAAGAACTACCTAACACTTTAAAAATAACTGCTCAATGCTAACTCCACAATTTCCAGCCTCGATAAGAACATGTTATTCTGGGATGCAAATTAATTTATTTAGTTTCTCCTTTAAGTTTTTTAAGCAGGTTATTTAACATGTGGAAAGTGCTTTGAATCTTTTAGATTTTATTTCTAGCATAGTGTCAAGAAAAATATATAGTTACCTTTGATGAACATTTTCTATGAACTTCATCAGAATTATCAATTTTTAAAGGAAAAATGACTTATTTTAATTTCTTCATTAAGAATACTTGATACGCAACAATTATAGATTATCTTTAGAAAATGAAATGCTATTCCTTATTAGGCATATACTGGCTTTAAAAATAAGCATAAAGAAAAAAAGTGTTTAAGAGTCTAATTCCTATAATGGTGACAAATTCTTTGAACCCTTTTCTCTGCTTAAAAAATATATACAGTTAAATAGTTTCGGATTCATAGAGTAGTACAATTGGGATCTGGACTTAAGATACTAAATGGACATAACAATGAAACACAAACTTTAGGAATACAATGAGTTAATATGTGTAAAACATTTAACATACTGCCTAGCATATTATAAAAAATTGATAAAATTCACCTAATAAGTGTGTTTATTCTGATAGAAACATGTTTTCATTTCTCTCTGAATGAACCTCTACATCAAAATTGGAACTCTCTAGAAAAATAATTTTGTTCAAATTAGTATCATTATATAAAAGAAGACCAGTTGCAATGAGCTAACATTTCTGAGTGCTTAGTAGGTTTAATGCTAAATGTTAGTAAAAAATTTTAAATTATGGGATATACATGTTTGTATTTCCCAAGATATATTCAGTATATTATTATCCAAAAACGTTTCTATGTGCCTTATTTTAATATATAAGTCTTCTATTAAAGTATAAAACAAGACACACACAAATATAGTTTATATATAAAGCTTTATAGAACAGGGGGAAAGCTTTATATATTGCTCTTAAAAGCCTCTTCATTACTGGTAGGGTAAGGGATGGACTTTAGATTTTTTTAACGTTTTATTTATTTTTGAAAGAGAGAGCATAAGTGGGGGAGGGGCAGAGAAAGAAGGGGACAGAGGATTCAAAGCAGGCTCTGTGCTGACAGCAGAGAGCCCCAGCAGGACTCGAACTCATGAACAGTGAGATCACTACCTGAGCCGAAGCTGGACACTCAACTGACTGAGCCACCCAGGTGCCCCTAGATTTTTTTTCTTTGAAAGAGTCAGTAAAGATAATAGATATAATAATAAACATTTGACAACGATATATATAAATGTACAGAAAATGTACACTTATTATTGACTTTTTTACAAAGAACATCAAAAGATTACAACCCTTCCGAAAAAACACACATATGTTGCCATCCTTATTACAGTTAGATAAATGGAGGAATAACATGGTTAAGCTCCCAGGTGTGTTTCTTAATGGAATGAGTAGGATATAAAATGAATTTCTCGACTCCCAACACAATCTCAGTCCTTCCACAAAGCTCCAAATCACACAGGCAAAGCAAAACAGATCATTACTTGTGCTCTCTTCTACATTCAATTCATGATCCAGCCAATGACTAGAAAAGGACAAAGTGTAACAATTTTGGGGGTGACTGCAATGTACCAGGTTATACTGGCTATTTAGACAAACAGGATGTTTTAGTGATTTAGGAGAACAGAATAGGCCCTGGGCCCTGGTATACAATGACTGGCCCTATGACATTAGATGCCTTCCTTACTTGATCTTTCTGTGCCTCAGTGTCTCTCTCCTGTCTATTAAACTGAACTGTATGAAATTACTCTCTTTAAGGTCCAAAATGATCAATTCTGAGGTTCCACCAAATAAAAGCAAGAAGCCAATGGTTCTTAACTCATAATTACTATACCTTGATATAATCATGTACAGGGTGGTATACAGTAAGAAGCTATTCAGGGTTAATATTATTATCCTCACAATGAGGGAAGCTGGTGTTTCCAGTCCCAGCCTTAGCATATGGTTTTAGAATTCTAACTTAGATTTTAGATTCCAAAGTCATTGCTGGCCCTCCTACACCAAACTGTCAGCCACATTGTCTGAGACTCTGCTGAAAATATCTAAGCTGCTTTTCTCTTCAGAAAAATTAACATAATGCAAATCCTGCTTTCCAGGGACATTTAATACATTAAAGCAACACATATTTAATTGCTATGAAATGGCCTTTGTTTCTTTCTTTATTTCTACCCCCCATGATGGATTACTTCCCTGGAGTTGCTATTTGCCAAATGGTACCCTAGTGTCCTGAAAGAGTTAAGGCAGCTTGTATATTTGCATAATTTACAACCAGGGAGTAGCTAGGGACTAGGAGAATCTGGTTCAGTAGGCCATTTAGAAACTCATTAAAATTCATTCATTCCTTATGCTTTTTCTGGTTATGACCAGAACCTGAAAACATTAAAAATATGATTCCAAAAGTAAAGCAGAAAATAACATAAAACCAACATGTTTATATCCGTGACTGTAAACTCTTAAATTACCCCATTGTTTGGGGGCTTTTTCCTTAAACACAGAAACTTATTCATATATTCACATTAGGCAGTTAATTGAACAGAATAGAAGTTGCTATGGAAACAGTGTGGTATGCCCTAGTACTTAGTAAGGAAATGAACACTGCTAATTATCACCAAATGTATGATATTTCTGCTTTTGTACTCTATAGTTTTTAATGTACAATCTGTTTAATGAGCAGCAAGTTGTTCACCCAGCATGCATAAGGTGAATGAGGCCTGAAAATGGATGATTAAATCATCAGGTGTGAATGTGCAAATTTTATTGAAATAAAGCAATAAAAGATGTATCTTTCTCCCATAGATCTTAGCATGAATGATAGGCTTATTAAAGCCTAAAACCTCAAAGACCAGCAGTTAAGACAATTCGGAAAATGCGGTCAAGAAAAAAATTTGGTTTTTCCTCACTTTATTAAGATATTTCATACACCCAACACACTCAAAAGTCACGTATTAAGTGCTTGCTATGAGCAAGGTACTGGGGAGAAGTGGAGGCCTGATCTGAAGGTACATGGTTTTATTCTGTTGCAAAGCCAACTCTACTAAGTACCATAAAAGAGGGGAAAAAAGCATGATCCTGGTAACACAGAAGATAAACAGATGAAATCTAGCCCAGGAGACCGATGCAAACGGTTTTCAGCCGGCATCTTTGAAGCGTGGTAAATCCCCCAGCGGACTGAGGTGCACAGAGCTGCCACAAGTAATGACTCACTCATCCATAGGCACAGCCCCATCCCTGAACTCCACCAATAAGATGGTACAGACACTGAGTGAACAGGCTCCGCCACCATGAGTGAAAGGAATCTGGAGTTGGATGGCCTGCTGTTCACACTCTCAACTTCACAGAGGATTTGAAAGAGAATCTGGCATCAGCTTCGCTATCTAGCCGTGACCCCCATCAGTTGAGTCCTAGAGTTGTGTCCAGGTTGTGAGTGTTGCTTTTCTCTCATCTAGGTTCCATAACCTCCTATGTGAAACCTACGGGGCTTCCTCCAACAACCCCTTCTGGAACCATTGTTGTCATGAGCTGGTCCCAACACAGACTCCTTTGAAAAGACCTTGGTTATGCCAAAATGGAAATTTTTAAGAATACTGGACAATGCTAGTACTATTGTTTGCAACAATCTGTCAAGGAGTCATTCTTTCTACAGTTTAGCTCCTCCTGTGTTCTCCCAAGCAGCTTTGTTCAGCATGGTATTCCTAGCATACCCAAAACTCAGAGTAACAAGCAGAATGTCATTTTAAGCAGAAAGGTGAGCTTTTAACTGACGTACAAAAGTTACTATGGCATATATTTAACAAATATAGTATATAATGACAGTAAAATAGAATATTACTGCATAAATAACATAATACTTAGAAATGGAAGTTGGTACGTCCTATGGAATACTTAATGTTTGAAAATTTATTCTAGGGAAAAATGAGAGAGAAAGGTATTGCGACAGTCTAAGCAAGGGATCAAGAGAACCAGAGAAGAACCATATTTACCCACAACTTTACAAGTGAAACTCCCAAGGTCCAATCACAACGCACATTAAATAATGTATATGGATAAACATTGGTAGATGATCCCGATGTTGTCAGGTCAGCTTCAAAATGTCAAACTAAAGGCCACTTACTGCAATTACAACTTAAAAGTCACATTACTTTCTGCTGTTTGTGTGATTCATACAGCATTCTCAAAATTTCTATTTTACTTCATTTAGCACATGAAGTTCATAATTAAACATTAATCAAACTGCAAATTTACAAATCTACAATAAACTGCAAATATTTATTGAATACTTCTATCTCAGCCACTTGGAATCTTGTGACAAGACTCTAAAGAAAGACAGTATTTATGAGGTTGAAAATAAGCCAGGCCTCGTGTTTCACAACTTTATTATTTCTACACTAGGATTAAATTATTACTAAGTACTATAGATATTAATAGAGATCTTAAAAACTTGTTTTACGCAATCTTAAGAACTTTCTTTAAAATGATAAAATTATTTTCAAACATGAGCAATTAAGTTTTACTTTGTACATTCAATTTAGTACTCCCCATCAATTGAGAATGACACCAGGAAATTTAAAATCCTGGAAAATGCAAAAGGTACATTTAGATTTTGGATTCCTGAAAAGCAATTTTCAAAACAAGGAAAAAAACCTAGCAATGTGTAACATAATAATAGTTTAATGATACAAATAATAATTGAAAAATTGTGTCTTTTGCTGATATTGTGTTTCTTTTCTCAGGTTACAAATTTAAACCATGCTGTTAGCACCAATAATCTGATATAATTTCAAACTTTTTGTTTATGAATTTATCTATTGAGTCTATTTTTTACTATTTTTATGTAGAGCTCTGTTTCAATTTTTCATTTGGCTTTTTCAGCTCATGGATTATTTGTTCCTTTTGTTTCTGAAGCTGCCTTTTTTTTTTTTATTTGAATCACTACATATCTGTTGTCAGCAATAGTATTAACAGATAATAAAAAATAATTAACACTTATTAAGAGCTTACTATGTGCCAAGCATTGCTCACAGCATTACATATGTAGGAAAGCACTAAATCCTCACCACAATCCTCCAATATTATTATTTCTAATTTACAGATGATGAAAAAGAGAGTAACTAATTTCCTTAAAGTTGCAAAGCTCATTAACAGTGATGTCAGCATTTAAACCCAGACAGTCTGTTTCTAGAATTCACACTCTTAACAACTTCACTATTATTTATACTTCATTCCCCAATAAAGTATTTCTTACATGCATTTTAAACTTCATCCTACATATTGCCTATTTTACTACCAACCTATGGAAAACCAAAGTCAAAGGTTAGAAAAATCTTCAATCTAGAAGAGGTCACTAAAACAGCCCTGAGGATTAGGGATGACTGCCTTGAGTAATAGCGCAATCTTTGGAAAGGCCTGAGGAAGTTCAATCTGATAGATAATGTAACTGAGTTAATCATTTTTATTTTGTAATACAGTGTTTCTCAAGTGAGCATCCCATAAATTGAGGGTAATTCCTAAACCTTCAAGTCTTGATTCTTCTCATTTTTCTACCAGCCTACATTATAACCATCAACACATCCCAAAAACTCTACCTTCAGCAGTCACCTTACAACTTTGTCCTTCCATCTGGCCCAGGTCAACCTTCATCATTCATCAGCTATGGTCACAGACTCTGCTTCCACTCTGGCCAGACCACAAAAACCACAAAGAGTACAGAGTGATGCATTTGGAAACATTTGTCAGATTGCATCCCTTTTACACTCAAGATACCCCAGTGGCTTTTAAGGTAACTCTGAATAAAAGCTGTTTTATGGGCTACCATGGAGTTCCTGCATATTTGGAGCTTGGCTGCTTCTCCAACTTTATTTCTACAGCTTTCCCCTTGTTCTGTGGTCTCCTAACTGGTCCTCACCATGACCAGCTGTGCTTAGAGCTTTCACTAATCTTTGCTGAACTGTGTTCCCCTCACATATTCATTTGCTGGCATGTGTCCTTTTATTTAGTTTCTACTCAAAGTGTCACCCATTCAGTCCTTTCTTGGCCAGCCCATTTAAAATAATGCTTTCCATCATTGCACTACCTGACATTATTTATTACTGTCTCCCTTATTATTATGTAAGTTCGCAGAAGACATTGCTACCTGCTTCAATCCTAGGGCAGTGCCTGACACAACGGATGCTGAGAACACACTGTTGAAAGCATGGATGAAGTCAAATACAAAATTTCTTCTCATAATCGTTTTCCTAGTGTAGAAGGGAATCCATCTCATTCGTTGTCTTCATATTTTCTTTAAGGAGAATGATCCTTAAACTTCTGCACTAAGTTTTTTACAGATATTCTTATCTATAATTTTCCTCTGGAAAATGTCGTCGATATTTAAAGGTTTAACTGTCTTAATGTTACTGATAGGAATTATCCTGATTCTCTTCCAACAGAAAACTCAAGGAAAACCCTGGCATTTGAGTATTCTTTAAGGTGAAAACAACTGCATAAGGCCCCTTTGTCTATGGAAATGCTAGACCTTAATAATGGTGCACAGAAAAAAGCAAGAGTGTCCTGACCTTTCTCATCCCTAGTTATGCTGCCGAGCAGACCCTCCAAACCCCCACTGACTCTGTTCCGCCATTCACTGTAGGGCTATGCCTGAACTTGGAATGGAAAACTCTCTGTTCTGCAGGTGACCTCTCCTAATGGAAGATGTTTCACTTTCCATATTTCCACAGATTCAATACCAGAGGCATTCCCAGGCATTGTAATAACTAAAAATGTCTCCAAACATTTCCACATGCCCACGGTTAAGAACCTGTGATAGATTACAAGACCTTGAGCTTCACTTTTGGCTTTCTGGAATATTCTCCTCCCAGTCTGACTTAATTCTGTTTCCTTTTAATCTATTGTATATATTATCATCAGATTAACCTCCTGAAGTGATTCTAATCAAGATGTCCCTGGTCCTCTGGTGCCTAAAAGACACTGGGTAAAAACAGACCTTTAGTATCTTTAAATTTATTGTTGTTGTTTTATTTTTGGTCTTACAGAATTTAGAATTAAAAAAAAATCGGTTTTCAGTAACAGAAAAGTACTATACTTTAATTTGAAAAGAACATATTCATGCTAATGTGTTCTGGCCTCAAAGCCCATCCTGTACAAAGACATCTAAAGGAGACATGTTGATGAATCATTCCTCTCCCTTCCTCAATGTTTGCCAAGTCACACTTCCATCAATATAGTTTTGTATCCATCAGTTTCTATTATGACACTGCCTAACATGAAATTGCATTACAAACATTATTGACTAAAAATCACGGTCGGTAAATCACATTCTCTGGCACATACAAATATGCACTTTTGTACCTATCTAGATGATAATAGAATTGCTACATCTGCATCTAAATCTCAGCATTGTTTATAACACCCGATAATGTGGCGGAAAAATAAATTTTTTAAACTTAATAAATTATAGATACACATGTATATATATATACACACATACATATCATCTAACTTTGTTTCATAAAGTATCTAAAACTGAATGTGATTAATATAACACAATGTGTCAAAGTCAGGAACTAAAATACAAGAACATTATTGCTTTTCTAAATATTCTGGAACTAGTACAACTAGCTGACGCATCATGTTTTCTCAGTGTTTGCATGATCATTTCTCCTCCAACTTCCAATGAAAAATTCAGATGGTTGAGTATCATACAAAGCACAATGGACCTTGATCAATGTGATTTGGTGGAAAACCATTGAAGGCTTGAAATTGGGTGCAAGGGTCTCCTGCCTCCTCTATTCAATTTCCTGATCTTTATAACGAAATAATAATAATGACTGGGGAAAGCCCTATATACTGCAAAGACAAGGGGGCCAAAATATTACTGTCAGCAGACTATGAACCTTAATTCTGAACATGTCTACCATTCCCCATCCCCATTGAAGCCTGTATATGGTATTCACCCACATCTTATTTCTCTGGTTCTAAGATATAAAGAATAGTAAGGGACAGTGAAATGTGTATTATGTGATTGTAATGGGGGGGGTCATCTTCTTTTGCTAAGCCTTGTTGAGCTCAAAGGTGGCATATGCATTGGAGCTTTGTGGCGAGAGCAAGAAGTAAGGGTGCTGTATTTGCATACTTCTAGCCTCCTCCTTAGGGTTTAAACAAAATGATGATTATACCTGGAGGCTACAGTGGTTCGTTTCTCAGATTTGATTGGTTGTTCTATGTTTTGAATAGGAGGGCATTGCTTATATGTGTGAGTCTATAATCACAGCAACAAAATAGGGCCCAACAGTTGTAGGAAGACTTCTTAACTAACCAACCCCTAGGATTTTGTAGCAATTGATTTATATATATATTAATCTATATCATATATATATATATATATATATATATACACACACACATATGAAACATATATGGAGTAATTTTATAAGTGATAAACTTGTAAATGAAAAAGATTATTGTCTGCTAATACATCTCACAGAAAGACTAAGTTTCAGAATGAATTCAAATACATCAAAAATCCAATCCTTCAAGAACAGCTTAACTATAGAGCCTTGAAAATCTGAGCGATCCATCTCACTCCTCCTCATTTTCTCCAACTTCTCTACCCTTCACGCTGCCACATCTGTGCCTGTTTCAAACTTTTATATGTCACTTATGTCTCTCAACTCTTTTAACTGATTCCAATATTTGATGACTTTAGGTTTTCATAATTTGCTAAATTTTCAACTGTTCAATTCTTTGATATAAATACCAAAATATTTTCTTTTTGTACTCTTTCAACAGCTAGCTACCTTCTCCCTTTTTCACAAAATGGATGTTCAAAATCTGAAGTGTAATTTTGGAGACAGAACACAAGCACAAGTATACCTTTGTGTAAATGGATTCCATTTGTATATCTGCACTTTTGACTCAGCAACACCTGCTAACATTATCATGATTAACAAAAACAACTATATTTATTGAGCAACTAACTACATATGATATTAACATGTGACAACCAGTCTTCATCAGCCATAATCTTCATAAAACCCCATGACAGAGACCAGAAAGATGAGGTTCAGGGAGATGGGGATAATCAGTAAGTTTCCCAAGGTTTCATAGCCAGGGAGTGGCAAAGCTAGGAATAGGAGGTGAGAAAGGCTGAATTTCAGTTTTGGACTGTAACGTTTGAAGTGCTCCCAAAATTTATACTTTATTTTATGATATGGCCTAAAAGTTACTTCCTGAATGAAAAACACCCTTAATTTTATATTAAAAATTTTTAATTATATTTAAACAATAAAAGTAAATTCAGAATTATCTTTTACATCCTTTAAAAAAAATTCTTTACCCAAAAGGGATGTTTAAACATTTGAAAACTTCCAAACCAGATGAGTGTGTGTGTGTGTGTGTGTGTGTGTGTGTGTGTGTGCGCGCGTGAGTGAGTGAGTGAGTGAGAGAGAGAGAGAGAGAGGAAGGAAGAAGCAGAGACAGGCTGACAGACAGACTTAGGACATTTTTCTTATCCAAAAATTGCAATTCCCTTCTTCCCTTAAAAACTCTTCTACTCCAAAGTCATTTTGAGAATGGAATGCCTCGTGTTTCTTTTTTAAAAAGAGGTACACATGAATAAAAATGGTGATTTAAAGAAAGTAATTCACACCATGACATCTCTACTTACTCATTTTTTCTTTCCCACGTGTTCCCTGTGATAGCAAAAGCATTTATTCCTTCAATAGTCCAAAAACAATTAATGTCATACATCATGTGTGAATGCAGCTGACAGGACGGACACACCATCTGTAGCAACTGTGGAATGCCCATTTAGAAGGCTACGCACACCTGCAATCAAAGCTCAAGACAAGAATCTATGCTCAGATTCACAGCTATATTTTTAATACACATGCTTTATTTACTTTACCACTAGAGGAAATTGTCGAGGAAGAGGAAATAACGAAATGCAACTGCTCTGGTCAGAACAAAGGGCTAGTAGAAAAGACAATCTGATTTTCTGGATCTGTCTGATGTGGTTTATGACCTTCATCAGCAGAAGTGCATAGAATCTAAAAAATATTATTGATCGATGTGCACTATTTTTAAGTATTTCAGGAAGCGTTGTGGCTTTTAATAGCATTCATAAACTTAAGGGGGTGGGGATAAGGACAGCTTTATTTTCTGAGGAAGCATGAAGAATCATGGTTGGCAGTGATCATGTTGTGCCAGTGCCATAAACCACTTTTTCAAAAGATGGCAATGTATAATAAAACTCTTTTATGAAGGAAGTGTTTCATGCTAAGAGTATTCAATACACTACTAAACTGATTTATAAAAATGTATTTTCAATGATTATGTTAAGATTCTTATTTTGTGAGGCCATCTCCCGAGTAAAAGTTAATATTCCTTAGGTACCAAGAACACAGTTCTTGGTTACATAACACAAAGCTTAGCCTGACAATACAACTTAAAGACAGAAAAGCCTCTTTAACACTAGAAGGTACCTCTTCTAGGCTACTGACAATCGGTTTATTTAGACTTGATGTGCTTTCAATTCTCAATGGGTTGACAAGGGCTGATGCTATTTACTGTAGTATCCTTCTTCCTTTTTTCTTCTGCCTGTATTTGTTTTAGGCATTACAAAATTAATGAATAAATTGTATAAAATACTAACATACAAGCAATATTCAACAATTGCAACCATTTTTAAGGGGGAATCTCTTCAAGTTATTTTGTTAATATTATGAGAAATCCTACGAATACATAAAAACACATCACAAGAGTTTAGAAGTGACTTTATTTTGATAGTTTACAATTGTTTAACATTTTTATTGTATAAATGCTTTCCATATATCTCATTTATTTTAAATTTAAAACACTAATGACTAATGATAAAAAAATAATTTATAGAATCATTGTTTATAATATCAAGCACAGATAAACAAAAATCATATTCCATTTCAAAAAGACAAAACAATCTGCAATGCAGAGCACTTAATATTCCACCTGTGTTTTAATAGTATCTGACTATCAAGAAGTTTAAAATCCTTCCATAGGAGTACTATTGCTCAATATAACAAATCCCCAAACCTAGTGGCTTAAAACAATAAACATTTATTATTTTGTGGTTTCTGTGGGTTATGACTTTGTTAGCAGGTTAGCTGAGCACTTCTAGCTCAGTATCTGTCATGATGCTACAGTCAAGGTGCAGGCCAGGGTTCACAGTCACTTGAAGATCTGACGGTAGCTGGAGGATTCACTTCCTTAATGATTCACTTACATGGTCTAGACAGTAGGCCTCAGTGTGCTTCTCTCCACAGAGATACCTTGTAAGATGGCAGCTGACCTCCCCCAGAACAAGGGATCCAAAAGGGCAGGATGGAAGCTTATAATGAGTTTTACAACCCAGCATTGTTCTATTGTTTATATGAGTCATCCCTATTCCATATGGGAGGAAACTGCTCAAGGGCCTAAATATCAGGGAGTAGGAATTGCTGGGGAATATCTGGAGGCTGGACACCACAATCACCTAATTTACAAGACGGTCAGAATTTTAAAACTATCTGGTCCACTCTGGTAAATTCAGTAGCCAGTTGTCCAAAGAGCTTCTAATAGGTATGGAACTTGGTGAGAGAAACTATGAAATGTGTCAAAAAAGAAAAGTCACAGATGTCCTCAGGAAGCTCACTGGAATGAGCAAGATAAATGATTATTTGGAATTGTGTCAATGTTACAATGGATCCTAACTGTTCTTATTGACTTTATAAAGTAATGAAACTAGTTACAAGCTCAAATAATCAGTAGTTTTAGTCCTTCAATAATAGCCTAGCATTATAAAATATAAAAGAAATGAAGAAGAGATATTGAACTGTTCTGCAGAACATCATTCTATCTTCATAGCTAATAAGAGGTCTTTGAAAACGAGGTATACGAATGCATAGAGCACACTTGAACATAACTGCTTATGTAATAGGAATAGCAGGCTTTGGGGTCAAGAAGACCTGGTTTCCCTGCCCAGTTCTGACATTGCATCATCCTAGACAAGTAACATTTATGAGCCCAATTTCCTCACCTGTAAACTTGCCCTCACCTAATCCATGGGTTAGTTATGGGTCACAGAAGCCAACACATATGTTGGAGAGAGCACCATGTCATATAAATGTTAGGATGGGGTATGGCTTGTTTTTGAATATTATCCTTGAATCATGAGGGCAGGTAAGCATTCATCACCAACTGCCCAATGATGATAATGATGAGGGAGCATAAGGCAAACTGAGGGCAAAGTACAGGCTAACAGCACCTTCCCCCTCCCCAGGTGGGATATGTATGATATTGCTCAGACACTTCTGTTGCTCAAGAACAAAGGGAAGGAAAGAAAACAAAATTGTTGACTGATAGAGATCACAGTCATGCAGGACAGGAGTCTCCTTCAGTTTACAGATAACTTAGGAAACTGCAAGAAAAAGGCAATTTTATCCATAGCCTGATCTCCAGAAACCTACAGACTCCATTTTCTGAAGCCCTAATATCACCTTTATCAAGATGTAAAGGGGTTTAAGTGCTTGCCATGGTGATGTGGGAAACAAAGGAAAATGAAAAATTAAATTTCCTTAATGCTTACAGCCCATTGACAAGTCCTTGAAAGAGGCAGAGTGACCTTCCTCTAGGAGCTCAGCTGCCTCGATGATGACACTTTGCTAGGGGCAAAAGGGAACATTGGCTTAACATTATCCTGACCGCCCTCCCCCCCCCCCCCCCGCCGCCCAGGATCCTGTGAGTCTCATTAAACACATCAAAATTCCTTTGCAAACCTCCTTTATTTTTAATCCCCAAGTATATGTTGGCAATTATACTCCAAGCATATGGTCCCTAATATATATCTGAAGGATCTCACGACTGAGGTTTTACTAAATGGTAATAAATGACGTTTTCCTAACAGCTGGCTCCCTCAAGGTCCTGGAAACCTTGCTTCCAAAATTCTTTAGAGACTTATGTTGTCCCTAACCCCCTCCCAACCTGAAGGTATATAATCAGCCATTCTTCACAACCCCATTGCAGCTCTTTTTGCCCATGGGTCCTGCCCCCATGCTTCAATAAAATTACCTTTTTGCACCAAAGATGTCTTCAAGAATTCTTTCTTGACTGTAGGCTCTGAACCCCATCATCACCCCAACACCCGCCAATTAGATCCCTTATAGGTTCACAAATAAATAAGGTAGCTAAAAGACAGAAAAACCTCTATCAGATGAAACCTATGCTTTAACATTTGTAAAGAAGCAAACAAAAGTAGGAAATAACCAGGCTCTCCTCAGTCTGTAACCCTAGATTCCCCTCAGTCTGAACCTTTAGGATTCAGAAGGAATATTATAATCAGATAAGACTATCATATCATTCTCAAGGAAAAATAAAGGATTCATTTAAAATCAATACTTCACTGGTATAAAGAACACTCGATAACACTTTTCTAATAGCAAAATAAACTTAGAAAGAGTTGCAAGCTGAGAAATAAAAGTTGAAAGAAATTACTGCATTTTGAAATATTTCAAAGAAACAAATAATACTCACCTGTGTCTATATCAGATTATGCATAAAAGACAATGTAATACTTTTGCGAGCGTGCCCTTCACCCTGTTCTTCACTTCCTAATCTTTTGGCTGACCTAGATCTACAGGGCACACCTCAGGGTTTATCTTTGCCAGGAAGCCTTCTGATGTTGCTACCACCCCTGTACTCAGAATTAGGGGCTATTCTCTTTAATGAGCACAGCACCCTTGATAATAATGCTGTTGATGCAGATAATGAAAAGGTCTACACAACTAAGATATTTTAAGCACTTACTATGCATCAAGTACTGTTAAGTGATTTATATCTATGTTTTTCTTTAATTTTATTAGCAAGTATATGAAAGTAAATGGTACTACCATTTAATTTACGATTAAATTGAGATAGTCATTGTTGAAGATCATATAGCCAGAAATGCTACAACCAGTCTTCGAACTCAGGCAGTCTGACTCTAGAGCTTAAGCTCCTAACTTCTAAATGAACACTGCCTATATATTCATCAGAATACTCATTACATAGGACAGTGCTGATTTATAGAGGAGCTCATATATATACATATATATATATACATTAAAAATAACTGATTTGAAATATAGTCTACCGATAGATAATTGTAAATATTAATACAAAGTTGCTTCACACTAGTATACTCAGACTGAGGACAAAAAGTTTCAAGAAGACAAAGGATTGGGGCACCTAGGTGGCTCAGACGGTTGAGAGTCCAACTCTTGATTTTGGCTCAGGTCATGATCCCAGGGTCATGAGATCAAGCCTTGCATTGGGGTCCACACTAAGCATGGAGGCTCTCTCTCTCTCTCTCTCTCTGCCTCTCTCCTCTGCCAGCACTCTATCAAAAAAAAAAAAAAAAAAAAAAGACATGGTGTTCCCAACATCACAATAAAGGATGACACTTGCATAATGACAGGCTATGTGTTTAAGAGGTATATATGCCCAGACTTACTTTCCCTGTTGACTAGTGGTTCTGAACTAAGGGTGATTTTGCTTCCCAAGGGATATTTGGTAATGACTGGAGACATGTTTGGCTGTCACAACTGGAAAGGTGATGCTACTGACATCTAGTGGGTAGAAGCTAGGCATGCTGCTGAACGTTCCATAATGTGGGGAAGAGCCACCCACAACAGCTCATTGCCCAGCCTAATATATCAGCAGTGTTACAAACCAAGCTAGTCTTGACATATTTATCTCCTCCTAAACTTTAATTAATACATTTGTTAATATTTAAGGAATCTCCACTAATCTCCAAACTCCATAGTGTTTTACATCCTAAGTAGTAGTAAAACTAAACATAGTTTCAAAGGGCAAGAGAGAGATAGCAATACTTTGGAAAATATGATCCCTGGGAAGATGAACACTGACCCCAGAGAACACTAGAACATAAAAATCAAAGGTTGATTGGAAGGAGAGTTATTTACTGAATACACCTATTTAGTTCAGGCCATTGGTAAGAAATGCAGAAACATCCCAATCAATATACTACAATGTTTTGCTCAAAAAGAAACGGTCTTAGAAAGGCAAAATAGCTTTGCTGAGGTCCCAGGTTCAATAAAGTAGCAAGGCCCTGACTGCAGGAGCCTGGTCCAAAGCCTAGGCTCCCCTTTATAGGATAATACACTTAACTTATACAGAAGAAGCCTACAGCAGGAGGAAGAAAAAAAGAACCAGGCCACTTAGTTCTTTCGGACACCTATCAAGTGAATAAATAGCTATCAGATCAATTTGATTTGCAGTTAAATAAATGGTTTCTTTGAAGAAAAATCCTGAAGTTTCTAACACACAAAAAGACAACCCCACAAAGAAGTATTAAAACTTCAGCAAATTACCATATGAAATATAAAAACAAATGACAGTGTGTGTGGGTTTATAATGTGAAAAGGCCATTTATTTTCCACAAACTACTCTTCCAGCCTCAACCACAAATACCGAAAATAATCCTTTTCTAACTTAAAAGTACTGGAAAGATACTGAATGCACTTAATACCAAGAATTTCCCTCTACAATTTTCTGTAAACATCAAATAATAGCAAAAGAAAAAAATGGGAAATGAAATGGCATACTTCAAGAACAGAGAATCCCTTTAAAAATAAAAGGCTGCTTACCCCTTCCTGAGGCTAAAGGTTACTAACTTCATTTTCCAGACTTCCCTCTTTACCGCAGTGTTCCCAATGCTCCCTAATTAGACACCAATTTAATCAATTTCCTTCAACACCAAAAACACCAGTAAAGGGAAATGAAAGTTGTTGAGTTCCTTTTAAACAAAGAACAACTTAAAACAGTAGAAGACTCATATGTGCATAAAATCTACTCATTGCATTCTTTATAACTCTATCCAGAGCAAAGTATGCAAATAACTAACCAACAAACAGATTAATAAAATCTACTTATTCTGCTCCCAAGCAAGGTAAGTCCAGGGGTCAATGAAAGATTGATCATTGCTGCTAAAGAAGACTCCTTCAAATTGCAGAGGTGGTACTTTTAAAAATGAAAAGAAAGAAAATATTATTTCTGGAAAACTGTAATTGTATGAAGTAATAGAGTCGCATCAGAGAAAAATATCTCCTTGCTCTGAAATCTGTTGAGGTACCTTCTGAATCTACAAGTAGCAATAAATTTAAATAAATGCATGTCCACATTAAGCCAAATTACATTGGAAAAGTAACAATGATATAACTAAGGAGATTCCCAGTCTCTCCTACTGCCTCCCACATCCAGGGTGGGTAAGGAAACACTAATTCAGAGGACAAGAGACTGCAAAAGCAAGGGGAACGTGACAAGGTCCTTGACCTGTGAGAAGGCACACACTATGCGCCTTCACATAACCACGTCTACCAGGAAGAAAGGCATAATGACAGACATTACTTGTTTATCCAACAGTGGATCAGATATGTAAGTTTCACTCTATTAAAACTCAAAATTGCATACTTTCCACAAGTGCAGATCGTGATTGGAGGCACTATCCACATGAGTGATTGAAAAGTGATTCTTCCTCAATGAGGGTCAAATATTGGCTGTATAATCACCCAGTTCACATAGTCCTGTATATTTAAAATAATACTGTAATATGAAATGGTTTCTCTATCAATTACGCTTCTAAAAGCCTGTCCATACTTTTTACTATGGGATTATGAAATGATAATGTCTAATCTTTTCTACTATCACCTAAAAATGATTTTTAATATTTAAATAAGAATCAAAATAGAAATGTACAGTGAAATCATATCAATAAATACAATCCAAAATATCTGATATGAAGTTTCTGGGATCATTATCTCCTTAGCTCATTTACAGCATTTATGTACCTTTGAAAAGCCATGAGTGGTAGCAAATGTCTTTGAATAAATAAATAAAAGCTTCCTGAATCAACATTTTAAAATACAAAAAGAAGCTCAGTCCCTTTTCTCCCAATGGATAAAGTATTTTTAATCTGTTTGGGGTAAAAAAAAAAAAAAAAAGTATACTTGATAAGTGATTCTCAATTATTTATTTCTCCTTTCCTTTAATTATAATTATAACAGTTTTGTTGATCATTTTTTAGTATGCATTCTCAAAGTATTTCAGGAAAAATCAAGGTTTTGTATGGCATGATTCAATTTCTGCTGTATGTGTATGTGTGTGTGCGTACTACATAAATTGAAGGGATACAAAAAAAAAACCTGTTCACAATGGTTGCTTCTGGAGGCAGAACTGGGGCTTGACAAAGGATTTTTAAAAGACTTTTCATTGTATATAATTTTATGCACTGGCACATATTTCTTTTAAAATAAAATTTAAACTTCTTTAAAGTAAGAAAACATTTTATAGGAGGATAAATAGCTACTACTTATTTTTAGTATTTCACTTTCTTGCCAGTCTCATCAAACTCAATTGAAATTATAATTCCTTTTTCTCTGAAAGTAAATTATAAAAATCTATACATTGCAACTAATTTTCTCCAACTCAAGAGAAAAGCTTTCTGACACAAGGAAAAGATAAACAAAATGGAACATTAAAATAAACAGAAAATTAGAAGGCAAAATTGCTTGTCAGGAGGGAGACTTCACTGGCAACCATTGCCCTGCAGGATGTTCTGGTTAAAGTATTTTGTGTTCACCCTCTGATGTGGGTTATTAGGTATAAGACAAACGTTTCTCACACTGGCATTTAAAATGAAAAATTATTTTTTTAAAAAAATGTTTTTAAATGTGTATTCATTTTTGGAGAGAGAGAGGGAGAGAGTATGAGCAGGGGAGGGGCAGAGAGAAAGGGAGACAGAGAAACTGAAGCAGGCTCCAGGCTTGGAACTGTCAGCATGGAGCCGGATGTGGGGCTCGAACTCACGAATCATGGAGATCATGACCTGAGCCAAAGTCAGATGCTTAACTGACTGAGCCACCAGGTGCCCCCCAAATATTATTAAAGTACTCGAAATTACCAAACATGAATATTACTACAAAGCAGAGCTAAAAAAATTTAATGACGTTTTTAAAAATCATCTGAGGGGGATCCTGGGAAGATGGCGGCATAGGAGGATGCTGGGCTCACTGTGAGTCCTGCTGATCACTTAGATTCCACCTACACCTGCCTAAATAACCCAGAAAACCGCCAGAAGACTAGCAGAACGGAGTCTCCGGAGCCAAGTGCAGACGAGAGGCCCACGGAAGAGGGTAGGAAGGGCAGAGAAGCGGTGCACCCTGCACGGACTAGTGGGAGGGAGCCGGGGCAGAGGGGCGGCCCGCCAGCCAAGCAGAGCCCCCGAGTCTGGCTTGCAAAAGCGGAGGGCCGGACGGAGTGTGTTCAGACAGCAAGCTGGACTTAACATCTGGAAGGTTATAAGCTAACAGCTCTGCTCCGAGAACAGGAGGGCTGGAGAACAACGGGAGGGAGAGTTGTTGAGCCCCTGACGACAGAGCGCAGCTTGGCGGGGAACAAAGGTGCTCGCCAGCGCCATCTCCCTCACCCATCCCCCAGCCAAAATCCCAAAGGGAACCAGTTCCTGCCAGGGAACTTGCTTGCACCGCGCAAACACCCAACACTGTGCTTCTGCAGATCCATCCCTTCAGCGGGTCTGACTCCCTCCCGGTGTCGCAGGGCCCCTCCCACAGCAGATCTCGGAAGGAAAAGCGAGCTGAGCCTGCCCCTCCCGCCCCTGTGCACCCTGCCGATCCACCCCAGCTAATACGCCAGATTCCCAGCACCACAAGCCTGGCAGTGTGCAAGTAGCCCAGATGGGCCACGCCACCCCACAGTGAATCCCGCCCCTAGGAGAGGGGAAGAGAAGGCACACACCAGTCTGACTGTGACCCCAGCAGTGGGCTGGGGGCAGACATCAGGTCTGACTACAGCCCTGCCCACCAACACAAGTTATTCAAGATAGCACAGGGGAAGTGCCCCGCAGTTCCCCACCACTCCAAGGACTATCCACAATGACAAAACAGAAGAATTCCCGTCAAAAAAACCTCCAGGAAATAACAGCAGGTAATGAACTGATCAAAAACGACTTAAATATTATAACAGAAAGTGAATTTAGAATAATAGTCATAAAATTAGTCGCTGGGCTTGAAAACAGTATAAAGGACAGCAGAGAATCTATTGCTACATAGATCAAGGGACTAAGGAACAGCCAGGAGGAGCTAAAAAATGCTATCAGTGAGCTGCAAAATAAAATGAAGACAACTACGGCTCGGATTGAAGAGGCAGAGGAAAGAATAGGTGAACTAGAAGATAAAATTATGGAAAAAGAAGAAGCTGAGAAAAAGAGAGATAAAAAAAATCCAGGAGTATGAGAGGAAAATTAGAGAACTAAGTGATGCACTCAAGAGAAATAATCTACGCATAATTGGGATTCCAGAGGAGGAAGAGAGAGGGAAAGGTGCTGAAGGTGTACTTGAAGAAATCATAGCTGAGAACTTCCCAGATCTGGGGAAGGAAAAAGGCATTGAAATCCAAGAGGCACAGAGATCTCCCTTCAGACATAACTTGAATCGATCTTCTGAACGACATATCATAGTGAAACTGGCAAAATACAAGGGTAAAGAGAAAATTCTGAAAACAGCTAGAGATAAACGTGCTCTAACATATAAAAGGAGACCTATAAGACTCGTGACCAATCTCTCTACTGAAACTTGGCAAGCCAGAAAGGAATGGCAGGAGATCTTCAATGTGATGAACAGAAAAAATATGCAGCCGAGAATCCTTTATCCAGCAAGTCTGTCATTTAGAATAGAAGGAGAGATAAAGGTCTTCCCAAACAAACAAAAACTGAAGGAATGCATCACCACTAAACCAGCCCTACAAGACATCCTAAGGGGCATCCTGTGAGACAAAGTACCAGAGACATCACTACAAGCATGAAACCTACGGACATCACAAGGACTCTAAACCCATATCTTTCTATAATAACACTGAATGTAAATGGACTAAATGCACCAACCAAAAGACATAGGGCATCAGAATGGATAAAAAAACAAGACCTATCTATTTGCTGTCTACAAGAGACTCATTTTAGACCTGAGGACACCTTTAGATTGAGAGTGAGGGGATGGAGAACTATTTATCATGCTACTGGAAGCCAAAAGAAAGCTGGAGTAGCCATACTTATATCAGACAAACTAGACTTTAAATTAAAGGCTGTAACAAGAGATGAAGAAGGGCATTATATAATAATCACAGGGTCTATCCATCAGGAAGAGCTAACAATTATAAATGTCTATGCGCCGAATACAGGAGCCCCCAAATATATAAAACAATTACTCACAAACATAAGCAACCTAATTGATAAGAATGTGGTAATTGCAGGGGACTTTAACACCCCACTTACAGAAATGGATAGATCATCTAGACACACGGTCAATAAAGAAACAAGGGCCCTGAATGATACATTGGATCAGATGGACTTGACAGATATATTTAGAACTCTGCATCCCAAAGCAACAGAATATACTTTCTTCTCGAGTGCACATGGAACATTCTCCAAGATAGATCACATACTGGGTCACAAAACAGCCCTTCATAAGTATACACGAATTGAAATCATACCATGCATACTTTCAGACCACAATGCTATGAAGCTTGAAATCAACCACAGGAAAAAGTCTGGAAAACCTCCAAAAGCATGGAGGTTAAAGAACACCCTACTAAAGAATGAATGGGTCAACCAGGCAATTAGAGAAGAAATTAAAACATATATGGAAACAAACGAAAATGAAAATACAACAATCCAAACGCTTTGGGACGCAGTGAAGGCAGTCCTGAGAGGAAAATACATTGCAATCCAGGCCTGTCTCAAGAAACAAGAAAAATCCCATATACAAAATCTAATAGCACACCTAAAGGAAACAGAAGCAGAACAGCAAAGACAGCCTAAACCCAGCAGAAGAAGAGAAATAATAAAGATCAGAGCAGAAATAAACAATATAGAATCTAAAAAAACTGTAGAGCAGATCAACGAAACCAAGAGTCGGTTTTTTGAAAAAATAAACAAAATTGACAAACCTCTAGCCAGGCTTCTCAAAAAGAAAAGGGTGATGACCCAAATAGATAATATCATGAATGAAAATGGAATTATTACAACCAATCCCTCAGAGACACAAGCAATTATCAGGGAATACTATGAAAAATTATATGCCAACAAACTGGACAACCTGGAAGAAATGGACAAATTCCTAAACACCCACACACTTCCAAAACTCAATCAGGAGGAAATAGAAAGCTTGAACAGACCCATAACCAGTGAAGAAATTGAATCAGTCACCAAAAATCTCCCAACAAATAAGAGTCCAGGACCAGACAGCTTCCCAGGGGACTTCTACCAGATGTTTAAAGCAGAGATAATACCTATCCTTCTCAAGCTATTCCAAAAAATAGAAAGGGAAGGAAAACTTCCAGACTCATTCTATGAAGCCAGTATTATTTTGATTCCTAAACCAGGCAGAGACCCAGTAAAAAAAAGAGAACTACAGGCCAATATCCCTGATGAATATGGATGCAAAAATTCTCAATAAGATACTAGCAAATTGAATTCAACAGCATATAAAAAGAATTATTCACCATGATCAAGTGGGATTCATTCCTGGGATGCAGGGCTGGTTCAACATTCGCAAATCAATCAACGTGATACATCACATTAATAAAAGAAAAGATAAGAACCATATGATCCTGTCAATCGATACAGAAAAGACCTTTGACAAAATTCAGCAACCTTTCTTAATAAAAACCCTTGAGAAAGTCGGGATAGAAGGAACATACTTAAACATCATAAAAGCCATTTATGAAAAGCCCACAGCTAACATCATCCTCAATGGGGAAAAACTGAGAGCTTTTTCCCTGAGATCAGGAACACGACAGCGATGTCCACTCTCACCGCTGTTGTTTAACATAGTGTTGGAAGTTCTAGCATCAGCAATCGGACAACAAAAGGAAATCAAAGGCATCAAAATTGGCATAGATGAAGTTAAGCTTTCACTTTTTGCAGATGACATGATATTATACATGGAAAATCTGATACACTCGACCAAAAGTCTGCTAGAACTGATACATGAATTCAGCAAAGTCGCAGGATACAAAATCAATGTACAGAAATCAGTTGCATTCTTATACACTAACAATGAAGCAACAGAAAGACAAATAAAGACACTGATCCCATTCACAATTGCACCAAGAAGCATAAAATACCTAGGAATAAATCTGACCAAAGATGTAAAAGATCTGTATGCTGAAAAGTATAGAAAGCTTATGAAGGAAATTGAAGAAATATAAAGAAATGGAAAAACATTCCGTGCTCACGGATTGGAAGAATAAATATTGTCAAAATGTCAATACTACCCAAAGCTATCTACACATTCAATGCAATCCCAATCAAAATTACACCAGCATTCTTCTCTTAACTAGAACAAGCAATCCTAAAATTTATATGGAACCACAAAAGGCCCCGAATAGCCAAGGTAATTTTGAAGAAGACCAAAGCAGGAGGCATCACAATCCCAGACTTTAGCCTCTACTACAAAGCTGTCATCATCAAGACAGCATGGTTTTGGCACAAAAACAAACACATAAACCAATGGAATAGAATAGAAACCCCAGAACTAGACCCACAAACGTATGGCCAACTAATCTTTGACAAAGCAGGAAAGAACATCCAATGGAAAAAAGACAGTCTCTTTAACAAATGGTACTGGGAGAACTGAACAGCAACATGCAGAAGATTGAAACTAGACCACTTTCTCACACCATTCACAAAAATAAACTCAAAATGGATTAAGGACCTGAATGTGAGACAGGAAACCATCAAAACCCTAGAGGAGAAAGCAGGAAAAGACCTCTCTGACCTCAGCCGTAGCAATTTCTTACTTGACACATCCCCAAAGGCAAGGGAATTAAAAGCAAAAATGAACTACTGGGACCTTATGAAGATAAAAAGCTTCTGCACAGCAAAGGAAACAACCAACAAAACTAAAAGGCAACCAACGGAATGGGAAAAGACATTTGCAAATGACATATCGGACAAAGGGCTAGTATCCAAAATCTATAGAGAGCTCATCAAACTCTACACCCAAAAGACAAATAACCCAGTGAAGAAACGGGCAGAAAACATGAATAGACACTTCTCTAAAGAAGACATCCAGATGGCCAACAGGCACATGAAAAGATGCTCAATGTCGCTCCTCATCAGGGAAATACAAATCAAAACCACACTCAGATATCACCTCACGCCAGTCAGAGTGGCCAAAATGAACAAATCAGGAGACTACAGATGATGGAGAGGATGTGGAGAAACAGGAACCCTCTTGCACTGTTGGTGGGAATGTAAACTGGTGCAGCCACTCTGGAAAGCAGTGTGGAGGTTCCTCAAAAAATTAAAAATAGACCTACCCTATGACCCAGCAATAGCACTGCTAGGAATTTATCCAACAGATACAGGAGTACTGATGCACAGGGGCACTTGTACCCCAATGTTTATAGCAGCACTCTCAACAATAGCCAAATTATGGAAAGAGCCTAAATGGCCATCAACTGATGAATGGATAAAGAAATTGTGGTTTATATACACAATGGAGTACTACGTGGCAATGAGAAATAATGAAATATGGCCCTTTGTAGCAACATGGATGGAACTGGAGAGTGTGATACTAAGTGAAATAAGCCATACAGAGAAAGACAGATACCTTATGTTTTCACTCTTATGTGAAACTTAACAGAAACCCATGGGGGAGGGGAAGGAAAAAAAAAAGAGGTTAGAGTGGAAGAGAGCCAAAGCATAAGAGACTCTTAAAAACTGAGAAGAAACTGAGGGTTGATGGGGGGTGGGAGGGAGGGGAGGGTGGGTGATGGGTATTGAGGAGGGAACCTTTTGGGATGAGCACTGGGTGTTGTATGGAAACCAATTTGACAATAAACTTCATATATTGAAAAAAAATAAAATAAAATAACATAAAATAAAAAATAAAAATCATCTGAAAATTGGACATCCTCTATTCTCAAGAGTTTAGTCTTTACTTGTCTCTTGTTCTACTTTCTTGTCTATTTCTAAAAGTGTACAGATCACACACATCTTTGATACTTGCCTCTTAAAATATTCTACTTTCCAAATAAAAAGCCAACAAGAGGTGCTTTTCTTCTGAGTCCATGGAGACTAGGATCCCATTTCCAGTTCTATCTGCAGAACTTGACAAAATTTTTCCATGCTGTCAGGAGGGAGGAAGCCTTGGTTCCAAGCACTTAGGAGATGTTCTTTGAAATTTTCCTCTGAGTCTCAATAAATGGAATCCAAGTGATTCCAGAAAGAGTTCTAGGATGAGATCTCAACCACAGAGTTACAGTTTCATCATCCATTCTATCTGTGACCAGTGCAACTCTTTCCATCTTACCTGGCTTCAGCCTACTTATCTGTAAATGTGAAACGGATTCCATGTCCTGACAGATCTCTTCCAACATTACAATTCTAGCCTTGAGTGAACTGTGTCAGTGATGGCCACTTTCTGTAATTCGTCCAGCAGCAAACAGACTGAACAAAATACCATATAATACCAAAGCTACTTACCTATCCAGATACCTAACAAAGAAAACACAGAGAACAAATGTAAGGTGTAGTTTAAAAGGGAGGGCGGCAGTAGCAGGACCATGGCCAAAAGATAACTTCAAAGAAAATGTATTGTAAGTGATGGCACTTGAGGTTAATTAAGAGTGACTAAGAGAAACACTCTTTTTAAAATGTAGGCAATAATTAGTGTATCTTAGAAATCAATAATTCAATGGCATAGTTAATCTTCCTGAAAATAGTATTCAGCAGGGCCTTTTAAAATTTTAAACAGAAATATTACTCTAAGAATGCCTTATTAGATTAAAAAAAAAATAAAGCCATGAGCAAAAGAAGGAAAAAAAATGTGGAAAAAGAAATTTTCAAGTGGTTGACATTCATTCAAATATGTATATTGAATTTCCCTCTCTTGTGCAAATCATTGAACCACAGATATGGGGTTTTACGGAAATGAGATAAAGTTTCAAGGAGCTTACAATCTAGTATAATCCAAGTATGGTAATAGTGAAAATCAAGGCAAGAATAAAATGTTGGCAGTATATGAGCCAAAGAGATCCCTTCTATCTGGGACTTCAAGAACTGATCTATGAAGGCAGTATCATGACGTTGATGAACATGTGGCATTCTAGGGGTGCCTGGGTGGCTCAGTTGGTTAAGTGTCCGACTTCGGCTCAGGTCATGATCTCACGGTTTGTGACTTCAAGCCCCGCATCGGGCTCTGTGCTGACAGCTCAGAGCCTGGAGCCTGCTTTGGATTCTGTGTCTCCCTCTCTCTCTCTGCCCCTCCCCTGCTCATGCTCTGTCTGTGTCTCAAAAATAAATAAAACGTTTTTTAAAATTTAAAAAAAAAAGAAAGAAAGAAAAAGAAAGAAAGAAAGAAAGAAAGAAAGAAAGAAAGAAAGAAAGAAAGAAAGAAAGAAAGAAAGAAAAAGAAAGTAAGTAAGTGGCATTCCAGGGCAAGGGACTAGCATAAAGCAGTGGTTCCCACAGTGTGGCCCCCAAACCAACACCATCCGCATCATATGGGAAATAATTAGAACTACAAATTCTTGGGCTCCAACCCTAAGTTACTGAGTTGACAAGCCTTACAGTCTAAATTTTAATAATCATCCCAGGTGATTCTGATGTGGACTGAGGTTTGAGAATCATAAGTAAAGGTATAATGAGGCAAAACCAATGTTTTCAAACGTTTAACCGTGGATTCACAATGTCAGAATCGTCTAGAATGGATTACAAAAAAAAAAAAAAAAAAAGAAAGAAAAAGAAATGAAAAACACCTTTCAGTTCCATATTGAAGTTCTCAATATGCAGAGAAAACTCTCCAGGTAATATTGCTATGCAGCAAGGTTCGGGAACTACTGAAGTAGTGGAGGCTTAAATGGAAACTTCAGTTGAGGCCAGTTTGCTGACAGCCTTAAATTCAAGGTTGAGGTGTCAGACCTTAGCGGGGAGTCACAAAAAGCCATTTCAGTGTTGGGATTCTTTAACCTTTTTGTTGACATATAACATCCAGGTATAGAAATGTGCACAAATCATACTGGTGCCAACTCAATGAATTACTGCAAAATAGCCAGTATTGAAGATTTTGTGAGCAGATAAGGCAATGCTTCAGAAAGATTTATATGCCATTGGTCAGGAGCCCTGACTTATAGGACGCAGAGATCTGGGCAAAGGTACCAGATTAAAGGTTACTACCACCCGTAAGTGTGATATAGCAAAAGGACAGATAGGATGTTTGTAGAGGATTCAGAGAAGGTGAGCTGGAGGACCTTAAGAGTAGGGAAAATGAGACCAAAAAGTGGTAGACGACTTAACCAAGGTCATACATCTCCCGGGTATATACCTCATCCCCAGTATTTCACACTACACATCAGAAAAGGAGATGGCCAGGATTTTCAAAGAAAGAACTGATGGTACATGGCCAGTAACTCTACAAAGATAATAAAATAGAGAATTCCCAGTTTACTTTGCAATCCATAGGTCTACGTGACTACAGAAATGCTACTACCAGCCAGGACAAATTAAGTCAGAGACCTAGAAAATATCTTTACAACATACAAGAAGGAGTGACCTCAGCTGCTTAGCATTTTGAGACCCAGCAGGGCCAAAGATACTCTTTTTTTTATACCAGCATCTTGTTATGGCCCAACTCTGCATCTAAAACAAAGCAAGTATTTTGCATATAGTACATAAGAGTCTGTTTAAATTACCCAGAAAAGATAATACTGTCTCAGCTGACACTTGTGATTAATTCTAATAAGGACTTGCTTTAGAAGGTTTTTGGCAGAATATTCTAAGCTGACAGTTCACAAAAGACAAGCACTTCGCAGTTTACAACAAATATGGGAACAATAATGACATTGTACCATCTTTCCTCCTTTCCCTGCATCTGCTTAAGAAAAATGTCTGAATAACATTATAGTCTGTCCATATCTCAACATTCTAACAGATTTATGGAAGCAATATAAATGCATTGACACACCCATAAAATGTCTTCCTTTATTATCTATTTGTTTGAAAATCATTAGAAACCTGGCATCAGAAGAGCAATGAATGTATTTTCAATGGTTCCGTTCCCTTTGAAAGCCTTTCAATAGTCTCCTTTCTTATTGGATCTTTTCCTGTGCATGTCAATATTTAAGTTTTAATCAGAGTTTCACAGTGAAAAAAAATGTTAGGCAAACATTTTCACATCACTGTGGTCCAATCATCTTTGCCCCAATCATTGTGCAATAGATGATATGAGCCAATCCCCACAAGCATTTATTCAGCACCAGTTATTTACAGAGCAACTCTACGAAACGCTGGAGTTAATTCCATAGAAAGACAAGACAAAGTTCTTGCTCTCTGAATGTTTACATTCTGTTTAGGGAGACAAAACACGCAAATGAAAACAGTTAAATGATACCGCAAGGCAATGTGGGAATAAGAGAAAAATGGATCAGACAATAGGATTTGCATGGGGTTGAAACAGAAGAAAGAGGGACTGCCATGGAGGCAAAGGCTTGATAAGCACACAGTCTACAAGAAGATGTGTGTGACTTCAGTTTTATATAAAGTTAGCACTACCACGCAATATTGGTTTTGGCTTCCTGGCTACAATCCCCTCTCTTAGACACTTCATTCATTCATCTATCTCCTTCAAAATGTAAATGCTCACACAAAATCATGTTTTAAGAAATCAGAAATATCTGGCATGGGTCTAGGCAAAAATGTGAGTCTGCAAAGTTTGATTCCCTCAATGTTCCCTGTCCCAGATTTGCCTTCCCTCATCTAATTATAAAAAAAAAAAAAAAAAGCATCCCTTGTTGAAGGCTACAATTCCTCATAGATTCAAGGACATAGACTGACAGGAGTTGGGAGCAGTGAAAGGTTCTTCCTAAATTGCAGCATGAAGACAATTGCCCACTCTAACGTTTGCTAAGGTAAGTCTTGGATTTCAGGTAATTATATGCAGGCAGAAGTATTATGGACAGACTGAAATATACTTGTCTTAACAAGGGTGCAACTATTTTAAACGATTGAAGGGCGATATTCTTCAGATTTAAAACTTTTAAAAAATGTTTCATTCCCCTATACTTCATTAAAATACACTAGAGACTTGGAAATCCATTAATTAATTGTAGTGAATTTTTTTTTGATAGCTTTTTTTGCATTCATTTGTCCCCTGACTGCAATCAGTTTTCAGGAGCAGAACACATAATCGTGGCAAAGCCGATCAGTGTATTCTGTATCTGATGATAGTTATTGGTTCAAGGACAGCATATGACCTAAAAGAGTCCAGTTGGAGTGAGTTTTAGGACTGTTCCTAACAGTCTGGGGCAGACTATGTCTTGCTCTAAATATGGAAGGTCCCATGTTTCAGTCTTTTCACTCCCTGAGAGAAGCCTGCAGAAGACTGAAGTTTTGGCTTAGAGCTGTAAAGGGCCAAATAAACTGCAAAAAGAGGTGGAGGCAGTCTTGATCAAATTGGGCCTCAATTATTAAGTCAAATTATTTTACTGTTCAAGGCATTTTTAGTGGGCTTCCCCTTTCCCTGCAACTAAAAACATATGACTAATGAATTCAGTAAATGTTCACTGAGCACATGCTCTGTGCTAGGTTCTAGGATTGCAGCAAGGAATGAGACATAATTTCTGCCCTGAAGTTGCTGATATTCTAGCAGAAAAGTTAAAAAGATAAAAAGACTAAATCAGTAGTGTTTCAGTGAATTAAGAAGGTAAACACTATAATAGGATAATGGAATGCTAAAAAGGAAGGGCATCCATTCCAGCACTGGTTCAATAAAAACAAGTTTAAAAACTTGATATCCAAACGTCAGACTACACCCCATCACTGGTTTATGGATGACCATCTGCCAGTTAGCAGTGTGGCTAGTTGCTTTGCACTCAATGTGACATGCCTGTGGCTTAAATGCTAAATATTAATATTTTCACCCAATATTAGCCCCTTGAAATCACCAACTCATTCCTGCAACAGATTGTCATTTATTGTGTGGCATGAAAGGACACTGCAGTGGACAAAATGCAAAGTACTGACTCTGAGGCCACAACCAGGTAATTTATTTTACCTGTGGTGTGCTTAAGAAGCAATCTCCGAGGACCTGAAAGTCAACAAATTCAGTGAGGCAAAAATTAACTGCTCTTTTAAAAAGCAAAGGTGGTAAAATAGTTGGGTGTTAAAATACATTTCTGTATGACAGAAATGTTCCCTGTGGAGTCACATCCAATACAGGATATGAGAGAGAGTTAAAGATTATAAAGCACTCAAGACAAATGCTGGTTATTGCTATTTTTCCAGAGTGTGCACTTTTACAGTAATCAGAGTTTCAGGAAATACAATTATTTCATGCACTTACCTCTAGGAAAAGATTGTATCTTTAAACTTAGAGCACAATATGAACATGTTAAAGAAGTCTCAATACAAATTAATGTGCTACAATAAAGAACTGTAATACCACTCTTCTTATTTGGATTTGTACAAATATAACCAGTTTGGAGTTTTGCTCCCTTGGTTTTTTTTTTTGTTTGTTTTTTGTTTTTTGTTTTTTTCTTGTCATTGAGAAGGGAATATAATGAGAATCAATGGATTGGCTGACTGAATCTTCTAGTATAACCAGAAAGTGGGGAAGAAAACTAATATTTAGAGGTAATTATCATAGGGTGTTATTAACTATCATGTTGGAATGATTATTCCCATTTTACAGATGATTGAGGAGACTGAGACTAAGCAAGCTGAAATACTTGAACAAATGAATGACTATAAGGCATCTTGCTAGGCAGGATTCTAATTTATCTCATAAATTATTATCATTATTTAGAATTTCTGAATATTAGAATAGCTATAGCTAGGAGACACTTCTACAGCAGAGAAAACTGAATTGTTTTTGAAATGATTCATCATTAGTGATGATACAGACTCTTCTCTCTTTCTCCCCTAAGTATTGAGTCCTCAACCCATCGTTCATAATTTACATTGTAACTTAACTTAAATACTAGGCTCTCAGTAAATGTTGAATAAAGAAGAGCAATATAGGTCAAATCCTAAAGCAAACAACCATTTTTTAAGTGCACAATCTGAAATAGTTAAACAAGTCTTTATTTATAGTTTAAAGGAAGAAAGTTTATGTCTGCACATAGTGCACTGTTAATGTAAGAGTCTAGTTCTGTGAGAGATAGTGAGTAAATCTTCTTAATATGCTACTTAAACATCCCCCAACCTACTTGGAATTTTACCAATAAGCACCATTTATAGACAGAGTTTAAACCTGTCTATCTAAATAAGGGCAACAGAAACATAAATGAACTGAGGACCATAGCAGCACAAGCTAAACAGCCTAGTAAACACTCAACAGGAAGGAAATGTCATCAAAGAAAAAGCCACACATAATCCAATGCCCAATGTACATCTCAAATGCATTCTAGAGAGCTATTTTTCTCAAAATGCATCCCCCCCCAAAATATATAAGAATAAATTTATGATTCCTAGAGGGAAAAAACAGTCATTTATTTGAAGAATATTTACTTGTGACTTCTCTGTGCCAGGGACTGTTGTAGGTACTGTATGGACACCTCTGTTTATACTTTTACTAAGGTATCAGTACGTATAGAACCACAAATTTTCCAGCGTTCTTGATTCGCTTTCTCTCTTGTCCTTCTGCTACAAGCACTGGCCTGCATGCCCTGGAAATTGTTCTGTCCTGAATGCTTCCAATTGAAAGTGTTGCTGGAGATTATCATCTATGCCATTTGGTTGTAGGATGGTTTCTACCTCCATGTGAGCCAAGAGCACTGCTCTGACTCATCACTTCTGTCTGCACTGAGTTCTGCATCTCCTTACAGCCCCTTCACTCTTCTTAGGTTCTCCACTCCAACCGTCCCGTATACTCACTTGATTAGACAGCTTTCTAATTCACAGAGAAAAAAAATATCAAACAGGAACTCTCCCAACTTACCTTTTCAAACTCCATCTCTAAACTTACCTATTACAGATTATTTTCTTACACCCTCTGCTCCTATCTTTCTTATGAAAGACTTCCTCTATATATTAAACATCTCCTTCCTGTACTTTAAGCTGTCCCTTTGCACTGGCTTCTTCCTATCAGCCTGTAAATACATGTAAAACTCCCACACGGGGAAGGAACGCCTGGATGGCTCAGTTGGCTAAGCGTCCAACTCTTGATTTCGGCTCAAGTCATGATCTCTCGGTTCATGAGACTGAACTCCACATCAGGCTCTGTGAGGCAGTGTGGAGCCTGCTTGGGTTTCTCTCTCTCCCTCTCTCTCTCTGGCCCTCCCCCACTCACACGCACACTCCCTCTCTAAAAATACGTAAATAAACTTATTAAAAAAAAACTCTGACTGGAAATAAGTAAGGGAAGGAGGAAGTCAGAAGGAAAAATATAACCCATTATAGATTTGCCCTCGATTCAATGGTCTATCACATCTCACCCCCTTCATCATGACTATCCCTCCAGCTTCTGTTCATCAGCAAAATCTATGGAAGCATAACCTAAATTTTCTATTATCACTTTTTTTACTTTCATTAATCCACAGTTCAGTGTGCATTACTCCCAACAATCCTTCAGCTTTTACTAATCCCAATGCACTAGAGTGCCTTTTGCTGAAATCACCAGAGACTTCATGAATGTCATACTCCATTCCATAGTTTTAGCTCTCACCTTATTTGATCTCTCATCAGCACTTCCTACTTCTCAACCACCACTCCATCCTTGCTTTTCACATGCCAATAAGCTCAAATTGTTGTACTTACAGGTGAACCTGAGGGCCAGTGCCAGTGAGTCATACTAAAGTCTACCAGCCTTGGAAACCACCATGTACAGCATCAGGTCTGGGATCTCACAGCATTGATTCTCCCATTTCCTCAATGACAATAAATAGAAATATAACAGAAGGCAATCTCAACATAACATGTACATTCCCTGCTGGGGTTGACTCTGTTTGAGGAAGCTAAATGATAAATTATTGCAAGAAACTGAAAGATATTATATCATTCAATTCTCTGAATTGAGCACTAAGTGCCTCAAAATTTCTTAGAATCCCCTGTTGCAGTGGTCTTTGCTTCCATGAATAAAATAAGCAATAGACTGAGGCCATGGATGAAGGCCACTGTGACTGGACCCTCAGATTTTGAAAGCTGCTTTCTGATAGGTAGGAGGCTACAGCGTAGAATCACTTTTATGGCCACAGTAATATGTGCAGGATATTGCAGATTGCTGTTACAGGAATAGTGAAATGGGTTCCACAACTCTGAAAGAGCATCCTAATGAGAATTCCTAAGAAGAATTCCTATCAGATGGTCTCATAGACACCTAAAATTTCATATATCCAAATGGAACTCATTATTTCCCTAAACCTGTTCTCCCTTGTTCATCTCAGACTGCTATTAGTGTGGTCATCAGATACTCTGTAGATAAACTACTAATTGTACCTTAATATCCATTCTCCCTCTCTTCCTTTAACAATGAAACTCCCAATTTTTAGCTAGGTTCATGGCCATCCAAAATAAAGGCAACCATTCCCAGCCTTCTTTACTTCTAGAAATATGTGACTAAGTTGTGGCCAACGGAATATGAGGAGACTTCCTGGCCATGCCACTTCTCCCTTTGCTCCTTCCTACTTCATGAATTATGGAGGTAACTCTTGGCAATGAGACCTCTTCAACCACATGGATGGAGTTTTATCACCCTGAGAGAAGGGAGAGAAACCAACAAAAATATATCTACATCCGTAATACCACAGAAGCCCATATTATCTCTAGACTGCTAAATCTGTACTGTTTGGCTGAAAGAGAAATAAATGTATGCATTTTTTCCAATAATTCACAATTAAAAGTATATATACTAAAGGTATACAACATAGAAATTTGATATATGTAGACACTGTGAAATAATCACCACAATCAAGCTAATTAATATATCTATAACCTCATATAGTTTTTATTTTTGTTGTTGTTGTTATGGTGAGAACACTTAAGATTTACCCTCTTAGCAAACATCAGGTATACAATATAGTATTGGTAACTGTATTGTTGTACGTAAGTTCATCTTGCATCACTGAAATTTTATGCACCTTTACCAACATCGTTCCATTTTCCTCCCCCCCAAACCCTGGCAATCACCATTCTATTCTCTACTTCTATGAGCTTGAATATTTTAGTTTTTCATATATAGCAGAGATCATACCAGTATTTGTCTTTCTGCAACTGGCTTATTTTACTTAGCATAATGTCTCCTAGGTTCTTCCACATGGCTCCAAATGGCAGGATTTCCTTCTTTCTTAAGGCTAGAAATTTCAAAGGCACTGTTCCTCAATATAGTTCATCCTCTACCTCTAATCATTTATCAAATCTTACTGATTCTATCATGGAAAAATATCTCAAATTCAATTCCTCTTTTCTAACTGCACAGACCTTGCTCAAACTCTAGATATAAAAGGGTCTGGCTTAGAATTTTCTAAGTCTCGTACCTGATACCCTTTACATTGTGGCCTATTCTCCAACAGCCAGTAACATAATCTTCCTATAAAACAAATCTCTTGATATCACTCTTCTGCATCAAAACTTCTGAAGGTTTCCCAATATGTACCAAATACTATCCTAATCTCTCAGCTTGGCATACACAGATCTTTGAAATCCTTCTCACTTGTTACCATTCCTCACGACATACCACATGCTCCTGCCACACAGAAGTCCCCATTATTTCCATAATTATTACAACCCTCCCTATGCCTTTACTCATAGAGTCTCTTCGGCTGAAATGCCCCTTGCCCTTTCTTCTTAGTCATGAAAACACCTACTTAACCCTTATATCCCATTATAAATGTCTTATCTTCAATGAAGACTCTTCGAAATCTCCCAGTAGTGATTATTGCTCTATTATCTGTGTTCTATTATGTAACAGCAGCAATAAATCATATTTTAATTTACCTGTCTGCGTGTCTGACTCACTATAATTTCTAAAGAAGAGAAAGCATTTCCGACTTACTCTAAATTTCTAAAGAATAGAAAGCATTTCTTATTCATCTTTGTAACTTGGTCACCCTGGCATGTATTGGACAATAATAAATATTTTGGAGTAACTGAATCGATCCTTCAATAGTTCAGTATGTCTGCAAAGATTGATGTAATAAACATAAGGAAGCATCCTACCAGTATAAAAATGTACAGTGTGAGAGCCTTCCCTTACATTCAGATTGGACTCCTCCCATCATACTCTCTCATTCTGGTGATAAAAGGGAAAAGATTAATTGAGACAGTGGCCTAAAAGTCATAAAGCACATGCATGAGCGTTGAAGCCACAGGGCTTGTTTCCAATCCTAACTCTGCCACAAACCGGTAGCATGTCATTCACCGGGCCACATCACTTTACCTTCTCTGTGCTTCAGTTTCCTCATCTGCAGTCAGAATAATAAGTTTTCTTAATCATATGGTATTTGTGAGGATAACATGACTTTAGATTTGTAATAAGTTATAAATATGAAAATAGATAATAAATTTGCATACAATGCAGTTAAAACAGAAACCTCCACACTAAGCACTATAAAAGGGCTAGCTGTTGTTACCATTTCAAAAAGAAAAGCGAAAAGAAAGCTAAGGAGGGCCAGGGTGCCTGGGTGGTTCAGTCAGTTGAGCTTTGAGCGTCCAACCTCAGCTCAGGTCATGATCTTGCGGTTTGTGAGTTTGAGCCCTGCATCGGGCTCTGTGCTGACAGCTCGGAGCCTGAAGCCTGCTTTGGATTCTGTGTCTCCCTCTCTCTGACCTTCCCCCATTCATGCTCTGTCTCTCTCTGTCTCAAAAACATTTTTAAAAAAATTTAAAAAAAGAAAGCTAAAAAGGGTCTTAGGCTACTTGAAGGAACAGCAAAGATGGCTAATTATTTGTATTTTTTTTCTCACTATTATCTGATAGGGATACCTTTCTAAAACTGGGTAATAGTTACAGAAATAATCTATTCAGTTTTAAGGGTTACAGGATGGCTGGCAGAAGTCTGCCACTTTAAGGCCCAGCATATGGAAACCTGTAGAGATACCTGTAAAGATACTGGAAGCCAGAGCCCAATATCTGCTAGATGGATCCTGAACTACACATTCATCCCTATCTAAAGGTAATCTATCACCACGTGTCATGGGATAAACCAGAGTGATCTCCCTGGCCAAATTTCTGTCATTTTCTCTCCAGCTCTGCCATCCAATGGATGCTTTTCTTTTACCTTTCAGTTTACATACTCATTCCCTGATCTATGATGCTTTTTTCCCCCTTCAGAGATAATGCACCCGCTGGTTGCATTTCTGCTAAATTCTCTGGTCTCTGGTCTGATCTCAAGACCTTATCTACATTATGGCTTCCCCCCATCCCTGAACAGCCCATACCCCATTGTCCTACAAAATTCCTGCTTCACAGGTTGGATCTGAAGCTTGGGAAAGCCTTGAAGGTTGCAGGATTAATTAGAGAGAATAGACAGTTAGGAGGGCAGAAGGACTTGCTTTGGAAACTTCAGTCAAACAGAGAATTGAGATGTACTGGGGCAGCGATCAGTACTAGATCAGAAACAGAGACCCAGTACATCAGGAATCCTACGTAGAAAGCTGAAAGAAGATGAGAATGCCCAAGATAAGCTTTACCGATTCTGCCTAGAGCTGGCCTGGGTACTAAATATTTCAACACAAACATCAAAACTCTAGTTTTGCATTCCCTGGGGTAAACTTACACTTAGGCTGCATTACTTTGACCACATGTATTACACATTTGCTTAAGCATCAATGTTTCTAAATATATTCCAACAGCAAGTATGGCTACAAAGGAGAAGAAAATCTGTGATGTTGTGTAGTTTTTCAAAGATCTGACAGGCTTCTTTAATAATTAAAAAGCTGTTCTACCGGCTTAATGGCAAAATATTTCTGCAAATTGACTTTCTATTCACAGTGCAAAAGGACTGGACTTTAAACTGGATAATCACTAATGTGCCTTCCTGCTCTATATTCCTTAAGGTTTGTTCATATTTGGCTCCTTATAAACTAGAGACTAACCAGATTAAAAATTAAAAATTTCTCTCAAGTGTAAATCACAACATTTTATTAGAGAAGGAAACCTGATCTGAGTCTTTTTAAAAATAATAGTTAATATGTTTAAAGAAATAAGAAAAGCTGAGAAAGGTATGAGATATGGAAAGTGATGATAAAAACAAGTGTTTTAAAAAAAACTTTTAATGTTTATTCATTTTTGAAAGACAGAGAGAGACAGAGCACAAGCAGGGGTGGGGCGGAGAGAGAGGGGGACACAGAATCTGAAGCAGGCTCCAGGCTCTGAGCTGTCAGCACAGAGCCCGACACAGGGCTCGAACTCACAAACTCTGAGATCATGACCTGAGCCAAAGTCGAATGCTCAGCCAACTGAGCCACCCAGGCACCCCAAAAACAAGTGTTTTAAAATATTTGAACCAATATATGTCACCACTACCAAAACATTAAATATCCTATCTTGGAATGGTTTTCAGCCTACAAAATTTTGTTTTGTTTTAGACTAATGAAAAATTTGGGGTATGCAAATTGTATTTTAGTAAATGGAATGAGCATTACCTTATAATTCACCTTACTGGTAAGTATACCAAATAAATTGTCCCATAGTAGAATATGCACAAGTCATGCTTAAATCTCACATCTGGATATATAGGCAAAAGAACTGAAATCAGAATCTTGAAGAACCATCTGCATTCCATGTTCATTGCAGCATTATTCACAATAGCCAAGCCAAGGAAACAACCTTAATGTCCACCGGTGGATGAATGGATAAAGAAATTGTGGTATATACATACAATGGAATATTGTTCACCATTAAAAAAGAAGAAAATCTTACCATATGTGACAACATGGATGAAATTCGAGTACATGATCCTAAGTGAAATAAGCCAGTCACAGAAGGATAAATACTGCATATTTCCAATGATATGAGGTATCTAAAATAATAAAACTCATAGAAGCAGAAAAGAATGAAGATTTCCAGGAGCGGGTGGAGAGGAAGGTGTTCAGTGTGTATAAAATTTCAGTTATGGAAGATGACTAGAAGTTCCAGAGATCAGATGTACAATATTATGCCATAGATAATGAGAATGTATCATGCAATGAAAACATTTGCTAAGATGGGCAGATCTCATATTAAGTGTTCTTAACACATAAACAAAAAAGGGCCTGAGTCAACATTGGAGGTATGTTTATTACCTTGATTGTGGCAATAGTTTCATGGGTGTATGAATAGATACAACCTAATTCAAATTGTATACATTAAATATGTACTTTGTATAATATGCAATAAAGCTAATTTTAAACAAATTAATAAAATGTTATGCTTAAAATTGTTATGCAATTTCTAGAGACTAATTAGGCAAGGATATAGTCCTTCAAATATATGTATGCGTTATCACCTAATGATTCCATTTCTACAAATTTATCCTAAAAACGAAGGATATGTTGAAATACTTAGCAGATGTTTAGTTATGAAAAATGTCAATGGTATAATACATAATTGTCACAAATAAAAATTGAAACCATCAAATTCCAAACAATAATGAAATGGTTATTAGATTGGGATACGTCCATAAAAAGAAGACTATTCAACTATTTAAAAAGATACTATAGACTAACACATATATTTTTTAAATGGCCACTTTATCATGAAACAAAAATTTCCACTGACAAAATAGGAGGTAAAATAACATTCTGGAAAAAATGATTTAATTTTCCACAATGTATGTATGTGGCTATGTAACTTACAAAAAAATTAAGCTATTTATAGGAAGATGGCATGATTTTTTATAAAACTGAAAGACAATGGTTACCAGGCATGCATTTCTTCAGTACTTACAGCCTTCCTCATAAATTTATCACATCTGCACCTATCTTGTTCCCACCCTTTCCCTTTCCTTTTCCCTTCTTCTACCTGGTCAGAGATGGGAGGAGGCTTTCTTCTTTGCCAAGCCTAATTCCAACCCAATCTGTCCCCCACATACCCACCTGAAAACTATTATCTTGCTACTAGGTCAAATGTTACATCCTCTGTCAAAGTTTTCTGTTCCTCTCAGGTTAACTTGGACACAGCTTTATCTTACTGCATTTTGAACATACCTGTTTTCTTACTGTATTTCAATTGTTTGCATGTATCAGAAGGCAGAAACTGGAAACTATCTGAGATCAGAAAACATATATTTTCATATTTATATCCTGCCATTCAGGACAGCACCCAATACCCAAAATCTGTTCAGTGACTTTTGAACAAAAGTCATTAAAATTCCTCCTTGAAAATACAACTGAGTAACTCAAGATTCTCTAAAATGTAATCCCATGCATAATGTCTATGCTCGCCAAATCTTATTCAAGTGATTAAAAGTGATATTTTTCGTAGTATCACTGAAAATTACTAACCCTTGAAGATAAAGAATTTGCATATTTATTACCTGCTCTGTATACTGGAGCTTTCAAAACTTCCTGCCTTAGTGGAAGAGACAGGAATAGAAACAAATCATTTCATATCATATGGCTAGGAGTGAACAGGAGCCACTGCAACTTGATATGGGAAAACAGAAGTCAACAATAACATACCTCAGAAATGTCAAGCTTACCCCATAGAGAACAGGTTGAAGAAAGTTGTCACTTTAGATCTTAAATACCATTAACACGGACTAATTGTCATTTCGGGGTTTTTGTATTTCATGTTACATATCACCATCTATCGTGAGCCCAGCAAATGCTCACCAATTTTAGACTAATGATGGACACAGATCTCTACCAGCATATTGCTCTTTGAGTTGAAAAAGTGTTCATCCTTCCATGTTGTTGAATTACAGAACAGAATCGGTGGTTGCACGGGGAAGTAGCCACACCCACCTTGTCTGAGAGACCCTTCACGATTTCATTTTTACCAACAACTGTATTTTCTCTCTCTCCACCCCACCTATCATCTTTACTTTCTGGCAAAGTAATACTGCACATGCAGGCACAAACACACCAACCTGGTTCATGTCTCTGCATCTTCAAAAACAACCATGACCGGGGCACCAGGGTGGCTCAGTCAGTTGGCGTCTGACTTTGGCTCCGGTCATGATCTCACAGTTTGTGAGTTCGAGCCCTGTGTTGGGCTCTATGCTGACAGCTCAGAGCCTGGAGCCTGCTTTGGATTCTGAGTCTCCCTCTCTCTCTGTCCCTCCCCACTTACTTACTTACTTACTTTTCTTTCTTTCTTTCTTTCTTTCTTTCTTTCTTTCTTTCTTTCTTTCTTTCTCTCTCCCTCTCCCTCTCTCCCTCCCTCCCCCCCTCTCAGTAATGAACATTTAAAAAAATTTAAAAAAAACAAAACCTCTGACTTGTATCCCAACAAAATAGCCACCTATGTCCACCCCTTCAGCAGTTAATCACTATTTTCTCTTTGTTACCTCCGTGTATTATATAAGCTTGTCTTGTTTCATTGATTATTAAATCAGTTTTCTCTCCTCCTCTCTATTTGCCTTGAAAGCTGAGAAAGTGTCAATTGCATCCTCTGCTCTCAACGTCTAGTGCTGTATCTAAAATGACTGCTTCATGAGTAGACTGTTTAATCTTTAATTTGAAAATACAAAGACATGCTAAAATACTCTGACTTGCTCTATAGCCTATGAAACTGTAGTAACATGTAATGTTCAGAAATAAATCTGAGAATAAGATTTTATGCAATTTTACTTGGGATCTAAGCTGTGAATTACATATCTTGGTAGCATTACATTTAAATTTTTATTTTACTATTATTTATAGCATAAAATATTTATGATATAACATACCAATCAATAAATATTAAGAATTATTTGATAAAAGGCTACATTTTGATCAAATGAGGAGTCTTTACAAAATAAAACCAGTTTTTTAATCTGCTCAAGTGATCAAAAATATGATTTTTCAAGATGTTGCCATACATCATGCACTTCTAAAGGCTTAAATGCATTGCCTCATTTATCTAACTAGTAACCATCCACGGATTCTATTATTATGCCCATTGACTGCAAGAGATTCAGAGAGATTAAGCCTCCAGTCTGATGCCAAATAACCAGGAGAGTGGTAGAGCTGGGATTTGAACTCAGACTTGTCTGGCCCCAGAGTCCAACCTTTTAGTCACTAGTTATAGGACTAAAATTACACATTGCTCAGAGATTCCCAGAATGCACCAAGTGAGTAAAACTATACATTCAGTGAATATCCAGTGTTGTTAAAGTAAATTTCCCCCTCCGTGAAACAAATCCTTTTAAAACTCAGTGCATTACCTTCATGTTCCTTATTATTTATCCGCCAAACAAATGTAGCTGTCACAGAGCCAATTAGAGTTATGGGAATATGACAAATATTCAAATTATACATATACCTAGCAAAGCAAATACACTTCACATTTGTAATTTGACGGCTTATTTCTTTCATAAACTTTTGTTCGGCATGATAAAAGATGTGCTGAAAATAAATATAAATCATGGAGGAATTTGTTCAATAAGTATTCACTTAATAACTACCACATGTCAGCAACTGGGCTAGAGTATAAAAATCGGTAAGATACATTCTTACCCACAAGGCAATCTCAATCTACTGGGGAGTCCATCTTAGTAGGTACAATGAATTAACGACTGCAATTTAGAGGAATACAAATAAGGAGGTCATGCCAACATATCCTAGGTTTGTGGATAGCACAAGGGACCATTTCCTTGGAAAACATTTTTTATTAATGTCCTAGAAGAGTATATATGCTACCACATGACCCTTAGAATTAAATAGACAACAAAAATATCCCTAGCAATATTTTATGGTCTGAAGCACAATCTGTAACTTATAGTCCGCTTAAAGAAATCAGATAGGGTGAGAGAGAACATACTGTGAACTTCTTATGGTTGTCAAAATCATACACTTACGAGAATAACAACTAAACCACAAAAAGGACAGATACACACGCCAGGCATGTTAGCCAGGAAACAAACCAAATGATGGTGTTTATCATAATCAGTACCACACTGCATTCAACAGTATCTAACATCACAGATGTATTATATTTTGTAAGTATTATATTTTAAGTTTATTTATTTTATCCGTGCTATCAGCGCAGAGCCCAATGCAGGGCTTGATCCCACAGAACAATGAGATCATGACTGAACCAAAATCAAGAGTCAGATGCTTAACCCACTGAGCCACCCAGTTGCCCCACAAAGATTATATTTTAATGATAAATTATTCTTTCCCCCACAATTGGGTTTTCCTTACTGGCATTTATTAAAGAAACACTCCCATTTAAGAAAATGAATAGCTAATTACAAATCATATGAAGTAAAACAATTATCCTACTATATATTGCCTGGTTTCCATTTTGAACTCTAGTCAGGAAGTCCTGGAAAACATGTCCTCTAACCTTCAGTCCATGTGTGCAAAGTGTTCCTTCTCCTCCTCATTTTCTTCTCCTTATTTCTCTTCTCCTCATTTCTTTTACTGCTTTACTTGCCTGTTGTCGTCTATGTGTTTTATGCCTGGTGCAGCCTGATCTGGCACTTTAGTGCCCTAAAACCCAATAGTGAACTTACTCCGGTTGGGGAACATTCCTTCCAAGTAAATATCCAGGCTGTTCTGCCAGATGTTCAACTAACAAAATCAATTACTCTACAGTATTTCTGTCCAGTCTTGCCGCCGGCAGACCATTATTGTACACAAGGATTTTTGACAAGTCAGTGGAAACTGGTTAAAATAATTGGGCACGTTTATTTAAGCACTGGAAGAAAGGCTATTTTTTTTTCTTTCTTCTTAGCAAAGATAGATGATTAGAGAAGATGATTATAAAATTCTGTGTGGCTGTTCTCTTTTACATGACAATATTTTCAATAGTGTATACCAGCTACTCCCTCCCACCCCCTCTTCCCCTGTGAGCAATAGAAATGATTAAATAAAATGTCTGCAATTGTAAATGTGTGAAACAATACCCATAATTCCTCTTCTCAAAAACAAAATTTACTAGCATCTTTTTATTGTTGTTCCAACAGCAAGGGGACTTACTAAGATTTTCCTTTTATGAATTTGTTAGTCATTGGCATTAAGGACATCTGCTGAAAATGAGAAGAGATAAAAATTATGTAAAATTTGTTAAAAAATTAGTAACTAAACATGCAACAGATGCTGTGCCAGTATATATGTAAGTTTCGTGTCCTCAAGCTTACAAAGGTAGAAGAATCATGTGTCGTTACAGAGAAGGTAAAATATTGAGAAAAGAGCATTAAGACATTAGACAATTTAAACAAGCTATAAATGCCTAATTTCTATTCCTCCTGCCCCAAATACTCCCTCCCCGCAAAAAAAAAAAAAAAAAAAAAAAAAAAAAAAAAAAAAAATCACACATACAAAAATACCTTTTGGCTTTGGCTTTTTGGGAGAGAGAAAGAGAGGGGAAAAGAGAGATGGGGAAGAGATTAGGAAAGAGGGAAAGGAAGGCAAGGGAAAGGGGGAGAGAGACAGATTGAGAGAGAGAAGTTAATGTGTTAGAATAAAATATAATCAGCTTTCTACTGTTTAAAACCTAAGGGATAAAAATATACACACATGCATACTCCACAGAGTAATGAGTGTTAATAGCATTGGTGTAACCCTGGCATTCCTTTTCAACAGATCCATTACTTTTAAAACTATAATCATTTCTAGACACCCAAGGGCGATTTGGGTTTCTCTTTTCTCTCAGAGGCCCAGTCTTGTCTGAAAGCTGGCTTCCATCCTCTTTGCAGGCTGGAAAAAAGCAGGGCTGTTTGCATGGCACCGCACCAAGCCCTTTAACTCAGAGACTCAGGCCATTTAGAAGCTCAGTTTTTACCACCTCCATCTGCTACCCAGGGAAGAACTAGATCCCAATTGTGTAGGCCACTGAGAAAAAGGGTATTTGTAGAATTCCTCTGGCATTTCCTGAGCCCTCTGGGCTTTCCATTCAAATGTCAGCATTTTCTTTTCATTCAATAGGCTTTGCTACACAACACATAACACTGTATAAAATAGTCTGATAAAAGGAGAACAAATTCACAATACCCAGTATATGGGCAACCTGGCTAATCAACTGCCAGAGGAAATCACTCAGCCAAAATATTTAGAGGAATTTAGAAAAGTGTAGCAATTTAGCATTTGTAAATAAGCACAACATATGTTCTAGCACCAATCAAGATATCAGACCAAAGACTAGAACAACTGTTAGGCTCCAGGGCAAAATCTGATTATCTTCATTAAGGAAGGTCAGAAAATAAATCAGCCCTTAAGGCTATATTACAAAAGACATTGGGTGGGCATGGTGAGAAAGGGAAAGGATAGGGAGATACTTCAATTAAAATTTTAGAGTAACACAAAAGGAATCTGTTGATTCAGCTATAATAATATTTACATGAGATCAAAGAGTGACCACTCTCTCACTCCAAACCTTGTTCAAAATTCTCCAGATATAACATCTATCTACAACAACAGAACATTCTGAAAACGATCTATTACCTCTCTGGGGCTGCTTTAGAGCAGACACATTATGCAGCAAGTCCTAGGCAGCATTAGAAAGTCTTTCTCTGGGTGACCTTCAGTCAGAGTGTGGACAGTGCCCCATCTGCCCCCAGCCAGCCTCCAGTCCCATGTTGACTTTCACTAAGCTTCCTAATGACAGGCAGCAGCTGGCCTTCAGTTTTCTGATCAGAAAACCTGGGAGGAAAGCCCAATGAGCTAGGCAGGATCCAAAGCTGGTTTTAGAGCCAGACACCATGCAAAGCACCTGCAGAGCCTGCCCAACAAGAGGCCCAGAATGTCTACTTTCTAACAACAACACAGCAATCTACCACTGAATCTTATTTCAGAAGACATGCTTCCACAGAATGAAAAATGTATATCGTAATTCACAAAACATCTCAGAAATTTGTAACATTCCTTTTATGTTACTAAAAATTGGGGAGACTTTCTTATTAGTATTAATATCAAGTATGATGGTGTATTTATATGCATATGAATACATTTCAATACATACAAACACACACATACATATAGAAATAGACATATAACACACACACATAAATCCAAGCTCATATATATATTTTTTTAAATATATTTTTTATTTTATATTTAAATAATATATTTTTATATAGGATTTCCTCCTGGTGCACTCAGTTTTAGATATGCAAACCTAGAATAATTTGCTATATGTTTAAATGGTTTTGAAATCAACTGACACATTTGGATATGACTAATCAAATTGTTATGTGTAAGGCTTCCTGATCACTCAATTTATCTACACTGGATGCTTCGAAAAGCTAGTAATTCTCTAAGCATCAGCTTCTTCCATCCGTGTAGACTTTAATACTATTGACTATATATTTTATACATCTTCCTGGAATATCTTCAACTTCGGAGTTGGCACAAAATAATTAAAGGAGGAACATCACAAGTATTTCCCATGCTGTAAAGTTTCCCACAGGAAATAATCCTAAAAACCTACAGAGGAAATCTGGTGGATAAGACTTATCCCATTGTCCACAAGAGTTAATAAAATAGACAAATATCTTCCAAAGTGCTTGAGATGGATGAAAGTAACAGATTTCTAAATTAATAACCACTTTCCTTTTAAGAAATAAGGTTTCAAATAGAAAATAATTCACTGAGGGACTTTGTTAAGAAGACAGTGATTTAAATGAGCAGCGAGCATCATACAACGGGACTTACATGGCCTGTCACCCTTATTATCACAACCACCTAACGAGGTGGATATTACTAAGCCCCCCTCTTCCAGATGAATAAACTGAGGCTAAAGGAGCTGCGACCACATGGAAAAGATGCAGTAATCTTGACACTCACATCCAGATCTGTAGGACTCTACAACAGGTTGTTAATCACTGCAAAATCTGTCTATTCACAAGTTCCATCTAAGCTTCTATATATAAAACCTTGATGATCAATCTCCATAAATGAGCACACTGATGTGAATAATTAAAACCACAAGTGTGAGGTCTTAACTTCATTCCTCCTGCTGAGGAATCTATTGTTGGGTCTTCTCATCTTAATCATGGAGGTCCCAAGCAAAAGGAAGGCCAGGAGCTTACCCTATCACTGTCGAACCATCCATGGTCCTGTCCTCCAGTTTTGCAGGTCCTGCCATCAGTTGACCTAAAATGCCAGATGCAGATTTGGGTACACAACCTCTTCTGGTAATTCCAATAACTGCCCTATAGTTAATGTTTTCTTCTCCATAGAGCTTTAAGTTTGTTTTAATCTTGTATCACTCAGGAATTATAGTAGCCAATAAATCTAATCTTTACTAAATGCTTAGTCTTTTTCCAAGTTTATGTGAATTATCTTTCTGAATGTCCTCAGCAACCATTTGAGGAAAGGCTATTACTGTCCCTATTTTGTAGATGAGGACGCGGAAGCATGAAGAGATTAAGCCACCTCATCAGGTTGATGCAGCTAGGAAAGAGCATAACCGGTGTTCACGCTCAGCCTGTCAGACTCCAAAGCCTGTGCCTTAACCTCTATTCTTTGTAAAACATACGTAGTAGATGACTAAATTCAGGGTCAGTTTAAGATGTCCTCTATTGTGGTTCTTCATACAGTTTCTGTGTAAAAAAAATAAACTGGGTAAGCCTTCAGCAAAGGACTTTATATGTGTTGATGGTAAACTTCAAACTCATCAACTATGTCAAAACTCTATTCTCCAAAGTCCACTGACCTCTTTGTCAGGGACAGGGTTTTGTGGCTCTTCTCAGTGACCTGTGGACAATTATCCTCTTCCATAATTATGGGACTTCAGCAGCAGCAATCCCTCAACACCCTACACACTATTCAACTAAGAGTCACAAGAGTCCAAAAAATAGGAACAAAATTAAGTTCTCACCATGAGAACACTGGCACATGACTTCAAGAAGAGTATAATTTTCATTTTCGTTTGAACTACGACCCCCATATAAGTTAATACTTTTATATCTTAAGGGAGCAGAGTTTTGTAACATACGATATTTCTCTGATTATAAATTTACCTGTCATTTTCGGATATTCCCAACTGGACAACTACAGAGTGTATGTATGCGTATGTGTCTGTGCAGTATGTATGATATCTGTAAAATGTACTTTCTGGACAATACAGTAAACACCCCCATACCACACACACTCAAATATTCTGTTGATCCAAGCATGGAGAAATATTATTTGCAAATTTTAAGAGAGTATACTTTTGCAGATTTCTTTTTTCTATGAGGATATTCAATGTATTTGTTGGAACTCCTAATGTCACTTTTGCCATCTATACAATAAAGATAATAAAAGTGATTTAAATAGAGCATCCACATTTTCCTTATTGAAGATGATGCTTGCTGACTAGTAGTCTCTAAGCAGACTATGTTCTGGAAAGGGGAACTAACATTACAAACCCATTTTTACAGATGAAGAAAGGTGAATCTCACTACCGTTAAGTCGCTGAACTAAATTCACAGATCTGCTAAGTGAGAGAGCCAGGATTTGAACTATTATCTGCCTCTTGTCAAGGCTGATGCTTTTCCTACTATTTCATGCCACTCAGACCTTTCTACAGGGGAAAAATTATAAAAAGTTTCTTCCTAAAGCAATCTTTCTTTCAGTTTTTAGATATTTTATCTCCAGCCTCCTGGTAACCTGGGCTACTTGATTTTGATGGGGCTTGATGCTCCTACACCACCTTGAGACACTCAGATTCCTGGATGCTGGGCTGTCTTTACCTTAAAGCGCTGGAGTATCCCCCACATGGACAGTGTCTTTAGCTTGCTCCTACCAATCACCTCTAAGCTTTACTTTGTCGTACGCAATTCTAACTTGTAGCCCAATTTCCACCTCTTCTGCTTAGTGTCCAGAGAGCCAACTACACTCCATTCCAAAAGGGATTTAAAATTTGGAATTTGTTATAGTCGGCTCTCCGGACATTGAGAAGATGAGGAGAGATTTAAAATTTGGAGGGGCGCACCTGGGTGGCTCAGTTGGTTAAGCGTCAGACTTCGACTCACTCATGATCTCACGATTTATCATTTCCAGTCCAGCGACGGGCTCTGTGCTGACAGCTCAGAGCCTGGAGCCAGCTTTGGATTCTACGCCTCCCTCTCTCTCTCTCTCTGACCCTCCCCTGCTTGCTCGCGCTTGCTCGCTCTCTCTCTCTCTCTCTCTCAAAAATAAATAAACATTAGGGGCACCTGGGTGGCTCAGTCGGTTAAGCGTCCAACTTCGGCTCAGGTCGTGATCTCGCAGTCCGTGAGTTCGAGCCCCGCGTCGGGCTCTGTGCTGACAGCTCAGAACCTGGAGCCTGCTTCTGATTCTGTGTCTCCCTCTCTCTCTGACCCTCCCCCCATTCATGCTCTGTCTCTCTCTGTCTCAAAAGTAAATAAACGTTAAAAAAATTTTAAAAATAAATAAATAAACATTAATTTTTTTTAATTTATAAAATTTGGAAAAAAAATTTTAAGTATCAAAGTTACTTAATTTTGTTTTTCTCATCAAACAGAAAACAATGCTGTGTTAAATCATAATTTTTATTTTATTGATAATACCTATTTTGGAACAGCACTGCCTGAAACACAAATTTAACTAATGATGACCTTTGCTGACTAGGTAATATTTTACTTGGTCAGGTTTTAGTAAAATTTCTGTCCAAGAGGAGCTTAGGAAACATATGGCTCTGTTGATCTTATCTTTTGGCAAGAACACAATAAAATATATATGGCCGATTGAACTACAATATAAATGGACACAATCGTGATGTTAAATCATTTGCTAAAATGATAAAGACGACTATGCATGTATTTTTGCAAGTACTTTAAGATTCTTTTTGACCTCAGTACTTTTGCCTGGATGCTAATTTGTTGCCTGACAACCTTATCATGTCCTAAGATTTGAAACCATATTCAATTCCCCCCCGGGGTCATGGAAAGCATTTTTGGAAAGTCTTCATGTTGGTTCAGTACTGAAAGTTTACTGTCAAATAATTTATTATGGATACTAACTTGTGATAATTCACATTTTTTCTGTATGTAGAATACAAAACTGATTATCCCACTCATTGCTCAATGTATATTGCTTCTTAAGGTAAGGTGCTTTGAAGCAATCCATCTAAGCAAAAATAAACAAGATAAACAGTTCAAAGATAAACTTGGTAATTGGTCTGACTTTTAAGATCTTTGCAAACACTTTATTCTACTAAATTTATGGCAAGCAAAAAGGTTATTGACCCCTTTATCATTGTTCCTTTATCGTGGAACAACAGTGGCTTCCCATTCCAATTTTATGCACTAAAAAGAAGAAAAAATGCCTCCATTACTGCTCTTGTTCCTCTGACAAGAAGTCTAACTCTTGGATTCCCCTAACTTCTTATTCTATGTTACATTCTAACCAGGACAATATTTCAGTAGAAATATTCAACAGAACTTTCTGTAATTATGTAAATATACTTTGTAGTAGGGTAGCCACTAGTCACAAGCAATGACTGAGCACTTGAAATATGGCTAGTGCAACTGAAGAACTGAATTCTTTATTTAATTTTTATTAATTTAAATTGTAATAGTTACAATGGTTAGTGGATACTGCACCAGCAAGCACAGACAGAGCATTCAAATAATTTTTAAGCTCTAGTTTCTATTGTGTAGTAGCTGCTCTAACTTACTTTCTCTTAGAATAATCCTAAATTTGTATCAGGTGCTCTCTAAGACTTTTAGAAAAAACTAAACACTTCAGTTAATCAACATTCTATTAGAATTAAGTTCCTCTCCACAAAAGCCTATTTTTAATTATGTTTGTAAACAAGAGTATGAAAAGCCCATTATCTCTGAAAAAACAAAACAAAACAAAAACAAAACTGCACTAATGGACTCCCAGTCTTTTTGAATACTGGAAAGAAACTAACCATATAAAACAAGCATAAAAAGGGATAATTATATTTTCTTATCCAGGAAAGTGCTCTCCTAACTGCCGAAAATAAAATCCTTCTTCAAGGAGAGATATTAATACTTTTGGCCAGATGATATTATAAGAATTTACAGAATAGACTTCATGTACAAGGAGCTGGTGGCCAATATAAATTATAATATTACAGGAAGTTTTGAGAATGGACATGCTTAATACTACAGAGGTAAGTAAATCAACAAACCTATTAACTTGTGTACTTTATATAGTAGCATGGCTAATTAAAGAGTATTTTAATTTAGTTTTTCAAATTTGTGTTTTCTCTTCCTTAGCAAGTGAACTGCTGGAAATTACCTTGGAGTCATTGAAACCGACTCCATCTAGGGTCCAAGGAAGTTCTACTAGAACCCAACTACCCAGCTAAAGAGTGCATAATCAAGCAAATTGTGTTTGTTGGTAGGAAAGGAAAATGGTAGCTGATGTCTACAGGTAACTGCCTAGAGAGGAAAGACCCTGGAAACAGATCTGATGCAGGGTCCCGGTGCTGGCTGACACCTGGGAGGTGAGTTTGAATGTGACCTGAAAAGGAGGAACGTCAAATACTACAGCTACAGTAGCAAAAGCACAGTCCAGCTTGGCCCTAGGAAGCAGGATCATATTCTGTCAAAAAACATCCTGAACCACCAAGAGGCAGGCATTACCAGTTAGGCAATGAAGAAACACCTGTCAGCACCATCTGGCAGTAAAACACAAAGCCATAGACTGATGAGACTGGGGTTTATCTCTACTTGGGTGGGTAAGGAGGAGTGCCCCTACCCTCCTCCACTTTCAACTGTGCCATCAGAATTCTCGAATACTACTTAGAAGTTGGTAACTAGTGTCTGTGATAGTATGATAGATAAGGGCATTTATAATCATTTCAAAACTTAAATAAAATTTGACTATCCTTTTGCCCTATGTTTGTGAGTAAAAACAATCAAACCTTAAATATTAACTAATGTTAGCCTTAATTTTTGATACTGCTTGGAGATTGTCCAAATATCACATAAGTACCTGTATTACCAGTTTTCAGCAATTTTAAATCCTAAAGATGCCATCTCTTTTGCTTACAAAATATCGTGGATTAACTCATAAACAAATAGCTAGATGATTTGGAATGAAAGTTGTTCAACTTTTAAACCTATCATTTCTTTCATCTTCAAGAGCTAGAAGGCTTCAGAGAGTTAGTAGAAAATAAAGGAACTGCACAGAGAGTCATGCTTTGAAAATTCCACTCTTCCTTCAGAGAAATAAAGATACAAGGGTGTTTAGGCAAATAATACTCAGAAGCATTTACTGACCCAAAAGCTCTTGTCGTGAGTTAAAGTTTTCCTATTTTCTTATTTAACAATATACTAGCCTGAGAGCAATACAGGGATTTATATCTTTCTTCTTTAGCTTTTTATCAAAAATTGTACCCCAATTTGATAAGTACTCATATAGACTTTTCTTCTTTGTTCCACAGCAACAGTTCTTGAGTTTGTATCACATGCAAGGTTTCCCACACAATGTTGACCAAGACAGACAGTGTCCCTAACCTAATAGAGGCAGATTATAAACAAGCAAGCCATTAAGTGGGTAAGAAGGAAATATTGAAAGGATTACTAGAAAGAAAATCAACAGAACACAGTGATGGAGTGGATGGGAAAGCACTTTCTGGAGGAAATTACATTAATACCCTATGCCTGAATGATGAGAAGTCATTCATGCAAAAAATAGAGCAATGAGTACTTTAGGCAGAAAGAGCTGTCAATGCCAAGGCCTGAGAGTGAGAAAACCCTTGACTGTTCAAAGAACTTACTGACAGATCACCAACACACCTTGGACAGAATGAGGGAGAGAAAAGGTGGCAGAGGATGACTTTGGGGGAAAAATGGAAATATTATGCAGCGCCCTATGGGCCACGTTAAGGAGTTCAGACTGTACTCAAAATGCACCAGAAGGTCACTGGAGGGTTATTAGGAAGGTAAGTGATTAATCTAGATGTGTTAAAAAGAAAATCATGGCTATACCCATGGATATTCTTAGTATCGTATATTTAGCTGGAACACGAATTTAGCACCTGATAAGGATATGAAAGACATTTCTAAAATGGTAAGTATTACAGAAACATAAAGGCACATTTTTATTTAACGTTATTTTGTACTTTTCCCCCCAAAGCAATGTGGAAATCACTGCATCGGTTCATGATTCTATGAAAATATTTTACAAAGCAAAGCAGATTAAGACATTATGTTGTTTTTCAAGTTTAACCCTAAATCCTTTCCCAGTGTTAATTAGAGAATAACAAGCACATACAAGGTGTTGTTTATCTGTTATTTGCAAGCATTACAATTTGCCAAGACCAGCAACTGTTAAAAGATACAAGCCCTTCTTACCGAGACAGCATGAAGTAAAACTACTACATTGCACCTAACAATATTGTTTAATCAAGCAGCCAGTAAGAGTTTCAGAGGAAACACCTAATTTTAATAAAAACTATAAAGTATAAAGTTAACTATCAGCAGCAAAAAGTGGAAAGTATTCAGGTGAATTCATGTGGTTTCAGTCACATTCTTGCCTCAGAACTAAACGTGCCCATTTGGATTAATACCTTAGAGCCATTAGCATGTGTGAAAACAACAACATTAGGAAAATGTCATAACTGTAGCTGTTGAAAGATATTTATCAAAGTAGAAAGTCAGAAGGGCCATTTGTATAAAACACTATCCTCATCTTCATTTTGCATCAGATAAATCAAACACACTATAAATTAGATCCAAAGATGGGTAGACAACCTGTTTTTTTAATATTCTCTCAAAAATGATGTAGATATGGCTTACAATGGCTAGCAGGCGTATGTCTGGGACAGACCCCACTTCCCATTCATTTCCACCCTGGTAAGCAGATTCTGAATGTGAATGTGGTCCAACAGAACATCCTGCCTCACTACAGGAGAGCTCGGTGGCTTACATACCTGCGTGTACTCACATGTGTCATTGGCACAGCCAGGGGACCAGGTAGCCAAGCTTTGTGGGTTAGCTGGTGGCTGATGGGCTGGCAAAACTGAGAAGCTGAGAGGGAGTGTGGCCCCACCTGTGTAGACTGGCAATAATTTTTCTCCATGTAGTCTATCAAATTTAAATATGACCTGTGTCCCTTACAACATATTTTCCTAACAATTAAATGAAGCTTCCTAATGTGACTTAATGAAATCAGTCACCTTTAATAAGATAGATGGAGAACCTTGAGTGCAACTTCCCAAACGTGACAAGCCTAACGTGACTAAACCAGGTTAACTGCAGTTCCCAAATCTGGACCCTCATTTTTCACATCTTTTCAAAGTCATTTGGGAGTAGCTCTCGAAAAACATCTGCTTAAAGAAAGTGTATCATACTCACACCCACCTAGAATAAAATTTAACATGAAAACAAAAAGTCTTCATAGATTTATATTTTTCAAACAGATTTTTAACAACCTATTAATAAGTTACATGTTTTTGAGGCACCTGGGTGGCTCAGTCAGTTAAGCGTCCGACTTCAGCTCAGGGTATGATCTCACAGTTCATGAGTTCAAATCCCACATTAGGCTCTCTGCTGTCAGCACAGAGCCTGATTCTGATCCTCTGCCCCCCCCACCCCCAGCCTCTCCCCGGCTTGTGCTGGCTTTCTCTCTCTCTCTCAAAAATAAACATTTCAAAAATCTTTAAAAAATAAAATAAAAATAAATCACTGAGCAAAATAAAAAGATGCAACCGGTGAGTTCTCTCATCTGAGACAAGTTCATTGCTAAAATGGACATAAAATTACTGGACCTACAATTCCACTGAGTTGCGAGGGTGGACAGAAACACAAGTAAAAGTTCTTTGCAAACTACAGATTGCTTGCTATTCAGATATTAGTTAGGAGCCTAACCCACTTTTTTATGCAAAAAGGAGGTGATAGATACAAATGGATACATCCATTCATTAGTAATGCAGTTAACCAAGTAAATTGTATTACTGTTGCCTACCACAGAGAACTAGTAGGCACTCCATAAATACACAAATACACACTGAAGATCGCAAAATATCTCTTAAATCTGTGGTTGATTCTTTGATAATTTCCACCATCAAACAAAATATTATGCTACAATGCAATATATAGTAAAACAAAGAGCAACGTTACTAACCTGAATCCACTAACCTCCATCTCTGTCTCTGAAACAATGACTTCTCAAAACCTGATGAGTTATCAAAACCTGGAAGATAGCAAGCAATATGTAGAACCTTCTACGTACACTGTAGAAGTATATCCATTGGGCACTAAGGAACCACTTTACCATTATGCAAAAATGCTCATAAGAAATTGCTTCTAAACAAGCAATGTAACATTGAACATTTTTAATGGATTTTTAACAAGTACATGCTCTGCTGTAATATGTGTCAAGAAACATTTATAAAGAATAATTTATTCCAGGGGCTCCTGCGTGGCTCAGTCAGTTAAGGATCCGACTTCGGCTCAGGTCATGATCTCACAGTTCATAGGTTCCAGCCCTGCATCGGGCTCTATGCTGACAGCTCAGAGCCTGGAGCCTGCTTTGGATTCTGTGTCTCCTCTCTCTCTCTCTCTCTCTCTCTCTCTCTCTCTCTCTCTGCCCCTCCCCTGCTCGTGCTCTCTCTCAAAAATAAACATTTAAAAAAAAGAATTAAAAAAAGCATTTATTCCATGAAATATGAAAAATTGGTCATAAAGAATGATTCTAAAAACGAGAAAAAGGTATTTATTTTTACCGTATTAATGCTTGGAATGGACATCTCCAGATTCAAATTAAAGCACAATAACTGTGCGTGTCTATGAAACATACAAATGATTGAATATACCGAACTTAGTTTTAAGTCAAGGAAAATCAATACATATGGGGATGGATCCTCTAAATGAGTTTTAAGTCAGTTGTTGAAAATTGTGAGTGCATTTCCTATATATATCATGTAAGAAACACTGCTTAGGACCCAGGCCAATTGGAAAAACTACCTAGTGCAGCTGAAAGACTAATAAAATAGCAGTCCTTAGTCTCCCTCTAAAAACCTCTAAGCTCCCTTGATCCCCAAGTTACACAGAGGAGGAGAATCAAGCTCAAGGAAGTAAAGCACAGAAACTATACATATGCTACTAGAATGTTAATACCTTGATGGCAAACATCACTTATTAATATATTTGCCCATGTTGTCTTATATGTATCTTCAAACATACAGAAAAGTTTAAACAATTTTACAGTAAACACCTTTATACATACCACTAGTTGGTATGTATGGTTAACATTTTACCATGTTTGCTTCATCACATATCTTCATTATATACAGTTTTACGGGGCGCCTGGGTGGCTCAGTCGGTTAAGCGGCCGACTTCAGCTCAGGTCATGATCTCGCAGTCAGTGAGTTCAAGCCCCGCGTCGGGCTCTGTGCTGACAGCTCAGAGCCTGGAGCCTGTTTCAGATTCTGTGTCTCCCTCTCTCTGACCCTCCCCCGTTCATGCTCTGTCTCTCTCTGTCTCAAAAATAAATAAACGTTGAAAAAAATTTATATACATTTTTACACTCTCAATCTCACATTGGTAATGAAAGAAATAAAGTCTGCATCAACTGAGAATTTTCCTCATGTTCAATGTTCTTTATATCCTCTTGAAAACAGAAACAAAACTCATCCTAAATATTTAGGATTTAGAAAATACTTTTTTATTTAAAATGTACCATGAGCTAAGGATAACTCTGTATTTATCAATATGTCATGGCCAGAAAATATTTCGGTTTATCAAACTTGTCATCCTAAGAAAATTAAAGCCTTTGAACTCACAGACGTCTTTTCTGACTGGCTCTAGGGTTGAACTCTAGTCACACGTAGTTAACCTGATATCCATACTTTCAGATGAAATTCCCTCGGTACCAACTATCCTCAGACTCTCTCCAGAAAACAGGCAAACTAAGCCTTGGACTCACATGAACTACTAACACCAAGTTTAATATAAGTCAAGAAACAATGCTCAGACCTACCACCCATCTTAAGCTCTAGTGCATAATCCAGGATTGGTTGGTTCCACTTCGGTGTTTTTGGGAGCAGGGAGGGAGAGTTTGTTCCCACTCCCTAATAAAGAAGCCCTTCACATTTTGGGAAGCCTAATGTTATGAGTGCTTAAATTGTTAAACACAGATGGTAGAGAGAAGTCTAAAATGAATTGCTGTGATTACAACTAACCAGGAAGTCATTCAGGACCAGCATTTCCGGACCTCATAGGAAGTCAAGTGATGAGAAGGGAGGAACACTTGTGCCCATTAACTCATATTCTGGCCTATGCACACGGGAAAATAAACCATGCCCAACTCTTTAGTTCACCCCAAAAGCTACCAATTATTGAGTGTTTTGTAGGTACAAGGCATTGCTCCAAATGCTTTATATATAATTGTTTTAAATATTCTCATTTTATAAAATAACACAAATGAGAAAACTAGGAGAGGACAGAGTTGAGTAATTTCAGTAAGTGCCAGAAATCAAATCCAAGCATCTTATTCTAGATCCTTTGCTTTTCACTGTTTATTACACTACTTTTTACTAGATCCTCCCAAAGACATTGCTAGCCTGATGGGTGAGGTCATGAGTGAAATATTGGGCCAAGTTTTATTATTGGGCAGTGTTTCTTTCTACTAAAGGTAAGATCATGGGCATCATCACTTCTTTCTTTTCCACTGTATTGCTCATCTGTGATAAACTCCCCCCACACGGTCCTCCTCTTTGGGTAGGTTCTCTGTCCATCTTCATCCACACAACTAACATAGTTAGTATTTTCAGGTCAGTTCACTGGAGCAGTGATCCAAGTTTTGAGGGTAGTAGGAAACCCACATTTGGCTTCTGGAACTGAAGCACCATAGCATCTAAGAGAAGATCTACTTTTAGGAGAGTTTGGGAGCATTTACATGCATGCTTTTTCATAAAGCTAGTTCTTTGTTCCCACTTAGACATTGTTTTGTGTATATTTAGTTTCCCCAGCAAGGAACCCTAAAGGAAAAGAGGAGTGAATAGGAAGATTTCATATAAAAACCCATGCCAAACAATAGATTCAGTAAATGTCTCATAATTGTGTTTTGGTTTTTAGTGAATAGGTTGAAGAAGGCAAGAGATGGGGAAAGGAGCTCACAGCTCCTTCAACAACTTCTTAGGACAATTTGTGCTGTAGAGGCTGTTGACAATGGGGTGGCAGTGGGAGGTGGCAGCAGCTGTCCTGTGAGTGGGTCATCTCTTAATTGAGTGTTTATAAGTCAGGGCCAGCCATATTGTACAAGTGAGGGCCAGCACACCACCATTATCTGGGTGTGCACTTAGGATATCCAAAAATAAATTAGGAATAAATAAACGAGATAGAAGAATTCCTGAAAAATTTAAATTCCAAATAACTGTGTTAACTTAGAGTCCAACACTAGCTGATGGAAACAAATACACCGTATTGGTCCAGAACCTCAGATACAGAATGTCTTAGTTTAGGCTTCTGCCAGAGTAGAACCTGAAAGAATGATTCAAGTGCAAGTAGTTAACTTAGCTGATGATGCCAGGAAATACTGGGAGAGAAGTCGGGAAGGGAGATAGGAATCAGAACACAGAAAATAAAGGGCATCTTACTCCAAGAGTGGGTAACTAAAGCTTAATCAAATAATCCAGTGAAGAAATGGGCAGAAAACATGAATAGACACTTCTCTAAAGAAGACATCCGGATGGCCAACAGGCACATGAAAAGATGCTCAATGCTGCTCCTCATCAGGAAAATACAAATCAAAACCACACTCAGATATCACCTCACGCCAGTCAGAGTGGCCAAAATGAACAAATAAGGAGACTATAGATGCTGGAGAGGATGTGGAGAAACGGGAACCCTCTTGCACTGTTGGTGGGAATGTAAACTGGTGCAGCCACTCTGGAAAACAGTGTGGAGGTTCTTCAAAAAATTAAAAATAGACCTACCCTATGACCCAGCAGAACTGCTAGGAATTTACCCAAGGGATACAGGAGTACTGATGCATAGCGGCACTTGTACCCCAATGTTTATAGCAGCACCTTCAACAATAGCCAAATTATGGAAAGAGCCTAAATGTCCATCAACTGATGAATGGATAAAGAAATTGTGGTTTATATACACAAAGGAGTACTACGTGGCAATGAGAAAGAATGAAATCTGGTCCTTTGTAGCAACGTGGATGGAACTGGAGAGTGTTATGCTAAGTGAAATAAGCCATACAGAGAAAGACAGATACCATATGTTTTCACCCTTATGTGGATCCTGAGAAACTTAACAGGAACCCATGGGGGAGGGGAAGGAAAAAAAAAGAGAGAGGTTAGAGTGGGAGAGAGCCAAAGCATAAGAGACTCTTAAAAACTGAGAACAAACTGAGGGCTGATGGGGGGTGGGAGGGAGGGGAGGGTGGTGATGGGTATTGAAGAGGGCATCTTTTGGGATGAGCACTGGGTGTTGTATGGAAACCAACTTGACAATAAATTTCATATATTAAAAAAAAAAGAAAGAAAAATGAGATACCAAAAAAAAAAAAAAAAAAAGAAAGAAAAGAAAAAAGAAATCTTGCCATTTGCAACTACGTGGATGGAACTAGAGGGTATTATGCTAAGCGAAATTAGTCAGAGAAAGAAAAATATCATGTGACTTCACTCATATGAGGACTTTAAGATACAAAACAGATGAACATAAGGGAAGCAAAAAGAACACAAAACCAGGGAGGGGGACAAAACAGAAGAGACTCATAAATCTGGAGAACAAACAGAGGGTTATGGGAGGGGAGAGGGGATGGGCTAAATAGGTAAGGGGCACTAAGGAATTTACTCTTGAAATTATTGTTTCACTATATGCTCACTAACTTGGATGTAAATTAAAAATAAATAAATACAATATGTTAAAAAAAAAAAAGCTTAGTCCCACTGAGAAGCTCTCAGGCATGATCTCTAGGGCAGTGCTTCTCCAATACTGCTGTGCATTAATAAACCACCTGGATATCTTGTTCAAATGCACATTCTGATTCAGTAGTTCTGGTGTGGGGCCTGAGACTCCGCATTTCTTATACATTTCTGATTAGAATACTGTTACTGTTCCTCAGAACATACTTCGAAGACTTGATGATTTTCTGCTTATTTCTCATAAAAATTGCCCAACTTTGCATATAAAACTGACAGAATTTCTTATGTCCGGTGCTTTTAGAACATATCATTAAATCTGCTTTGCTTCATGTAACTCTTATCCCAGGCATTTGTGTATTCACTGAATATCATGTCTGGGAGACATCTGGTCAGTCCCCATGTACGAAAAAAACAAAAAATGCTGCCACCCTGTCCTCGTGTTATTAAATCAGATGGCTCTGCTCACCAGCAAGGAGCCTGCTGTACAAGACACAAACGAGACAAGTCATTGCACTCCCCGTATCATCCCACTCCCAGCTCATGGCATCCCACTCTGACTCTTCTCTGTTTACACATGTTCTTGCTTCCCACTCCATTCTGGTGCCAACGTGTACTCTGATTTCATGATTAATCTCAAATCTTTGACCCGTGGAAATGAGCAAGTCCCCCCCCCGCCCCCGATTTTGATGTTCAGCACTTTTTAATGGTATTTTTATGTGCATTTATAGGTTTGTTGTCCATGTGGCTACCCCAGGGTAAGCTTTGTAGAATTCTCAGTCTACCCTTTTATAATTACCTGGAACCTCGAAGGAGGCAAGTGGACACAGGTGAACTATTGGTTTAGAATGACTGTGCTATGAGGTGCTTGGGGGGCTCAGTCTGTTAAGAGTCAGACTTCAACTCAGGACATGATCTCACACTTCATGAGTTCGAGCTCCGCGTCGGGCTCTGTGCTGACAGCTCAGAGCCTGGGGCCTGCTTCAGATTCTGTGCCTCCCCCTCTCTCTGTCCCTCCCCCACTCACGCTCTGTCTCTGTCTCTCAAAAATGAACAAACGTGGGGTGCCTGAGTGGCTCAGTCGGTTAAGCGTCTGACTTCAGCTCAGGTCATGATCTCGCGGTCCGTGAGTTCGAGCCCCACATCAGGCTCTGTGCTGACAGCACAGAGCCTGGAACCTGTTTCATATTCTGTGTCTCCCTCTCTCTGACCCTCCCCTGTTCATGCTCTGTCTCTCCCTGTCTCAAAAATAAATTTAAAAAACGTTAAAAAAATTTTTTTAAATAAATAAATAAATAAACGTTAAAAAAAAATTAAAAAAATGAACATTAAAAACTTTAAAAAAATAAAATTAAATTAAAAAATAAAATGACTGTGCTATGTTCAAAAGTATTTATTCATATGGTCAAATGGAGGAAAGTCTCAATCCTTTCAGGAACATAATTTTAAAGAGAAACTGACAATGATATGATTGGCCATTCAAAACAGGTCACACAATATTATAATATCTGCTTTAAAAAGTTGTATGTGTATGTATACACACACTAGATATAAACACATAAAAATATAATAATATATGTATTGAAAGGTAAGAGCAAGTCGGTCTATTGATATATTCCAAGTTTTTTGTATTGCATGTGGTCACATTTTTCCAATATATTTTAGATGAAAAAATTAGTTTCAGTCATTCCTTTATGGAATGATAAAAGCCAGAATTCACATGTTAATACCAAAATAGAAAAAAGTATTTAAGAATAAACAGGAATTAAAACTTACTAAACTTTATATCTTAGTAATAATTATTATCATTGAGAACATAATTAAGGACAAGTAATAACCAAACAACAACATGTAATTTTGCCTTCAAAATGCTCAAAATGTGTATCACACCACTCAAGTATCATCCATCCATCTTGGGCCTGTTGTATCTGTTTATTCTTATGAATGCAGTCATTCATTATGCATTATGCATTATGTAATGCAGTCATTACACCTGTTGACATCTAAAATTCACCAATCAGGAAACAGAACATGGTCTAGTTTAGAACCAAGGAGCAGAACCATTAAGCATGGTATACAATATTCACTTTTATCTATTACCAATTCTTCCTGTTAGCACAAATACTGTTTACACTGAAAACGTATGTGGTCAGGACCAAAAAGGCAAGTGGCCATATAAACTTTCAGGAGAGGTCTATTTGAGGACCACCTATGATATGATAGAAGGAGCTTTAAAAGAAGTTTTATCCAAGTTCACATCTGAGAGAGAAGTTTCTAGAATCACTGCTCAGCGGAAAAAGAGCCCACCTTATCTAATTCATTCTTAGAGAACTCCAGGTAAAGTGGCTGGGAGACAGCTGTTTGCAGCAGCTTTTTTAAGACCCACAACAGGGGGGCGCCTGGGTGGCTCAGTCGGTTAAGCGTCCGACTTCAGCTCAGGTCATGATCTCTCAGTCTGTGGGTTCGAGCCCCGCATCGGGCTCTGTGCTGACAGCTCAGAGCCTGGAGCCTGCTTCCGATTCTGTGTTTCCCTCTCTCTCTGCCCCTCCCCTGCTCATGCTCTGTCTCTCTCTGTCGCAAAAAAAAAAAAAAAAAAAAAAAAAAAAATTAAAAAAAAAAAAAAAAAAAGACACACAACAGGGGCAGAAATTAGGGGCAGTATCACAGAATGCCACAATTCCAGTACCAGTTTCTTTGTGAACGTGGCCTTCATATTTGTGTCTCCACATGGATTCCAGATTTATATAAGATCATTGCCGAATACCTGCTCAATGAATTTCAAAAATTAAAAATTTGGCTAATCAGCAACCAGATGACTCATCAATTTTGTTGAAACCCACAGATAATCGATTCATATTAGCAAGTCATGCTTCACATTGGATGATTAATAAATGATGTGACTTTGTTTCAGAAACCTCGTGCTCGCTTACGGACCTTTTAACGTATCTCAGACATACTAACAAAAAAGAAGTCAGGCAGATTTGTGAAAATAAAGCACCATGTAATGAGTCCATCCTTCAAGAAGATCAAAGAATGAATGAAAAGCCTAGATCTATTCTAAGCCTTCTCTAGTGACTTATCTTCATATTTTCTCTTAAGAACACAGGTTTTTAATCAGCTTCCAACATCAACAATTTCAAGTAGTTCTCAACACCTGTGAGGGTAATCACAATCAGCACACTAAAAGAAAAATAGTAAATGAAAAATTAGGCTAGATTTAAACTGATAAATTATTTTTGCTCTATAAAGCACTGGTAATCATTGTGAGCAAGGTTTTCAGTAAAATTATTGGAGTAGCCTAACGTAGTTGTCTGCAGTTATGAACCTGGACCACACTCTTCTGTTTGATGTCAACTGAAAAACAAAACTAGTCTATAGGGAGAGACACTGATGAAGCCCTCAATGGCACTTGCAGATGATGCTTTTTCTAACCCCTATCTAAACTTGATTTTAAGTCCACAACATCACTGGAATTGCCCTTCAAATAGCAAGCTTTGTCCATATCAGCATCCCCTTTTCTATTAATTAATACAATCATTTCTCTCATTTTACATGACTTTCCACATCTCAGACTCCCATTCACTACACTCAGATTGTGTTACTTTTGAAATAATTGCCATCTCTTAAGAAGACATGATGTGTTAGAATTTATCTCGAGCTTTTTGCAAGGCAGTGTGAAAATAATGCTGACTAATATGTAAAAGATATGATTTTAGGCAGTAAAATAATAGGACATCAATCTTAGACATTTCCATAAATGTAAATATCTCTGCATATATTCAGTAATACTCTTCATCCCTTTCTGCTTCAGAGAACAGAAAAACAAAGTTATTCCAACAGGTCACTAAATATTTATTGCATTTCATTGCCATAATTTCAAAATGTGTGTCCCTGTTACCCTTTTCAGCACAACCTAGCAAACTGTTGACTATGACAAATGCTTTGTTTTAATACACAAAATATTCATGGACCAATAAAGCAGTGTCCCAGGGCTGTCTGAACTGCAAACTGCTGCAGTTGAGTGACAGTAAAACCTACTGAGCTCTGCTTTTCAGTTCAAGTTCACAGTTAATTAAATAGAAGCGACGTTTGTACCTATTGGGCTTTCACTGTTCCACGGGCTTCTGCAGAAAGAATCCCACAAAGCAATAAAATTAGTGGAAAGCAATATCCCGAACTCACTGGCACAAGGAGCAAACATGGGTCAAAAGGTCAAGTTTTCAAAAATAAAACACCTCATTATGGGCATTCAGGAGCTTTGAGATGCCAGGATCATTTTCCCATCTGGGACATTCCAGAAAGAGAATGCCAAGTGCAGGATAATGGGCCAATGCTAACTGACCATTCTACTGATAAAAATCACGGGAATCAAAAAGAGAATTGAATTCCACCTACCCCTACACTAATCCAGGTTGAGTTGAGATTCTTAGAAGTATTCTCAGCTCCTATAAGATCCACATCTCTGGTTTATCCATAATGAAGAGTTCTTCAGATAGGACTTGTAGATATGATACCTTTTAACTTTATCTATGTTTTCCAGATTTAGTCAGGTGATGGGGCATTATTTTAAAGAAGCCTAAGGAGTCACACACATTTTGAAAGCTTTAATTTTGAATAATGGTATATATATTATTTTATTTTATGTATATTTTTGTATATTGTATATACATATATATCGTATATATACTTTTGAGTAACTTGTCATTAATTTTACAGGACCAAATTTCTTAAGGAGAGACGGAAAAGGTAAAACCACCTTTCATCTTTATAGAAAGACACTTTCTTCATGAACTGGAAAGGACCAAGCATGCTCCTGGTATAGTAAGCACTCCATAAGTTACCTCTTCCCTGACATTCCCTACTCACCAGAGTCGCACACATACGAACTCATGTGCCCAGTATCCTAACGGTTTCTATTTGGAAGTAGAGCACACTAAGTACAAATTCAAACATTTTAAATCAAGAACAAAAGCCAGTGGGGTGCCTGGGTAGCTCAGTGGGTTAAGTGTCTGACTCTTGATTTTGGCTCAGTTCAGGATCTCACAGTTCATTAGATCGAGTCCCACATTGGGTTCTGCACTCACAGCATGGAGCCTGCTTGGGATTCTCTCTCCCCCTTTCTGTCCTCCCCCAAAATAAATGAAGAAAAAAAAGAACAAAAATCTAACGAGTTATTTGTAGACTGAACAAAAAAATCAGCGGGGCAGTATTCAAAATAAGAGCCTATATTGAAGTCAGTTCCACGTGTCTTGCTTTAAATATCTACCGCAGGCCACAAACACTGTGAGAAGAACACATTTTTTCAGTAGTATCAAAAAGATGCTTCACCTCTGGATTAAGTCACGAGTTGGAATAAATGTATTTTATTTCACTGTTGTGAAACACTGTGCCTGTTAAATTAATTCATCACAAAGGACTACAAACACTCGAAGTAATTGCATGAATGATTTTATAATCTCTGTTGGCAATTGTGTGGTGGCAGGGCTGTGCCCAGAGTTTAGTCTGCGAAGATTTATGATGTTACGTTTCATTTTTCTCCTCAATGCAAACTCAAAAACCTGTCATTGAGACTAGGGGTTCCTGCTGACACTTCAATCTGAATCTTAAGTCCTTATCAATTAATCGATCAACATCTGAATTTCTAGCTGACTCAATGTGAATGCTCACACAAATCGGACACCCAGGAAATCATTAGTATCCCATTTTCTGTCTTGATAATGCTCACTGAAAATGTTCATGCCTCCTCCCATCTCCCTACCGACTAGAAGGCTACAGTTGAATAGGGATCCTCTTGTCCCACACTACCACACTGGTCTTTTTAATTTTCCCACAGAGCCATGGCTCTCCATAGTTTGCCTAAACTCTATTACTATTATTTATGAGCTGAACAGTCCTTTGTGAACTGGCCTGGGAAACTAAGCCTCATTAGAGACCATTGTTTAAAGTTTCATACAAGGAATTTTCAGAATTACTTGAAGAATTCATTCCATTCTTCAGTTTGCAATCCTTTCTGTGTTTGCAGAAAGAATCTCTTATTCAGGAAAGAAAATGATAGCACCCGCAAGGGTGCTTTTCTTTCCCGCCAGAAAAGCAGGACTTCCTCCAAAAGTCAGATTTCTGTATTATTAACCACTTACCTATTACTTGCTTCCCTCTTAACCAATCTAATACAGTAAGCAAATTACCCATCATAGTTAAGGACATTAAAAAAAAAATGTAGATAGAGGGGCGCCTGGGTGGCTCAGTCAACTGAGCGTCCGACTTCAGCTCAGGTCATGATCTCACAGTTCCTGAGTTTGAGCCCCCGCGTTGGGCTCTGTGCCCATAGCTCAGAGCACCTGGAGCCTGCGTATGCTGTGCCTCCCTCTTTCTCTGCCCCTCTCCCGCTTGCACTCTCTGCAAACATTGAAAAAAAATTTTAAATAAATAAAAATTATAGATAGAGAAAAATGATAAAACAGCCCCTCCGTAGTTAAGAAATTTCAGAGCGTGGTTTAGATGGAAATTAATCTTGCCATCTATTTGGAATAACACCCTTAGTATCAGCGGAAGAAAAAAATGCTGACCACTTGAAACACCAACAACATTCTTGGTAACACACTTATTTGTGCAGAAATTTATATCCACATTGAAGTCGAAATTGACTCTAGGCATCTTGGATTTTATGCTACTTAGTATTTCCAAGACTTACTTATACTGCAGGCAAACCCAATGAATGAACCAGTTGGGCATAAATAATCCATCCATTTCTGCCCAGATTGATGCACAGCAATCACTGTAGCCCCTCTTCTAGTGGCACTAGTCAAAACGTCAGAACAAATTAACAAGCTATTGTCTACATGGCCTCTTCGAAACTTCCTACCTCCAAAACTGCAAAAGAGCTAGTTGTCTCCTGGGAGTACAAAAGGACTAGTCAACAAATTTCTAAGACAGATGTAAACACAAACTTTAATCATGCCCTTAGATCCAGTTGTAACTAAAAATATCCTTTCTATTATCTCATTATTCCTTGATTTCGTGACTTAGCCACTGGGTCCCCACACACCTCTCCTATACTAATGGAATCAATGAAAGCACCACAAAAGACAATATATTTTATTAAGACTGGGATTTCTCTCCTGGTACCATCTTTGACCCTTCTAGTAAGTACTCTCTGGATGATTCTCACTATAGCACAGCAGTTTAGCAGATAAGAATTTCTAAGAAGGTAGAAAAATGAGGTTTAAGTGCAAACCTCAGCATTGAATTCCCAGCTTCTCACTCAGAACCTCTCTAACCCCATTTAAAAATAAATATTAGCACAGCACTATTTTGATATTTTCCATTAGTTCCTTTGACATCACACATGAAGAGTCAAACCAAAGCTCACAGCTTCCTCATGACTCTCTTTCCAGGCCAGCTGTAAAAATGAGAAGGCTTAAGTTGATGTGCCCCAAGGACATGAAATCGGAGAATTTCAAATGCCAACTACACCTTCTATTGGCAGCAAGGCAGGTGTTCTCTTTTAGGAGTGCTCTAACTTGCTCCATTACTCTAGCAATGCCCCATGACTCATACCTAATCCTGGATCTCAGAAAACTGTTCCACGAGGTCAGGCCAGCAGGTCACTAGAACACAGTCAAGAGTGAGAGAACACCACAGAATCCTTTGCCAACCTATTGGATGGATGAATTCAGAAGATTTCAGAAACAAAACCACCAACTGGTAATGAGATCCAGGCCCAAAGCTATACATGGCTATATGGAGGGATTTATTTCCATGAAATAGTATGTTATTTTATCTCTTAAACCACATTCATTTGCAATTCAGAAAATTCTCGCTAAGCATAAACAAAAAGGACGAAGCAAAAAGAAATGTATTGCATTACCTTCTTCTGATCTTCTAGCTTGTGACTCACTGGATTCTTCCCATGTCTGCTCATCTCTGAAGAGACATCCATCACAGTGGGTTCTTGCTTTTCAAAATGGAATCTCTTCAAATAGGCAGCAACCTAATCCAAGATGCAATCACCAGGAAAACACCGGCATGCCACATTTCCCATCACACACTGTCTCCGAACTTCCTCAACTCCAAGGAGTGATTAAAAAGTCCATTTATTGAATGGAAAAGATGAATTTTGCAATGTACTCCCAGGACTTTCCAAATCAGCATATCGTTTTTAAATGTTGATGTCTCAAAAAGCAAAATATTCATCCAGGAATTTTAACTCCAACTGCTATCTTTTTCTTTCTTCACAGTTTTCCATTTTAATAAATAATTACACAGTTCCCCTTAACCTGTGATTAAAAAAAAAAGTACACAGTTAATTCTCACCCCTGTAATTTACAGTATAATTAATGAAAAATTACCTAAAATGTGCAATTTAGAAAAACAATGTAGGCATGGATTATATTTCACATAAAAGCAATAGCTGGTGAAAGGCATTATTCTTTCCAGGCCATTTCTTTAAAGGCCATTCTGGCCTTTAAAATACCAATTCCAACCTGACTCAAAGCAGAATATTAAAACTAGGGATTCACAGCACATCAAAGCTAAAAGTCAATAGGGAATACATATACACTCATCAAACATGCGTATATGCTCCATGGATCCACTCATTAATTTCAGTATTCACAGAACTAAAGAATTTAAAACGAGCCCAATATACTTAGACATGATGTTAGACTGACAGTTCTCATAAATAACTTAAATTTCAAAATGAATTTATAAAGTTGTTATTATTACTCTATTTTAAGATGAGGAGACTGAGATGGTAAGCAAATTTTTTAAGTCTAGTAAGTAGCAACAGGACTAGAATTAGAATTCAGATAACTTTGGAGACGCTGCCTGGTAGCTGAGGCACACATTCGTGGAAGACGTTTATTTCCCCTGAAAATTATATCTTTATAGTTTTATAATTCAAAAAATAAAAATAAAAAAAGCTTAGATATGAGGATTGTTTTCTGCTACAGAACACCTCCCTTGGTACAACAAAAAAGACCAGTGTTTACTTTTCATTAAAAGAACCTGAAAAGGAAACTGGAAGGAACAAATGGGAAGGTGAGAGGAAAACCAAGAGTGTGTTTAATCCTGGAAGCCAACTGAGATTTTATTAAATGGTGCCTGGGAGTGCCGGAAGATGGCGGCGTAGGAGGACACGGGGCTCACAGCGCGTCCTGCCGATCACTTAGATTCCACCTACACCTGCCTAAAGAACCCAGAAAACCGCCAGAGGATTAGCAGAAGGGTGTCTCAGGAGTCAAGCGCAGACTAGAGGCCCACGGAAGAGGGTAGGAAGGGCGGCGAGGCGGTGCGCGCTCCACGGACTGGCGGGAGGGAGCCGGGGCGGAGGGGCGGCTCGCCGGCCAAGCAGAGCCCCCGAGTCGGGCTGGCAAAAGCGGAGGGGCCGGACGGACTGTGTTCCGACAGCAAGCGCGACTTAGCGTCTGGGAGGTCATAAGTTAACAGCTCTGCTCGGAAAGCGGGAAGGCTGGAGGACAAAGGGAGGGAGAGCTGCTGAGCCCCCGGACGGCAGAGCTCAGCTTGGCGGGGAACAAAGGCGCCAGCGCCATCTCCCCCGCCCATCCCCCAGCCAAAATCCCAAAGGGAACCAGTTCCTGCCAGGGAACTTGCTCGCTCCGCGCAAACACCCAACTCTGTGCTTCTGCGGAGCCAAACCTCCGGCAGCGGATCTGACTCCCTCCCGCTGCCACAGGGCCCCTCCTGAAGTGGATCACCTAAGGAGAAGCGAGCTAAGCCTGCCCCTCCAGCCCCCGTGCACCTTGCCTACCCACCCCAGCTAATACGCCAGATCCCCAGCAACACAAGCCTGGCAGTGTGCAAATAGCCCAGACGGGACACGCCACCCCACAGTGAATCCCGCCCCTAGGAGAGGGGAAGAGAAGGCACACACCGGTCTGACTGTGGCCCCAGCAGTGGGCTGGGGGCAGACATCAGGTCAGACTGCGGCCCCGCCCACCAACTCCAGTTATACACCACAGCACAGGGGAAGTGCACTGCAGGTCCTCACCACGCCAGGGACTCTCCAAAATGAACAAACGGAAGAATTCCCCTCAGAAGAATCTCCAGGAAATAACAACAGCTAATGAACTGATCAAAAAGGATTTAAATAATATAACAGAAAGTGAATTTAGAATAATAGTCATAAAATTAATCGCTGGGCTTGAAAACAGTATACAGGACAGCAGAGAATCTCTTGCCACAAAGATCGAGGGACTAAGGAACAGTCACGAGGAGTTGAAAAACGCTTTAAACGAATTGCAAAACAAAATGGAATCCACGATGGCTCGGCTTGAAGAGGCAGAGGAGAGAATAGGTGAACTAGAAGATAAAGTTATGGAGAAAGAGGAAGCTGAAAGAAAGAGAGATAAAAAAATCCAGGAGTATGAGGGGAAAATTAGAGAACTAAGTGATACACTAAAAAAAAATAATATACGCATAATTGGTATCCCAGAGGAGGAAGAGAGAGGGAAGGGTGCTGAAGGGGTACTTGAACAAATTATAGCTGAGAACTTCCCTGAACTGGGGAAGGAAAAAGGCATTGAAATCCAAGAGGCACAGAGAACTCCCTTCAGATGTAACTTGAATCGATCTTCTGCACGACATATCATAGTGAAACTGGCAAAATACAAGGATAAAGAGAAAATTCTGAAGGCAGCAAGGGATAAACGTGCCCTCACATATAAAGGGAGACCTATAAGACTCGTGACTGATCTCTCCTTTGAAACTTGGCAGGCCAGAAAGGCTTGGCACGATATCTACAGTGTGCTAAACAGAAAAAATATGCAGCCGAGAATCCTTTATCCAGCAAGTCTGTCATTTAGAATAGAAGGAGAGATAAAGGTCTTCCCAAACAAACAAAAACTGAAGGAATTTGTCACCACGAAACCAGCCCTACAAGAGATCCTAAGGGGGATCCTGTGAGACAAAGTACCAGAGACATCACTACAAGCATAAAACATACAGACATCACAATGACTCTAAACCCATATCTTTCTATAATAACACTGAATGTAAATGGATTAAATGCGCCAACTAAAAGATATAGGGTATCAGAATGGATAAAAAAACAAGACCCATCTATTTGCTGTCTACAAGAGACTCATTTTAGATCTGAGGACACCTTTAGATTGAGAGTGAGGGGATGGAGAACTATTTATCATGCTCCTGGAAGCCAAAAGAAAGCTGGAGTAGCCATACTTATATCAGACAAACTAGACTTTAAATTAAAGGCTGTAACAAGAGATGAAGAAGGGCATTATATAATAATCACAGGGTCTATCCACCAGGAAGAGCTAACTATTATAAATGTCTATGCGCCAAATACCCGAGCCCCCAGATATATAAAACAATTACTCATAAACATAAGCAACCTTATTGATAAGAATGTGGTCATTGCAGGGGACTTTAACACTCCACTTACAGAAATGGATAGATCATCTAGACACACGGTCAATAAAGAAACAAGGGCCCTGAATGATACATTGGATCAGATGGACTTGACAGATATATTTAGAACTCTGCATCCCAAAGCAACAGAATATACTTTCTTCTCGAGTGCACATGGAACATTCTCCAAGATAGATCATATACTGGGTCACAAAACAGCCCTTCATAAGTTTACAAGAATTGAAATTATACCATGCATACTTTCAGACCACAATGCTATGAAGCTTGAAATCAACCACAGGAAAAAGTCTGGAAAACCTCCAAAAGCATGGAGGTTAAAGAACACCCTACTAACGAATGAGTGGGTCAACCAGGCAATTAGAGAAGAAATTAAAACATATATGGAAACAAACGAAAATGAAAATACAACAATCCAAACGCTCTGGGATGCAGCGAAGGCAGTCCTGAGAGGAAAATACATTGCAATCCAGGCCTATCTCAAGAAACAAGAAAAATCCCAAATACAAAATCTAACAGCACACCTAAAGGAAATAGAAGCAGAACAGCAAAGGCAGCCTAAACCCAGCAGAAGAAGAGAAATAATAAAGATCAGAGCAGAAATAAACAATATAGAATCTAAAAAAACTGTAGAGCAGATCAACGAAACCAAGAGTTGGTTTTTTGAAAAAATAAACAAAATTGACAAACCTCTAGCCAGGCTTCTCAAAAAGAAAAGGGAGAGGACCCAAATAGATAAAATCATGAATGAAAATGGAATGATTACAACCAATCCCTCAGAGATACAAACAATTATCAGGGAATACTATGAAAAATTATATGCCAGCAAATTGGACAACCTGGAAGAAATGGACAAATTCCTAAACACCCACACTCTTCCAAAACTCAATCAGGAGGAAATAGAAAGCTTGAACAGACCCATAACCAGCGAAGAAATTGAATCGGTTATCAAAAATCTCCCAACAAATAAGAGTCCAGGACCAGATGGCTTCCCAGGGGAGTTCTACCAGACATTTAAAGCAGAGATAATACCTATCCTTCTCAAGCTATTCCAAGAAATAGAAAGGGAAGGAAAACTTCCAGACTCATTCTATGAAGCCAGTATTACTTTGATTCCTAAACCAGACAGAGACCCAGTAAAAAAAGAGAACTACAGGCCAATATCCCTGATGAATATGGATGCAAAAATTCTTAATAAGATACTAGCAAATCGAATTCAACAGCATATAAAAAGAATTATTCACCATGATCAAGTGGGATTCATTCCTGGGATGCAGGGCTGGTTCAACATTCGCAAATCGATCAACGTGATACATCACATTAACAAAAAAAAAGAGAAGAACCATATGATCCTGTCAATCGATGCAGAAAAGGCCTTTGACAAAATCCAGCACCCTTTCTTAATAAAAACCCTTGAGAAAGTCGGGATAGAAGGAACATACTTAAAGATCATAAAGGCCGTTTATGAAAAGCCCACAGCTAACATCATCCTCAACGGGGAAAAACTGAGAGCTTTTTCCCTGAGATCAGGAACACGACAGGGATGCCCACTGTCACCGCTGCTGTTTAATATAGTGCTGGAAGTTCTAGCATCAGCAATCAGACAACAAAAGGAAATCAAAGGCATCAAAATTGGCAAAGATGAAGTCAAGCTTTCGCTTTTTGCAGATGACATGATATTATACATGGAAAATCCGATAGACTCCACCAAAAGTCTGCTAGAACTGATACATGAATTCAGCAAAGTTGCAGGATACAAAATCAATGTGCAGAAATCAGTTGCATTCTTATACACTAACAATGAAGCAACAGAAAGACAAATGAAGAAACTGATCCCATTCACAATTGCACCAAGAAGCATAAAATACCTAGGAATAAATCTAACCAAAGATATAAAAGATCTGTATGCTGAAAACTATAGAAAGCTTATGCAGGTAATTGAAGAAGATATAAAGAAATGGAAAGACATTCCCTGCTCATGGATTGGAAGAATAAATATTGTCAAAATATCAATACTACCCAAAGCTATATACACATTCAATGCAATCCCAATCAAAATTGCATCAGCATTCTTCTCGAAACTAGAACAAGCAATCCTAAAATTCATATGGAACCACAAAAGGCCCCGAATAGCCAAAGTAATTTTGAAGAAGAAGACCAAAGCAGGAGGCATCACAATCCCAGACTTTAGCCTCTACTACAAAGCTGTCATCATCAAGACAGCATGGTATTGGCATAAAAACAGACACATAGACCAATGGAATAGAATAGAAACCCCAGAACTAGACCCACAAACGTATGGCCAACTCATCTTTGACAAAGCAGGAAAGAACATCCAATGGAAAAAAGACAGTCTCTTTAACAAATGGTGCTGGGAGAACTGGACAGCAACATGCAGAAGGTTGAAACTAGACCACTTTCTCACACCATTCACAAAAATAAACTCAAAATGGATAAAGGACCTGAATGTGAGACAGGAAACCATCAAAACCTTAGAGGAGAAAGCAGGAAAAGACCTCTCTGACCTCAGCCGTAGCAATCTCTTACTCGGCACATCCCCAAAGGCAAGGGAATTAAAAGCAAAAGTGAATTACTGGGACCTTATGAAGATAAAAAGCTTCTGCACAGCAAAGGAAACAACCAACAAAACTAAAAGGCAACCAACGGAATGGGAAAAGATATTTGCAAATGACACATCAGACAAAGGGCTAGTATCCAAAATCTATAAAGAGCTCATCAAACTCCACACCCGAAAAACAAATAACCCAGTGAAGAAATGGGCAGAAAACATGAATAGACACTTCTCTAAAGAAGACATCCGGATGGCCAACAGGCACATGAAAAGATGTTCAACGTCGCTCCTTATCAGGGAAATACAAATCAAAACCACACTCAGATACCACCTCACGCCAGTCAGAGTGGCCAAAATGAAGAAATCAGGAGACTATAGATGCTGGAGAGGATGTGGAGAAACAGGAACCCTCTTGCACTGTTGGTGGGAATGCAAATTGGTGCAGCCGCTCTGGAAAGCAGTGTGGAGGTTCCTCAGAAAATTAAAAATAGACCTACCCTATGACCCAGCAATAGCACTGCTAGGAATTTATCCAAGGGATACAGGAGTACTGATGCATAGGGGCACCTGTACCCCAATGTTTATAGCGGCACTCTCAACAATAGCCAAATTATGGAAAGAGCCTAAATGTCCATCAACTGATGAATGGATAAAGAAATTGTGGTTTATATACACAATGGAATACTACGTGGCAATGAGAAAAAATGAAATATGGCCTTTTGTAGCAACATGGATGGAACTGGAGAGTGTGATGCTAAGTGAAATAAGCCATACAGAGAAAGACAGATACCATATGGTTTCACTCTTATGTGGATCCTGAGAAACATAACAGAAACCCATGGGGGAGGGGAAGGGAAAAAAAAAAAAAAGAGGTTAGAGTGGGAGAGAGCCAAAGCATTAGAGACTGTTAAAAACTGAGAACAAACTGAGGGTTGATGGGGGGTGGGAGGGAGGGCAGGGTGGGTGATGGGTATTGAGGAGGGCACCTTTTGGGATGAGCACTGGGTGTTGTATGGAAACCATTTGACAGTAAATTTCATATATTAAAAAATAAAAAAATAAAAAAAAAAAAACAAAAAAAAAAAAACATAAACAGTTGGTTAACACATATTTTGTATGTTATATATATTATATACTGTATGCTCACAATAAACTAGAAAAAAAGAAAAAAAAAATAAATGGTGCCTGTTTGTTGCTGATTAATGTTTACCACTAAAAAAAAAAAAAAAAAAAAAAAAGAATTCAGATAACTTTGAACCCAAACCCATTCTTTTTTTAATTTTTTAAGTTTTTTATTTTAGAGAGCAAGAGAGAGCATGTGAGTGGGGGCAGAGGAAGACAGAGAGAGAGAGAGAGAGAGGCAGAGACAGAGACAGAGACAGAGATGGAATCTTAAGCAGGCTCCACACTCAGCAGGGAGTTCAACTTGGAGCTCAATCCCACGACCCTGGGATCATGACCTGGGCTGAAATCAAGAGTCAGACACTCAACCGACTGAGCCAGCCAGATGTCCCACAAAACCCATTCTTTGTCCTAGACATAGATGTCTCAATTCATATTATATATTTTGTCCACAAGCATACCATAAATTAGTTTTTCAGGTGCCTTGCTGAATTATGAATGCACAATTTTCTCCTTTAAAAAGTCATATAAGCCAGTGGTTTCCAAACCCTGCTAGAAAATGAAATAATCTGGAAATAATCTTAATTACACAGATTTATTGGGTCCACCCAACACGACTAATGTAGAAGCTATAAAGGAGTGCTCGGAAATGTGCATTTTTTTATTCATTTCCTTGAAACACTCCTGATGTAGGAAACCACTGAGGAATTGAGACCTCCCACTACTGTAGGGCTTCCCAAACTTGTCTCCATTTTGGAGTCATAGGGAAGCTTCAAAAATTACTGATTCTTATGTCCCATCCCCAAAGACTCTTATTTAGTCTGTATATGGCCTGAGTCTTCAAACCATTGCCCTAATGTATAAAATCCCTTAACATAATTGACCAACCACTGCCTAAGTACATTACACAAGAGAAAACAGTTATCTTGGGAGGCAGCTCCTTCCATATGGAAGCAGTCTTTAAATTTCTGGCCTTGAAATAAGTCTTGCTAATTTGGAGATCAATTCTGCATTCCTAAATACTTCTGTATATTTGTGGTTATTTATATCCTTGTAGTCATCAATGTACACAAAACATTTTTAATTTCCCCTTGTATCTGACAAGTCTTCAAGTAGCACCTTAGCCAGGTTAACCATCCCTACACCTTCACCAATTCCCCATCACCCTGGTTATTTACTTAAGAGGTTCACTTTTTACATGACTCATTAACTACACTATCAAGAGCTGAGCACCAGGGTTCGGCATAATGTATTCCTTTTAAGAACCTCACTGCCAGGTCCCACAAAACATGCCAGGCCAAGCATAAAATAAATGATAAACTAAATAGATACTGTCTGAAAAATCAGCTCCTGACTGCCTTTTGTACCTTTCCATACAGTTTCCTGTCTAGCCATTATTTCCCCAAGTCTTGTTCCTTCCTCAAGTCCTCTGATGTGCTGCAGAGGTATACCTAGTTTATGTACTAATGGGAATGTTACCAGCAAAGAAAACAGCATGGGCCAAGGCTGGGACATGAGAGAACACATGGCCCATATGAGCTCAGAGTAATTCGATGAGGAGTCACTGAAGTTTCTTAAGAAGAAATGAAGCATAATAGAATTTGTGGTTTTAAAAGTTCATCTTACCTGCAATAAGCAAGATAGATGGGAGGGAACAAAACCTGTGACAGAAAAACCTTATAGATACTGCTTCAACAATCAAATAAAGAGACAGTAGCATCCTGAACTAGTGCAGGAGCTGATGAAATGGAAAGAATGACAAAACTAAGTAATATGATATTTTAAAGGTACAGTTGATGGAAATGGTACCTGATTAGACATGAGTGTGGGTGTGTGATGTAAGGATGCATTATTCCTATTAGCACAGGAAGGATAATATCATTATCTAAAACAGCAAATCCCCCAAGAGAAGCACTTTGGATGGAAGAAGATAAAATGACTTGTAAAGCACACAAACGATGCTTGCTAAAATCCAGAAAATTACAAGCCAATCTCACCGATGGACACAGGAGCAAAATTCCTAAAGGAACATGAACTGAATCCAACAATGTACAAGATGGATCATACACCAATTCCAAGTTGGTCCTATGCCAGGAATAAAGATTGGTTTAAGGTTTGAAAATGAATCCGTATAATTCAGATTAATGAAATAAGGAAGAAAAATGATATGCCCATCTCTATTGGTGCAGAAATATAATTTGACAAATTAAACACTGATTCATCACGCAAACACACACACACACACACACATACACACACACCCTTGGCAAAGGAGGACTAGAAAAGGATTTCTATAGTCTTCCTTTATCTGATAAAGTGTATTCACAAAATATCTATAGTAAACATCATACTTGTAAAAAATTAAAGACTTTCCATCTGCTCAGGGACAGCACATAAATAACTACCAATGTAAATTATCTACAATATTGTAAATATTGTACTTAAAGTCCTACCATGCAGTGATACAAGAAAGTATGAGAGAAAGAAAAAGGGAAGGAGAGGGATACAGGCATGCAGTGAAAGCACTGGAAAGGAAGAAATATAACTTTTATTTGGAAATGTTATGATGATGTATACAGAAAATATCAAAGCATCAAGAGTTAAATTACTAGAATTAATAGAGTTTGCAAATTTCCTGGATACAAAATCAATGCATAACATCCCTTTATATTCCTTTATAATGGCAACAAATATTCAAAAAGATGAAATTTTAAGAAGATACTATTTACAGTGGCATTAAAAATATCAAATATCTTGGAGTAGATCTCATAAAAGATGGTTGAAAACTTTATAATAAAGCAATAAAACATCAAAAAATCAAAATATAAATAGAGCACTATGCTATATTCATGGACTGTAAGATTTAATACTGCAGAAACGCCAATTCATGCCTAAAAAATTTGTAGACACAGTCCATTACCAAACAAAATTCCCGGTTTTGTTTTTATAGCATCAGAAGATGCTTCTAAAATATATATGGGAAAGCAAAATACCAGGAAAATCCAAGACATTATGAAGAACAAGTTTCAACTATCTGCTCTGCCAAATGTTGAGAAATATAAACCAACAGTAAACACAATGGGATATAACTGATGCAAGGATAGACAAGTTAACCAATGGATTCAGAAGCCCAGAAACAAACTCTTAACACATATGGGTCACTTGATTCAGTGCAAAGGTAGGATTGCAAAGTGAAAGGAAGACGTTTTCTCAATAGAGTTCTGGCTCAATTAGACATTCATGTGGGTACAAAGTGAAATTTGACCTCTGCTTCACATCAATAATCAATTCCAGGTGGACTGTACATATACCTGTGACAAGATAATAATGCCTCTGCAAGAATATATTAATGATCTGAAGGAAGAGAAACAAGAGGTCATAAGCACTAAACCTAAAGAAAACATGGTAGCTAAGATAATATTAAAATCAAGAACTTTTATTCATCAGATTACACCAATAAGAAAATATAAACCCAGAGTAGGAAAAGGTACTTGTTATACATATAACTACATATAAAAACATTTAAAAATTAAGAAAAGACAAAAAAAAACCAGACAAAAATATTTGAATAGGTGCTCCAAAAAGAGAAAAGTAACAGACATGGAGAACAGATTAGTGGTGGGGAGAAGGATGGGGAGAAGGATGTGTGATGTGAGGAAGCCCTATATTAATAGAATAATTCTATCTTGATTGTGGAGGTGGTTACATGAATCTACACATGCAATAAATGTATATACATACACAAAAGAGTGCAAAGCTGGTGAAATATGAATACGTTCTTATAATTGTACCAGTGTCAATTTACTGGCTTTGATACGTGCTATAGTTACACACAGTGTTATCAACTGGAGAAACTAGGTACAGAAATAAAACTTCCCTGTACTTTTTTCCCCCACTCCTTATGAATTTGAAATTATTTAAAAATAAAAAGTGAGAAGAAAAGAGGATGCACAAATGCCAACAAGCATGAAAAAGTAAACACCCTCATTTATATTAGGAAAATGCTAGTGTAAACCAAGGTCTATAATTTTCAAAAATGGCAATACCCTCAACAAAGGTTTAGAAGAAACATACCTCAACATAATAAAGGCCATATATGAAAAACCCACAGCTAATGTCATACTGAATGGTGAAAAACTTAAAGGTTTTCTCCTAAAACTAGGAACAAGACACTCTCACCACTTTTATTCAACATAGTACTGGAATTCCGAGGCACAGAGTAAGACAAAAAAAAAAAAAAAAAGAATAAAAGACATCTGAATTATCACAAAGAAGTAAAACTTTCACTATTTGCAATTGGCATGATACTAAATACAGAAAAACCTAACAATACCAACAACAAAATACTATCAGAACTGATAAATGGATTGAGTAAGGTCCAGGATACAAAATCAATGTACAGAAATTCATTGCATTTCTATATGCCAATAATGAAACAACAGAAAGAGAAATTAAGAAAACAACCCCATTTACAATGGCACCAAAAATAATAAAATACCTAGGAATAAACTTAACCAAGGAGGTGAAAGACCTGTACTCTGAAAACTATAAAACACTGATGATGTAAGAAATTGAGGATCACACAAATGAAAGATATTCCATGCTCATGGATTAGGAGAACAAATATTGTTAAAATGGTAACAGTACCCAAAGCAATCTACACATTTCATGCAATCCCTATCAAAATATCAATAGCATTTTTCACATAACTAGAACAAGTAACACTAAAATTTGTTTGGAACCACAAAAGACCCAAATAGCCAAAACAATGTTGAAAAAGAAAAACAAAGCTGAAAGTATCACAATTTCAAGATTAACTACAAAGCTGTAGCTATCAAAACAGTATAGTACTGGCACATAAAAGAGACACACACATGAACAGAACCCAGAAACATCCCGTGATTCTATGATCAATTAACCTTCAACAAAAAAAGGTAAGAAAATGCAATAGGGAAAAAAGTCTCTTCAACAAATCGTGTTGGTAAAACTGGACAGCTACACGGAAAAGAGTGAAACCAGACCATTTTCTCCCGCCATACCCAAAAATAAACTCAAAATGGATCAAAGACCTAAATTTGAGACCTGAAACCATAAAATCCTAGAAGAGAACACAGGCAGTAATTTCGCTGACATCGACTGTAGCAACATTTTTCTAGATCCGTCTCCTGAGGCAAGGGAAATAAAAGCAAAAATAAACTATTGGGACCACAACAAAATAAAAATCTCTGTGCAGCCAAGTAAACCATTAACAAAACTAAAAGGCAACCAACTGAATGGGAGAAGATATTTGTAAATGACATATCCAATGAAGACCTAGTATCCAAAACACATAAAGACCCACACATCCCAACACTAAAAACAAAAACAAACAAAAAACCCACAAATAATCCAATTAAAAATAAGCAGATGACATAAACAGACATTTCTCCAAAGAAGACTTACAGATGGCCAACAGGCATATGGAAAGATACTCAATATCACTTACCAGCAGGGAAATGCAAATCAAAATTACAATGAGAAATCACCTCACACCTGTCAAAACGGCTAAAACCAAAAACACAACAACAAGCATCAGCAAGGATGTGGGGAAAAAGGAACTTTCATGCATTGTTGGTATGAATGCAAACTGCTGCAGCCACCATGGAAAATAGTATGGAGGTTCCTCGAAAAATTAAAATAGAACTACTATACACTACTGGGTACTTTTTTTAATTTTTTAAAAATCTTTATTTATTTTTGAGAGAGAGAGTGAGAGATTGTGTGAATGGGGGAGGGGCAGAGAGACAGAGGGAGACACAGGATCTGAGGCAGGCTCCAGGCTCTGAGCTGTCAGCACAGAGCTGAACATGGGGCTCAAAGTCACGAACCGTGAGATCATGATCTGAGCTGAAGTCAGACACCCAACCAACTGAGCCACCCAGGCGTCCCAACACTACCGGGTATTTATCCAAAGAATATAAAAATACTAATTCAAAAAGATACATGCACGCCGATGTTTACAGCAGTATTATCTACAATAGCCAAATTATGGAAGTAACCCTAGTGTTCATCAATAGATGAATGGATAAAGACGAGGTGGGGTGTGTGTGTGTATAAATATTCCATGGTGTCACTCACACACACACACACACACACACACACACACACACACACACGCAATGAAACATTATTTAACCATGAACAATGAAATCTTGCCATTTGCAACAACATGGATGGAGCTAGAGAGTCTAATGCTAAGCGGTATAAGTAAGCCAGAGGAAGACAAATGTCCTATGATTTCATTCTTAGGGGGAATTTAAGAAACAAACAAAGGAAAAAAGAGAGAGAGACAAACCATGGAACAGACTCTTAACTATAGAAAACAAACTGATGGCTACCAAAGGGGAGGTGGGGGAGGGAATGGGTGAAATAGGTGAAAGGGATTAAGAGTACACTTATCATGATGAGCACTGAGTCATATATAGAATTGTTGTATCACTATATTGTACACCTGAAACTAATATAACATCATATGTTAATTATACTGGAATTGAAACTCAAAACTTAGAAAAAAATGTTTTAAAATGACAATACCAACTACTGGCAAAGACATGGAAAAACAAGAACATAAATATGCTGGCCAAAATATAAATGTGTACAGTAATTTCACACACACACACACACAAAAATGGTAACAATTTTTTTTTACCAAAAATTGTTAATTGCAAATCTAACAAGTTTGAAGATACACATACAGTATGGCCCAGCAGTAATACTCCTAGACTTGTAGTTTTCAAAACTGTACACATAGTGCATGAAGAGAAATGTGCAGGACAGTTCCTTCAGAATGGCCAAAAATATGGAAAGAATACAAAAGTCCAACATTACAATGGGTAAGTAACTTGTGGCACTTTTATACAAGAGATAAACATACATTAAATAAAATGAGAAAACTAGAGACACTTATCAATATAAATATCAAAAATTTTAAGAATTCAAAGTCCAAAAGAATATATACTGCATGATTCCATTCACAGAAGTTCAAAAAATTCGTAAAACTCAACTATGGGGTTAGAAGTCAGGATAGTGGTTACCTTTGGTGAGGGGGACAAAAAGGGTTTTGACTGGAATTTAACTGGAGTTGCTATTAGTGTTCCATTTTGTGACTTGAGGGTGCACTACACGGATGCTACCTTTGTAACAATTCAGTGAGCTGTAAATTTACATTCTGTGCAGTTTTCTTGATGTCTAGTATGTTTTGGGAGAAAAAAAGTACACTAAGAAAAAAATTCAGATACATCCTGTCTTTAGTATTCCCTTTAACGGTGCTCCCAATAAGGAACAAATAAGTATCCTAGACTCATGGAACCTGTTATTAGTGGGCATCACTCTTTTTTAAGGTTATGACCAACTGTTTGATTATGGCATAGAATTTTGCCTGAGAACAACGTCAACCTTACAAATACATGGTCTATCAAGTGTCAGGAACTGTATTCATCTCTAGACTTCCAACATATCTCCCATTTTCCTTAATGAGTTATTATAGCCTATTGACCATACTTGTTATGCACATTTCTTGAAATTGATATGAAATAATACTGCCAAAGCATCACGAATGCTCTACATTATTCAAATTTATCCACCTTAGCTAGTATCTTCCTTATAGCACTAAAGACATATGAAAGACACATAGCACTGAGTGCCTAATATGCACTCAGCACAGTTAACTTTCAAATTCATCCCTTGTCTTTATGGAAATTACAGTTCAGTAAGGAGTCAGGTATAAATAAAAGTAATGAGTATCAGCATACTCTTCAATTTAGTCCAACATCAACACTTTAGAATACTGATGATTTCATATCAAGGATAAAAGTCAATTTCATGTGGATAGAATTAATTAATGGAATACTGTACAAATAAAAATTAATTTTAATATGGCTTTGATTCATTTTAAATGCATAAAGAATATAATATGACCTCTTACTTTTGTGGAATAAAAAACATTTATTAAAAAATTCTAAAGGAGTGGAGAGAAAAAGAGTGAATTTATGTATATTAAAATGATTCCAAAAGGTTATTCTCTTATATGAAGTTAATGGTCAATATATCATACTAATTCTTTGCCATTCTTACTCAATATAACTCAGTGGTTGGATTCGGTAGTGAAATCAAGTCTCTTAATGCCTAAATATAAATAGTTTTATTTTTCTAGAGAACCTATGAGGTTTTCGTATTGTCCGGAGCAACCGATGTATGTTCCCTGCAGCTGACGAGACAAAGAAGTCCAGTACCTAAGCAAGGTAAAGGTACCTGTGGCAGCAGGCTAGAATAATCATCTGAGAAGTAAACTAAAGTCTTCTCTGATCGTAGATCTAAGATGTACAAATCTTAGAGACAAGATAATGGAATTTGTGGTAGGAATGTTTGCCTGAATTTTTTTATAAAAGGGGCTCTGCTTGAAAGAATAATTTGCCACGTGAGTGATTCCTCCAAGAGGAAGCTCTAGGCACCACTGGGGAAAGAAACTGAGGAGAGATGTGATTACTCAGGTCAAGGGAGGGAAGATCAAAGGTACCCTACAGTGAAATCTTCAAATATCTCAGGCAAATAACAATGAGTCAGTTTAAATATCCCCCCAGCCTAGAGAATGAAGCCACCTTACCACAGGATCAGCCAATAAGAAAATGTCTCTCTGTACCTCTCCTCTTCCCCATTTCCTACAGAGACCCTATTGAGCCTGGAGGTGGTGAACAAAGGTCCTTTCCAAACAGCAGGAATGTAGTAGTAAGAAGCACTTGTAGTCAGTCTTGGTTTGGGTCAAGAGGAAAAAGCTTTTGAAGAAACATATGCTTATAAATATATTGGAATAAATAGTGTAAATTGTAAGGTGAAGTTTTGTGACATAAAGTGATAAGAAACAACTGAAATTTGCATCCAGGGACAGAAAAACAATTGATTCTGCTAAGGAGTCTGAAGACACAGGAGAGGAGTTTGGAACAGAGATGTAGATTTAGGAATCACTGGTCTACAGAGGAGATGATGCATACACGTTACAGTAAAGAAAAAAGCACCAAAGAAAGAACTCCAGGGAGAGGATCCAAATTGCCAAATACTGACAAAATTAACCCCAATCACACCACTTAATTAAAATCTTCAATGCTTCCCTACCATCTAAAGCCAAAAAATAATAATAAAAATAAAAATTCCTTAGCATGTCATTCAAAACTTTTCCCATCATGATCCCTTTTTAACTTTCTAATTTCAAGGGTGTCTGGATGGTTCAGTCAGTTGAGTGTCCAACTCCTGATTTCAGCTCAGGTCATGATCCCAGGGTCGTGTGATTGAACCCCTCATCGGGCTCTGCACTGAGCATGTAGCCTGCTTGGGATTCTCTCTCTTTCCCTCTCTGTCCCTCTCCTGCTTTCTCTCTCTCTCTCTCTCTCTCTCTCTCTCTCTCTCTCAAATAAAAATGAAATTGACTTTCTAATTTAATATATTAACACTTCTCAGGTTCTACATTTTGTTGTGGTTATATCATAAAACTAGAGTCCTGAGGACAAAATGCCATTTCATACCTTTAGCACTAACATATCTATACATGCTACACAATCCACTTTGTCAGACTTCTATTTATCCTTAAAAATTTGACTCAAGTCTATGTCTTCAGAAGGTTTCACTCTGTGCCCCCAAGTCCACTGCAAACAAGTCAGGCACTTTTTCCCCTATGTTCTAGGAGGCATTAAATACTTCCCCCTGCTCTCACACATCCCTAATTACTTGTCCCCACTAGATTGTCAGCCCCGATATACTTTCTTAGAATCCCCAAGTTATAACACAACACCTGGAAGCTGCTCACCATTCATTAAAGGATTCATGTGATTCTGAAGAAAACATATGACATGCATACACACATACACACATATTCTACCAATCTCTTATAAACCTAAAAATGTTATTCCAAAATTGTCTCATCCTATGAAAAAACCTATGTATCACATAGAAGGAACAGTAAGCCCTTTCTGAATTTATGTTAGCCATACTCTTTTTTACTGAGGTTATCATATGCATACAATAAGTCACAAAAATCTTAATTGTAGAGCATATGATATACTGAGTTAATCACCACCTATATGAAGATAGAGAAAATTTCCAGAACTCCAAAAGACCCCTTTATTCCTCCCTCCCTTAATAGGTAACAACTACTCTGTTTTATCACTGTGGATTTATTTGGTCTTAAATTATCATATTAAGTGGAATTATACAGCATGTACCTGTACGTTTTTTCCTTTTTTTTTTTTTTCAACATTAAATCTGGAAGATCCATCTGTGTAATTTTAAGTAGCACTAGGTAACTCATTCTTTTGCTCTATGGAGGGGATGGTTTCCTTACAGATCCCAATTCATGTAACTGACCAAAATAAAGCCCAATTCTATAGGGGGATTTTTAACTATCTTAAGCTCAATATCCTAATTCAGGATTTCTGGAGTCTTCACTTTTACAAATAGAAAAATAAGAAAGTTTGCTTTATTTCACATATTTTTCCCAGGCTCTGGGACCTCTATTCAAGTCCAAGAGAATGAAAAAGAATCAACAGTTCCCGTGCCAGACTACCGATGAAGTAACAAATCACAGATCCAGAAACTATTCAAAAATGACTAGAAATTGCTTTTGGAATTTTAAGTATTAGAGGTGAATAGCCATTGTTTGCTCTTTAAATTCTGGTATTGAATTGTTGAATATTCTTTACATAGCTAAATCAGTAGATCTAAAGTGTAAAGAAGAGGATCCAGGCCCAAAGAAAAGGATGGATCCTATAACCCTTCAGGGTAAGAAGTTGTTCCAGCAGAAGAAGATGTTGGGGTCAGAAGTTCTCCTTGCCCTCCTGCTAATGTGTCCCAGACCAAAGACTCCAGTGTTACATGTACTAAAGGAATCCAGCACTATAAAAACAGAAACCTATTGGAACAATATGACTCACAAAAAATGTTAATTTTTTGATAAACATCAATTCCCATTCATGATTAAAATATAAAAAGAAAATATAAAATAGAAAGAAATAGCTCTAACAGAGAATATCGTACTTAATGATGACCTATAAGAAGAATACATAGAATACTATTTATATGAAGTTTAAAATTACTAGGTAGTATTTATAAATACAGATAAATATAGTAAAAGTGATTTCATATATTAAATGATAAACCTCTCCAAGTTGCCTGCAGCAATTTCTTACTCAACACGTCTCTAGAGGCAAGAGAAACAAAAGCGAAAATGAACTATTGGGACCTCATCAAAATAAAAAGCTTCTGCACAGTGAAGGAAACAATCAGCAAAACTAAAAGGCAACCGACAGACTGGGAGAAGATATTTGCAAACGACATATCAGATAAAGGGTTAGTATCCAAAATCTACAAAGATCTTATCAACCTCAACACCCAAAAAACAAATAATCCAGTGACAAAATGGGCAAAAGACATGAATAGACACTTCTCCAAGGAAGACATCCAGATGGCCAACTGACACATGAAAAGATGCTCAACATCACTCATCATCAGGGAAATATAAATCAAAACCACAATGAGGTACCACCTTACACCTGTCAGAACGGCTAACATGAACAACTCAGGCAACAACAGATGTTGGCAAGGATGCGGAGAAAGAGGATCTCTTTTGCCTTGTTGGTGGGAATGCAAGCTGGTGCAGCCACTCTGGAAAACAGTATGGAGGTTCTCAAAAAACTAAAAATAGAACTACCCTACGACCCAGCAATTGCACTACTAGGTATTTATCCAAGGGATACAGGTGTGCTGTTTCAAAGGGACATATGCACCCCCATGTTTATAGCAGCATTATCAACAATAGCCAAAGTATGGAAAGAGCCCAAATGTCCATCGATGGATGAATGGATAAAGATGATGTGGTGTGTGTGTGTGTGTGTGTGTGTGTGTATATATATATATATATATATATATATATATATATCACATACATACATATACATACAATGGAGTATATTACTCAGCAATCAAAAAGAATGAAATCTTGCCATTTGCAACTACGTGGATGGAACTGGAGGGTATTTTGCTAAGTGAAATTAGTCAGAGAAAGACAAAAATCATATGACTTCACTCATATGAGGACTTTAAGAGAAAAAACAGATGAACATAAGGGAAGGGAAACAAAAATAATATGAAAACAGAGAGGGAGACAAAACAAAAGAGACTCATAAATACGGAGAACAAACTGAGGGTTGCTGGAGGGGGGGCGGGATGGGGAGATGGGCTAAATGGGTAAGGGGCAGTACAGAATCTACTGAAATCATTGCTTCTCTATATACTAATTTGGATGTAAATTTTAAAAAATAAAAAATAAAGTTAAATTACAAAGTTAAAAAAAATAAAATAAAGATAAAAAAATAAGATAAAGATGCCTGCTACTATCATTTCAATAAACTGCTATATTATAGGCACTTATTGCCACGGTATGGCAAAAAAAAATCAATAAATATAAGGATAAGAAAGGAGGAAAAAAGTTTGCATATAATATTGACTACAAAGAGCAATTAAGAAAAATTATAAACAAATCATTTACACTAAACAAGATTATTATTCGTAATGCACCAGCAAAAAAAAAAAAAAAAAAACTTTAGATCAGCAACAATAAAAACAGTGACAGAAAATATAATTTCAAAACAAATTCCGTTAGTAAGAAAAACATACGATACAATGTCCTCAGAGAAACAAACTAGTAAACTATATTTCGATCTTTACATAGAAAATCATTTTAATTTAAAAACATGCAAACTATATAAATGGAGAGATAATACATGTTAATGTGTAGGAGGAGTCAATATCATAAGGATATCAGTTGTCCTCCAATTATTCCATAAGTTTATTTATTTCAGTTCCCAACCTAAATGTCAATATATAACTTTATTATGTAACTTATAAAGCTGATGTTAACTTCATATGCAAGGACAAAGGGGTAAGACTAGCCAAGACAATTTTAAAAAATGGATGCTTTCAAAGATAACAAAATTGATTAAAAAAACAATGACAAAGTAAGGGACAAGGAAAGTGACAAATAAATTACTGAGATAAAATATATAGCTTAGAAATAGATACGCCCACAAATATTAACATGCAATTCAATAAAAAAGACTTGACAATTTTAAAAATGATTTTGGAACAATTGGTTATCCACATGAGGAAAAATAAAGCTAGCATAAAAAAATTTCTTGTATAATATATAAAAAATATAAACTCTAATAAAGAGGGTGATAAAATTGACTAAAGCCATCTATACAACAAAAAGTGGACATAGAAAAGAAAGGCCAGGGATTGGGAAAATATATTTACAACACATATGTATATGTATGTGTGTGTGTAGAAATGAAAAACAAAATTCTTACTAAAAAACTAAAAATCAAAGAAGACAGCCAACCCAATAGAAAAAAGAACAAAGTATATGAATACACATTCCCTACAAGAGGAAATATGGATGGCCAATACGCATGAGAAATAGAAAGTGAGAAAATACAATTTTTTAAAAAAGATGCTATGTCCCACGTCACAGATTGTTAAAACTTTTTAAATGTTACCAACCGCAACTGATGGAAAAGATGTGATGATTCTAAAACTTACATGAATTGATGGTGGGTAGGTACCTGGTGTGCTGGTTTAGTGCAAGCACTGTAGTGAGTAATGTGGCAAAATCTAATAAAATTCAACTATGCATCAATTGAATTCCTAGGGAGAAACCCATTCACTAAAAGATGTGTATGAGAATGTTCATTACAGCACCCTTGGCATTGATAATAAATTAAAAATAAACTTAATATCCAGAACCAGAAATTTAGATAAATTATGGCATATAATTGTATAAGGACATAGTCTGTAGCATTTAAAATGAATGAACCAAAGCTCTACATATCCACATAGACAAATCTTGGTAGCATACTTATGCATCAAGTAGGGAAATTATGCAGGAATAGAGCGTGATACCATTTATAAGAAATTTAAAACATATAAAGAAATACTAAATACCACTTAGAAATACATGCAAGTATGGTAAAAGCATAAAAACATGTTAAAAGTAATGAAGCCAAAATTAGAACAGCAGGTTTTTTCCTGAGGTGAAGACATGGAAATGAGGTTGGGGAGGATTACAAAGGAAGCTTTAATAATGATGCAGTATTCCATGTACTTAAAAAAAAGTGTCTAAAGCAATATGTTAAAATGAAGTAAAGCTGGATGTTGAGTACACAAGAGTTAATCATTATTATTCATTTTGGTTTTCCTAACACTGAAAACAGTTCACAATAAAAACAAGAAATGTTTTTTTAAAAAGACATTATTAAATTATTTATTTATAATAGCTAAATCGATCAACCAAACAAGTAACTATGGGACTATAGCCAGTAAGTTTCTGCAGAGCTATGACCTCCTCATACGTGGCATCTGACAATGTGGTCGGGGACAAGGGGTTCCTTTTGGTTGTCCCAAGAGTGATGCCGGCATTTATTGGGAGGAAGGGGAAGAATGATAAATGCTTTACAATGCATTGGTACAATCCAGAGCAAAGAAAAATTGTCCCTACGTCTCCTGTTGACGGTTACCGTCACCATACCAAGTGGCCCTGGAACATGACTGACTTGACCAAGTGTCAGCTCAAGTCCCTTCTCATGAAAAGATGGCCTCCTTCCTTGGTATGCTGGCTTTAATAACATTTTTTTTTTCTTTTCCCAGAGCTTCCTATGTGTCAGAGATTGTTCCTGGACCAGAGAGAGAAAAGATGTGTGAGGTTCTGCCCTAGTCCCAACCCCTAAGCTGAATTCCCAGTCCATCCCCTCAGCCGAGGACCCCATCACATTAACCCCATGAAATCTTTAAGCTCACTTGATTCAGCTACACACAGTTAAACAGACTTGGTGCTACTGATTGTCCCATAAATGCCCCCCACAAATAAATGAATCCCTTTTTGTGGCATCGTAGCGAAACCGGCAACCAGAAAGTCAACACTAACAGAACACAAATTTTGTGGGTTAGTTTTCAAAAAACTGCAACCCAATTATGTAAGACAAAACAAGCTTCTCTCTCGTGTACCAAGTATTCGGGGAAAGTACTTAAAGAAACATAACTGCCTTGCATCCTTCACAAATGAAGTTCTTGTAAAATTCCATCTTTCTCACTTGAAATATGCAGAACAAATAAAAACAGCAGGGGAAAACATTATGTTCCTTGCAACATGGCTTCTCTGCTTCATTTCTGTACTGGAAATGGTAGATTATTTGCTTTATCAGATGAATTGGCTCTGTAGCCCACTTTAAAAGAACATACATGGGTTTTCAGCAGCAGGAAGTTTGGACTTGATTAGTTCAAGATAAAAGTACACAAGGAGGGTTGAATATCATTCTGAGCCAATAAGTATATGTGTAATGGAGATGGAACAGTACAAAACATTCATATTCTTAGGTACTAATGATAAGTAGGAAAAAAGCTTGCATCTTTTAGCTAAATTGTTTACTGTCTGCAAACTCAAAGTAGTAATTCAAGGCCAAGTGACAGGAAATTACAGTTTCCTAGCTGACATCAATTCAATCTTCAGTAATAGTTCTGAAATGGGAGTTTCTAAGCCTTGAAGAGAAAGGAAACACACACACACACACACACACACACACACACACACACACGCAATAATTCAGGTCATAACCCATATGATATGGCACACATTATGTGCATAAAATGATGATGTATGCTTAAAAATCCAGTGCCTTATTTTATAATTTTAATCAAACTTTTTATTTAATCAGGTTCTTACATTTAGTCTGTACATGGACTCGGTTATTTACAGAATACAGGCTCGCCTAAGGGAGATGTGAAACAATGGCTGTTTCTGGTTACAACAGCAAATAGACAAGCATTTTTTCTAGGTAATCATAAAAGTAAACATACTGAGAATTGGTGAGCTAAAAAAAGTTTTAATTTTTTTTTTCCAGTTTTCTTCTTGTGGAAGGTAGTTACCTACATAATTCCCCCTAGGCAAAAGGAGCATTCCTCATCTTTCCCACCCATGCCCATTCCATCGTATACATAATTACCTCAAACTATCTTGAGAGCAAAGACTGCTAACTGTCATCCAAGATCCACTCTCTATTTATCCTCAAGGTTCTAACTGTAGGCAGCATTATAACTTTCTATGCAGAAATGAGAGACTACCTTAACCAGTTTACCTGGTGGCTAGGTCTTGCCATTCTATGATGCTATGGTCAATGGAATGCAAGCAGAAATTGCACATACCAACTTTCAAACACGGACTTGAAAAGGAGATTGCTTGTGTAGTGATTTTCTCTCTTCTCCTTCCCATGGGCTACAATGTAATGTTGTACCAGTCAGACAGCTTCAGTCATGTGACAAGGACACCACCCTATGGAATGGTAGAGCAATGAAATGGAAGGAATCTGGGTCCCTGGAACAGAACCTCTAACCTGCCCTGGAACACTGACCTACTCTAAATTGTTATGAGAGTGAAAAATAAACATCAATCTTATTTGAACCACAGTACTTTTGTTACAGCAGATTCTCCTTTACCCTAAATTCAGAAATCTTGGCCTTATAGAGAACATGATAGATTGGACTGTTTTCAGTGAATATTCTCTCATCTCCCCTGTCCAAATACTTAGAATTTGTCCAAATAACTGACTTTGCTCAAGAGAGAGCGAGCGCACACGAAAGAGAGAATTAACACAAGCAGGGGTTTTATGAATTTGCGTGTCACCCTTGCACAGAGGCCATGCTAATCTTCTCTGTATCATTCCAATTTTAGTATAAGTGCTGCCCAAGAGAGCACTGCAAGCAGAGATTTTAAATCAGCTTGCCTTCTTGCCTTTCTATAATCTTCCATGAGAAGAGCATGCCTCAGGTAGCCACTGGTCCATGAAAAAAGGGGAAATGTAAGGGAGACCCATATCCATGTATCCAGCCATGATGCCAAAACCACACGAGCCCAGATGAGGCATGGCCATTCCATTAACAAGAACACAAATGCTTATTTTTCTAAGCTATTGAATTTGGGAGGAAGGGCATAGGGTGAAGTTGGGCAACATTAATGAAGCAACATGCAATACTGAAAAGAATACTGATGACACAGAAAATAATGTGGACTTCACAAACTGGGAATTAAAAGTTTTCAAAACTTTTATGTGTAACTCATCATGGTTTCAATTCAATTTTCTGATCTTCAGAATAAAAAAGGTACAATATACAATCTTCAAGGACACCTACAACTTTAATATTCTAAGATTTCATACACTGCCTCCTAATTTCTGCCACTTTCTTAGCCAAGGCTATCTTGATCAGTGCATTGCAACTTTTAGGACATTCTCCTTGCTAAGAGGTGTTCTGAGCCCTCCCTGATTTCAGATCATTAAAACCAGATTTGTTACCATTTTATAGCCCAATGGTCTACACTTTAATTTCTATAATATCCTATCTTTGAACACTAGTGCAACACAAAGGAACAGATGCTATCTTATTAAATATCACAAACTGCATGTTAACTAGAGAATCAAAAGTCTACCCAGCCTATAAAACTGTGGAAATTTTCTATTAGAGGGTCCAATGGAATATTTTGAACAGAGTTATCAGAGAAAGACCAGCACTCAATGGAGAGTCACTCCTTTATGTGATGAGATTTATAAAAGGATGGGAGAGAAACCCTTTAGTGAACAGTCAGTAGTATTTGGTGTCTAGTAAAACCACTTCTTTGTGCATATTTTTTCTTGATAACAGCAGAAAATTTTTGTAGCTCACTATTTGCAGTTGTAGAATCTCTACATTCACAGCAGTTTCTTCTTCTGTGATTACAGGAAGATCACATTTCACAGTCACAGGGTTGGGAATACATTGCTTAGTTTTCACCAATGCACAAGTGGGGTTTCACCTCTGGAAGCAGACAGTCCAAGATGAGTGTGAGTTCTGATCACTCTTTCCCATCCGTGCAATTGACACAGGAAGAGTTTGAATCCCTCAGTTTACAGTTGAAGAAAAGTCAACAAGGAAAGTGGCCCGATGCATATCAGACTATGATACAAGTGAGGAAAAACAAACAGACACACAAACAAACACCTGTGTTTTGTTAAGCCATTTGGAATTTCTGATCACCACATTATCTTGACAGGTACAAGAAGGATACCTTGGCTCCATCATCCCATAGCACCACACACTACTCTGCTTCTCTACTGGAATGTCGTCACCACACGTTGAAAGCCTATCTGTTTTGTTTTCGCATACATCAGTGAAATGTTGTTGAACTGGTAACGTCTGAATAAAGAAAACACAATAAAAGTTTCAGCGCCTGCTGGCATATACAACATGCCACTGCACAAAGTAGTCAATAAACTGTATGTTTTATGCAGTTCATCAATTTTCTTTTTAAGTTTATTTATTTTGAGAGAGAGTGCAAGTGGGAGGAGGGGCCAAGAGAGAGGGAGAGGGAGAATCCCAAGCAGACTCCGCACAGCACGGACCCCGATGTGGGTCTCTAACCCACAAACTGCGAGATGGTAGCCTGAGCCAAAACCATGAATTGGACACTTAACCAACTGAGCCACCCAGGCACCCTGATTTTCAAACGATTTGTCGATTTTCAAATGGTCTAGTTTTACGTTGACTTCTAATCTCATTATGAAATAGCTTTCAATAAACTCTAATAATTCATTTTAATATGCTTATAAACGTTAGGTCTCAAGTCATAAAAAAACACACGAAGATACACTCTTTTGTGTACAAACATTCATGATCCATTGAAAATGAATATTTTGAGAAACATGAAATATCATCAAATAAGTATATTCACAATCACTGCAGTACCTCTCTAGACAATGAGTCACTTAAGAAACAGTTAACACTACCTTATTTTCACTCTTCAGGAGTAAGTTGTCTTAGCACATAGTTTAACAAATGATTGTGGAAATAAGGAAATGGGAAGGGAGAGAGGAAGAATACATTATCCAACAAAAGAAATTTAATAGTTATTTCTTTTGTAAAGGCCTATGCTACGCCTGTGTTTCTGAAAATATGGCTCTTCATGTAATAGGTCAAGATAATGAACAAGAAAGACTACCTGATAAAGGGGAAACAGAGTGTTTAAAAACTTTTGAATCACCATTAATTCATCCACATGATACAGAATTTATATTTTAGAAGTTAGAATTATACTGGACTTAATTTTTCTTTAATACTTTTAAAAAAGATTTCAGAGCAAATCAACAGTATAAAATGTATGTTAGTAAGAACTAGCTGCTTCCAAGCACTTCAGCTACATGTAATCTGTTTACAAGTAATAAATGTGTTGATTACAAATGGTTCTTGTTATTCATAAAAGCAAGTCAGGTATTTCTTCATTCAATGAATATGCACTGAGCACCTACTAAATGCCAGGAATTAACTTCACTTTATAAAGGCACAATAAAATGAAACGTTCTCAAATGTATTCTAGAAAAAAAGAGTTGAAAATGGTGAAATTAATTCTGATCCCGATTATCTGCATTAGTAACATTTTGGGAACACCAGGGTAGTTTCAAATGAGAAGAAACCAAGGGAAAGTGTCCATGAAGACTGATAGACCTACAGCTTAAAGAAAGAAAAAGGACATTAACAAGGCTTTTAAAATGACAGCCTACCCGACCCAAAGGTTAAGTATTAGAGAGTGTGTGTTGAGGGTGTGGGGATGTCAGGAAGGGTGCTATGGTTTTATTTTCTTGCTTTTTTTTAACTGTCACTAGGCAAACCATGCATTCTCAATTTTCCATAAGCCGGCTTATGCCACTTGCTATTGTCTTAAAACTAGTCATCCACACGTTGATTATAATTACTTATTCCCTAAACATGATTGATGCACTTGACATTGCAACCCCTGACACAGAGAGCTAGAGAAAAGGAAAAAAAGTTTCCAGTACAGGGACAGGGGCAGAAGGAATTATTTATTTGGACATCAGTGGTGAACCTGTATTAACTTATGAATAAATTTACATCTACCACTCATTAAAAAATGAAGCCATCACTTCCCTCATTAAATGGCCTGGCTTTAACCCTGACAGTCAAATTGTAGAGAGCAACTAGCATGACACAATGTTTAAACAAAAACAAAACAAAAAAAGAACAACCAAAACCAGGTGACCTTGATGCTATTCTCTGGAGGAAAACACTGGTTCCAATGAGTAGTATATCTAATTGCAAACAAGAAACACTGCAGACATATCTGCCTAGTTCTGTAAAAATATGAACACACATTCTACTTACATAAATGATTTCAGCAACATTAGCTTACATGGCAGAGTACCATTTTGATTAAAAAATGGTTATATTAAGGTACTACATACATTTTCTTTTGCTGGCCTTTCATAAAGGCAATTTCTCACTCAATTTGTTTAGCAGTACTACACAAAATCTCTTTAGCTTGTCAATAAACATAATTCTGTGATTTGCTTCTAAGGACTAGTTAGTGTTCTTCCAGGACCTAAAAACACATAGTGAGCTCAAAGGAAGAAACATGAATTCTGACTGAAACTGTGCTTCAATGGTGATCCTATAGAAGAATATGTACTGTTGCCACCAGTGGATGAGTTATTTTTCAGCCTTAAGTTCTCCTTCCAAATGGAATAGAGATTATAATAGCTCAAACATACAGCATTTTCTATAAGCCATGCTTTGTACCAGAATCATTACCATCTCACTGAAACCTGCGAATTTGAGATTTTCATTCTCTCCATTTTACAGAGAAGGAAACTGAGGTCTACCAAAGGTCATCTATTTAGTACAGGGTACAAACAGGCAGCTTGATTCTGAATTAAAAGTGTGCTTTTATGGAATCGGAGAAGATATGTGAAAATAAAACATCCAATAAAGGATTAGTATCCAAAATATATAAAGAACTTCCAAAATTCAACATCCAAAAAACAAATAATCCAATTAAAATGGGCAGAAGACATGAGATACACCTACAAAATATTACCTCACACCTGTCAGAATGGCTAAAATCAACAATATAAGAAACAAGAGATGTCGGTGAGGACGTGAAAAAAGGGAAACCCTCTTGCACTGTTGTTGGGAATGCAAACTTGTACAGCTGCTCTGGAAGAAAAGTATGGAAGCATGGAAGTTCCTCAAAAAGTTAAAAATATAACTAACCTATAATCCAGCAATCGCACTACTAGGTATTTGCCCAGTAATACTAATTACTAATGCTAATTAGAATTAGTAATATTAATTCAAAGTGATACATACACCCTGATGTTCAGAGCAGCATTATCTACAATAGCCAAATTATGCAAACAGCCCAATGTCCATCAACTGATGAATGAATAAAGAAGAGATATATACATACATACATATATGCACGCACACACACACACACACACACACACACACACACAATGGGATATTAGCCATAAAAAAGAGTTAAATCTTGCCATTTGCAATGATGTGGATGTAGCTAGAGAGTATTATGCTAAGCGAAATAGAGAAAGACAAATACCATATGATTTCACTCATATGTGGAATATAAGAAACAAGTGAGAAAAAAAAAAAGAGAGAGAGAGGCAAACCAAAAACACAGACCCTTAACTACAGAAAGGAAACTGATGGTTAGCAGAAGGGTGGTGGGGAGCGGGGTATGTGAAATAGGTGATAGGGATTAAGGAGTACACTGGTTGTGATGAGAAGTGGGGGCTGTATGGAAGTGTTGAATCACTACGCTGTATACCTGAAATTAGTATTACACTGTATGCTAACGGAAATTTGAATAAATTTAATTTTTAATTTAATTTTAATTAACTTAAATTTAAAATTTAAATAAAATTTTAAAAAATCTTTTAAAATAGTTTACTGAATGGTGACAGACAGTAGCTATACTTGTGGTGAATATAGTATAGAGTTGTTGAATCACTATGTATTATGTACAATGAGACTATTCTAACACTGTTTGTCAACTATACTCCCATTCAAAAAAAAATCTTATGGGCGGCTGGGTGGCTCAGTCAGCTGAGTGTCCAACTCTTGACTTTGGCTCTCAGGTCATGATCCCAGGGTCCTGGATTCCTCTGCGCCGAGTACGGAGCCTGCTTGGGATTCTCTATCTCTCTCCCACTTTTAGTCTCACTTTCAAGCAGACGAAGCATGGAAATATAAGTATGTACACCAACAGACATGCACACATATATGCATGCATCTATATTTATGTCTGCATTTTTCTAATACTTATATATTAAAAACCATGAGATCATACTGATAGCTCTGATTCTCACCAAAATCATGGGTTCATATGAGGTGTCTCTTTTCTCTTTTCTATTTTCTTTCTCCAAGAAACCTGGCTCTTATTTATCCACAATATATTTCTTCACTTACTCAGTTCTAATATACACATGAAGTAGTTTAGAATTTCCAACCCAGATGCCTCTGAGAAATGTCTCAATTAACTGCAGTATAATATATGAATTACGTTCATTTTTGTCTCAAACCCTGCAGTCCATAGCCAAATACTGTTTTCCCAATTTGCCTAAATCTTTCCTTCCCCATCATCAGTGTAGTGATGTCATTCATCTATAATACACTTATATTCATTTGTTACTCTTTAAACTCCACTTTGGGTTCTCCCCACGTCCTGTTAATTTTAATTGTTTATCTCAGGGAAGATACATGAAGGATTACCATGTTTCCAAGACTCACAGCTATATAAAATCTATATTAAGAAATGGATCACTCTCATCTCAACCCTGTTTTCACTCATCTTCTGTGGGTAATAATCTCAGTTTCTGCTTTATCCTTTCTAAATTTATTTGGGACAAATAAACAGACACACTATATTTTCTTATACTCCCTATTTCTGATACAAAGAGTTGCATAGTACAGTCTTTTGCACTTTCTTTTCGTTTTTGTTTTGCTTTCTGCAGTTGTATAGTGTTCCACTGTGCAAATACACCATTGCTTACTCAACCATTCTTGCATTTGTCAACATCTGGGTCATTTCCAGTGTTCTCCAATTCTAATTTAAGTTGCACTGAGTAACCTTGTATAGGTATTTCCAAAAAGCTGTAGATGTAGTTACCGGGGACAGTCCTAAAAGTGCAGTTGCTGGTCAAAAGGTAGTAGCATATGTAATTTTGCCAACTATTTCTAAATTCTCACTCAGAAGCATTTTACCAGTTTACATTCCCATCAGCAATGTTTGAGAGCACCTACTTACAGTCTCACCAATGGGATAGGTCATCACACTTTTTCATTTTCATTCACCTGATGGTTCAGAAATAGTATCCCAGTACTATTTTACTGGCATTTACCAAATCATCAGTGAATCTGAACCCTTTTTCCTATGCCCAAGGGACATTTTTATATATTCTTCTGCCTCTCCCTCACTCACACTCTCTCTCTCTCTCTCAAAATAAGTAAAAACATTTAAAAAACCACAATGAATTAAATCATGTAAGCACTTGTCACCTTTTCCTTATATAATATCTTTCTTATTACCTTAATAGATATACTTTCATGTGTTCATTTAGTATTTGTGTATTAGTCATAAAAGCTAGGAACCATGTTAAATTTGTACGCACTAATCAGTCAATGCTTTGGATGAGCCCAAACTACTGGCTCTGATATTATTGGGCCTGAGGAATATCATTTTATCATCTGCTATAATTGGCAGATACAGAAAGACTGCAGTCAGTAAAGTGATGGTGTATCATCTTAATGTGGTGACATAGGCCCCATGGGGGATAACAGCAAGTACACGTGCCTCACTAGGTTGTGAGTTTCTTGAGAGTAGATGCTGTTGCTTGTTACTCATTTATGTTTCCCATTTTTTTACAATCCCAAACGTGGTTCCTAGAAACACTCAGCAACATCCCAGTATGAAGTTCTTGCATCTGTCATCAAGAGATGTAGTTTGTCTCATTTTCTAGGTTCTTATAATCCCATATATTTGCTCCAATTCCCCTTCCTGAAACTTCCGTAGAACACATGTAAATAAAAGAAAATTACAACAAATCCCTGCCTCCCCGAGGAAACTCAAAGTAATTTTATGAAACAAATGGTATACCTTCCACATCCCTGAAAAGACCTTTTCCCAGTACCTGGTCTGAGAAAATTAAGGAGAACTAACTCCAAGCTGATTCTTCAGTAAGTAAGCATGCTCAGTTTTCTAAAAAAAAAGTAACAAATGTTTTATTGATTCAAATACAATAAAGTAAAGGAGTTCTTTTAGCCAAGTTGGAGAAATAGAAGGCTTTATTCCTCTATTATTCTGGTTTTCAGCTTATCATTTAATCTGGAAAGCAATATTTTCCCCTTGGTAAAGGAAAACCAAATTCAGAAAGGAAGATTATTAAAAGGAAAAGGCCTCAGAAACCAAATTCATGGAAATCAAACACAGAATCCTAAAAAGATGTTTTAGAATTCGACCTTGATTAAACATCAGTCCTTTTGAGAGCTGAGAGAGTAAGATAGCTGCAGAGGAGGACCCTAGGTTCACCTCATCCCTCAAACACAGCTAGATAACTATCAAATCATTCTATACATGAATATCAAATACCCAAGAAATCGACCTGAGGACTCACAGAACAAACTGCACAACTAGAAGGAGAGAAAAGGCCACATCAAAGAAGGTAGAAGGGGAGACCTGGTTTGGAGGAGAAATGGATCACAGGTGCTATGGAGGGAGGAAACCCTGGTCAGGGAGAAAGGTGAGAGAAAGTGTAGGGCACAGGGATACAAATAAGGAGAACACTTACCCAAAAAGCCATTGGCTGGGAAAAGGAGTGGGGCTGATTTTCATGAGATTTTGCAAATAGCAGGGCTCAAAGACTGGAGTTTTAGAGGTCATCAGGCTTGGTTGGCATAAAGCCCTGAGGACGCTGCCCTACACCTGCAAAGAAGGTAATAAAACAACCCCAGGGCAGACACTGCAATCTGAGGATTGCCTAAGGTGCACAAGGAGAGACTGTTCTCTCTTGCATCTGTGAGAGGTGGTTTTTGCAGACACCTCTCCAGGGATAAAGGAGTCAGTGGATGCCATTCCCCACCCCCCACCCCCACTCCTGTATAGGATCAGAGACACCTGATGAGGGAGGCTAACCTGGACACCAACTGTTTAGCCCATTTTTTTAAGTTTTTTTTAAATGGTTTATTTATTTTTGAGAGAGAGACAGAATGTGAGCAGAGAGAGAGGAAGACACAGAATCTGAAGCAGGCTCCAGGCTCTGAGTTGTCAGCACAGAGCCCAACGCAGAGTTCGAACTCTTGTACCTAGAGATCATGACCTCAGCTGAAGTTGGACACTTCCCCGACTGAGCCACCCAAGCACCACTAGCCTGCTTTGTTCCAAATCCCATGCCCCTGTGCTCTGGTAGGACTGTCCTTCTTGGTCAAACCTGCATCCATCCCAATGCAGCAAGATACTCTCCCAGAAGACCAGCATAGGGACCCCCACACCAGGTCCTAAAGTTTGGAGTATTAAAAGTCAGCAGACCTGGTTGAGACAGAGCCCAAATTGCATTGTGCTGCTCCAGGCAGGGAAGCAACCCAGAGACAGACAGCATGAAAACAGCAATCTGAAAAATGCCTGGGACACACAAATCAACATGGAAACAGTGGCATTGAAAGACACCACTGGACCAGACTTAACAGATATATGCAAAACATCCCAAAGCAGCAGAAAACACATTCATTTCAAGTGCACATGGAACATTCTCCAGAACAGACAATATACTAGGTCACAAGTCAGGCCTCAACAGGTACAAAAACATTGGTATCATACCATACATATTTTCTGACCACAACACTATGAAACTTAAAGTCAACCACATGAAAAAATTTGGAAAGACTGCAAATATACAGAGTTTAAACAACATGCTCATAAAGAATGAATGGGTCAACCAGGAAATTAAAGAATAAATAATGAAAATGAAAACACAAAGCTCCAAAACCTCTGGGATGGAGGAAAAGCAATCATAAGAGGGAAGTATATAGCAGTACGGGTCTACCTCAAGAAGCAAGAAAAATACCTCAAATATACAACTAACCTTACACCTAACAGAGCTAGACAAACAAAGCCTAAATCCAGCAAAAGAAGGGAAATAATAAAGATTAGAGCAAAATAAATGATATAAAAACTGAAAGAAAAAAAAAACCAGATAGATGAAATAAGGAGCTGGTTCTTTGAAAAAAATAAAATAAAATAAAATAAAATTGGTAAACTCCTAGCCAGACTTATCAAAAAGAAAAAAGGAAGGACCCAAATAAATAAAATCACAGATGAGAGAGGAGAAATAACTACCAATACCACATTAACACAAACAATTGTAAAAGAATATTATGAAAAATTATATGCCACCAAACTTGCAATCTGAAAGAAAGAGAAATTCCTAGAAACATAAACTACCAAAACTGAAACAGAAATAAATAGAAAACTTGAACAGTTCAATAACCAGCAAAGAAATTGAATCAGTAATCAAAAATCTCCCAGCAAACAAAAGTCCAGGGCCAGATGGCTTCACAGTGGAATTCTACCAAACAATAAAAGAAGAGTTAATACCTATTCTTCTTAAATTATTCCAAAAAAATAGAAATGGAAGGAGAATTTCCAAACTCATTCTAAGAGGCCAGCATTATGCTGATTCAAAAACTAGATAAAGACTCCATTAAAAAAGAGAACTACAGGCCAATATCCCTGATGAACATAGACGTAAAAATTCTCAACAACAGTACATTAAAAGAAACACTCACTATGATCAAGTGGAATTTATTTCTGGGCTGCAAAAGTAGTTCAATATTCACAAATCAATCAATGTGATATACCACGTTAATAAAAGAAAGGATAAGAGCCACATGATCCTCTCAATAGATGCAGAAAAAGCATCTGACAAAGTATAATACCCATTCATGATGAAAACCCTCAAGAAAATAGAGACAGAGAGAACATACCTCAATAGAGGTCATATAATAGAGGTCATATATGAAAAACCCACAGCCAGGAATCAGGAATAAGACAGGGATGTCCATTCTCACCACTTTTATTCAACATAGTACTGGAAGTCCTAGCCTCAGCAATCAGACAACAAAAAGAAATTAAAAGCATCCAAATCAGCAAGGAGAAGTCAAACTTTCACTATTTGCATATGACATGGTGCTCTACAAAAACCCAAAAGATTCCACCAAAAAATTGCTAGAATTGATATACAAATCCAGTAAAGCTGCAGGATAAAAATCAATGTACAGAAATCTGTTGCATTTTTATACATCAATAATGAAGCAGTAAAAAGAGAAATTAAGGAATAGATCACATTGACAAATGCACCAAAAACCTTAGTAAGATACCTAGGAATAAATCTATCCAAAGGTAAAAGATCTGTATTCTGAAAACTATAAAATACTGATGAAAGAAATTGAAGAGGACAAAAGAAATAGAAAAACATTCCATGCTCATGGATTGAAAGAATATTGTTTTTCTTTTAATTTTTTAATGTTTATTTATTTTTGAAAGAGAGACAGAGTGTGAACAGGGGAGAGGCAGAGAGAGAGGGAGACACAGAATGCAAAGCAGGCTCCAGGTTCTGAGCTGTCAACACAGAGCCCGATGCAGGGTTCGAACTCATGAATTGTGAGATCATGACTTGAGTCGAAATTGGACGCTCAACCAACTGAGCGACCAAAGCTCCCCATAAATAACAAATATTGTTAAATGTCTGTACTTCCCAAAGCAATCTACACATTTAATGCAATACCTATCAAAATACTACCAGCATTTTTCACAGAGCTAGAACAAACAACCCTAAAATTTGTATGGGACCACAAAAGACCTCAAATAACTAAAGCAATCTTGAAAAAGAGAAGCAAAGCTGGAGTCATCACAATTCCAGAATCCAAGTTTTATTACAAAGCTGTAGTGATCAAGACAGTATGGTATTGGCACAAAAACAGACACATAGATCAATGCAACAGAATGAAGAACCCAGAAATGGACCCAAAACTATATGGTAAACTCATCTTCGACCAAGCAAGAAAAAATATCAATTGGAATAAACAATTGGTTTTGGGAAAACTGGACAGCGACATGCACAAGAATGAAATTGGACCACTTTCTTACACCATACACAAAAATGAATTCAAAATGGATGAAAGACCTAAATGTGAAACAGGAAACCATCAAAATCCTAGAGGAGAACACAAGCAGCAACCTCTCCGACATTGCCCATAGCAACTTCTTACTAGATATATCTCCCAAGGCAAGGGAAACAAAGGCAAAAAGAAACTATTGGGATTTCATCAAAATAAAAAGCTTCTGCACAGCAAAAGAATCAATGAAACCAAAAGGCAATCTATGGAATGGGAGAAGATATTTACAAATGACATATGTGATAAAGGGTTAGTATCCAAAATCTATAATGAACTAATATATTCAACACCCAAAAAACAAGTAATCCAGTTAAAAATTGGGCAGAAGACATGAACAGACATTTTTCCAAAGACATCTAGATGGGTAACACACACATGAAAAGGTGCTCAACATCACTCATGATCAGGGAAATATAAATCAAAACTACAATCAGGTATCACCTCACACCTGTCAGAATGGCTAAAATCGACAATACAGGAAACAAAAGGTGTTGGCGAGGATGCAAGATAGGTGAACCCTCTTACACTGTTGGTGGGAATGCAAACTGGTGCAGCCACTCTGTAAACAGTATGAAGCTTCCTCAAAAATTTTAAAATAGAACTACCCTATAATCCAGCAAGTGTACTGCCAGAAACTTACCCAAAGGATACAAAAAATAAATAAATAAATAAATAAATAAATAAATAAATAAATAAAGATTCAAAGGGATACATGCACCCCAATGTTTATAGCAGCATTATCCAACAATAGCCAAATTACAGAAAAGAACCCTAATGTCCAGTGACTGATGAATGGATAAGAAGACGTGATGTGTGTGTGTGTGTGTGTGTGTGTGTATACACATATACAATGGAGTATTACTCAGCCATAAAAAAGATGAAATCTTGCCATTTTCAATGACATGGATGGAGCTAGAGTATTATCCTAAGCGAAATAAATCAGTCAGAGAAAGACAAATACTATATGGTTTCACTCATAAGTGGAATTTATGAAACAGAACAGATGAACATACAAGACTCTTAACTACAGAGAAAACACTGATGGTTACTGGAGGTGAGGTGGGCGGGAGATGGGCTAGATGTGTGATGGGCATTAAGGAGGGCACTAGTTGGGATGAGCACTGGGTGTTGTATACAAGTGTTGAATCACTAAATTCTGTACCTGAAACTAATATTACATGATATGTTAGCTAACTGGAATTTAAATAAAAACCTGAAGAAGAAAAAGAAGAAAAAAACCAATCCTTTTGAAGTAATGGAAATTCCTTATTTCCAAGAAGTAATTCAATCAAGCGTTTACTTTTAGTAAGCTACCAGCTTAATGCTGGGACTAGTCCAGGTCTGCTGGCCTCACAGGATCTGGACAAAAGAATCTGGCAATAATTTAAAAAAATATTTTGCTACATTTTACTTGGGTCCAGGAATCAGTAAAAATTTTCAACAGAAATTTAGTTATTGTATAACAACTGAAAATTCAAAGTACATGATCATTTTACTAATTTCTTACAGGGTTTCAGTCGGAAAATTAAAATACAAGTAGACAAAACAATGACAACATTAAATGATATTTGGAGGAAACATTAAGATTTTTACTAAATGCTGACATATCTTACTGCAATTACAGAAAAAAATATAAATTATGATAGAATATAACACTACTAAGAAACACTTCGTTTTTAGTTGTAGTCAACCAAGCACAGATTTTTAAAGTAGGCATTAACAAAAAAAATCACTAATCATAAATTCTCGTTGTTCACTGATGTCATTTAATAGTCCCAAGCCACAAACCAAACTAACCTGTGAGTATAATTCATAATAAATCCAAATCTAAAAATATAGGGCTTTTAAAACCCAGGTTAGGATTTAAAATATTCTGCTATTACTTAAAATATCCTAAGTTCTGCCCTATGCCATAAACAAACATGGGTCACTGACTTTGTTAAAGACACACAAATCTTGTTTGCTCCAAAATTCTACAATGCAATTCACCAATGCTTTTGCAGTGTAGACTGTTCCCTTAGCATCATATTCCCCGTTTCTCTTGTGTCTTGCCACCAGAGTTCAGTGCCCAGAACTGCTTCACAAGCACTACATCAAACCTTATCATCACAGTGTAGAAACACACAAATTTAGTAAGGGCAAATGTTTAAAATAAATAGGCATGAGGAGAATTCATGTATCTGGAATGGTATACTTAGCATGGTGAGAACTTTGTATTTGCCTAATGTACTGAAAAAAGTATTCAAGAACGAGTACTCATGCAGGGGCGCCTGGGTGGCTCAGTCAGTTAAGTGTTCGACTCTTAATTTTAGCTCAGGTCATGATCTCACAGTCCTGGGATTGAGCCCCATATCAGGCTCTGCTCTGAGTGTAGAGCCTGCTTGGGATATTCTCTCTCTCTCTCTCTCTCTCTCTCTCTCCCTCTCCCTCTCCCTCTCCCTCTCCCTCTCCTACTCATCCTCTGTCTCTCTCTCAAAATAAACATTAAAAAGAAAAAGAAACAAAGACTACCCATGCCTACCCATGCAAAGGAAGGCTAGTCCTAGGAACAGGAGTTCCACTGAGAAAAGGCTTTTAAAATTATGCAGCCATTTGCATCATGAATCAAAATGAATTTCCCATAATCAATGTGATTCTTTTCCACACCTGGACCTAAACCTTCCTCCAGTGTTCTGAAAATTAGCATCGATGAGGGCCAAATATACTGAGAATGCTTCTCATGCTTCTCACATACCTCCAGAAGATAAAACCATTCATGCAAAGCATGAACTGAATGTGAATATCTTCCAAGGAGCTAAGTTAAGATACTTTAGAGACATGATCATGATCTCACAGTTTGTGAGATCAAACCCCGTGTCAGGCTCTGTGCTGGCAGTGCAGAGTCTGTATAGGGATTATCATTTTGGAAGTATCAGTATGACCTAGAGGATCCCTTGAGTCATGTTACCTAGATCTGTCCTGGAAATGTTATGTTTCAGAAAATACTTTTTTATTGCCTGGACTATGTAAACGAACTTGTACATATGAACTTGACACATGCTGGGGCTTGCGGTGGAGGATATGGAGGGGCTGGGGAAAGGCGAAGCAGGTAGCAGTCTAGTTCTTTCATACCTTGCTCTCAGAGTTAAACCATTCTAAGGTTCTACTCAGTCTCCCCTCCATTTCTTTCAGAGGAAGAAGGAGTACACAGTACAAAGGAAGAGATGATGAGAATGAGGTAGTCTCCATGCTTTTTAATTTTTTCCCACATATCCTATGGAAAATACTCAAGCTGTCTAAATGCAGTACCAAACACAAGCAAATTCTAAGTTTTTCCAACAGTCCACTGTCAATGTATGTAGCCGTTCATGGTGTTTTAGGGCTGAACCCACAGAACTGAATACACAAGTCACTCGCCAAACCTGACCATCCAATGACAAGTCACAAGCTTCAAATGAATGCTCTGTACACAAGACTGCCAAGAACATTTAAAAAGAGCAACCTGATCTCTACCAGACTCAGAGTTTCTACTGGAGTCTCTCCTGAATGTACCACCCGCTGGGGGAGCAGGAATCCAATTTTGTTTAAATTGCAAACTGTGAATATGTATAATGTGCTTTTATGAATGTGTATATCTGCAGAAGAAGAAACATTTATGTCTGAGAAATGGGACTAGAAGTGCTTTTATTTATAGTAACTTTCAAAGGATACAGAAGTAAAGCAAACAGTATAATGCATCTCTTTGTACCCAAAGTTTATCATGGCCAATACAGTTTCAACTAGATCCCACTTCTTTTCTCATTTAAAATCATTTTGAAGCAAACTTCATCATTTATCATTTTCCTACAAATGCTTTTCATTAATTTTTTCTTGTAAATATTTCCCAAAGTTTTTAACATAACAATTTCTTTTATATTAGCGGAAAAAAAACCAGTAAATGCTATCAAAAAAATATGGAATCCAAGGCAGTACCAAGAGACCATTAACAACTAAATAGAAATTGTAAACCAATATTAATAAGAAATATAGCGCATGATTATAATACTTACTGACTTGGCATTAGAGATCTCTTACTAACACTGCTTGTTTCAATTATCTTTCTGTTTTCAACTTGGGAGAATGGACAGGCCTTCCTCTGACAGTAAACAACACATGAAATAAGGATTAAAATACTGATTTCTTCCCGAATACCTGGCTGTTTAGTTTCCTTCTGTCTTCTCGGTTTTCCCTGTTTTGTATCACCATTAGCATCATTAGCACGTCCTTGTGCAATCCAAAAAGAATTCAAATGTTGAAGGAGTTATGATCTAAGGTATTTACGTATTTAAAGACTAATGAAAATTATGTGCAATTCACAGTGTAGCTTCAAAATATGTATTTTGTTAAAAAGTGCTTTTTGTTAATTGAAATATACATTATTTTTTAAAGGTTATAATGCCGTGACCCTTTTTTTAATGCTTATTTATTTGAGAGAGACAGAGAACAAGTGGAAGAGGGACAAAAAAGAGAGAGAGAAAGAATCCCAAGCAGACTCTGCACTGCCAGCACAGAGCCTGACACGGGGTTTGATCTCACAAACTGTGAGATCATGACCTGAGCCAAAATCGAGAGTTCGATGCTTGACCGACTGAGCCACCCAAGCACCCCAGTGCCGTGACCCTTTTCATAATCATGTTAAATTTGTGATCTTAGGGGCGCCCGGGTGGTTCAGTCAGTTAAGCATCCAACTCTTGATTTCAGCTCAGATCATTATGTCATGATTCATAGGTTTGAGCCCCATGTCAGGGTCTGTGCTGACATTACGGAGCCTGCTTGGGATTCTCTCAGCCTCTCTCTCTCTACCCCTCCCCCGCTCATGCATGCTCACTCTCTCTCCCAAAATAAACTTAATTTTTTTTTAATTTCAGGTCTTAAGCAGAAAGTAAAATGAGCTTTTACTTAAAACCACTACGTAAATCCATTATCAGCCACCTGTTGGAAAACGAAAGGTGATTTGTAGTAAGTAGGGTCCCAGAGAGGCCCATCATTCCAAATGCACCTTTGAAGACATGTGTTTTCACTGTATTCAATGGTATTCTTCCAGCTTGGGCCAACCTGTGTTAAGGGTCAAGTATGGAATATAGTAAACTGAGGTTCTTTTTTTTTTTTTATTTTTTATTTTTATTTTTTTTTTTTTTTTTAATTTTTTTTTCAACGTTTTTTATTTATTTTTGGGACAGAGAGAGACAGAGCATGAACGGGGGAGGGGCAGAGAGAGGGAGACACAGAATCGGAAACAGGCTCCAGGCTCCGAGCCATCAGCCCAGAGCCTGATGCGGGGCTCGAACTCACAGACCGCGAGATCGTGACCTGGCTGAAGTCGGACGCTTAACCGACTGCGCCACCCAGGCGCCCCTAAACTGAGGTTCTTTTAAGAGTGAAGGATCATGGGGCACCTGGGTGGCTCAGTCAGTTAAACGTCCGGACTCTTGGTTTCGGCTCAGGTCATGATCTCACAGTTTGTGAGTTCGAGCTCCACATCAGGCTTCATGCTGACAATGCAGAGCCTGCTTGGGATTCTCTTTCTCCCTGTCTCTCTGGCCCTCCCCAACTCGCTGGTTCGTGTGCCCTCTCTCAAAAGTAAATAAACTTAAAAAATAAAATTAAACTAAAAAGTGAAGGACCAAGTGGGATACATTAATAAAAATGCACATATTTTCTCCAAAACTTTGAGAGCTAACAACAAAAATCTGACCCCTAGTTTAATACAATCAGTGTAATACAAACCACATACCCTTCTCCATAAGCAGCACTCCTTACCTGAAGAAAGGCTTGAGATGGGGCATTAGAAGACCTGACATGGGTGTGGTACCTCCCATTTAAATTCATTTTCATTGGGTAGTTCCAGTGTTCACAGTTTCAAAGAGGAATGAGCTTCATGAAATAACCAAAGATGCTTTCTAATCTAATCCTGACTTCAATTAAATACTCACTGAAATCCTACTATCTGCCATTTTAGAATTGTATCCTCTTCGGGCACTTGGGTGGCTCAGTAGGTTTAGCGTCTGACTGGCTCCGGTCATGACCTCACAATTTGTGTGTTCGTGCCCCACGTTGGGCTCACTGCTTTCAGTGCATAGCCAACTTCAGATTCTCTGTCCCCTCTCTCTCTGCCCCTCCCCCGCTCTCCTCCGCGCGTGCCCACGCTCTCTCTCTCTCCCAAAAATAAATAAAACATTAAAAAAAAGAATTTAGAATTGCATCCTCTTGCCTTCTATTTCAATCCAACTGAAACTATCAAAAAGTGACACTGCTAGGATTTCCAATTAAAACCAAAAGGAACCATTGATGAAATGTATGAATAACCCTCTCTGGAAAGACCTGTCTTGTCACTCGTCTTCTGGATTATGAAAATACAGCTGTGTCACAGCCATGCTCCCTGTTGAATCAAACCATGAAACGTGGGTCTCACTTGCAAAGCTGCTTTTACATCTGGTTGCTGTCAGGCCCGGTTACTGATCATCATTCTGAGGTGATTCCATCGATCGGCTACCAGGCACGCACAACAGGCAGAGGTCAGCTACCATCACCACACATCAGCCAGGGACAATACAAGCAGCACATGTCCACAACATGGCCGTCGAGTAAAGGGCATTCAGCTACTGACCCCAGACCACCTTTATTATCAAAACCTGAATTCACATCACATAAAATAATTAAGAAGATCAGTCCTTACAGCTGGTATGCAAAACGACAGAGAAGCCAGAACAGTGGGCTGTAGAAACACCTGTTTTATTTCAAGCCAAACAAATTCTTAGGTGGCACCATGTACGAGAGAGAATGTATTATTTATTGAACACTCATACTACAAGAAAGCAAGAGGGCAAAATGATGTCTTAAATGAAATAACAAATCAATAAAAATTCACTCCATTCTACTTCAATAAGAATCTCAGAGGATTGTTGCCTGATTCTGTAATAAAAAAGGTATATTGCTTTGTGCTAGCACAGCAATAAATAGTTTATCTCTATACTTCTTGCTATTTCGGTGGAAGGCAAAGGATTCTTAACATTTAAAAATGAAAATGATTCATGTGACGTCTCAGTTGCCAATGCAAATAATATAGCCACATTTCAGTTCATACGCCTCCGTATTTTAATATTAATGTAAAATGGGCATTAGTCCGATCTTGCTATGCCTTTGTAAATCTCATGATGCTTCAAGATAAAGTCTGGTTTTTAAAAACCCTATATTTAAACAATCTTACAATCACATAAAACTTCTAGCATAGCTTAACAAACAGACATAAAAGTAAAACATTCAAAATAATATAGAGGTTGCCTGCACATAGTAATTTTTTTTTTTTAATAAAGTCCTGTCTTTGGTCAGAAAAATTCACAACCTACAAGTTTATTTCTGCTAAAGATGAGTACTTACAGACCTTTAGAGGCAAACTTTACTATAAAGAACAATGCTTTTAAGCTGGGAGTTGGGTAGCCTTTCCCCAAGAATGTATGGGTCTGCTGACAAGAATTTTAGTATTTCAGGTATATCAAATGTTCTAATCTCAGATTAGACTTCACATATCACATCAGGTACAATGACAATTCATCTGCCCTGAACACCAACACCAGAAAGAACAATACTGCCTACATTCACACATGATGTCTTTTTCCTCCAGGGTGAACAAATGTATTTCTTCATGCATAGTATTCTCAAAAACCTCACATATTTCTATTGTGCTCCAGCATTAACATTTTTAATTTTACTTTATTTATACTTAAAAAACCACTAACACAGAATACATATCAGACATTGTACTAAGAGCTTTACTGACCCTTTACCTTTATAATAACCCTATAACATAGATGATATTATCATCCCTATTTCACAGATGAGGAAATTGAGCTATAGAGTCTAGTATTCTCCCAAGGTCATATGGCTGTTATGTGGCAAAGCTGAGATTAGAACCTAGGAATCTGACTCCACAGAAGATAATTCTACGACTTTCTACTAATTATGAATATTGATGAGGTGCAGCCACTTCGTGCATCTTTTCAGAAAGCTTAGACTGAGAAAATGATTCTAAAATTCCCCTGAAGGTTAAATATATACAAATAGTAAGAAAACTTCAGGACAAAAAAGGTAATGCTTTTCCCTACCAGGTGCTTAAAATACATGAGCATTTAGTATACAAAGATGATCATTCAATCCAAATAAGTGAGAAGAAACAACCCGATAAATGGTATAGGGGTGACTGGCTAGTACTCAACCCGGGAAAACAATTTAAGATGTCTGTAATATTTATATCTGTCATTTCTGGGGCGCCTGGGTGGCTCGGTCGGTTAAGCATCCGACTTCAGCTCAGGTCATGATCTCACGGTCCGTGAGTTTGAGCCCCTCGTCGGGCTCTGTGCTGACAGCTCAGAGCCTGGAGCCTGTTTCAGGTTCTGTGTCTCCCTCTCTCTCTGCCCCTCCCCTGTTCATGCTCTGTCTCTCTCTGTCTCAAAAATAAATAAACGTTAAAATTAAAAAAAAATATTTATATCTGTCATTTTAGTATATTAAAATACATTGATTAAAACATGATATTCTCATATTCTGTATTCTAGATTCTGCCAAAGCAAAGACGACAATCATACCTCTAAAAAAGTTTTACCATCAGAAACACAAACACAGGTAAGATTTAGACACTATCTGCTTTATACACCCAAAACAATTTCTTTTAAATAATCACTGGAGCACCTGGGTGGCTCAGTCGGTTAAGCCTCCAACTCTTGGTTTTGGCTCAGGTCATGATCTCACGGTTTGTGGGTCCAAGCCCCACTTCGGGCTCTGCACTGATAGCACGGAGCCTGCCTGGAATTCTCTCTCCCTCTCTATCTGCTCCTCCCCGCTCATGTGCATGCTCTCTAAACAAACAAACAAACAAACAAACAAACTTTAAAATAGCCATTAATTTCCTAAGTGCTCTGGTTGAGATGTCTAGTGTTACTCGCATCTAATTCTCCACTCTTTCCAGGTACATATAGTTTGCTGGGCTAAGTGCCTGCTTCCAGCCAATGAGACAGAAAAACTCAATCACAGTGCTATGACGGAAAATGTAACATATCCCAGATGGTGCGGGTAACTAGCAGTAGGGCTCCATCAGCTTGGGTCATGGAATGGCTGTGTGAAACACAGCACACTGCCACCTTCAGATAAAGTGCAGCAAGAGAAAAAAAAATACACTTTATTTTCACTGAGCTACAGACTTACAGGTTTGGTTATTTATTCCTACTGCATAGGCTAATCCATCCTAATTAGTATAAATGCTAACATGGAAAAATAATGTACTCACAGGGCTAGATAAAAGAATGATGGGTCATTTATAAAGCCACAGTGGAAGTCAAATGAACATTAGAGAAAGTAAGTAATAAACGCTGTAAAATTCAAATCAACAACTATCAAATTTGACAGGCTTTCCAAAAATGTAAAGGAAAATTACAAAAGTTGACTACAACAAAGAGTTAATGATAAAATTAAAGATAATTGATTTTTAACATATAGATGAGACTCATTATGGTCTTGATGAAGAGACTAAGACAAATAGAACAAATATAATTACCTAACACATTGTTAAACAAAGCTAAATAATGACCTGCAGGGTCAGCTGAAATGACTCAGCACATACCCATCAATAATAAAAGACAGAACAATGGGGCTGAGTTGGATAAAAGAATCATTCCAATAAAGGTACATGCAAAGAAAAAACAAGAGCAATCTGGCCACAGACACTGGCTCTGAGATAATACATTCAACAGATAAGAAATAAATAAGAAGGATAGCAAATATAGCCTTGCGGCTCAAAACTTTAAACACTCAGCCGAACGGTATTCATAATGTAAGTTTTTCTAAAAGTGAAAATATTCATAGGATTTATAGGAAAGAGTTTAATTGCTTTCTTTTTATGTATTTTTTGTCAAAAACATTAAAGACCATGAACTACAGTGGTATCCCAGGTACCTTATAAAAACCTGAACAAAAAAAGAGATCCTTGAAGGAAAAATGATTGCAAAACTTGAGAACGTAAGATTCGAAGGGTTTGAATACTAAATCAGAGCACGGAAGAGCTTGTGCATGTAGGACACAACATTTATGCTCAACTTAGAAAATTGAAAGAATTATCATACATTTTCTTCATAACGTGTTTTTGATGCCACAGTAAAATTTTTCACAGCTGACAAGAAATTTCAAGATCGCCATCAGCAGCATGAAACACCTGAGTGAGATGAGTCTGATTGGCTTGGATTTATTGATAGAGACCTGATTTTATTTCAGAAAGTTCTCTTCATTGCAGTAATGAGAAAATAATTACTATGCAAAAGACTTTATCAACAAATACTTCATTCAACAAGTACTTCCAACAAGGTCCTCTGTATATAACTGGTATGTAACAAATAATTACACATGCAATAATTTTCTGATAGCTTCTTTACACATTAATGGGAATAGAAATAATTTCCAGCATATCTCACCTCCCAGGTCCGGAGTATAAGTTTGTTCTAACTTTACGTAATGTTTATCCTTGCCAGAATCCACATTCATATTCTATATTATAGACATTTTAATTGGTCAAAACCTTTACTAAATCAAAACAATCAGGTATCTTAACAAGACACAGAAAGAATACAAGATAAGGCATTCCCAAGCGCTTAATAATGAAGGCAATAAGGACAAATCAAAAAACAAAGACACAAGAAAATATAAGCAAAACCCCAACACAATTCAAAACTGACATAGCTATGGGGCAATACACAAGTGCCAAAGAGAAAGTTAATAATTGTTTTTTCAGTGACAGAAATCAGAAGGGCTTCAAGGAAGGTTTGAAAAGATATGTATGAATATTTTTTTAATGTTTGTAATATTTTAGCAATACTGACATAAAACTGGAAACTTAAGAACAAAAAAGATACATAATGCAAAATATATCACTTGGCCCATTCATGTTTATCTTCAAGTCCTAAAGATACCACTGGGCTGGAAAGGATTCATAGGCATCACTCAATTTATGGCCATCACAGTGGCCGGCACCAACAGCTACACAGTTTTCCCTATCAGACACCTGTGCATTAATCCTGCAAGGCTTCCTCTTCCCAAATTACTATATTCACTTAATCACAAAGGCTTGCTGAGTCAGTCTCTTAAATTCCTCTTTAGCCTAACTTCTTTATGGCTCTGCTGCCTCAGACTGACCTTAAGCCCCCTTCTTCCTCACAGGGATCCCTAAGAACTTTCCAAATGGTTTACCTAACCCTTCTGAAATCCACTATTCACAGAGAGTCACCTTTGAAAGCAGATTCCAGGGGCACCTGGGTGGCTCAGTTGATTGACTGGCTGACTTGGGCTCAGGTCATGATCTCGTGGTGCAGGAATTCAAGCCCTGTGTCAGGCTCTGTGCTGACAGCTTGGGGCCTGGAGCCTGCTTTGGATTCTCTTTCTTTCTTTCTTTCATTCTTTCTTTCTTTCTTTTTCTTTCTTTCTTTCTTTCTTTCTCTCTCTCTCAAAAATAAACATTAAAAAAAATGTAAATACAGATTCCATAACAGCACTTCCCTTTTTAAGTGGCATTCATTGGCTCCCTATTTGCCCCAAGATGAAATCCCTAAGAACGTTCCAAATGGTTTACCTAACCCTTCTGAAATCCACTATTTCAGATGAAATCCCAACTCTGCAGTGTAACTTACAAAGGTTCTTAAGAATCTGGCACTGAGTATCTCTTCACCCTCATCACTGGTTACTCCACACCTTAACCTATTCCATCTCTGCTCCAAACACACTGACATGGTGAAATGTTGGATGCCAAATTCCCTTAACCAAACCATGTTGTTTTTGCCTTTTTTCCCCTGGAAACTCCCTATTCTACCCCTTCTTACCCAAATTCTGCTCAAAGGTCAGGCATTGGTTTAAATTCACTCCCTCTAGGTTCCTGACACTGACCTCTCACTCTTGGTGTGGTGTTCCTAATGCAACTTCGACAGCACCTGCTGCTTTCTTCCTATTATAGCAATTACTACATTATACTTCATATGTATTAAATGTGTGTGTCTCCACCCCTCAAATCCATATATTGAAGTCCCAACTCCCAACATAATGGCTTTTGGAGGTGGAGCCTTTGGGAAGTAATTAGGTTTAGACGAAGTCATGAAGCCCCGATGGTGGGATTAATGCCCTAATAGAAATACTAAAAGACAAGATTTCTCTCTCAGTACATTCCCCAACGAAAAGCTTTGTGAGGATATAACCAAGACGGGGACTTTTACTAAGAACCTGACCATGGCAACCTGATCACAGATTTCCAGACTCTAGAATGGAAATATCTGTTATTTAAGCCACCAAGTCTGTATTGTTACAGCAGCCTGAACTTAAACAACATTGTAATTACTTGCATACATGTGGGAACCCACAACTGAAAAGCACACTCCATGGGCACAAGGATTTGAAAATCTGGGTTCAACACCATAGTCTTAGCATTGACAAGGTCTCTGCCATATCAATAGAGTCAATAATGAAATTTAATAGGAATAGCAAGCTGGTGTGATATATTAATTAAATTTCCTAATGAAACCTTTGTTAAATACTGTTAAAACTCTCTGGTGCTTTCTTACATATTGAAAACACTTTAAAGTTTGGAGTTTACATTGTTATCCTGGAATAAATTTACCAAGCATAATGTTTGGAAAAGGAACAAGAATGGTAACATTAAAGGTTTCGAGAATAGAGATACACTACTATTCGTATAATTTCAATCAAAAATTAAGTTCAAGAGAATTCTTTCTTTTCTTAAACAAGGCATTATTAGCTTTGAAATGCTACCACATTTATTCCATCTTGGCCCACTGAGTAGTAGGTAAGGCAGATCATGGATCTGACTTCAGCTCCAAGTCTAAGAAAGAATTAGTATACATCAATCATGGTAATTCTATTTCCTCTATCAATAATTATTTTAGAGATGGACCTGGGACCCAGTTCTGGCCAATAAGATGGGAAGTGTCAAGAAAGGTTAAAAGTATCAAAGGAAGTGACTGCTGAATATGAATGAGGAAACATGGCAAATGTACCATCTCGCTCCCCTACGAGAAGCATTGTGAGATGTCACACAGGGAGAAGGAAAAATCTCAGGGACCAAAAAGATCTGGGCTGGGGCCCTCACTGAACTGCACCTCAAGCTCACTGTACCTTTGAATTTCCCTTTACATGAGACAGCAAAATTTCTTATTGTTTAACCCAGTGGTAGATGTGTTTTGCCACCTGCAGCCTTCCTGATAGTCACTTACTTTCCCTAGTCCACAGTTTTCTCTCTTAAGTGCTTGAAAAGATGAGCTCTAAGCTGGTATTTTCTCAATGTGGTCCAACAACCACATGCATCAAAATCAGTTGGGCACATTTAAAAACTGCACATTTTGAGGCGCCTGGGTGGCTCAGTCGGTTAAGCGTCCAACTTCGGCTCAGGTCGTGATCTCGCGGTTCTTGAGTTCAAGCTCCACATAGGATTCTGTGCTGACAGCTCGGAGCCTGGAGTCTGCTTCGGATTCTATGTCTCCCTCTCTCTCTGCCCCTGCCCTGCTCATGTTCTCTCTCTCAAAAATAAATAAACATTTAAAAAAAATTAACAAATGCACATTTAGGGGGCACCCGGGTGACTCAGTCAGTTGAGCATCTGACTTTGGCTCAGGTCATGCTCTCACAGTCTGTGAGTTCTAGCCCCGCCTCGGGCTCTGTGCTGACAGCTCACAGCCTACAGCCTGATTCAGATTCTGTGTCTCCCTCTCTCTCTGCCCCTCCCCTGCTCACACTCTATCTCTCTCTCTGTCTCAAAAATAAATATTAATTTTTTTTTAATGTAAGTTTAGTAGGCCTCACATTTGACCTACTAAACCAGATTGTTCCGAGATGGGTAAGAACCTCCACTTTAAAGCAGCATCCCAGGCTCGGCACCAAAATTGGAGACTTGCCCAGATACAGGAGAGGTCTGAGTGCTTTTAACAGTTCTAGGATCTTCTGACTTACAGATCAAAATCATTTCTCTTCCAATTGTTATTCATGTATGAATACACATGCAAAAATAATTGATAATTCAAAGAAACTATAAATTATTCTGATTAAGCAACAATCAAGCTTATACATGCATCTTATAAAATTACTATTATGAGGTTAGCAACAAAAAAATGTAAAACTGGCACTTTCATCTTGCCTAACAGCTGTGGCAAGAGATCATTTTATGCCTGTTATACTTTAACGTGTCACTGGCAGGACTAATGTTAGCCTAGGGTTACTCCGGCAGACTTAAAAACACTCAGTACACCTGAATCAAATTTTCAGTATTCAATTTTGAGCTTTTTGTACCTCCTTGAAAAACAAATACAATGCTAATGGGGAAGATGTATTAAGTACTTAATAACTACCAAAACTCTGCTGTGTGTGGATGTGTGTGTATATCTAAAATGCAAGGTAATACAGAAAAGCAAATTGATGGTGACAGAACAGTATAACTTTTTATTAAAAAAAAAACACTGCTATTTTATCATTATTCCAATTAAAAAGTATAAAAGCAAAAAAGATCTACACATTGAAGTCTGGTCTTCAGCCAACATGCACTTCTTGGTTTTGGGTATTGATATCCTTCTCCTCTCTAACATGTAAGTGATAGGATCAAGGCTAATATCATCTCTGGCAATGAGAAAAGGAGGGAGAAACATGAAAACAAACAAACAAACAAAACCTAACAGTTTTATTTTGCATGTAACATGTTGGAAAAGTTACCTGCTGTCAAACCAAGATTTAAAAATCCTTGGAAGTTTCATTTTTATTTCCTGCTTACTTCCAACTTCCATCCTATTTCCTCCCTGATACTTATTCCTTAACCAACCTCCCTCATCCACACACACACATACAAAGTCGGAAATGAAAGATCATTGTATTATACTAGAAACTGATTTTTTTTTAACTCTCCAAATGTCAGACTCAGCTTGGTTCAATGTGCTCTTGATTTAATGCTGTTATTGAATTTCTTCTTTTTGGTACCTGCCTAGACAATCTCTATGAAACAAGAATTCATCTTCACATCTTTTTATTTTTTAAGGAAAACAGAACTGAGTGCCATTATGTCTTCTAGAGAAGAGTTTATGATATACATTATCAGCCGAAATAGGGAAACTCTCTTTTTAAAATTTCACATCCAATGTAGCTTTATTATATGCAATTTATTCTGGAGATATGTTGCTGTGTTCCTCAAATTGTGTTAATTGCCTGGGTTTCTCAATAAAAGCAGGGTTCCTTGGTCCTTCTCTGGACCACTAATCAGTATGGCCTCAGCAACTTTCAAAGTAGAGAAGAAATAGGATTCTTCTCAAACATAATTTATTGGTACTCAAATTAAGAATATACATACAACAACTATAACTTGAATAATCAAGAGGATTTCTTTAAAGCTTGTGGAAGTATCTTAGAAAAGGTATAAAACTTCTATCCACTGTCAATAGGTTGTTCATACTGCTGTTGAGAAACTATGTTCCATGAATATTTTCACGTTTCTGCACATTCAGAACCTTTTGAGTAAAAATTATTGGCAGCTAGGCTAAAGGATGCCTGAACAGTAACCACACATTGAAAGTTAGAGATAAATTTTTCTAGAGAGATTTAAGGGCTTATCTCCCTCAGAGCCACTTGCGTACATTTAAAGGGTAATAAAAATCTAGGGACCTTTCCCTCCCCTCCCCAGACAGGACTTATCTCTCTGTGGGGGACTAAGGGCTGATATGCTTGCTGCCCTACATAAACTCTGAGTTTCATAATTTGGGGGGTTCCTTTCCTTTGGTGCAGTCCCTGCATGCACAGATATATCTAGTCTGCATTTCACTGCCCTATGGAGAATTGCAGCATGAGGAGTGGTGTTGCTACAATGCTCTGTGAGGAAATGGTCTTCTCTCTCATTCAGAGGTATCGTGTTTCTGTTAGCATATATATATGCACACATTACCTCACAGGCAAACCTCTTAGCTTCTAAGGAGAGTGACGTCTCAGAACTGTACCATTTTTAGATTCAACAACTTCCCACCAATGCTTTTTATTCAAACTCACGATTTTCCACCGGCATTACTGCTGTAACCTTCCTTTCTTCCAGGGCTTTCTCCACATTATTGCTGCAATACCTTCCCAAAACACATCTCACATTCACCTACATTTCCCCTCTTTAAATACTGCCACAGAAAGCTGTCAAGCATTATATAATTTCAGAACAGAATCTTTGGAATTTGACACGATGTGGCTCCAAACCCGGCTCTCCAAGTCATCTGTTACGTGATATTAAATTACTTAACTTCCGGGCACCTTAGCTTCCTTGTCTACCAAATGGGAATAAGATAATATATGCAAATAACGTAATTCTTTGTCCATGGTTAGCCTTCAGTAAATGGCAGCTATTATAGTCACTGATAGCACAGTTCCTCAACACCTAAAGAGCCAATTATGAAGTGTGCAGGATATCCCATTGGAGGGCACTATACTCTGGCTCCAAATGTTCTCATTTCTGCACCTCAAACTCTACACACACTGCACTTCTCATCATCCTCAAGGCATGATCTACTTTCATGACTCCAGGGCTTTACCTAAGGGCATTTTTTCCTCCCTACCATGGAAGAGACTGCTCATTCTTTCAATCCCAGCTCTACCATAATGACTCCGTTGCCTGTGCCTTGAGCAGAGTCCATCACTGCATCCTCTTTGCTCCAGGACTGTATCTCTATCTGAGCTCTCTGTGCCCTCGCTGCAAGCACCGTTAATTGCTTAGGCATCTGTTTCCCCACACTAGATGGTGTGTTACCTAAGACAGAGTCAGTCTGGAATTCTGCCTGTCCATCCATATCCAGTGTTTTTAAACATAAAGATATTACCTATTGACACACTTTCATAACAGAAAAATTTCCTGGATTAATAAGCATAGCAATTTTTACTTTCTGGCCGTTTCTCTATAAAGTAAAATTTTTCCAGCTCAAAATTTGCAGTTCTAAATTTTCACAATGAAGTTTTTACTCATATACCCTTTTTATTGTTTACCTATAAAATATCTCATTTTATCCAAGTTTCCGGAGAAAATATCCCTATCACCCACCATTAGAAAGAAAGACTCTAAATACAATGTCATACCTTTTCTATGTGCTCCAGATGTACATTTATTTTAGGAATTTTTTTTTTTGTGGTAAAGAAACACATAAAATTTACCACCTTAACTATTTTTAAGTATAAAATACTTAACTATAGTTAACTATGCTGTTAACTATATGCATATTGTTGTACAACAGATTTCTAGAACTTTTTCATCTTGCAAAACAAACTATGCCCTTTGAATAGCACCCCATTTCTCCCTCTCCTCCAGTCCCTGGTAACCACATTCTACTTTCTATTTATTCGAGTTTGACTACTTTAGGTATCTTGTATAAGTGGAATCATGCAGTATCTTTCCTTCCATGACTAACTTATTCCACTTAGTCCTCCAGGTTCATTCACATTTCAGCATATAAAAAGGCTTCCTTCCAATATTCCATTGTGTGTGTGTGTGTGTGTGTGTGTACACACACACACACACACCACATTTTCTTTATCCATTTACCCATTGATGGACACTTCTTGGACATTCTAAATAATGCTGCAAAGAACATGAGTGCACAAATATCTCTTCAAAATTCTGTTTCCAATTCTTTTGCATCTCCAATAAATCTTGATTATATAAACAGTAAAAAAATTATGAATGGGAATTTAGTAATGTATTGTTTAGTAATCAGAAATTTTACAATATCCATGTTTTTACCTGAAAATAGTATGCAAATTGTGGCAAAGATATGCAGTAATCGTGGCATAAGATTTTTCTTTACATTATGCACTTAAATAAGTCATAGTATACCTTCTTTTTCCTACCAATTATTTTCCAATTTCTAGATAAAGCAAATACAAAAGTAGGACTATACTCACCTCCTCTTTCACTTTTATGTTGAGTGTCAGTGAACATAAATATTGCTGAACGTAGCTGGTTGGAATAAATTTTTTGGCTTCTACCAAACATCAAAAATTATAATAAGTTTCTCTTACAGCCACATGTAGAGTAGACATATATTAAACCCAAATGAAGATTTATTAGCAAAATCCGTCTTTCTCCTTTTCCTTCAGTCTCTGCTTCTACATCCTTTCACTCCTATGCATGTGCACTGATGTTGAAAAATATGTTAATTTTTGAGAGAGGGAGAGAGTGGAAGAGGGGCACAGGGACAGAGGGAGAGAATCTCAAGCAAGCTCCACTCTCAGTGCAGAGCCCAATGCAGGGCTTGATCCCACAACCTTGGGATCATGACCTGAGCCAAAATCAAGAGTCAGACACTTAACCGGAAGAGCCACCCAGGCACCCATGACGTTGAAAAAATATTAAGTATTTTTACTTAACTCCTCACTGTAACACTTTTAAATTCAAGTATAGCTGACACACAGCATTACATTTTAACATTTTGTGATACCTTATTGCCATGATTTGAATCCAAGAAATTATACAACACATGAATTAAAAATACAGAATGACATTTACATCCCTCTCAAAATATTCAAATAGATATGCATTCAAACTCTCTTTGAAAAGAATCTCAAGCATGGAGCCTTTATTATTGGCTAAACTCACTTTCATATACACTTTTATTAACGTGTAATTCACATACCATAAAATTTTCTCTTTTAAAGCATACAAAAGTCAGTGGTTTTTAGAATATTCATGGAACTGTACAATCATCACCACTACATAATTCGGAACATTTTCATCACTTCAAAAAGACAAAAACAAAACAAAACAAAACCAAAAAAAACCTTGTAACCATAAGCAGTCATTCATTCCCCATGTCCTCATCCCTCCAGTCTCTGGCATTCACCAATCTACTTTTTGTTTGTGAGCATTTGCCTAACGTGAACATTTCATATAAGTAATCATATAGTATGTGGCCTGTTATGACTGTCTTCTTTCATTTAGCATGTTTTCAAAGCTAATCTGCATTGTTGTACGTATCACTAATTCATTCCCTAATGCCAAATAAACTTCCATTGTATGGTTCATATAATATTGTGTTATCCATTCATCAATTGATTGATATTTGAGTTGTTTCCACTTCTTGGTTACTGTGAATAATGCTCCCATGAATATTCATGTACAGTTTTTTGTGTGGAAAATTCCTTTTGGGTATATACCTAGAAGTGGAATGGCTAGGTCACGTGGTAACCCTTTGCTTAACATTTTGAGGAACTGCTAACCTGTTTTCCAAAGTGACTGCACCATTTTACAATCCCACCCGCAATATATGAAGGTTCTAATATCTCCACATCCTCACAATGCTTGTCTATCTTTCTGATTTTAACCATCCTACTGGGCATGAAGTGGTATCTCCTTTTGATTTGCATTTCTCTGATGACTCATAACATATACAGGTGTTTACTGGATGTCTGCATGCCTTCTTTACAAAAATATCAAGTACTTTGCCTGTTCTCAATTGGGATATTTGTCTTATTGAGTTGGAATAGTTCTGTGGGAGAAAATACAGTAAGTAAAACACACTTTAGGGTGTGGATTCACTTTCTTGATGGTGTTTTTTTTTAAAAAAAAAAAACACAATTTTTAATCTTGGTAAGTCAAATTTATTTTTCCCTTTGTTACTTATACTTCTGATGTCATATCTAAGAAGCCACCACTTAACCCAAGATCATGGAAATTTACTCCTATGTTTTAAGAGTTTTATAGAAAAAAAAAATTGTATAGTTTTCACTTTTACATGTAGGTCTAATGATCCATTTTGAGTTAATATTTGTATATGGCATGAAATAATGTTCAAATTCATTCTTTTATATGTAGATATCCAGTTGTCACTGTGCCATTTCTTGAAAAGGCTCTTCTTTTCTCACTGAATTATCTTGACACCCTTGTTAAACACTATCTTCTTAGAGGCAAATGTATCTCCTTAATAGAGAGAACAAACTGACATTGTAACTGAGTTTTCTAATTATTTTATTAAATATATTTACAATTTTAGTTCATTTGTATAAGATTTTTTTGTGGTTCTATCCCTAAATCTTCTATTTAAACTGGTAGGAACCCTAAAACAATTTTCATCTCAAAGGCAAGGCTTGTTTTAAAGTCTAATTTTTTTTTGCTAGGTATTGTGCTAACCATAATATATTGACTCTTCACAACACTACTAGAAAGTTCTAAAACACATGTATTCATTTACTTATAGGTTCTAATATGGCGTTGACTCTTTTAAAGGGGATCCATGAGCAAAAGCAGGACTACTTATGCAAAGCCAGATTGCCTTTAAGCCCTCAAATTAAAAACAAACAAACAAAAAATGTCTATTAAGAAGTTGCTGCAGCTGAGGTCATAGAGGTTGCTGCCCGTTTTCTCCTCTAGGATTTTGATGGTTTCTGGTCTCACATTTAGGTTTTTTATCCTTTTTGAATGTAATTTTGTGTATGGTATAGGAAAGTGGTCTCATTTCATTCTTCCGCCTGTCACTGTCCAGTTTTCCCAGCATCGTTTGCTGAAGAGACCCTCTTTTTTCCATTGGATATTCTTTACTGCTTTGTCAAAGATTAGTTGGCCATACATTTGTGGGTCCATACTACGGAAGGAGACCAAATGTCCATCGACTGATGAACGGATAAAGAAGATGTGCCATATATACGCAACAGAATATTACTCAGTGATCAAAAAGAATGAAATCTTGCCATTTGCAACAACATGGATGGACCTAGAGTGTATTATGCTAAGTGAAATAAGTCAGAGAAATACAAATATATGATTTCGCTCAGATGTGGAATTTAAGAAACAAAACAGATGAACACAGGGGAAGAGAAGCAAAAATAAGATACAGAGAGGGAGGCAAACCATAAGAGGCTCCTTAATAGAACAAACTGAGGGTTGCTGGAGGGGAGATGGGTGGGGGATGGGCCAGATGGGTGATGAGCATTAAGGAGGGCACATATTGGGATTAGCACTGGGTGTTATATGTAAGTGATGAATCACTGGCTTCTACTCCTGAAATTAATATGCTGTACGTTAACTAACTTGAATTTAAATAAATACATTCAAAACAAACAAATGAAACAGTATAGTGAATAGCTCTTGCCTTGAAGCTGTCTGAAAGGCATCCGCTTTGCTAATAGTATCTAGTTCATTTTAGGAAACAAGTTTCCTTCCCTATGTGATATTTCAGTGGAACAATAAATCAAGGTGATTCTTCCACTATGGACTCCCAAGGTATGCCTCAAGGTCTCATCATTGATTCTTTCTTCTTGCCATCTGTATACAGGTAAGGTGTCAGGCAAACTAAAATTCTGTCTCTTAGACATTCACGTAAGGGAGGGCCACCTAGCTGGCTTAGTCGGTTGAGCTTCCGACTTCAGCTCAGGTCACGATCTTGCAGTTCATGAATTCAAGCCCCACATTGGGCTCACCTCTGTCAGCCTGTCAGGGCAGAGCCTGCTTCATAGCATCTCTCTGCCCCTCCCCCACTTGCCCTCTCCCAAAAAAATTTAAATCTTAAAAAAAAAAATTCACATAAGGGAGTACAAGGGCAGGTAAGCAGTTTAAGTTCACCTATACCATAAAGCTGCCAGAGAAAGAGGATTGAAATTTTGCTGTTCCCATGAGCCATATAAGTATGCCTGGTTCTATCTAAAGTCTGGTTTATACTACCACTTTCAATATTGGGAACTATACCCTAAACTTCAAATAAATGCATTTATTTACTGAGTTAACCACAGTAATTCACTGCTTGAAAAAAAAAAAAAAAAACGAACCCTCATTTATATAGTTAATCCCAAAGGCATTACCAGCGATTTTGATCTTGTTTTCTAGTATGATTTCTCCATGAATAAAAACTGATCATCTTTGAGAGTCTGTTTAATAGCTGGGTTAAGACAAATTACAGAATTGCTTGATTTAGTGAACCTGTTTAAGCAGGTGGTTTCTAATATCATTAATATCATGACTTATCTCTTTATCTGGGACACACCACCCCACTAACTTTAAGAGAACTCTGTACATGTGTACATTACTTAGACACTTCTGATTGAAGTTAGCCAAACTGCTTTTCTAGCCCTTTTCAAGGGAACATTAATCATAGAGGATAACAAAACCAGGGGGACAAATGAATATTGGCATGTGTTTTCAATTTGAAGATAAGAAAAAATTATGAGTTAACAAGTTTTTTTTCCCCGCCCAAATACTGTGAATGGAGGCCCACTATGCAGGAATTACCACATTAACCTGATGAAGTGACCTATTGCCATAAGATTACAAGTTCCAAAGTTATTAAAGATTCAAATTCCTTACTTCCTGGAGCCACATTTCTACAAAAGAAAAAGAAACAATCACCACCATATAGTAAACATATTCTATGATCACCAGTTAATGAAGTCCTCGAAGTTGACTTAATCCTTTAGAAAGTTTAGCTTCAATCTATTCATTTAGTTTTTAAATACAAGTACTAGTCTACTTGGGTTGTCATCACAAAACACCAACAACTGGGTGGCTTAAACAACAGAAATTCATTTTCTCAGTTCTGGAGACTTAGAAGTCCAAGATCAAGGTGCCATCTGTCTTGGCTTCTGGTGAGCCTTCTCTTCCTGGCCTGTAGGTGGCCGCTTTCTTGTTTCGTTCTATGCTCTTTCCTCTGTGCATACAGACAGACATAGCTATTTTCTGATGTTTCTTCCTCTTTTTATAAGAACTCTAGTTCTATCAGATTGGGGTCACCCCTTACACCTCACTTAACCTTAATAACTTCCTCAAAGGCCCTGTCTTCAAATACAGTCACAATGGGGGCTAGTGCTTTAACATACGAATTGGGGGCAGGGGGATAATTCAGCCCATAACATAATTTTAAAACTTCCACAGTGTTTTATGTCCATTTTGGTTCCTCTCTCATTTCATCTTTTCCATAAACTTACACTTGTTATATTTATCATATATTCTCGCTACGTCTTACGTATTTAAGTTTTTTATAGACCAGAGATATCACAACACATAAATGAGCATGCCTCCCTGGGGTGTTCACAATAATAACTCTGACACATCATTGCTTCTCATTACTAGTCACTGAACATATCTGTTTATTTAGAGAGATAACCACTGAAAATCTCTGCATTTCCTTAGATGCACAAACTTGTTTCCTAGTCTTCATAGCTCATTTTTTTTCTGGTACTCCTTCATAAGAATTGACATTATTCAATTCAATCATGATACAAACATTAAGTGCCCTGCATTCATTAAGTACCTATTATTTGTTAAACAATGAAGCAGACTGATGATGAACAAAACATATGTGGTAACTTAAAAATATGGCTACAAATTACTTGACCCTCTTTTTATCAACAAGTGAATCTATATCCTCTTGCCTTAACCAATGGAGGGGAGAATACAGTCTCAGGCTCTGATCTCTTCAGAGCGATGATTCAGTCTCTGTGTGAGTAAGGACTTTGGGTCCATTCATGAGAGGACTTTCTGACCAGTGCCAAGTCTCAAAACCTAGTTCCTGTTGGTAAGAGTCACCTTGAATCTGAGTGGGATTGACTGCAATAGTCCCCAAAGACGTGCACATTCCAATTGCCAAAACTTATAAATATGTTGTTATATGACAAGGGGAAATTCAAGTCGTTGGTGGATTAAGGTTGACAATCAGCTGGCTTTGAGATTGGTATGCAGCTTCTACTTTCTTCTGACTTGATCCTGGGGCCCTGAGAGGGCATGTAACATATCTGGCATTCTGAAGTTGAATCTCTGAAGATACCAAGAACACACTGAGAGGCCACAGGTGGGCACTCTGGTTGACAACCCTGACTGAACCACATCTTCAAGTCTTCTCAGTCTGGGTACCAGACACATGAGGAAGGAAGCCTTCAGACAATTCCATCCTGTACTCCCTGCCCTTCTAGTCTTTCTAGTTCATGCTTCAGACACTGTGGAGCAGAGACCTGTCATCTCCATAGCTGGACTATGCCCTGTCCAAATTTTTACCCATGTAAGCCATGAACATATAAATGACGGATGTTGTATACCACTAAGTTTTAAGGGTTTTTTACTTGTTGTAATAGTAACTGGAACAGATTTGGGTTCCCAGGAGTGGGATGCCACCATAACAAAACTAAAACATGTGGCAACAGATAACCAGAACAATAGATATGGTCTCATCTCTTACAGTCTATTGGGAGGTACAGACAAGTAAAGACGCAACAGCAGTGAAGAATAAAAAGTGCCACAATATGGATGAAATGGTTGCACTGGGTATGCGTAACATGAATACATAATCTTGTCTGTGTTGCTCAAGGAAAATTTCCTCTGTGCAGTGACACCTACACTGAAGGCCAGAAGGTAGGAAGACAGTAAACCAAAGGAAGATCATGCGTGAAGATGGAGTTGCCACATAGGCATGTAACATTTGAGAACATAAACTAAGTTTCTGTATGCCTGGAGCTTAGAACGTGAGGGAATAAAAAGGGAGTCTGAAGCTGAAGAAACAGGAGGTGGTCAGGCCTCAAAACACTTTATACAACATGTTAAGTAGTTTGTGTCTTCCCCTAAAGGCAACACCACTGATGTTTTAGCAGGGAGATGGCATGATTATACATCATGCTGTCTAACGGAGAAAGGATCAGTTGAAAAGTAGTGGCAGAGAGAATCCAGAAAGCCGCTGAAACAATGTAGGGCAGAGGCAGAGGGCTGAATTAAGTAGGAGCTATGAAGACAGAGAATCTGAGCAGACTCTAGAATGAGGTAAGTATAGAAGAAAGCAAAGTAGGAGTCAATGATGAAGCCCAGTTTTCCACTTTGGGCAAGGGACTGAATGATGGCACCAGATCCCAAGAAAGGGAATCAAGAAGAGCTGTTAATTCATACGAGATGTGTGGCTCCTTCTAAATATAAAATGGAGAAAAATGTATTATAAACCTGAGATATTGACAGATTTTTCATACAGAATACAGTTCTTCAGGGGTGTTTTTAAAATAGGTAAAGAAAAAATTTAATAAACATCAAGTATCTGTAAAGATTAAAACATTTAAGAAATTCACTATGTAGGTAAGATATCAAGTTCTTCAAAAAAAATCAATCATGGCTATTTCCAGTTTTAACATTAAATACATAAATATTCACATCAGAAGGAAGAAACCATCCTTTAAGAGACTGCCTCTTCAAAAAGAAAAGATACCCAGATTCAGCTCTCTAGTCTTCCAGGAAATGGGAAATCAATGAAAATCTTCAATCTGGTGTGTTTGAAATTATTTAACAAGCCATCATGTGGCCAGTCAGCCAAATTATCTCTCATCTCACAGCCCAACCACCCTATACTGAGAGGCTAGATTAGTTATACTCATCGACTAAAAATAATCGCTTCCTTCCTAACCACAATTTGCCACTTAACTCAGCTGGGTAAAACAACACAATATTTATTTTGATTGACAAGATACTTTCAGATCTAATTATAATTTCCACCAGTTTCTAAATATGTTGTGTTTTCCATATGAATTCCGACACAATGGAATGATTTGGACATCAGTATGATTCTCAGGCACTGGTGATAACAAACGTCTGTATTGTTGCACATGCAGAGTAATAAATCAGTAGGATCAGTTTGTTTATTTTGTTACAGAATAATGTTAATAAGACCAAGGTTAAGAGCATAGGTCCTTTTTAGGGAATTAGGAATTGCTTTCTTTATCTAGCACCCCTAGCAGAAGCTAACACGTCCATAAACGCATACCACTGATTATAAGAGCAGCCTTGCATCGAGGCTGCACTATGAAAAGTCCACTGACACTTTTAGGAAATCAAATCAATGTTTATGCCTGTTGACTGTGTATGAGGTGCTCTCATACTGGCCTACACACTGTTCAATCACCACAATGCAAAAAAAATGGTGTTCTAATACCCCAGCAGTTTTATGTCTTACCACTGAAGCGTTTACCTTAATTTGTTTTTTGCCGCACTTCCTTCTCTACTAATTCTGCAGACTTGTGATTTTCTGTTTAGTTTCTGCATTTGAAGCTCCACTTTGACCCTTGTACCCGGCAGTCAGATCCACTTCTGCAGCTACGTCACTCTGCCTCGTTACACAAGGACCATTCAGACCCTCCTTCTCACCACTTGGCCTGCAGCCATCATGATTCCACATGCTATATAATTCAGCCTGGCACATGGGCCACTCAGTCTTGGTTCAAGCCTTCCTTACACTTCCCCATCAGCTCCGAAAGCAAAGGCAGCCAAGATCACTCTAAAATTTAGGGCTGAACTGCCAAGGGCCTATTTAATATGCTACTTGAATGTCTTCCAGGCATCTTAAGTTGGAAACTACATTTGGAGCCTATCCCCCAACTTCCCAACCATCTTGATAAATAATTCCTTCTTCAAAATGGTTGCTTACACAGAAGTATGGGAGACATGCTTGGAACTCTCCTTTCCCTCACCTCATCAAGGTCTGTCCCATCAATAGTACTTCCAAAACCCGGTAAAAGCACTCTTAACTATTCTCCAGTTACTTGTGAGATTTACTGATATTCTCCATTACTTCTATAAAAAGACACTGACGAATGGCCATGGCACATGGAATGTTTGCACCAGTACAAAGTTAATTTCTAGTATCACCCTACATTATTATTCCCTCCAGTCAAATGATATCAATGCCAGAAGTCAGCTATACTTTTTTTCCAAACCTGCTTATATCAGTATGTACTTATTACTGAAATCATATATTCTAATTAAATACTATATAAACTGGTAAAATTTCAATTTTAAAATGTTTAATTCCACAAAAACTATGTAAAATATTTTGAAAAACTTCCAAGAAAAATTATTTTATGAATTGTTTTTAAATCACACACTGGAAAAAAAAATAGAAAGTTCTCTGTTCTCATCCTTGCTTTCTAAAGACATCTACAGATGTCTTTAAATTCTTGCTGGACCATCAGTGAACAACACCAGTAAGTCAGAGGATATATCTACGGGTTTGCATCATACAAAACCAAACCAAATGAAATCAACTGAGAACTGCAATTCACAGATTTATATTCAGTAAATGATCCCAACACTACATTCAAAGATTAGCAATGAGTATTTATATATTTTAAGTTAAAATACAGAATGTGTTTATGTATTATTTACTATTTTCCTTCCTTAGCCAGCTTTTTCAATTAACTAATCAACTAGTAAAATTCCACTGGATAACACAAATAACAACAAAGCTACCATTTACTGAACCTGGAACCCTGTACCAGACACGGCAACTATCCCCACCTTACAGATAATGGAACTGAGGACTTGGTCTGTGTATCTTGGCTCTGTCCACTTATGCCCATCATCACTTTCGCCACCCTTCTGTTACTTCCATAGCCTCTCTGCCAGTCTCTACACTTCCTCACACCTTCTCCAACTTCCATTAATCAATGAATAGCAGAGAAGAAAATTTTTGTTTTTTTTAAACTCTGATGATGCCATCCCCTTACTTAAGACTCTTCAGTGTCTTTACACTGGGGAAATATTCAAAACCTTTCCAATGGCCTCCAAGGTTCTTCACAACCCATCACTGACACACGTGTCCATCTCTATCTCATAAAGGATACTCTTCCTTGCTCACTGCATTCCAGTTTCCTGGGCCTTCTTTCAGATCTCACAATGGGCCAAGCTCTTTCTCATCTCTAAGAGTTTCCCCACACTGCTTCCTCTGTTAGGAGCATTGTTTTTTCTAGTTTCTCTTCACCTGTCAGATACCAACTTGATCACCAACTCATCTCTAAACTGCCAATCTAAATTACCTCTTCTTGCTAATATTTAAGCTCACAGCACCCAATACTTTTATAAGACTTATTACAATTGATAAATATGGATTCTTTTACGTGATTATTTTGCTCCCCTTTTCAGAAGGGCAAGGGCCATATATGTTTTAGTTACCTCTCCAGTACCTCCCACACTACCTTTAATTGAGTAGATAAAATCATGAAAAATCATTGAATGAATCAATCTGTCAATGTTCATATCCAACACAGAGAACAAAGGCAGAGCCAAAAAGTTTTCAAATAGTCATCTGACCCATAAAGCCTCTACCACCAAAGTGCTGACTAAAAATAACAGACAGTAATTCTTGAGTTATGCCGTGAAATATCTCCAGGGAGAGGGACTCCTCCAGAACATGTATTATACCTGTTCCTAGTTTTAGCATAATTATATTTAAGATGTTTAATTTATGAACTCAGAATTCTGTTTCTCTTATTTACAGACTTAGCAAATCTACTCAATATATGTGTAATGTTCACATTTATACTCAAGTTCATCACTTAGCCATCTATTTAAAATATAAATCAGGGGGTGCCTGGGTAGCTCAGCTGCTTAAGCATCCAACTTCAGCTCAGATCATGATCTTGCAGTTTGTGTGTTCCAGCCCCGCAATGGGCTCCGTGCTGTCAGCACAGAGCCTTATTCGGATCCTCTGTTCCCCCCTCTTTCTGCCCCTCCCCATCGCGCACGCGCTCGCGTTCTCTCTCTCTCTCTCTCTCTCTCTCTCAAAAATAAAGAAACATTTAAATCAATAAATAAAGGTCCTCTGGTTGTATGTTAGATAGCGTGCCAGACATCAAAAGCAGTTTTTCCAGCAGAGCTCTCTAAGGGAGCTAATATCTCCTCTACCTACACTAACACCTCATCCTATGAACTGCACTTGAGGAGAAAACATCAAGTCCTTACTCGAGCTCTATTCTAATGTTATTTTAGACACAATTCCAGATAGCATGGCTTATAGTCAAAACCAACAAATAAAGAGGAGTGGCTTTCTAGAAGTTAGCGTATCGCCAATGGTAAGGAAAAACAGTAGACATGAGAATTCACAAAAAGACAGTTGTCTGGACTGATTTAGTACATGGTCAAGCAGAACTACATATTTTAATATATGCTGAGAACAGTGTTTTGTCACTGGGCAGCATAATAAAAATTTCTAATGATGACCCTGTATTAAAGGAAAAATTTATATTCACTATACACTGCTTCAGGAGACAAGGAAAACAGGATACATTAAAGGGGAATAAATCACCTTAAAAATATGTGTATCTAGAATACATCATTTCCTAACAACATGTTACAAAATCAAGGTATTACCATTTCTCAGAACTTTATATCATATACCTAAAAATAGACTATATAAGGGGCACCTGGGTGGCTCAGTCACTTAAGCGTCCAACTTCAGCTCAGGTCATGATCTCATGGTTCATGGGTTCAAACTCCGCATCAGGCTCTGTGCTGACAGCTCGGAGCCCGGAGCCTGCTTCAGATTCTGTGTCTCCCTCTCTCTCTGCTCCTCCCCTTTCACTCTCTCTCTTTCAAAAATAAATAAACATTTAAAAAAATAGACTCTATAGGTTTCAAACATGCAACTTACTTTCCTAATATTCCTCTAAAGAGCAGGCACAAATATGAAAACATAAATTACCAAAATAAAAGATTAATGATTCTAGTTCAGTGATTTTATCATTGTAAAGTGCCCATCTATTAAGGACATGGCTAAGATTAACAAGGAAAATAAGAAAATAACACAGCATACAGTTTTAACAAGAATGTCCAAGGGAAGCACTTTAACCTGAAAACCTTGCAAAAAGATGAAATAGGCTGAAATAGTTTAACATTTCCAATTAATACAATATGACTAAATGATTTCATGCATGTATATATGTATATTTCTATTTGATATGTGATCTTCATGCACAATACCTTTGGAATTTCTCAAAAAATATTCTTTACAAATTGTTGATATAAGATCTCAAGTAAGTAAATGAAAACCTGCTAATCAATAATCCAATAGTCTAATTCAAATACTCTGATTACCAGAAATATACTTACCAATCAAAACCAAATAGAAACTATTAAACTTCAAAGACATGTGATTATATAAATAGTGTTTACTATGTGGCAGATATTGTTCTACATAAGCACATTATCAAAAAGATCTCATTTAATCCTCAGAACAAGACTAGTGAGTAGATACTATTATAATCTCGTTACAGTTGAAGAACCTAAGGCACAAAGATGTCTAAGTTGCTTAAAAATCTCACAGCCAGTAAATGATTAAAGTTGTATAAGAATTCTGAAAGCTCAGCTTCAGAACATACATACTTTTAACCACTTCCAAAACACTATTAATGAGGACCTGATGCCTTTATTTTTTTTTTTCAACGTTTTTAAATTTATTTTTGGGACAGAGAGAGACAGAGCATGAACGGGGGAGGGGCAGAGAGAGAGGGAGACACAGAATCAGAAACAGGCTCCAGGCTCCGAGCCATCAGCCCAGAGCCTGACGCGGGGCTCGAACTCACGGACCGCGAGATCGTGACCTGGCTGAAGTCGGATGCTTAACCGACTGCGCCACCCAGGCGCCCCTTTTTAAATTTTTTTTTTTTTTTTTTTTTTAGGACCTGATGCCTTTAAAAGACATAGCCTTATTTCATTTTCATAAAGTTATTAAGTTGAATAGACATAAAACTGATACAAAAAAAAATGTGTGAGAACACGTTTTTCATAAAGTGTTTGTTATTACATATAAAGAAAGACACAAAGAAAAGTGTCAATGATTTAATATAAAATAAGGTACATTCAGTGATCTTCAAAAAAAAAAATCCTCCTTCAGCAATCTCAAATATTTACTGATTTAAACAAGAGGTTATAGAAACAATAGCAGTATACTCTATTCATAAACTGCCTCAAATCCCAGAAGCCAATGGTCTATAAACAGTGAGCTACTGTATAAATTAACAACATAACACAGCATCATAACCAATGCTTTAGAATCAGCACAGTCAAAAGGCATGCATTAGAGATGTAAATGAAGACAGGGTAAATTTAATTTCTTCCAAAATCTCAGATAAATATATGTAAAAGCATTACTGCTTACAACAGACGTATTTTGCCTAGCAACTGAAATACTGTATTTCCAGCTAACCAACTACAATTCTCTAACAAATGGGAAGTAATATTAGACCAACCTTGTTAGCACCAGAACTCTCTTGGGCTGCAAATCTGCAAAAGATTCTCCAAGAGACAAAAGCCTCTCTCACTCAACAAGTCATTCAAAAGCACTCTCAGAGTGTTGGCTACTTTAGTTTTGCTTCCATATTTGATTCCATCTAAATATCTAATATCTTAATTAGGCAAGTTTTCAGACTCACATATGAATTATTAAACTTCTAGATGATGTATGGCCTTTTCTTCTACTTTCTGGCCAATTTTCCTTAGCAATTTCTAGTAAAATAGCAGAAAGACAAATAGAAGGATCAAAATTTAAAGTTACCCAAGTGTGATAATAAACACATTATTCTCTGCCGGAAATGCCCTTTTCCTGTCCTTGCCTATCTCAGTCTTTTTTTCGGACCTGCCCTATTAAACACCCCCTGATTCCGGTACCTTCCTGGAATTGAATTTAAATAGGCCACTCTTCTTGGAAATTGATGTTTTGATTTGTGAGCTCCCCAGGTTTGGACAGTTAACCAGATTCTGGGCCAGACAAAGCAAAGAGCAGAATTACTCTTTGGAAGCTGAACTCACAGAGCACCAAGAATGATGTGGGCACCTGACAGAATGACCATTCATTCACCGCCTCCACTACTATCCCTACCCAGTTCCTTGGTGATAAAATATTTCTGAGCACCTTCAGAACATGCTCCCATATCTGAGACACAGAGAGCTCCCATATCTGTAGTTACCTAAGAAGGCTGGCCTCCACAGTGTGAGCACATTCCTGGAGTCCAACGGTCCCACTGTTTTTTTGTTTTGTTTTGTTTTGTCGTTTTGTTTTTGTCTTTGACCTCCACAGATGCTCTGGATCTTAAGAACAAGGAAGCAGAAATCAAAGCCGTCTTCTACACAGTGGCAAGCACAATTCTCTAATTCTAAGCAAAGGTAGCCTAGGGATGGCTGAGTAATAAATACAAATAAATAGGGCTAGAGCAATGTATTCATTCACTCACTCTTCTATTATTTTAACCATCTGCTCGCTTGCCACCATGAAATAGTGCAAACATACCTGGCCTTGAAGCTGTATATAGTTGAGCTCAAATCTGACACTATAATTACTAAGTGAATGGCATTGTGCAAGTTATTTACTTGTAAGCTTCAGTTTCTCCTTCTATACAAGAGAAACTATAATAGACCTGTTCAGGATGGTTCTGAAGGTGAGAAAAAGTTTTGCCTTCTATGTCCCAGTGACTCTGCCAAAAGTGGTGATATAGTGGACATGATCCCTGACGTTAGAGTGTTTGCAAAATGTCTGGGTGACTTTCATAAGCACATGGTCTGGGTTCAATAAATGGCTGTTGATGCTGCTACTATTTTTGATATATATTAGTATTATTCTTGGCCCAGCCACATGCTGACAATACTGAGCTTAGAGCTAAGCACCTCTCTCCAATAGGAATATATAATTCCATTTCTCTCTACAATGTGTCTTGAAATAAAGAAGTTTAAAGAGGGATATAATTATGAGAGAAGAAAGGGAGGTAACCACTGAGCAGACCCACTAGGACCCTACAAACATAGATACAACTTCACTGTGAAAAGCACCTTGGCTTTATATTAAAGATGCACAAGTTTCCCACTATGAGTCCTTATCTGGGCCTGGAGAAATTTTTATCAACATAAGGGCTGACCAGAGAAAGGCTCTCTAACATTGCTTAAAAACCCTACCCTGTTAGGTCTGGTTACTCTTTATGCTTCTGTGACCTATCTTACTTTACCTCCACTATAAGATCTAGGATACAACTACTGCCTCATTTTTAAGTATTGATGTCTTAGTTCAGGTGACTAACTGAGCTTTCCTAGGAAAGAGAACAAGGGAGCTATTCTGGGAAGAGAATATATAGCTATTCTGGTATACTCTTCCTGGTCCAAAACAAGCACATATTTGCCTTTGGGGACCCAAAGGGGAAAGTGGAAAGTGATATTGTTGTTGGGGACTAACCAAACAGGCCCCAAAGCAGTTACTAAAATTATCAGTGGAGAAAAAAAAGTTCACAATAATCAAATATACATTGCAAAAGCTGTGACGCTGACTATACCAGATATTCCTGTTTTATTCACATACATGAGTAGGTACCACACAGATATGGGAGAAACTAGTCATTACAAATTAACCAAATGAGGAAAGCACATTTGTGAGAGGTATTTCTATATATACCAATATTTTATGGAGAGTTAGAAGTTCCTTTAACACCCAATCAACTGATATTTATTGAATACACACCATATTTCAGTAACTGTCAAAGTCCAGTAGGAGAAAGTCCATCTGATTTGGAAATTAGAGATGTCTGGTGGCACAGACAAAATAATTTCAGCAGAGAGAATACAGTACAATTCAGAATGAAAGTGGGTTAGAGATGGCAAATAAAGACAAAGAAGAGATAAACGAACCTCTTGTTGGTTATTTTAGGTTTTAATGTGATATAGCAAAATTTACCCTTTTAACCAATTTCTAAATGTACAATTTAGTGACATGAAGTATAAATGTAACCTCTGAAGAGATTCAGGAGAATGAAAAAAGTAGAGATACAATCAGAGACAGACACAGACAGAGAAACCATGGGATGTTAAGCCTCAAGAGACGTGTGTGTGTGTGTTCCCGAGAGTGCAAGAATGCATGTGCGTGCATGCGTGCGCGCACACACACACACACACACACACACACACATATATGGGCACCCGGGCACACATGTTCATTTTAATTTTTTTTAATGTTTATTTATTTTTGAGTAGAGAGACAGAGCATGAGTGGGGGGAGAGCAGAAAGAGGGAGACACAGAATCTGCAACAGTCTCCAGGCTCTAAGCTGTCAGCACAGAGCCCGATGCAGGGCTTGAACCCACAAACTGTGAGATCATGACCTGAGCCGAAGTCAGATGCTCAACCGACTGAGCCACTCAGGCACCCCCACACATGCTCATTTTAAAGCTGAGCCTTCTTGGAGAAGGAAGGAAGGAAGCAAACTAAGAGGAATTAACCTTGTATAGGAGAAGTCCTGCAGGTTTTTAACACATCAGGTCTCTGAGAGAAAAAATACAATTTTTTATGCAGGACTTTATATTATAAAGTGCACGGAGTAAATTAAACTGAAACACTCCCATTTTGAAGAACAGAATTCCATAAATGGAATGAAAAAATGTACATGAAAATTAGAGCTACCTATCTACTCAAACACAGTGCAAAATGCCATTTACGGTGGAGTGTTTTTGTCTTAGTGTTTGTATGAAACAGCGCTCACAGAAAAGCTTTTGTATTGGATTGCCCTAAAAATATATTCCTTTTGGTATAGGAATTTTCATCTTATATTAATATCTTCACTGTCACTTGTAAAAAACTACCTAACTTAGAGTGGAATCTTCATGTGTTATGAAAATCAAAATTCACTTGATTAAGAAGCACTGTAATTTGTCACAAAAAGGATAAGATGTTTTAAGTAGAGATTTAAAAAAAAGAACCACCCTACCGCACAGATTCAAAAGACATATTGGGGCCTAAATAAAATACAGGGAAATAAAAATGAAGCAGTCCATTTATCATATAAAACTAGGTTCATCACTTCCCAAGAATAGGATACGGATAGGGAAAATAGTAACTGTTCAGTGAAGAAACCCTACAAACACTACATTAGCCAAGGGATCAAGATTACTACCACCAGGAGTAAGTCATATTGATGCCATGTATCTCCAGACACGAGGTGACCAGGAAAAAACTTCACCTCTCTGATATTCTTCCCCAACCCTCGTCACTCAGAGCTAATGACGATAAAAAATATGTATCAGACCAAACTCAGTTAAGGAATACTCTAAAAAATAACTGACCACTACCCCTAAAAGATGTCAAGGTCATGCAAAAGACAAGGAGAGACTAAAAAAAATGTCACAAATGAGAGGAGACTAAGAAAACATAATGATTGCAGGCAATGGGGTAACCTAGATTGAAGGAATGGCAGGAAAAAAAAAAAAAAGGACTCAGTGGAAAAACACTGAATTCCGAATAAATTCTGGAGTTTAGTTACTATCAGTGTGCTAGTTAATACTAATTTCCTAGTTTTGACCAGCACTTATACCATGGCTAACCTTAAGGGACATCAGTAAGGGTTTAAGGAAACTGTCCACTCTCTTCACAACTTTTCTACAAATATAAAATTACTCCAAAAAAAATGAAGTTTATTTAAAATTAAACTTCCTGTTTTTAATGATACAAAAACCCCAATGTCTTTTTCCAAATTACCTCAGATCGCAGTTAAACTACTGGCAAGACAGAAGCAATCAGTCCCCAGTTAAATTATGAGAACAAAATAAAAAGTTAATTTTGAAGTTATAAAAATCTTGGATCAAAATTAGCAACATGAGATATACTGTCTACATTGTGAAAACAATTCAGTTTACAGTTTCTGTCCTTCTGCTCTTGAGCTATTTTTGCCATTTTATTGGAATTAGTTTTAAATATCCTTCTGAAAATATCATTTTTTATTAACTGCCTCTCTTCTTATGCATGCAGATTTTATACAAACTTGTGCCAAACTGCTATGCTGAATTTTCTCTTTACAATGTGAAGGCACCTTGAACAAGGGCTCTACTATGAAAAACAAGTAGGCAATATTCAAAAACATAAAAACGATCACTTGATTCACCAAATGATACCATTCATTTAATACTTCCACTCAGTTCTAAAACATGTATTTCCTTTTTCAACAGCCTTATTGAAGTATAATTCATATACCATAAAATTCACCCATTTAAAATGCACAATTCAGTGGGTTTTGGTCTATTACCAGAGTTGTGCAACCATTACCATGATCTAATTTTAGATCATTTTTGTCATCCAAAACAGAAACCTCATATCCCTTAGCTGCCACTGTTCATGCCCCACCCTACCCTCAGCCCTGGCAACCATTAATCCACTTTCTATGTCTATAAATCTGCCTATTCTAGGCATTCCTTGAAAAGGAAATCATACGACATGTGGCCCTTTGTGACTGGCTTCTTTCAGCTGCCATAATTCTTTCAAAAGTCATCCATCTTGCAGCATATATCACCACTTCCTTTTTTTTATTGCTGAATAATACTCCGTCGAGTGAATATACCACATTTTATTTATCACTTGATGGACATTTGGGTTATTTCCAATTTGGGGCTATTATGAATAATGCTTCTGTGAACATGCATTTGTGAACAAGTTTTTGTGTGGACATATACTTTCATTGCTGTCAATAGTATACCTGGAAGTGAATTTACTGCACCAAATATTAAGTCTACATTGAACCTTTGGAAGAAGTGCTGAGCTGTTTTCCAAAGTGGCTACACTATTTTACATTCCCATCAGCAATATATGAGGTTTCCAATTTCTCAACCTTCTCACCAACACTTCTCTCACTGTCTGTCATAAAACATGCATATTAATACTTATAATTTCTCTTGGTCATTTTACTCCCCATTAAAATTGTTCACTGTGTTTTACCCTCCTTCCCATGGACCTTCCTGTGTTGTCTAACAACTCTACCAAACACATTTTAAATGAAACAAAATATACTAAATCCATAATCCATCTTTAATCCTATTATTTTCTAAGTGTTTTACTTCATTCCCCTCTGACCTAATCATTATCCTTTTTTTCTTAATAATCACTTTAATATGACTTTTCAAAATACAAATTCCCACTGAAGTAATTCTTAGCAAAGCAACTAATGTGACATGCATGTATATGGATAATAGGAGCAAAATTAGTAATTGAGCCATGTTCATAGACTTCTCTCTTTCTCCAATAGAAGATAATTGTCTTAAGTGAGTTTCTTACTTCTGCCCATGACCCACTCATGATAAAATCAAGTGGATGGGTCATAACCGAAATTTTTAAATAGGCAGGGCGAAGGGGATAGAGAGCAGGGTAAGGGTGCAGCAGAATGGACTGGAATAACATAGAAGTGTTAAAGCCACTGCACTATTTTCCAACACTTTTCACTTATTATATGCAGTCAACAAAGTTTGCAAGTCACTGCTGAAATCACAAATTTGATTTTCCCTTACCTCTTTCCTAAATATAAGGAATTTTCTCCCAAACTGAAAGAACAAAAACAGAAAAGAGGGAATATTTTTAAAAGGCAGGTTGTGACAAGGAATTTGGGGGATTTGGAGAAAAGAGCTGTAAGAGAAAAGGGAAAGTGAATAAATTCTATGGGCTGTATCTTTAGGTTCTTTCAATGTCTGTTGAAGATCAGAGCAAGTTAAGCAAGTTAAGAGTAGAATGTATTGTTAATGATCCTGGGCCATATACTTTGTTTTATGCCATGCTGTTCGGATACTAAGGAATGGGTGTCTAAGTTATCAAGGGCCACATAATATGTGCATATTATAAAAATATGCTCACTTATATAAACAAGCATTTATTATGGTTGGAAAAGATGACTTACTAGCTCTCTGTGGGAAAAGAATTGGTCTTTTTCAAAGATGACAGTAGCTTATAGTTAAGAGCATAAACTTTAGAGTCAAGCAGACTTTAGTTAATCTCAACTTTACTTCTAACTATACATGGTACACTAGGAAAATTCTTAAATCTCTATAATACTTAAATTTATTCTGGAAGCACATTAGGCTGTTATAAAAATTAAAATTAATTAATTATAAGGCATATTTTTAAAATTAGGTACAATATCATAGGACCAAATAAGGTACAATATCATAGGACCAAGAACATAGTAAGTAATCAATAAATTGAAGTTACTTTTATTTAAATAATTGTATCACTCTTAAAAATATTTTAAAGCAGATAATCCAAAGACATAGTCAACTTTAATCAAGAGAAAATAATTGGATACAAAAGAAAATATCACTGGTGTAAGCTGTCAGACAAGGACCAGGAGCATTCAGTAAGTTCATTATTACTGCCAGTTCACATAACTATGTTCATTATAATTTTTTAAATTGAGAGGTGACAAATAAAAGAAGCCACATCATTCCTTGTGTTCCAATTTCCAATAATTAAAGGTAATTTAAGCTGTGATCAACTATGTAACAGTCCACTAACAGCACAGAAAAACTCCCAAATGTGTACCAGCCAGGTAAAATTATTTGGCAGCAAAACATATACAGGACTAGGATACTGAAACTCAATTAAAACTTATGCATTTTTATAACACTGATTAAACTATACCACACCTTTGAAAGGTAAGTAGACTGTCATAAACACCATTTGTTAAATGCGGGAAAATTGGGGGAAATGGAGATCAAAAGATTTGATCAAGCATGTCTAGGAAATCAACAGCAAAACCAAAACTTCAAACAACTACTCTGAATTCACAGTCCTGTTTTAACTTGGCTAGATCCTTTATAATAAGCTCATCTAGAAAATGTCACTGACCAAGGTCCTCTAATGCTTGTTCACACAAGGGAATTATATAATGTGAGAAAGATTCCACAGTGACCCACAATCATCCCCCAGAGCTCCCACCAAGGGTATAATTTCTGAGACATCTCTAAATTATGTAGTAAGTTGCACAGTCTAGTGGTATTTGATTGTAAATAATTCACAGATATTATGACCAAAAGTAAATCTGCAACAAAAATAGTATCTAGCCTGTTGTCTAGTACGTGTCAGAGTGTGTCTACTGGATCCAAGAAAACAGGCACAAGATCTACTGTCTTAAGTAACAACTATTTTATTTCATCCCCTAATAAACTCGTACCCAAATTCTAAAACAATGATTATTCCTTTAATTTTCAGGGGAAAAAACCCACAAATATCCATTGCTTATGTACAAAGCTTTGTACTAAATATTAGAGCCCCATGCATTTAAAAAGAGATATAGGCATAAAGGTGCTATTGGTTCATAATAATACTTATGGAAGAAAATAAATAGGAAGGATAAAGAAAAAAACAAATTAAAGTTAATTAGATACCACCAGAGAATGTTAAGGTACTAAATTATTTCTCATCGAATTAATGATTGAAGAGGAAAATTAAAATCTATGCTGCTGATCTTGTTTAAATTCTATTTCACAGTAACCACGATGCAAATTCTATATAAAGGAATTTTACCTAATAAATGCAAACAGAATAGAAGAATTAGACTGCCAACATTTTAAAATATCTAATTAACTGATTCACACAATGCTCTTCAGTGAATGGTAAAACCATTAGATGCAAAATTGATAGGAAAGTTTATAAGGAAGATATCAGGTTGTCACCTGTCACCATCCAAACCCAATTTAAGCATCATTAAAGGTGCAGCAACCACACATTGTTTACCACCTATATGATGAACTGTGAAATACACAGCACTAGTTATAAATATAATTGCAAAAAAGATACATAAGTCTAATTAAGCTTTTCTATCTAATATCTAGTTACAAGGGAACATGAAGAATAGAGGAATAAGTTAAGTACCTAGACAAAGGAGCAGTCAGAAATCTAAACTCCAAAATATGGGACTTTCTATAGGATGACCAATGGCTTCTACAAAACAACAGAATGGGAGAAAGAGAAGAAGAATGAAATGAAGAGAGAGATGAAGAGGAAGAAGGGAAGAAACGATGGAAGGAAGGAGAGAAAATGAGGGATGATGGAAAGAAATTGGTCTTTAGATTAAAAGAACCCAAAAGACTTACAACAGACAAAGGACATAACCCAATACAAAGAATGGATCTTGTTTGAAACCTGATTTGAAGAAATTAACTGCTTAAAATACACACATTTTTTAAGATAAATAAATGTGATTTTGCTGTGAACAGAGCATGACTTTTATGTCTTGCTCATTTTATCTGAAGTGACAACTCAATTGTATTTAATGGTCTTAATAATGGTAAACTGGTAGTTCCAAGTGCTACACAACTCTAAGCTAACTCCAGTAGATACAGATGGGAAGCTCCAAGAGTGAGGGACCATGTTTATTGTATTTACTGCTGTAATCCTCAATGCCTACCATAGCGTCCACACACTGAGCACTCAGTGTTAACCCAAGTACTGTAACTAGGATAGTGTAAGAGACACCTCAGAAGATTGCTGAGAGTTTTAACAAATCAACAATAAGAAATACTTGAAAGCTTTCAAGAACGTGCAAATTGCTTAACGTAACTGGAGTTTCACCGCACATATGGCAGAAGAATGAGAGGTGTTGCTGAAGTCGTAAGATGGAAGCAAATCATAATTATACTCTACATGCTATGAACTTTGTATTTTACCCTACTGGCAGAGACCAGTCATCAAAAGGGTTTGACTATACATAAATTAGAAAGAAGTTTTAGTAACCTTCTCTAGAATACTGTTTTCCAACATCTGCACTGCTGACATTTTGGCCAGGTAATTCCTCATTTTGGGGCGCTGTCTTGTGCATTGTGGGGTGTTCGGCAACATCCATAGCCTCTCTCAACTAGATGCCAGGAGCAGATCCCCAGGTGTGACAACAAAATAGGTCTTGTGACATTGCCCAATCTCACCTGGTGGGCAAAATTTTCCCCAGTTGAGAAGCACCACACTAGAAGCTTCATTAATCAGAAGCTGACTCAAGTCCAGACAACAGATCAGAATGCTACCACAAAAGAGGAAGCACTAAGTGCCAGAATTAATGCAGTAGCATGGGAAATGAAGGAGAGGAGGGACAGATTTGAGTAACATTTGAGAAGTAAACATAACTTGGCCAATCATGGGCAATCAATGAGGATGAACAACAGATCAAAGATAATCTCCAGCTGTCTTGATTGAGCAACTGGATGGTGAGGCTTATCAATCAAACACGGACCATAGATGAGAGTGGGCTCATTTACTCATTCATCCAATACCCACTTAACCACTCTCTAGATGCTTATGTGGTGAACAAGAAAACCAATTTCCTTCTCTTATTGAACTTAGAAGCTAACTGAGGCAGCAGGTGAACAGATGCAGGAATAAGGTAACTTCTGAGAGTGGATTTGTAACTGCTATGAAGGGCTGAAGCTTGTGGAAATGTTTAAGGAAGCTAGAGACCTAGTTTATTAGCCTCATTTGGTGATTTTATCACGCAGCCTTGGAATTGGAAGATGTGAAATTTGATACCACTTCTGCTTTTAATTGGTTGTGTTATTTGGCCTAAGTCTCAGTGTCCCCAAACAAGGCAGGACAATAATACATAAAAACAATTATTTAAGATGATTATTATGAGTTGTAAAGAGGAAGTAACATACTTGTACTTCTGGGTCCCTATGTGTGCCCATGTATGTAGGTGTACATATAAGTTAGTGCATTGTCCAGTATGTGTAAAGTCTCGGTAATAACAATAATAATAATTATTATTATTATTATTGTTATTGAGTAGTATGGGGGGAGGCTGACAGATAGTATCTAAAAGCCTTTCCCAAAGCCATTAAGCACTTAGGTTTTTCATGCTTCAGGTCTTCCTTCAACAAGTTTTCATCCATGTGCCCACTCTGTGGTTGATACTGTTCTAGAAGCCAGGGACCCCACAGTGAACAAGACAGACCAGGTTCCAGGCTTCGGAACCAAAAGCTGTTACTGGCAGCTTCATTCTCCTCAGCAGCTGGGTCTTTTCACTTCACAGCCTGTCTGGGCGGCTCCTTGATGTAAAATCACCAAAGTTCCCAGCATGACCTCATAGTGGTCCATTTCAAGGGCAATATATAATAGCTAAAAAGCTACATCAGGGTCTGGGGGTGGAAAGAAAATTAGACAGCTGTTTCATCCTCACCATGCTGCAATGACACTAAGTTTTGAGTTGTTTGAGAGAAAAATGGCTTGGCTCTATCACAAGTAATTCTAGTCAATAATGGCAGCCAAGCTGGAATCTTGCTAAAACTGCATCCTGGGGCCAGTTGTGCTCTAAATAATGACAGTTACATCTTCTAAGTGGGAGCAATGGGAAGAACAGTTGAGAGCAGAGAACAGAATAATGGTGCAGACATTTGGGAACAATGGGTTCCAGGAAATGGACGGTTACTAGCTGCCATCCCAGAGCCCCTTGGGAGTGATTCCACTGTCAGGATCTGCCACGTCAGTACTTCCCAACCTTGTCATACATTAGAGTCACCTGGACAAGGGTTAAAAGTAGTCAGGCATAGGGGCGCCTGGGTGGCTCGAGCAGTTCAGCTTCCAACTTCAGCTCAAGTTATCGTCTCACAGTTGTGGGTTTGAGCCCCACATCCGGCTCTGTGCTGACAGCTCAGTCTGGAGCCTGCTTAGAGTTCTGTGTCTCCCTCTCTGTCTGCCCCTCCCCAACTCAAGCCCTGTCTCTGTCTCTAAAAAATATATGTGTTAAAAAAAAAAAAAGTAGCCAGGCCTAGGGGCACATGGATGGTTCAGTTGGTTGAGCATCTGACTTCGGTTCAGGTCATGATCTCACAGTTCGTGGGTTTGAGCCCTGCACAGAGCTCTATGCTGACAGCTCAGAGCCTGGAACCTGTTTCAATTCTGTGTCTCCCTTTCTCTCTGCCCCTCCCTCACTCTTCCTCCTTTCCCTTCCCTGCTCATGCTCTCTCTTGTTCTCAAAAATTAATAAAACAGAAAAAAAAATTTTTTAATAAAATAAAATTTAAAAAAGCAACCAGGCCTAACCCCTCAAAGATTCTGATTTAAATAGACTGGGTGAGGGGCACCTGGGTGGCTCAGTCAGTTGAGCATCTGACTTTTATCTCAGGTCACAGTCTCACAGTTCATGAGTTCAAGCCCCATGTCAGGCTCTGTACTGACAGCTCAGAACCTGGAGCCTTGTGCTCTCTCTCTCACTCTCAAAAATAAATAAAAACATTTTAAAAATTAATATAAATAAATAAATAAATAAATAAATAAATAAATAAATAAAGTACTGGGTGAGGTCTGGGGATTAGAACTTTTATGAAGTTCCCCAGTTGATTCTGAAGTTTTTGTGAACCATGGGTCAGAATAAATACTGATCAAGGTATAATTTAAACTGAAATGTTTGCAACAAGGGCAAGATATAAGAAACTCAATTTTATCCAATCCTCCCTGAGTCTTCTTCAAATTGGAGTCTCGACCTAAAAGTACTGATGACTGAACAACCCAAATTCAGTAACAAAAATTCAGAGTAAACTAATAACTATTTTTAAAAAGCTGCCTTATTTTTTGGTATATGTTACAAATAATCTAAATATAAGTAAACTATAATAAATAAATATAATTAACATAAATAAGAAAAGGAAATCCATTTTTTTAAACTTCCTGAAAATAACCTTATCCTTCAAAATTTAATTTCTTTTCTTGATCTCTGTCATCCCTTTGCCACACTGGTAAACTGGATGCCAGGTTCTAAATTATCTTTTTAAGTTTATTGATTTTGAGATAGAGACACAGAAAGCAAAAGGGAGAGGAGCAGAGAGAGAGTGAGGGAGGGAGGGAGGGAGGGAGGGAGGGAGGGAGGGAGATTGAGAGAGAGAGAGAGAGAGACAGAGAGAGACAGACAGAATCCCAAGCAGGCTCCATGCTGTCAGCACAGAGACCAAAGTAGGGCATGAACTGTGAGATCATGACCTGAGCCGAAATCAAGATTTGGACGCTTAACCAACTGAGCCACCCAGGCACCCCAATGCCAGCTTCTAATTTAGTATAGAATAGGTGCTCTGTATTATAGGATAATGTTACCAAAAGCAGTCAATTAAAATATATAAATAAATTTATATTTTAATTAGTGATTAAAAATATTGGGGGGGGTGGAATAAGGAAAATAAGTCCTATATTTTTAATTGACCAAAAATAAATCAGATATAAATTTCAGAGACATTATTTTTCTGAAAAAAATGCGTGAAAACATTTATAAAGCATTGTTCATTTCTGATTCACTCAAAAAAAACGATCATTTCCATTCCCAAGAATTCACACTGAATTTGCATTAGATTTCAGCAAGTAACTGCCCACTGTAGAATTTGACACCGGGTATAGGGAAAGATGGCATCATTAAGCATAAGAGATGTTTGAATGGAGACTACTTTTTAAGATAATAATCAGTAAAGAGCTTAATAGTATACCAATTTTTGCTCTCGACCCAACTTTATATATGGATATCAAGCACTCTCTGTGTATTCGGATCATAAAGAAAAATAAGCTGATTAGTCACTGAATCCACAGATGACCAAATTAATGTTACTCCAAAGACCACATTAAAGATGATCTCACATGCAAAATGGCCACCAACCCTAACATCAATTGATCTCGAGGTCCAGTATTATTTTGAAATCAATTATTGACCTTAAAATAAAATAGAACATACAGGAGATACAAAGGCTTTTGTTTTACCTAGAAACCTAACATTCTACAGTCCCAGTTGGTGCCAAGTAGTATTAAATGATAATTGTGTGACACTGTGATGCTTTACATAGTGTCATGCAGTTTATATAAAAATAAAATCTTATTACCTGACTTTACAGACAGTGGAAATAGAGGCTCAGGAGTGCTAAGTAACTCATCTAAGGATGTTTGGTTAGGAAAAGGTAGAGATGAAATTCAAAGCCAGATTTTCAAGGCTCCAAATAGAAAATTTTTAGTTTTCTAAACAGTGCCACTGTGCCTTTTAAAGAATATCCCTGAGCATTTTTTTTTCTTTTAGCAAAAAGCCAAAGAAGTAGCTTTACTTATTTTATGGGATGGAAACACTTCTAAGTTATGGGACCAGAAAGACAACTTTATTTTCTTTTATTTTCTAAGGGGGAAAAGTGGGCAGATTTGTCATAAAAATGACAGAATCTGCTAAGAAACACCATTTTTAAGCAATTTCATCATGCTTCAGTCACAGCTGTCTATGAAAATTAATATGAGGAGCAAACTCTTCAGAAGCACTCAAAAATATTTCATTATAAAATCCCTATTTTAGCTTCTTTCTTAAGTTTACCTAGTCAGAATCTTACAATTTTTCAGGTCACCCCCCAAACTCCTTGAAACATGTTAGTGACCTTTACACATTAACCACAGTAGAAACCATCATCTACCAATTTAAATTAACCTAGGCCTGGCACAAAGTAGGTGCTTCTATATCTTAAATCAAGTTATTTCTCATTACATGCCTTTGTGTCTGAGATGTAAGTTCACATTTGTGTGAACGTTTAACCAGTCTTGAAACTAGAAACTCCTAAGGGCAGCACTGCACATTTTTCTGTTAATATTTACATCCTCAGCACAGAATATGCTACTTGGCACACAGCTGGTCCTCAGTCCTGTTATCAAAGATTACTGAATCGGAGTGCCTGGGTGGCTCAGTAGGTTAAGCATCCAACTTTGGCTCAGGTCATGATCTCACAGATCCTGAGTACGAGCCCTGAATTGGGCTATGTGCTGACAGCTCAGAGACTGGATCCTGCTTCAGATTCTGTGTATCCCTCTCTCTCTGCCCCTCCCCTGCTCGCACTCTCTCTGTCTCTCAATAAACATTATTTTTTTTTAAAAAAAAGGACTACTGAATATATAGTCCTTAAAGTAGTGGAACAGCTTCAGGCTAAAGCAAGCACCCTAAGCCTTTGCTGTCATGTTGTTTGCTGAAAAATGAGTACATCAGTGGCAACCTTACCACAACCTAATGTGGCAGATAAAGAACTCTGATAGTCTATATTTTACTAGCATCTTTTTAAAAACTTAGAGAAATAATATAAGTTGATCAAAAATACTTGGCAAGGATGTATGCTGTAATGCCATCTCATAGGGATTAAATGAATCAGAGGAGGATCTGATTAAATAAGGGAGACATATCTAATCTTGGCAGTTCCTAAAATATGAATCAGATCAGAAACTTGAGACCATAAGGAGCAGACAAACCAGCCTCCTGGGCGTATCTCAGTCCTGACTAGCATCCAATTCCTTTCTTCAGCTTGGCAGATTGTGTTTTTCAAAGATAGTGGTAACAGTATCTTCCCGCCAGCATGCTTTCCCTGCAATGTGACCTATTCACTCTTAAACCAACAGGTGAAGTCTACTTCCCCTTCCCTTCAATCTGAGCTGGCCTTAGTGATTTTTCTGACTAACAGAATATGGCAGAAGTGAAGTTCTCGAACTTACAAGACCAGATAAAAAGTCCTGCAGCTTCTACCTGGGCTTCTTGGAACCACCCAGCTGAGCCCAGTCAACTCACAGAACCCTGAGAGCTGATTAATAAAAGGTTAATTATTTGTTAATATGGTTGGGAAAGATTTATGACACAGCAATAGGTAACAGGTAAAACACATGCGACCCCTACAATATGCAGGTACTGTGCTAGCTTATACTATGTGCTACAAAACTACTTGGGGCAAGGATGGAATTCAGAGCTACCACAACTATTAACTAAAAGTGTCTGATGGCCCATGTAACCGTGATCCTCTTATTCTGGCATCCTGCAACCTACCAGATGTGTTGCTTATTTCCATGTGGCTCTTCTATAACTTATCTGGACCCTCTGGCTGGAATGCTCAGCTCCTCCCACTCCCTTCATTCAGCTGACCACTACTTAGTGTCAGACTTCTTACATGATCATAACATCCTGTCATTCTCCACTACAGCATTCATCACACTTCTAATTAACGAATTATCTATGTGATTATCAGCTTACTAATTTATCCCAATAAACAATGAATTCATTGAGAAATGAGACCATGCGCTTCTTATCACAGTATCTTCAGGATGCTGTAATATGGCACAGTATTCTGCACATAGTTAAGATTTTTTTTTTCTTCCAAATGAAGATAGGAGAGGTCACAGATACAGGTCATTGGGAGAAAGATGCCTTCTCTTAAATCCAAACCTTCCAAACTTTGTTTCTCTCAAAGATGACTAGTATGCTTTCCAAAGAGCTTTGACAGTTCTAATGAGGGCTGGCTGGCTCTGGTAGGTAAGTCTTTATGCAGTGAAGTATGGCCTGGTGCAACAGATCTGTAATACAATAGCCAACATCATCAACTTCCTCCCCGCAAGCTGCCTAAAGGCCTCAGATGTCCAACTCAGCTACCACCTTACTCTAAAGGACAAGTGTGCAGTCTCTGGAATCAGAGGAAATCCGAGAGCTCTACAGTCACATTATAGTTGTAGAAATTCCTAGTTCTGCCTTGTCAGATCAGGCAACTTATTTCTCCAAGCCTCTTTCTCCAACACATAAAAACTAGAGATAATATATTTTCATGAAGTTATGAAAACTAAATAAAATAATTTATGGACAATTCTTGATGGACAATTCCTGACAATTCAGCACATGCAGTACTGAATGAAGTTATTTCCCTCTCTTTCGGAAAGCATAACCACTATTCTAAGTGTTTCCTAATGGATATCGCACTGCAATCCACCGTGAAAATTCAAGGAAAAATGTACATCAGCCTCTCTTAAGATTACAGACAACTTCTCACTGAATTTTTATCTGTTTTACTATAGGTCACCATTAAAAACCTAAAGGAAACACTCGTACGGTCATATGTTTAAGATGCAGGTAGGTGAGGTAACACCAGGCTAGCTGGAGGCTCCCTTCGGTAGTATTCTCAAGACACATCAGTTTTTGCCCATGCATTTTCAAGCTGAACCCAGGATTATTCTTCACGTTTGAAATCACAATTTAGAGAAGCAGCTTAAATTCCAGAGAAGAAAGAAATAATACTTCACACTTCACACTGACTCCAAACTGGAGGAAAAAGAACGACAGCCTCATCATCAATGTCTCAGCACCTGGAATTCACACATACCCCAAGAAGCTAAGTCATCCTCATCTTCCTTCCTTCCTTCTACTAGTTGGCACAACCATATGAGAAAAATGCTAATGACGCAGATACAGGAGGTGCCAGGAAGGAAACGCACGTAACTTTGATTTAAGTATTACCCAACCTCTACAAGCTCATCAAAATGTTTCTCTACACTCACAGCCCTTGTCACGCAGTATCTACTATTTTTTGACTACTTACCTAAGTCAACCTAAAGCTTAAGAAAAGGATAGATTCGAAAAATTTTAAATGTCAGACATTTAAAATGGAGTAAGAACAGTTAAAATACACATTTCTGAGATAAGAAACCATTTAAAAGAAGTGCAATCAGACAACACAAAGAAATAAAAGGCATCCAAATCGGCCAGGAGGAGGTCAAACTTTCACTCTTCGCAGGTGACATGATACTCTGTATGGAAAACCCTAAAGATTCCACCAAAAAACTGCTAGAACTGATTCATGAATTCAGCAAAGTTGCAGCATATAAAATCAATGCACAGAAATCAGTTGCATTCCTATACACCAACAATGAAGCAACAGAAAGAGAACTCAAGGAATCGATCCCATTTACAGTTGCACCAAAAACCATAAAATACCTAGGAATAAATCTAACCAAAGGGGTGAAAAATCTATACACTGAAAACTATAGAAAGCTGATGAAAGAAATTGAAGAACACACAAAGAAATGGAATAAGATTCCATGCTCCTGGATAGGAAGAACAAATATTGTTAAAATGTCAACACTACCCAAAGCACTCTACATATTCAATGCAATCCCTATCAAAGTAACACCAGCATTCTTCACAGAGCTAGAACAAATCATCCTGAAATTTATATGGAACCAGAAAAGACCCCGAATAGCCAAAGCAATCTTGAAAAAGAAAACCAAAGCAGGAGGCATCACATCCCAGACCTCAAGCTATACTACAAAGCTGTAATCATCAAGACAGTATGGTACTGGCACAAAAACAGACACTCAGATCAATGGAATAGAATAGAGAACCCAGAAATGGACCCACAAACGTATGGGCAACTAATCTTTGACAAAGCAGGAAAAAATGTCCAATGGAATAAAGACAGTCTCTTCAGCAAGTAGTGCTGGGAAAACTGGACAGCCACATGCAGAGGAATGAACCTGGACCACTTTCTTACACCACACACAAAAATAAACGCAAAATGGATGAAAGACCTCAATGTAACACAGGAAGCCATCAAAATCCTCGAGGAGAAACCAGGCAAAAACCTCTTTGATCTTGGCCACAGCAACTTCTTACTCAACACATCTCCAGAGGCATGGGAAACAAAAGCAAAAATGAACTACTGGGACCTCATCAAAATAAAAAGCTTCTTTCTGCACAGCGAAGGAAACAATCAGCAAAACTAAAAGGCAACTGACAGAATGGGAGAAGATATTTGCAAATGACATATCAGATAAAGGCTTAGTATCCAAAATCTACAAAGATCTTATCAAACTCAACACCCAAAAAACAAATAATCCAGTGAAGAAATGGGCAAAAGACATGAATAGACACTTCTCCAAATAAGACATCCCGATGGCCAACTGACACATGAAAACATGCTCCACATCACTCATCATCAGGGAAATACAAATCAAAACCACAATGAGATACCACCTTACACATGTCAGAATGGTAACATTAACAACTCAGGCAACAACAGATATTGGTGAGGATGCAGAGAAAGAGGATCTCTTTTGCACTGCTGGTGGGAATGCAAACTGGTGCAGCCACTCTGGAAAACAGTATGGAGGTTCTCAAAAAACTAAAAATAGAACTACCCTATGACCCAGCAATCGCACTACTAGGCATTTATCCATGGGATACAGGTGTGCTGTTTCGAAGGGACACATGCATCCCCATGTTTATAGCAGCACTATCAACAATAGCCAAAGTATGGAAAGAGCCCAAATTTCCATCAATGGATGAATGGATAAACATGATGTGGTATACACACACACACACACACACACACACACACACACACATACAATGGAGTATTACTCCGCAATCAAAAAGAATGAAATCTTGCCATTTGCAACCACATGGATGGAACTGGAGGGTATTATGCTAAGTGAAATTAGAGAAAGACAAAAATCATATGACTTCACTCATATGAAGACTTTAAGAGACAAAACAGATGAACATAAGGGAAGGGAAACAAAATATAAAAACAGGGAGGGGGACAAAACAAAAGAGACTCATAAATACGGAGAACAAACTGAGGGTTGCTGGAGGGGTTGTGGGAGGGGGATGGGCTAAATGGGTAAGGAGCACTAAGGAATCTACTGAAATCATTGCTTTGCTATATACTAATTTGGATGTAAATTAAAAAAAAATAAAGTTAAATAAAAAAATAAAAAAGATAAATAAAAGAAGTGAAGAAAGATACTAGGAAAATGGTACAAAACGGTTCTGCCATTCACGATCAAATGTAGCACTTGGCTAAAATTTTGTGATGGATTTTATAGTACTCTTTGCAGGCAAGTTCACTTGAGAGGCAGATTTTGTTGGCATTGAGTCCTAGGAAGAATGCATTTTGTGAATCCTTACATGTAAGGGGGATGTTGAAAATGAAATTAAAAAATATCTTTTGAATATGGGATGGGAAAACTATCTTTTTAAGGCCATTTCTTATAAAAGTGTTTGATGAAGACTAAAGACATACAGTAAATAATTTCATAAGTTTCAATAATATATTCCTTAGGATATAACCTGATGAAGAGGTGCCTGGGTGGCTCAGTCAGTTAAGCGTCAGACTTTGGCTCAGGTCATGATCTCGCAGTCTGTGAGTTCAAGCCCCATGTCAGACTCTAGTGCTGACAGCCCGGAGCCTGGAGCCTGCTTTGGATTCTGTGTCTCCCTCTCTCTCTGCCCCTCCCTTGCTCATGCTCTGTCTCTCTCTCAAAAATAAGTAAATGTTAAAAAAAATTTTTTTAAAGATATATGATTAAGAGTTTACTGAACGCAAAGAAATATTGTCTGTAGTTACTTTTGACTTGTGATTTCAAGACCCTAGGAATTTCTACTGAGTAAATTCAGAAAAGAACACAAGTAGAAGGGGTTTCTGTGTGTTACTTTTGACAGGGATATTTTTATGTCTATCATGATTACTTTAAAAAGAAAGGCTATTTGAAATGCAAAAAGAAAAAAAGTATGAATATTAAGTCAAAAGGTTAATCCTTTAGTAAATTTTATCAAATGTTTGATCACCAAATTGTTCTAACATGTGTTTTTCCTATTTGCCATAACTTGTAAAAGTTTCGCTACAGAATAGCACCAGAACACAGGTATTTGGGATCACTACCTCAGATAATTTTTCTAAAATCAGGGCCAGCTTCATGGATAAGTAGCCTGTGCAATCTCATAAGAGCCTGCATTCAGAAATACTGCCTAAAATACTGTGGGTATCCTGTATTTTCAAAGTAACCTACCTAGCAGTACATTCAGGATTTAGTTTCTAGTGAGTACCCAAAGAACAAACATAATACTATCCATTGGAAAGAGAGTGAAAGCCTTCAGAAACAAGAGAGGGAAGAGGCGAGCAGGCACTTTACCCCAAAACTGTGGCATCTGATTCCACCCAAATGAAAGGTCACTTCACCTCTCAACAAGCTGTCAAGATGCCTTAGGAGAGAAGGCTCAAGTTTTCCTAAAGGAATAAAAGTAGGAATCACTCAAGTGACGAGCCCAGTACAAAGCTGAGCCTACACAGTTCTGTACCAGAGAACTCAAACAAATCTTGAATTGGGCCAGGAAAACATTAATATCCTTTATTATCACCCCCCTAGCACACAATACCACCTCTTGAAAGGCCTGCCAGAACGAATTAGCCCCCAAAATGATATTCAAGTTGTCTTCCCAGCTGCACCGTTGAAAAGAATTATTTAATCTTATTCATGTGAATTTGGACAATTTATACGCCAGAAACAATAACCTACACTTGGCACCGTTGAAGTAAAAAATGTTTTTCCTGAAAATAATTAACCAAAGTGTGGTATGGCTTCAGAGCAAATTCAATATGGAATTAAGCCCAGTGGGTTCCACTTATGAGCTATATGACCTCAAGCAAGAAGTCATACTTAATCTCCGTAAACCTCAGGTTTCTCTTCCTATAAAATGGGTATAGAATACCTGTAGTTGTTGAAAGGACAGTTTAATATTATGACTAAGAGCAGGGACTCGAGTAACCCTGGCCCTACAACTTAATAATTGTGTTACTTTTGTCTTGTTACTTTATCTCTGTGTCTCAGGGTGCTTACTCATCAGTTTTAAGTCCAAAAAACATGGCAGGTAGTTACCCCACAACTCTCACTAGCTCCCCAGTACTGGGTATATGTCCCAATACTATTATTATTCCAAGGCCATAGGGAACGCCATTGGGTAGTTCTGATCCTTCATTCTTAACCCCTCTTCAGATATTGAATAACATACCTATATCTGCTGATCTCAGTTTTCCCATTCTGCAGCACCCAAATTGCATAATATCCCTTTAAGACACTAACCATGGACAAATTACTTAGCCCCACACATACACATTCTGATGAAATACGGTGTCCCTGACTTGACCTGGGCTGAGTCAGATGTGTCTGGCATGTGACCTCCTCCTTCACTTCATATAGATCAATAGGCATGGATTAATATTCTTGTGGGGCTGAGATGTTACATTTAAATTATCCCTATCTGTCCCCACGAGAGTATAAAATCCTTGAGGGCAAGGGCAGAGGCCTGTTCATCAGCTTTGTTCCACCAGTCCTCATCATACAGCACACCTACCTCTCATGGTCTATAGATTAAATGAAACCGTTTCTAAAAAATTACTAGTAATGAACTCGGCCCAAAATAGATCCTCAAATTATATCATTCTTTTCTTTTCCACAAAATAAGGCTGGGCTAAGCTTTTAGCCATTTATTTTGTGTTAAATATTTTACTTGATTTTTGCCTTTGAACATTAAGTCATATATGATACGTGAATACTTCAGTTCTGCAATGTGTTGTTGTTGTTGTTTGTTTTTCAATTCAAGCCTAAAAATGGTCACTAGAACAATGGTTTCCAAATTCCAAAATGGTTGCTTGATAAGCAGTTGATGGATAAATGAATGCATGAATGATTAAGGGCTTTAAATATGCTCTATCATCTCCTCTCCCCACCACTGTAAAAATAGTTAAGAATTTAGAGCATAAACTCATAAAGACCGAAGCATATACACACAAATGCTTCATTCCAAGTCTTATTCCCACTCCCAAATACAACATTGAGATTTCGCCTTTATGGTGCAATAAGAGAGGAAACTTTTAGTCTGGCAATATACGAAGTGAAAAGTTTCTGTCATTCCCCCAGCTTCATTTAAGAGCTCAGCTTAACAAACCTGTCCATTAGATATATTTCACGTAAAGTAAGTTGTTATGACTCTGTAAAGTCCTGATAAATTAAAGTCATATAAACATGAATAAGAATCACATAGAGCTATGCAAAAGTATGCTAATACTAATTTGCTTCTCTGTAAAATGAAAATACTACATAATGGAGAGTAGTTCAAAAAATTTTATATAGCATGGATTATCATGTTTTAGTACAGAGATAAATATTTTCTAAAACATAGTTTAACCTCAAATGTCTTTTGTCACAAAGCTCCAACTTCATAATACTTAATAACCTGATAAAATATGATAATGGGTAGTTTTCCACAAACAAAAAATTCCTTTTAATGGACATCAGCTAGCCAGAAAATGAATTTCTGTTAGAGATGTTTTCTCTCCCTCCTTTCTTCCTCCTTCTCATCTCTTTCCTCCTCTTAGAATTTTGGATATTGTAAATGAAATATTCAGTAATTCAAAATGAAAAACAGGGCTTACTAAATTGCCTGGAAGAAACAGAACACAATATTTAAGGTGATGTTTCCAACTTACAGGCTTTCCCCAGGCTACGCCTAAAAAGAGGGGAGAGAAACCAAAATGTGTTTTTCCACTTCTACGTTTCCCACAGCCCCAAGACGACCTCCTGGCAAAGCTGTCATATCTCATCTTATCTTACATTCCTGGATGCCCTTTACTAACCTCTTATTTGGTTTTCAGCTGACAATCTGAAAAACACAGCTGCAGTTTCCAGTTTTGACCGTAATCTTTTTAACTCCAGTCTCCACTACAGACTCTACTGTCTGATCATCTTACCTGAACCCATTTGACACCAAAGTGCATAGCAGCAAGCGGGACCACACATTCACCAACCACCTCCAATCTCTCCCCTCCTTTCCACTCAATGGTCAAGTCCCTCAATACCTTGACAGTTTCAGACAAGGCCCAGGGATACAGAATCAAATTGTCATAGACCTGTATTTTAAGAACACTGAAGCTGGGAGAGAATTTGTACCTTTGCCCAAATCACACACCTTGCAAGTACAAGAAAGAGGATTTGATCCCAAGTCTCTCTGATTCCAGAGGTCCCTACTCTTAACCTTTTGTGCAATACTTCCTCTATCTTTAAACACATGTGAAATAGGAATTACATTTATTTTCTATATCTCTTGAAATTCTGACTTAACAATTAAATTAGTTTTTAGAATATAGTAAATATTTACTCAAGTAGAAGTCAGTCATCTGTTAGAATTTGTTTGGATAAGAGACTAGTATCTTTTTTTTTTACATTTTATTAATTTTTGATAGAGAGAGAGCACAAGTGGGGGAGGGGCAGAGAGAGACAGAGACACAGAATCCGAAGCAGGCTCCAGGCTCTGAGCTGCCAGCACCGAGCCCGACGCGGGTCTCGAACTCACAAACCACGAGATCACGACCTGAGCCAAAGTCAGCCGCTTAACCGACTGAGCCACTCAGGTGCCCCAGAGACTAGTATCTTAATCCTGAGAGATACTAGTCTCTTTTAAATATTTCATTCTTTATATTTGCAAATGACATACTTGACAAGGGCTAGTATCCAAAATATATAAAAAACTAAAACAACTCAACATCAAAAAACAACCCAACTTAAAAATGGGCAGAAGACAAAGAACAGACATTTCTCCAAAGAAGATATGGCCAATAGACACATGAAAAGATGCTCAGCATCACACATCATCAGAGAAATGCAAATGAAAACTACAATGAGATGTCACCTCATACCTGTCAGAATGGCTAAAATCAAAACCACAAGAAACAATGAGTATTGGCGAGGATGTGGAGAAAAAGGAATCTTTGTGCACCGTTGGTGGGAATGCAAACTGGTATAGACACTGGAAAACAATACGGAGGGTCCTCAAAAAGATAAAATAGAACTATCATATGATCTAGTAATTCCACTACTGGGTATTTACCCAAAGAATATAAAAACACTAGAAAAAGATATATGCACCCCCATATTTATTGTAGCACTATTTACAATAGCCAAACTATGAAAGCAACCCACATGTCCATCAAAAGATTAATGGATAAAGAAGATGGCAAGAGAATGTAACTCAGCCATAAAAAAGAACAAAATCTTGCCATTTGCAACAGCATAGATAATAGTAGAGTATATTATGCTAAGTGAAATAAGTCAGAGAAAGGTAAATACTAGATGATTTCATTAATATGTTGAATTTAAGAAACAAAACACACAAAGAAAGAAGGAGATAAGCCAAAAAACAGACTCGTAACTATAGAGAAAAGCCAATGGTTACCAGAGAGAAGGTGAATGCAGGGACAGGTGAAATAGAAGAGAATTAAGAGAACACTTATCACAATGAGCACTGAGTAATGTATAGAATTGTTGAATCACTATATTGTACACACATCACTGAAACTGATGTAACGCTGTATGATAACTACACTGGAATTAAAATTTAAAAATAAATATTTAATTCTTTAAAAATCCATGTCTGAGGTAAATATTTCAGAATCAAGCTTAAATGAAAAGTAGGATTCCAAGGCAAAGGAAAAAGTAGGGAAGAGGAGAAAGAAAATACAAGGTGGAAGAGAAGGTATTATATAAACTTTCTCAAGAAAACACAGCCATGACTCCAGCATGGTAGAGAGATGCCCTCAGATATGGATACTGTGTGGAAACACAGCCCCTTAGGTCAATCAGATAGGAGAGCATTTTGTCAACATGTTTCTTCCAGTCATTTTTCCCTCACTGGTCTGAGTCAGCCCCAAGTCAAAACCCTCTAATATTTCCTGTTTCATTTATCCTGCCCTCTGCATAACTGCTGGAGCAGAAGCCAAAACCTAGGAATTGTTTACATAGCACCTCTTCTAAGCCTGGAAGTTTTATGAGAACCCTCCATGAGTCTTGTTAGCCTGGACCCCGAAGTCTGACCTGAGTGTCAGGATTACTGTGGCCAGGCCTTATCCCAGCAGACTATTATGAGATAAAGTGGTGACAATGTGCTGAGACCTTCCATTAGGCAAGTTAACAAGGCCTGGGGAGGCACAGAGCTGCGTCCAATACGGCTGGTTAGACAAGGATTCTTATGCTCCCTCCAATTCTAATGGCCTCTGATACAAAACATCCCAGGGGGGTTAATAACCTACTGAAGATCAAACAACCAAGTTAGTAGAAGATCAAAATATGAACCCCTGAGAGCTTATCTGGTGTTCTTTCCACTACAGCACAGCCTCCCTAAAACTCCCTAGAATCCACAAAATGTCCTCAGGGTCCCTTAGACGTAGGTAGCAAATGCCCAGAGGGCCCATACAGGAACCACAAATTAATAAATTGTGCCAGCTATCTGGATAGTAAATCACAATGACACATCTTTTTATTTTTGGAAACATGTAGTCTTTTGAATTGTCTTTTATGTTTCCAATTTTGATGGAACAAAGAATAAAGAAGTATTTCTTTACTTTAAGAAAAAATCATCTAAGCGTGATACGTGAAAACTACCCATGGTATTCTAGAACCAGCTCATACCAAACTGTATGGCTGTCTTCCCTATTCCTTGTTAAATGACATAGCATTGGTAACCTAAAATCCGCCATGTTGGAAAATCATAAAATGTTATAAATCGGGTTTTTTTTATTTGTGAAGAGCCAAGTAGGACACATCAGCAAGCACACCACTACACACGGTCTCAGTTTTAGAGAAACTACAGAAAGTTATGGGGCATGTTCCCTTTAAAAATGGCAGTAATATTGGGGCGCCTGGGTGGCTCAGTCTGTTAAGCATCCAACTTCAGCTCCGGTCATGGTAGCACAGTTCGTGAGTTCCAGCCCCGCGTCGGGCTCTGTGCTGACAGCTCAGAGCCTGGAACCTGCTTCAGAGTCTGTGTCTCCCTCTCTCTGCCCCTCCCCTGCTCACACTTTCTCATTCTCTCAAAAATAAACTTTAAAAAAATTTTTTTAAATGAATAAAAATGGCAGTAATACTGAGTTTCAGGAAAATATTGCCATGTAGGAATGCAGGCTCTGCATGGTTCATCTTCCAAGTCTTCTAGGAAGTCAAAAACCCAAGTATTTAAATTAAAACCTCTCATTTTCAACTGTCAGCTTACTTTTTTTCCCTAAGCATCTCTGTAAGACAAGCTGGATCTCTTGGCTTCAAGTTTGCAAATTCTGGTTTAAAACAAGTATGATCCCAAAGGGTACCATCCTACACATCTTCAACTAAACATCAGTAAGAAAGATTTGGTTAGAATTTTCTTTTTCTGGAAAAGGAGCAAAAGATACTTCTTGGACTCATCCTACATGACATATCCCTTTAACTTAGCAGCAGCATTTGGTATTTACCTGGCTCTCAGATCTGGTGCACCGACCTAATAGGAGGGTGATGGTCTGATGTCTTACAGTTCCTCTTCCAAATTTCTTTGTTGGGCCAACTCTATTCATATTTCTTTACAAAGCTGCAGTTGACTTGCTGGCTGATTTTTTCTTCTTTTAATTTTTTTTAACATTTATTTATTTTTTTTGAGAGAGAGAGAGAGAGACAGAGTGTGAGTGGGGGAGGGGCAGACAGAGAGGGAGACAGAATCTGAAACAGGATCCAGACTCCAAGCTGTCAGCACAGAGCCCGACGCGGGGCTCCAACCCACAAACGGTGAGAGCATGACCTGAGCCAAAGTCAGACACTTAATGGACTGAGCCACCCAGGCGCACCCCCCACTGCTGCTGATTTTAACATTAGCATTTACCTGCATAAGCTGCCTGTGGGGTAATTGGCAAGACATGAAAATATTTATTCTTTTTAAGGAAATATCTTTATTATCTAAAAATGATAGTAGATGGAAAATACTGGGGGAAAATCTTGTTTCCCAATTCCAAGTTATATTCTATTGGAAATTATGCCATTTGTTAAAAGAACATAATGAAGTCCCAGAATCTCTTATATGATCCACACACATTTAAAGACAGGCCCAGGCAGGTGGTCCCTTGCCTCGTGGCTGGAGCTGCGATTTGTGTAGCTTACGATGGTTTGCAACTTAGCTTCATAGACTCCTGGTGAACTTGAAGTTTGTTTCTTCCTTTAATTTGGCAAGAATCAAAGATTTCACTCTTTAAAAAAAATTAAACTGTATACATTTAAGGTGTACAACATGATGTTTTGATAGACATAGTGAAAAGATTACTATAGGCAAGCTAATTAACTTATCTACCTGCTTCAATCATTCTTACCTTTTATGTATGTGGTGAGAGCACCTGAATCTACTCTCAGCTAATGTCCAGTGGTGAGTACAGTATTAACTATACTCATACTGCACATTATGTCTCTAGATTTTTTCATCCTACCTAACTGCAATTTTGTACCCTTTGACCAGTATCTCCCCATTGGCAACTATCCTTCTACTCTCTGCTTCTATAAATTCAACTTTTTTGGATTCCATATACAAACGACAATGTGCAGCATTTTTCTTTCTGTGTCTGGCTTACTTCGCTTAGCATAATGTCCTCTAGATTTATCTGTTATTGCAAACGATAGAACCTCTTTTTTTATTATTAAATTCAAGTTAGTTAACATACAGCATAGTCTTGGCTTCAGGAGTAGAACTCAGTGATTCGTTACTTACATATAACACTCAGTGCTCATCCCAACAAGTGCCCTCCTTAATGCTCCTCACCCATTTGGCCCATCCCCCCACCCACTGCCCCTGCAACAACCCTGAGTTTGTTCTTTATATTTTAGAGTCTCTTATGGTTTGCTTCCCTGTTTTTTATCTTATGTTTCCTTCCCTTCCCCTGTGATCATCTGTTCAGTTTCTCAAATTCCACATAGGAGTGAAATCATATGACATCCTTTTCTGACAGACTTATTTCACTTAGCATAATACCCTATAGTTCCATCCACTTTGTTGCAAATGGCAAGATTTGATTCTTTTTCATCACTGAGTAGTATTCCATTGTTCTTATATATACCACATCTTCTTTATAACACCAGCATTCTTCACAGAGCTAGAACAAACAACCCTAAAATCTGTATGGAACCACAAAAGACCCTGAATAGCCAAAGTAATGTTGAAAAAGAAAACCAAAGCTGGAGGCATCACAATGCTGGACTTCAAGCTGTATTACAAAGCTGTAATCACTAAGACAATATGGTACTGGCACAAAAACAGACATACAGAACAACGGAATAGAGAACCCAGAAATTGGCCCACAGATACATGGCTAACTAACCTTCAATAAACCAAGAAAAAGTATCCAATGGAAAAAAAGACAGTCTCTTTAGCAAATGGTGCTGGGAGAACCGAACAGTAACATGAAGAAAAATGAAATTGAACTATTTTCTTATACCATACATAAAAATAAATTCAAAATGGATGAAAAACCTAAATGTGTGATGGGAAGCCATCAAAATCCTGCAGGAGGAAACAGGCAGCAACCTCTTTGACCTAGGCTACAGTGACTTCTTACTTGACATGGCTCCAGAGGCAAGGGAAATAAAAGCAAAAATGAATTATTGGGATATCATCAAGATAAAAAGCTTCTGAACAGCTAAAGAAACAATCACCAAAATAAAAGGCAACTGATGGAATGGAGACAGGATTTCTTTTTTAAGACTAAATAATATTTCATAATATCTTTATTTACATACACACCAATATAGACATTTATATACATTTCTATATCTAATAACATTCTAGATTTATATACATATCTATATATGTCTATTCATATCTATATACTTATATTTATATAGACATATATAAACATTATAGATACAAGACACAATAGACGTATCACAATTTCTTTATCCATTCATTAGATTGATTTCATACATTGGCTCTTGTGAATAATGGAACAATAAACGCAGGAGTGCAGGTATCTCTTCAAGGTACTCATTTCATTTCCTTTGGGTATATCAAAAGAGGCACAAAAAAGTGGCCCTCTCCCTAGAATTTATATTCATGCCCAGAGAGCAGGATGCTCCTTTAATTTCTGACTATACTCTTTTTCTGAATTATCTCTGGCTCCATAAAAGCTACTTTGCTGGATGTCTTGCTGTCAGATGTTCTATGTACATTTATAGACCAGTGGAACTTCACTAGTAAGTGAAGGGCGGGCCTACACTGGCCGACTCCATCTTGTTCTCTGTCCTTCACCTAGACCATGCCTCCTCCCCTTGAGTAACTTCCCGCTCACCCGTTCAAACTTCCTGATCAAAACACGCCCAGCGACCTGCGTAACAGGACTCCGACCCTTCCCCAGCCAATCAGCTGAGGCCACAGGCATTACCTCACCAACTGCCCCTAGACCCCTATAAAACCTTTGTGCTTTTGAAACTCTCTCTCTCTCCCTGGTATCTCACCCATGCGTCGGTGCAGGTAGGGGATTGAGCTCGAGCTAGCTCGAATAAAGGCTCTTTTGCTTTTGCATTGGACTCGGCTCCCTGGCAGTATTTGGGGATCACGAATTCTGGGCATAACAGTAAGCACAGCCATGGGGATGTGGAAGCATCGCACTGTAGGGAGTTAAATGGTTTTGAGTAGAACACGCAGGAAATATGGATGCAAGTATATGAGCGATTGGATACAGAAGAAATACTCCTTTAGATGCTACCCCAACTTTATTTAACTTAGGTTCAGTCTAAACCTGAATTCTCTTGAAACCACTCTGTCTGCCAATCCACAACCTCTTTGGACCTAAGTTTTTAAGTTTCTATTTATCATTCACACACTATCTAAATCAGTAGCATTCAGTTGTATCTTCCAACTTTGCAGTACCAAGAAACATAGTTGTATTTATGTATAAGATATATGTTGCATATATGTACAAGTTGTATAAACGTACATATATATAGCTGTATATATGTACGCTTATACATATATATACACATACATATACATGTATATATGTATATATACATACATATATATACATACATACATATATACATACATATATATGCATACATATATGTATATACATATACATGTATATATATACATACATACATATATATATATATACACACACACACACACACACACAACATAGTTGTATATATGTAAATGAAGAGTTGGGAACACAGGAAAAAGTTACTTCTAAATTGTTAGTTACTTTTTAAAATATAGTACACTCAATACATTTCAACTCCTAGAATACATTTTGGGTAAGTGTCTCTAAATTTACATCGGCAGGTACGATTGTTAATACACTACGCCACATAAAATATCTGGAAACACAGAGGAAAAGGTACTTTTACTTTTTTTCTGATGAGCAATTGTTCAGACCTTGAGTACAATCAATATGTTATTCCCTTATTCAGTGAAAAGAAGATTGGATAAGTGATCACACAGTTTTCTGTCTCAATTAGAAGGAGAATGCCATCCTTAAAATTCCTTTCAGCCCTTTATCTACAATTGGACATGCAAAAACAGTAGGTCTAAAGCACTGCAAAATGCACACAAATCCAACTGGTTTGAGATACCACATCCAAGACCTTAGCACCATTAATATATTTTTTGACTGAGCTTGTAAGTAACCAAACACAGGAAGAAATAGAAGACAATTAATAAAACAAATGGGCTGTTTCTCAAATGCAAATATTTTGGCTGAAGTTGAAGCATCATATTGTTTCTAGACACACAATATTTTAAGACAACAAAGCCAATATTCTCTTAAAATATACCACATGCAGAGGAGAAAATATGTAACCTACTGAAATATTGAGCAGAAGAAAATCCTTTCCCAATGAATACAACCATGTGTATGAGGAAGACTAATAAATATTTTACTGTTGACAAGGTTACTGGAGAGAAATTTTTTCTGTTGGTAAACTTTATTACCCAGAATAAGATACACTGATTACCAACTTTCATTAATCTTATTTATTAAGATTCTTTATATTCTACTAAGATTCCATTTTCCAAGTAACAAGAAACAAACAAATCCCCACGGCATTTACTTAGTATCTTGAAGTAAAGATGACATAGACAGGTTTTGCATTTTATGGCTTAGATCACCATTTAAGTTGATGCACATTACCTGGTGACATCAGACTTTGGGACCAGGGGAAAAAACAGTTTCTGCTATGTCAGAGGTCAGTTATTCCTGTGTGCCAGGAAATGTGAACTTGTATACCTACTTTGTTATAATGTTCTTAAAAACCATAGACTTCATCAGCACACATTTTCCTTCTTCAAAGGCCAGATAGTAGCTAAAAATAAGACACAGCTTTATTATCCCCCTGGGACATTCAGTCAAATATATAAACGGTGGGTGGAATGACTGACATATCCATGTTATAGTAAGCAATTCGACATTGCTCCAACTTCCAGAATATGTGGAGTCTATATTTCAAAAAAAGATATGCAGTTAGAAAAAATATATAAATAAATGACCAAAGAAAGAGCCCCAAATCAAGTCATCTTGTTGTACACCTTAAATTTATACATTGTTCTGTATCAACTGTACCTCAATAAAACTGGAAAGAAAAAAAAAAAAGAACTCAAAATGTAATGATGTACTTACTCTAAAACTTATCGGTTACAAATGTCTCTAGGAAGTTGTGGATGTAAGAAGCCAGGTCGATTAATGCTAAAAAGGAGCTGTAACAAGTTATCTAACTTATCTTGTCTCTTAGAATCTTACTGCAGTGGTCTTAGAAGTACTACAGGCTAGAGAAGATTCTCATGCTTGTAGCAGGGGGGAAGAAGTTGATCAAAGTTTTGTTGAGAACTTTCAGTGCAGAGCCTCAGAACAATTTATTGAGATCCCAGATGAATTCCTTTATCAAAAGGAAGCAAACCAGTCTTTGCAATGTAAGGGAAAGGCCAATACTACCGAGCTTTTGACAGACAGCAGCCTTCCTTTCTGTCTACTCTGGAGCACAAAGCAATTTCTGACTGCTCTTGCAGGAACTGTCTGGATTCAGACTTTTCTGGCTCTACTTCTAATACATCAATATTTGCTATAAAAATATGAGCATCAGACCTGTTAAACGCCTTCTAACAAATCCACTCTCAAGCAGACTGTCCATATATCTAAATGTTGGCTTAGTTCAAATGTAGCAACACAGTCTCCTTTCTGAGCCATTATTTATTCTACATACACCATACACATGCGCGCGTGAAAGGAATGGTCAGAAGAAAGACAGTGATGGTGTTAAAGATGTTTAAACTATCAACCAACCCCATCTCCTTGTTAACGATTCTGACCACCTTACAGTTAAATTCCTACCCAGAGCCCCCATTCCATAAACCTATCTGCTTGAGTTACAGGAAAGGCCCTGACACATCAGCTTCTGGACTCCTTTGAAATCTGTCAGATTCAGGCATGGCAGCACTACCAAGGTGATGCACACCTCCAAGACATTCAACCCCTGAAGATTTTAGTCTTGTACATGTGAGTGTGCACCCACCTATTCAATATGACTTCCAAACTTAACCCCTGCAGTAGAATCACAAGAAAGAAGGAAATTGCTATAGACCAACAGTGCCCCCCACCCCATTCCTATGTTGAAACCTAATCTCCAATGTCACATTAGGAGGCAGGGCCTAGAGGTGCCTGGGTGGCTCAGTCGGTTAAGCGGCCGACTTCAGCTCAGGTCATGATCTCGCGGTCTGTGAGTTCGAGCCCCGCATCGGGCTCTGTGCTGACAGCTCAGAGCCTGGAGCCTGTTTCGGATTCTGTGTCTCCCTCTCTCTAACCCTCCCCCATTTATGCTCTGTCTCTCTCTGTCTCAAAAATAAATATACGTTAAAAAAATTTTTTTTTTTTAAAAAAGGAGGTAGGGCCTTTTGGAGGTGATGAGATCACAAGGGAGAGCCCTCATGCATGGGATTAGTGCCCTTATAAAAGACCCCAGATTACACTCCCATCTCTTGCACCACATGAAGACACAATGATAAGACAGCCATCTGTGAACCAGGAAGTAGACCCTCAATAGACATGATATTTGCAGGCACCTTGGTCTTTTACTTCCCAGCCTTCAGGACTAATACATTTGTTTTATAAGGCACCTATCCTATGGCATTTTGTTATAGCAGCCCAAACAGACCAAGATACAATTACTGTTCCAAATCCGTTTCTCGTAATTACGACCATGACTTCAGCCTCTATCCCTTGGAGGTTTGGAGACAGATGCCACCTGAAGAGAGCCCATCAAAACCTCCGGACAGAGCTCTGCTTCGGGACAGCCAGCTTTGTCAGGTTGTGGGGCTTAGCTCCACTCTTGAATTTTCCCTTTTTTATCCTGTGTAATTTCCTCCTTTCTTCTCTACTACAATGATCTCTACTACATTCTAATTCTTCCCAAATGGCTTTGTACTAGATTTCACTTCTCATCTTTTGATCTAACTGGCTTGTCAATGTCCTCCACCTCCCTGGCAGTCTGTCCATACAACCTGGACCCTTGTCTCTCTACCCATTCCTCACATTCACACTACCCAATCCTTGGGCTTTGCTTATTGTGCCTCCTTGCATGGGAGATAAAACCTTTGCTCTTGTTCTGTATTTTCTAGAAAAAAAAAAATTGTTACCTCTAATCTCATTTCCAGCTCTTCACGTATCTCACATTTTCTTTCATGATTAATTTATGTTAATGCTGGGATTTATTACAGTTCTCTCCAGCCAAGTCACCAGGGAGCTTGTATAATATAAAGGTAATCAATTAATAATTACAGATTGCTAAAAAACCTTTTTCCAGTCTCTGCAATTCAAATGCACTTACAAATGGGGAATTATTCAGAAAAGGAAAAGGGAAATAAAGGGATAAAGACTTTAGCACCTGACACCTCTTGCAGGAAAATGGAATACAGACCTTGCCTCACCCCAAATTCCATCAAGGTGGGACTATAATTCTGATTTATTTAAGTCAAAATAAGAGATTTTGGAACACAGATGATAGAACTAGAGAATTACAATTTTTCTCCCACAGGAAAGTTAGATTGAAAGCATATAGCATACGCTAAATCAGAAATGAAGCATCCTGGACAAACTGAAGTTACTTTCATCACGCTCTTTGAATAGGTAGCCTTGCCAGAAATGTGTCATTAAAGAACAAAACTGTGGATCCCTCAGATAAGTTATGTTAATTAATGTGTCATTTACAAGTTATGTAAATACCTCATTAAAAACTGTAAAGGATTAAACAATTACTTGTCAAATTTTAATGATGAATACAATATTGTAGAATATCATAATTTAATTCGTTCATTCTGTGCATCAGACCCACAGACACCTAATTATGTATTTGTTATAATGTGTATAAGAGTCATCATGGCAGGCTTTCTAGCCAGTATCAACCACAGTCCTGATTTTAATTTCACCAACTTCAGTTTACTATTTGGTCTCTTTACCTGAAGCAAATAAACACGCAAAAGTTCTTAACTCTTTTTGGTGGGGTGACGGGAGTATAACGATCCCTTTGAGAGACGAATAAAAGGTATAGACCCCCTTCACCAGGAGAAGCGGATGGGAACCTTTGCATGTACATATCATACATCCACATGAAGAATTTCAGCTATAATTTCAGGGATTACCCAGAGCTCCTAATTATTCATGGCCAGGGTAAGACCCCAAGGACACAGTGTGACCTCAATAACACTGGAGCTATTCTGTTAAAATTTATAAACTTCCATCCTATATATGAAAGTATCCTCAGATTTTAAATGGAAACATACAAATGTGAAAAATGCCCAGAAACTGTATACTTCCATTTTTAGAATATAAGAAAGAGCACATTTTATTTAAAACACACATACATGTACCTTCACTGCCTAGTATAGTCACTACTAGCTGTGTAGAGATACTGAGCACTAGGAATGTGACTAGTCTAAATGGAGATGCACACTGTTAATTGACCAGATTTCTAAAACTTGGTACAAAAAATATATAAAGTAGTTGACTAATTTTCATTTGATTATATGATGAAATGATGCTTTGGAAATATTGGGTAAAGTAAATTATATGACTAAAATAGTTTCCTCTGTTTCCTTTTGCTTTTAAGACACAGCTACTAGAAGATTTTAAATTAGATATGTAGCTTGTATTATATTTCTCCTAGACAGTGCTGGTCTAGATAATGTAAATCAATAGCTATTCATTATATAGCTAATCCTACAGTAGTATTGTATTGTCATAATCTTTCACCTACAGGCAATACGTACCTGACTTAGAGTGCATTTCCGATCTATGGATGTGAAAAACTATTACTCACTGCCTTGTTTCCTTCCTCCTCCATTTATGCCACTAATGCTGCCTCTTCTGCTTTCCTATGTGACCTTTTCTTCCATCACTGCCCCTGTCACTAATGTCCAGCACTGGAGACTAGAATATTCCTACCCCAGAGCCCCTTCATTCTGGACCATGTGGCCTTTTGAAACAGTGTTGGACTTGGTATTTGTTCTCTCTTTTCCTTTCTTATTCTCTCTCAGCAAGACACAATTTGTATTATTGAGCACTGGCCTCAGAAAAGCTGACAATTATTGGGATTTTCTATGATCCCTGCCCTGAAGAAGTTTACCATCATGTATAAGACATTTAAATATAAAACATAAGACCAAATGTAAAGGAAGAATACAATCAAATGATGACATTTGTGGGATGGGCCATAACCACAAACCATAAAGATTTCCTTTAAAAACATAGTAAAAATTATTGCCTATCAAGTTTTCCATCCCAAATGTCACTGCTAGAACCAGAGTCAACAAGGTTATCTCTATATTGTTCTAATACATTTGACTAAAATGTGAAAAAAAAAAAAATGGGAAAGTAACGGTTTACAGAAAAACAAAAGAAAAATATTTGACTTAACATTTTGATGATTAGAAGCAATGCCTTGAATATCTCGGGTATCATATAATCACATACAAATTCATGATTATTTTTTTATTGCTTGCAAGCAAATGCAATGTTTACATATGAAGAATTTAGATTCCTGAGAACTTAAAAGAATCCTGAGGAAACTTCAAAGCAGGAAACTGGAAACTTTTTATTTGATATTTAGAAGGATACAAGCCAGAGTTCAAACTGTTATCAACCTGAATGGTTGGAATATTTTCCCAGTATTTTGTTTGGTGTATCTTAAAATTGGTCAACTTATGTCAGTTCACAAACTTTTGTCAGTAATATGTATTGATCACCAACTATGTGATTGGTTTTTTTTGGTAATGATTTTTTAACCACCTTGTTTACAATTCAAAGGATAGCATTTAATAAGAAGGTATGTCTGCCTGTTACCACCGATTTTTAATCTTGGTCAAACAAATGTGTTCCACGTAACAGGGCAAAGTTCACAATCTCTCCAAGTCTTCAATCTCCATCCTTTCTGAAAAATCCATATGTCATACAGTATTCTGAAAGCAATTCACTTTCCAGCTTAACCTTGGCCTTTGCCCATAATTATAAAAGGCCTGCATAACAGCAGTAATTTGGTTTATTCCTGTTCGTGTGGCAGGACAATCGATACTGCTGCAGCATTTCACACATCACCTCCTGTTTTCACTATATTCATTTGGAAGTACCTGCAAGAGTCTGCACAGGATCTATATCTGTGTACTCAGAAATGAAACAGTAGTTGTCAAGAGATATACACTAAAGCAACTGAAATGAAGGCAACAACAAAAACTCTAGACCCTGCAAGATAAATAAAAGCACATAATAAATTATTTCCAGTTTTTGAAGCCTATGTGAAATGTGTAGAGCAATAACAATATCATATATATATACATATATATATATACGTATATATATATATGTATACACACACACACACACACACACACACACATATATATATATATATATATATATATATATATATGAAAATTGCTGGACAGGAAAATGTGACAGTACCATTGTACTTGTTACTATACACATGAATTCTTTTCTATATTCTGTGTTGCTGTATTCTAATTTCTGTATTTTTTCATATATAGAATATACCTGAAAGTATGTTTCCTGTATTGTACACAAATCTAGAATGGACACACTGAAAAGAGTTTCAAGTAGTTACATTCCATAAACAGGATTTTATCTATGCTATACCTATCTGAACACACGTATTCAGTAATTCCTTGTTGAATGAATGAATGATAAACAAATGCCAAAGTACAGGACTCTGGATTTTTCTTTAAATAGTGTTTATTAAAACTATGAATTATTTGTGCTATAGATTCTCACTGGCCTCATTGTCCCCAGACAATGAGATGTGAAAATTTCCCAAAATATATTCAATTGAAGATCAATGGGTGAGAAAAGGGAGAAGAGACTGGGAGGATGGAAAATTCATCAAGTCGGCTTGATAATATCTGTTTCCTGTAGCAACAATCAGCTCACTGGGCGAATCAGCCGTGGGTCTGTTGTTTCATTTTTTTAATTTAATGATTTGGAAGGAAAACAAATTTAGCATATGATACTTTCTAGAGACACTACAAACACCAGTGAGGTCACAAAAATAGAAAACTATAGTCAAGTATCAATAAGAAACAGATTGTCCCTCAACTGAAATATGGCTGAGGGGAATCCAAGACAAAGTGTTTGAGTCAACACAAATACATACACATGTGTTCACATACCCACACTCATGGTAGCAAGAGAAAAATTAGAAATAAGTATGTATATAATCATGTAGTAAATCTTTTTTCTAATAGTGGTATTACTAAGGTATTCTCCGCCATTTCATTTAATCTACTATAGTATTACAAAATTAAGAACATGTCTACAACTATCTAATAAAAAAGGAACAATATTTGTGAAGAGTATACGTATCCATAATTGACCAAGTTGAATTTCCTTCCCAAATGTAGCTAAAGAAATATGTGGCAATGCTTCGCGAGCTTTTTCTTCTTCAGACAGCCATAACAAAACGAAACCGTTATTTCCCAAAGCTTCTTGGATTCTCCGCACTGGTAGAAAAATGGACTACTACTGTTTAATGCAGTGGCCTCAAATGATATTCCTAGTGCTTATTCATTCAAGGAAAATGGGTTCTTGTGACCCTTGCCTTTAGAAATTAAAATGACTAATTGGAGAAGTTATTGTATAATTGAAAATCGTAGCATGTGTATTGGCAGCTTAACCACAGATAATTTCACCTTTCATTTACACCTCACCAACTCTCTGATGAACATTATGATAAAGTGAATTAAGGAACAATGATACAGAGTTTCATAAGATGCTTAATAATGACACTAAGAACTTTCCAGTATGGAAGACAAATTCACAAGGGAATGATTTGAGTACGATGACCTAATGGCTGAACTTCTGGGTTTGCCCTTGTTACAGTCAAAGTTTTACACAGGGAAATAGGCCTAAGTTTCTTCATTTTTATTTAGTTATCAGCAGGAGGAGAACCACATGAAAGGTTTTACCAGGATGGCTTTAGGCTTTAACTGGTCATTAATCAAGAATGTGGATCTGTGAGAATCTGCTTTGCTTCTTCCTCTGGTAGAATAAAGATACTGGCAACCGTGTATCATGCTTGCCTTTTACCTCTTCATCTACTATTACTCTTCACATTTTTCTTGCTCTAGTTATTACATATTAAAATACTATCCTTTTTTAAAAAATGTTTAATGTTTATTTTATTTTTGAGAGAGCATGAGTGGGGGAGGGGCAGAGAGAGAAAGAGACACAGAATCGGAAGCAGGCTCCCGGCTCCGAGCTGTCAGCACAGAGCCGGACGCGGGGCCTGAACCCACGATCCATGAGATCATGACCTGAGCCAGAGTCGGACGCTTAACCAACTGACCCACCCAGGCACCCCACTACCCTTTTCTGAAGAAGGCCACAATTGAACACTGGCTCACCAAGACTAATGCTTACAGTTGAACACATAAACAAATTAATATTCATAATCAAGTGTGAAAAAGTGGAAGGGATCTGGATCATTCTCAGCCATGGATAGGTGGCAGAAAAGAAGAAGGTGTGGTCCACCAAACAGACTGTGCACCCACTGCAGTCTGGGGTACGTCTACATAGATTTCCCATTTGTGGCTCTAATGCTCCTTCACCAAGTGCTACAGTGAGAAGTAGCCTGAAGGACTTGGCAAATCTTGGCAAGAACAGAACTATGAAATATGTTTCTTTCTGGGTTGATGTAACTAGTGACAATTTATTAGGATCACGTCACGTATCAGGGACATAATATTACACTGAATCGGTAAAACCTAACTACAATCCTATGAAGTAGATACTATTTGTTTTCTTATTTTACAGATTAGAAAACAGTCATAGAGAGGTTAAGGTACCCGATTAAAACCACACAAACTGGAAGTGGCACGAACAACCAAAAAGACCTCCTTTCTTTCAACACATACACGACCATCAAAAATTAAAATTATACCAGTAAAATAATAGCTGAGAAGATTGAAGAAGGCAGCCTCAGGGGTGATAATCCCGTCTGTGAACAAATTATTCTTGTTTTTAATGTTTATTTATTTTTGAGAGAAAGAGAGAGTGTGCGTGAGCAGGCGAAGAGTAGAGAGAGGGAGACAGGATCCAAAGAGGGCTCGGCTCCAGCTGACAGCAGCGAGCCCGCTGTGGGGCTCGAACTCCCAGGACCACGAGAACATGACCTGAGCTGAAGTCAGACGCTTAACCAACTGAGCCACCCAGGCACTCCCCCAAATTATTTTTTTATATACTTCCAACATTCCCAGTGTAAGAATCAAGCATTGAGGTAGACTGGGTCCTTGCTCAAGCCAGACAGCCCTCTCATTCAATAAAGCGAATACAATGCATTACCTGGCATTATCAATACCCCCTCATAAGGACTTAGCAGATAGCGTCAAAAGGTCAAATTCAAATTTCTCAGGAATGAAAAGTGATGCAGATGTAGTATGGTATTTTAGCAGGCGTGCAAAACAAAGAGACTTAGCTAGAATGAATGACAGTGGGAACTGGGTCAGGATGTAAGGCCACTTTTGGTAAAGGAGAAACGAGGGTCTTATAGTAGCAGCAGCAGTAACAGCAGCAACAACTACTACCACACATGTTCACAGTCACAGGGTGCCTACCATGTGCCAGGCATTGCTCCAACAGATCTAAGTGAATTGACTCACGTCTTCTCACAACAACTCTATAAATAGGTATTAATATTAGCCCCATTTCTTAAGACACAAAGTCACTGAGCCGGCAAGTCGTTGGAGCGGGGATTAATACTCAGGTAAGGCAGATTCTCTGCATGTGCTCCAAATTACAACGACCGTGCCCATATAGCAGTCCCTAAATTGTATGGGATATTTCCAGGTAGAGAACACAGAGGCCTGAGCCTTATTAGTCTATTCCTCCAAGCACCTCTCATAAGCTGTCTGAAGAAACCAAATGAACCTATTAAATTTCCAGTGAATGAGTCCATTTTTATGTGTTACTGAAGGTTTCTGATGATAATCACTTGAATTATTACCCATGCAAAAACTATAGAGAAGTACAGTGTCTGAAAGTGTGTATATGAAGCAGAAGGGGCACACTTCAAAAAGAAGAGAATCCAGGACTGAGGAAAACACAAGAGAAATTAGGAGTATTACTACTGTTTCTGCCTTGCATTTTAAGAAGCCCTTCTCTCCAACTTACCCTAAAATCACTTTTTATGCACAGTATCATCTATTCTTTCATTCTTAGGGCCAGAAATAAAGGAATAAATACAAAGGAGTATACACTCAAGTACAGAATTAGCTTTAATGACACAATTTTACCAACAGTGAAATTAACTCCAGATCATTTTAAAGAAAAGTGCATGGGTAGTATGATTGTTTGAATGTTTTAAGCTGTGTCCTTAACTTCATCTTCCAAGTTTTTAGAAAACGAAGAGTGAGTCTATATGCAGCTAACTTGAAGGAAAAATAGAGGAAAACTAATAAAATTACTAAGACAGAATTTAGAACTCTTATCCCTCAAAGCCACCATCTGAAAAGCATAATGAAGCATTCACATTTCTCCCAGAAGGCGTTAATCGCTTTAACTTCATTATGTTTAACATTTTTCCAACTCAAATCACAGCCATGAATCTTGCCACGGATCCTGGCTCAATATTCTCCCAGTCGTTCAGTGCTAGTCAGGTTTTGCACCTGCTTTCTGATTGCCTGCACCCATTTCCAAGTTGAAATCAATGAAACCCATTAGCATGTTCTCTACTCGGCACTTCAGTTTTGGATAGAGATGTATTATTAATGTAATCATCCCAGCAAGCCTGGTTTAGCACAGAAGTAAAATTGAAGGGTTTGCAAGAGAGAACGTTAATAAGAATACTTATTAAGTTGTATTGAAATCTAAATAATTGAATGCATATTTGATACAAATTTTAAATTGAAGTGGAGAGCACCAGAGTAGAGGGTCATCATTAGAGAACAGAGATCCTTTATACCTTTGAAAGACAAAGCATGATTACAACCATGTACCACTGCATTCATGATTTATAGCAAAGATCATTTATTTTTATATTGAAAGATAAAGGCTCCTTTTATGTTTTTACTAGGCTGAGCATTTTCTATGCATAAAGCAACCCTCCTTCTCCAAGTCAGGTAAAGACAGTGTAGAGTCTCTAGTATTTCTACCTCACTTTGGATCACTACATGCCAGGTAACAATTTTAGTCAGTAAAATGTAAAGATCCAGAAGAGGAAAAAATCAGTGAAGGTACTGATGAATTCATGCATTGCCCAAAAAGAGGAGAACTTCAATGTAACACTTAAATTAAAAGATACTTGGTTAAGGGCACTTGGGTGGCTCAGTCTGTCAAGCTTCTGACTCTTGATTTCAGCTCAGGTCATGATCTCACAGTTTGTGGGATGGAGCCCTGTGCCGGGCTCTGAGGTGATGTTGAGAAGCTTGCATGGAATTTTCTCTCTCTCTCTCTCGCTCTCGCTCTCGCTCTCTGCCCCTCCCCCAACTCATGCACGCATGCACCCTCTCAACATAAATATTGAAAAGAAAAAAAAGAAGATACTTGGTTAATTTGTTACTCAATGTTTCTCACCAAGTACCTTCCACTATTTGAAAATTAACGTTCGCTTTTCAGAGTGTTTGCCTTAAGGTTAATATGACATCATCATAATAATGTTTTCAATTTCCAACACACCCCATGTTGTTTAAACAATTCACTTTCAATATTCTAGGCACTTTTAACTTAAATAGTCACCAAAGCAGACATTGTAGAAGAGGAGCAACAGAAAGATATTAATATAATGGTTGCCGTATACATAAGCAGCTGCCAGTGAGCACGGCAAAGAGAAGAGCAAAGCCTACGTAAAAATGTTTGTAAGTTTTGTTGTAAGGGGAAAAAATGCACTCAGAGTCACTTTACTCGGTCATGAGACTGGAGAAACCTGCCTATCTTCTGATTGGATTGGCAATTCGAGGCTAGCGATTTATGATTTGATACAGCAATCCATTCCACATAAAGCACCTGCCTTATAATAGAAGCATGTGCTTCTCCGCTCACACAGCTATGGCCATCTCTCATAAGCCTCATGGCTTTTGGTTTTTTTCAACAGTCTGCCTCTATTGCCTCTCCTATACAAAGCATCAGTCACCGGAGGATACATGTGAGAGGTACCAAATGGGAAACACACTTGGAATGTTGTTACAATAGTTCAGGTAAAAAAAAAATTATGAGTGCTCAAACCAGGATACATACGGTGAGGATTACAAAGATACAGTTGAAATGGAATTTTAAGATCTGACTACTTCTGACGGACTTGTTACGGGCATGAGCAAGAAGGTGGAATCCAGTATGACATCAGGTCTCTAGTTTGGGTGAATTAAGACAGTACATTCCTCCAGCGGACATAAAGAACACTGGAGCATCTGACTACGAAGGTGACAGGTTCAGTCTGAGGCCTCTTCAGTTGGCCAGAAGGATACCAGCAGGGTTTTCATGCTTGAAACTCCATCGAGGGGTCTGGACTGGAGACAGAGATTTGGCAGCCATCAGCATCTTCTTGTGCTCTCAGATAGAAATATAATGCATCTCACATATGAAATTTCAAATTTTCTAGTAGCTACATTTTTTTAAAGTTATAACATATTTATAACAAATAAAGTTATATTTTATTTTACCAATGTATCCAAAATATTTTTTCAGCATATGGCACTAGTTATATTTCAACCGCTAAGTAGCCATATGTGACTAGTGGCTACTGTCTTGTACACTACAGAATTGGGGGTGGTTGAAGACGTGAGAAAGTGTGTGTTACATGGAAAGTATAAACTGAATAAGAAGGGAGAACTAGAAGTGGATAATGCCAATAGAGATGATAAGAAAACAGCCTGTATCTCAGATGGGGAGGAACTTTCAACAAACCACACTAACTGGGAAAAATACAAACCAAAGCAAAAGCTTTTCATGAAAAAGAGATTAATAAATAGTATAAAGTACAAGGAAGCCCAGTTAGGTAAAACCTTAAATCCTGTAGTTACTGATAATGTTAGCAACCACGTTTCAGTAGTATTGGCAATAGAACTTGGGGCATATTCAGATCTTGTGGGGCACAAATATTAAGCAATTTTAGAGTCTCCTTTAAACTAAGAAAATTATGGAAGCGCCTGGGTGGCTCAGCCAGTTAAGCGTCCGACTTCGGCTCAGGTCATGATCTCGCAGTGCTGACAGCTCACAGCCTGGACCCTGCTTCAGATTCTGTGTCTCCTGCTCTCTCTGCCTCGCCTGCTCATGGTCTGTCTCTCTCTGTCTCTCAAAAATAAACGTTAATTTTTTTTTTTTAATTCTTAAAAGAAGAAAATTATGGGGCACCTGTGTGGCTCAGTTAAGCGTCTGACTCTTGGTTTCGGCTCAGGTCATGATCTCATGGTTTCATGAGTTTGGGGCCCCTTGTGGGGTCTGCACTGGCAGTGCAGAGCCTGCTTGGGATTCTCTCTCTCTCCCCCTCACTCTCTACCCCTACCCCGCTCATGTTGTCTCTGTCTCTCTCAAAGTAAATAAATAAACTTACAAAAATAAAAATAAATTGTGAATACACTATTGTGTAGGCCCTTATGAAGGCCTAGGTAAAGGCTCATACAAACAGGAGGCCCTGATGTTTAAGCTTTGGTAGTTTCACGGAAAATCTGCCTTCAAATGGATGCACAGTTTCAGTGAAATTTAAGAATATGGAAACTTTGGAGGTGCCTGGGTGGCTCTGTTGGTTAAGCGTCTAACTTCAGCTCAGGTCACGATCTCAAGGTTCATGAGTTCGAGCCCCGCATCGGGCTCTGTGCTGACAGCTCAGAGCCTGGAACCTGCTTCAGATTCTGCGTCTCCTTCTCTCTCTGCTCCTCTCCCACTCACACTCTCTCTCTCAAAAATAAATAAATGTTAAAAAAATTTAAAAAAATAATATGGAAACTTCTTTTAACACATTTTAAACAAACAAAAGAAAAGAAACTGCATGGTAACCACAGGTATATTCTGGTTAAGATGTAAGATCAGATAGAGTACCATTCAGCAAAAAATTTAACGTGAGCCAAAAGGTAAGGGAGTAGGGATGCCACAGAGGCAAGAACAGAGCTAAAAATATAACAATGTCACTGAAAGGCAGTCCATGCTAGTGCACCTGCAGAATGTACTCCCTCTTGGTTATTCAAAACGTAAAAGAAGTCTGAGTGCTAGCTCCTCTTTCCAAGTAATTTGGATTGTGCTTAGAAGTGTCCTCAAGTTTAAATTTCTTTAATGTCGAATTCTTTAATGTCTCATTTAAAGATTCATTAAAGAAAATGCAGATATCTAAGAATCCGTCAGCCTTGACCCCGGGCTCCTCATCATTTCTAGCCCATGTAACTTTCCTGCCATCCTTTTGCTCTTAGTTTTTCAGAGTTCACAAAAATAAGATGAAATAAAAGAAAATGTTCACTGCTCCTCCAACAGTAAATACAGGCTTACATCATGTAACTCCTCTGCAATAATTCATTCTCAGAATAAAGCCACATATCCTAATTCCGTATAATTGAGAAATCCAGGCAAGCATAACCATCTACAAATTTCTGAGTAAAGCTTCTGGGGACTCACATGAGAAAATGAATGAGAGATTAAAAATGAAGATTCTTTACAGTTTCAAAGATAAAGCTTTCATTTAGAGTGGTCCTTTGCCATATGGGACCACCTGGCTGCTTACAGCAAAATCATGTCACCATGACTACTGAGCTCAAACTCTCCATAATGTCTTTGGGATTCTTATGACATCCCCCAAAATAAACTGTTAAAGCTACACTTCACAATAAACTAGTCCTATCCAAAAATAGAAAAAGCAATTATCAGATTGTCCTTCGATGAACTAGAAGAGTACCAACACAGAGAATAAACATACTCTACAAAGTTCCTCCAGTTGAATCAGAATGGCTATAGACTTCCGGGAAATTTTAATAGTATTCAAACACAAATGGGAGGGTAAAAAAACTATATTGCAAGAAACACTTTAGAAAACATATAACAATTATATGTAAATCAATTTATTCAGGTCTCAGCCACTAAGAGGTAGGAGCCATTTTCTTTATTTTATAAATGAGGAAATAGTGGTTCAGGGAAACAAACAACTTGCCCCAGTTTTAGAATGAGGAGAACAACAGAATAAAAAACCTACTGGCTCGTTCGTTCGTTCACTCATTCATTCATTGGTCCTGAATTTCAATGAAGAGAATAGATTTGTTTTTACAATGCACAGGATTTTACAGCCACCAACACAGATTGGTACTTATGAATACAAGAGTGATCTTCATTTCCAAAAGTGACCAACTTCCTCATTAAAAAAAAAAAAGTCAAATGATCGCACCACATTTATTTTTAGCTTATTCTTCTTCATGAGCAATTTTCAGGTTGCAGGTTTTCTCACTCTTCCTTTTAATACATTCAGGCATTTGGTCTTCAGACTGTTACAGCTCATTAACACAGAATTTCAGAAATCCTAAGAGAATAATTAATGGGATAGGATCCTTAGCTATCTCATATACATTTTTAATTTGACATTCAATGAACAGTAAAATTATTATAGCCCTACCAGTTGTGACATGTAATACCTATGTAAGCTTAACCAAGAAAAACATATCAAAGTCACTGCGTTGGGTAAATTATAGTATTCAGTCATCAGAGAAGGCCCCAGATCAAAGCAAAATTAATTCCATTCTCATGTGCTTTTCAAAGTGAAATTAGAAATAAGCCTTAAATAACAGTGGAAGCAAGGCAAGAGAATAGTCACAAGTAAACAATGTGACTGATACTAATTCTTATCCAAATGCCAAACACATCTGACAATATTTAGAATGCTGTTAATAAAAAAAAGGGGGGAGGAGATATTTTCTCATCAATTGTACATGAATACCAATAAAAAGCCGTCTTTCTAGGTATGTTTTATATGAGTCTATAGCCAGCTGGTGCTTATGCTATTATAATGGTCAAATATCTGCCAGCCTTGCCTTTTCAATCCTCTAAATGGGAGAAATTGCTCCTCCAAGGAATGGAATTTCTGAGGAGACCAGAAAGGGTATAGTGGTGCTCTCCTTCCATCTTACCACGCACCTGCTCTATGACACATGTCACTGACTTCTGTGGTTCAGTGTTACTACAGAATGTTTGCCGTTTTGAATTCTTTAGTTGTCTGTTCACTCATGGAAAGGAGGATCAACCAAAGGAATACGGGAGCCACAAAGGCCTTCCCGGTAAAAGAAACATGCTTTCCTTGGTTTGTTCATTGGTGTTTTCGTGCTAAAATAACTTCCCTCATGATGAAAACAGGGCTCCTATGTCAAGAGCATTTTTCAAGGCAGTATCTTGAACCCTGTTCTGAACAATTGGGGATAAAAAACCTACTAAAATCTCCATCCTAGCTATCACGTAGACCTCAGCTTTCTCTTCAAAATGGCTCTTTTGTTATATAAAGTAGGTGGACATAAGACACACTGTTTCCTGGGATTCACTTCCTAGAAGGTGTTCAGTTTACTGTGACAAAATAATCCACTGAAATACTAAATTAGGTGTGTTCCTTTGTAATTCCTTATTCTGGAAATACGGATTGGCCCATTGAAAGTAAATGTGAGAAGACCTGAAGTGGGGAAGGAAGATTTCCTGAGACCGAGATGGGGACAGAGGTCTGGTGACTGACAGCATGTTCTCCGTTAGGGACGTGGCAGGGTTCAGTAGGGGAACTGCTGTGCGGGACATAAGAAGAGAAGAGGTCCTGCGTAACACGGCTCCTGGATTCTCAACTTTGCTTGAGATTCCTAAACCCCAAATTACAGTATGGAATTCATGGAGTGAGGATCCCAAGGAAACATGTGCCTAGAAATGCGGGTATCCCTCTAATTACTGCCACTATACTAATAGCCAGTGTCAAGAGGGCCTACATCATTATCTTACTGGAGTACATAACCTTGGGAGCTCTGTACAACTGTGGAGAAAGGAAAGCACATGGAATTTTTAAATGAGCTTGAACTTCCCACCCCACCACTGTATTCCACAAATGGGAATTCTGTTCATTACAGAATATACAGAAATGCAGTATTTTCACCATCTTTACATTTACGAAGGGAGACAGAGGAGCTGCCTACTTTGATGTTTTTCTGAGAGTCCATCCCATACCCGCCATGTTAAGCCCCCTTACCACCCTAATCACAGAATATCAGGGCAGTGATTTTACGGGTCAAATGAAGGTACATTTTCCATTCCACAGTTTCGTTCTTATAGACAGCAGGGTGCTGCGACGTATACCTGACACAAACCTGGCAAATGTCTCAACAGTGAGATCTGAGGGATTTTTAACAGAATATATTACCTGTGTTTGGGTTATATATGAAGATCACAGGTAAACTCTTCCTAAAGCTCTTGGCTGAACCCCATTTGACTAAATGTGGGAACAACTAAAAAGCTGCTTCTAACCAGTAAGACCACTACAAGCCCCAAAAAGTACAGGAGCATCTTGTTATGCAAATCATGGATACATGCTAGCAGAAAAATTTTGCCAGCAGACAGAAGACAGAAAACATTTGCTTCAAAATATGCCCCAAACAATAAAAATCACCATTCGCACAGTCTACAAAAGGTTAAGAACGTGGACTGCAGTGTCTATATGGGAACAAAGAGCCACTGTCAGAGACCCTGTCATTCAGTATAACTCAGAATGAAATTCTGAAACTATTATAGCACATCATGCTGCCAAGCATCAAGTATTCTTAATTATTCATATAAAAGCAAAGCTCATAAACTGTGTCATGTTCCAGAGAAAAATGCCTCTGGACCTGAAATATGCAGTTAGCTGCAAAGACTTAACCAGATCCTAGCTTTGCTGCTTACCAGCTACAGGAGCTTTGCCAAGTGGTAGGAACCTTTCCGTTTCTGCTTCCATAAAACAGGAATAATGACGGTGTCTAAATTTTCAGCTTATTTTGAGGTTGACATAAGAAAATATAGGTAAGGCACTGTGCTGAGTCATAACGCCTGGCACGCTGCCCTCATAATACATTAGAGAGTGTTGTTGCTAGTGCTATTCATGTTACTCATAAAAAGCTGCAAACGAGGGGCACCTGGCTGGCTCAGTCAGTGGAGCACACAACTCTTGATCTCAGGATCATGGGTTCGAGCCCCATGCTGGATGTAGAGATTACTTGAAAACAAAATCTTTAAAGAAAAGCTACAAATGAAAACCCTGAGGTGGCTCTGTTTTCCTTGTGTCAACAACGCATTCAACAAATATTTTTAAAGCACCTACTATACAAATATATAGGGAACGCAGTACCAACTAGAAAGGCAAGCTCCCTCCTTCTGGATCTTTCATTCTAGTGGTGACATGGAGAATGATAGACAATAGACACACAAACAGTGACAGTGTTCTGCTAAAACATGTTTTGTTACATTTTAACATAAAGCTATATAAAACAGAGCTGAAGTGACAGAGTGACACGGAGAGCCGCTTTTGTCTGGGGCCAGGAGTCTGAAAAGTAAATATTTGATTTCCAAACAGCAGAAAGCTACCTGCCTAGAGAAGATCTGGGTCAGCAGCTTCTGGGGAAGAGAAGATTAAGTTCAGAGGCCCTAAGGCAGAAAGGAGCCCCAGGGGCCTTCGGAATAGCTCCTCCCCCAGAATTATCATAACAGAAGAGTAGGTACCAATAGAAACTATGTTGTTAATATGCGACATGAATCTTCAGGGAGAGGTTTCTGCTTCTCATGGCTGTACGGAAGCTGTAAGGCTCAGTCAAGAACATCCATCACTTAGCACAGGCATTCTTTATTGTGGTGGAGTATAGAAAAATGCACTGCCATATTTGTTTATTCTCTCAAACCTCCGCAACAATCTCACCTAGCTGACAGTTAATATTTGGGTTTTTTCTCATCATGGTATGTAGCTATCACATTTAAGTTTAGAAAATCATCGTTCTGGGACTTTATCCAAGCAAATAATGGGGTGGAAACCACTAAGTTTTCCCCCAAGTTCATTGTTAGAGACAGTTGTCAAGAAGACTTCTGAGGTCAACAGCAAAAGCCAACCTGTGAAATTATTTGCAGGGTCACTATATCTGGACATTGTTGTAAAAAAATAGAAAGGGAGAGAGAAAAAGAGGGAGAGAGAGAGAGAGAGAGAGAGACAGAGAGAAAAGCAAGCAAACAAGCAAGCCAGCCAGCCGGCCAGCCAGATTAACAGAAATAGATTCTACTCTATCTACCCTTTGATCTTCTCCCCGCTTGCCTGCTTATTTTTAACCAGGTAAATTAGTCCTTATTCAAGACTATGGACCCCAACACCAGAGGGTCCCCATCATTAAGGAGTCATAATGAGCCATTGATAAACTCTAAACACATTCTGTAGAGAATGACTGCCTGGATGTAGAACTATTAGATTCATCCTTTCAAGAGTCAGCAGGCACTGTATCTAAATCTGCATCATGCCAGTCTCTGAGTAAGAAGCAACATTCTTTTTGGCCAAAGACAAAGCAGAATGAACTGGGCATCTTGCTGACTACTGACAAAATGGAATCAACTGGGAATCCTTACACACGAATCCCATAACACAGAGAAAGTCACAATAGGGCACCATATTGCTTCGAAGAGAGAGAGATTGGGCATTATATTTGCTAGAAGGAAACTTTCTTTAGTAGCAGGGTCTTCTTTTTTTCCTTTTCCCTTCCTACAGCTGTTTACTGAAAGAATTTTTAAGGAAGATTAGGCAGACCTATTTTGCCTAAAATAGAGACTGACAGAAGAGCAGGATTATTATTAGCCTTTTGTTTAAGATTTTGTGGGTGTTTGTTTGGTTTTTGTTTTTAGTGTTTCTCTTTATAATTTTTCTACCCTGGCTTCCTCCATGTAAGATAGTGACATCTCCAGTCACTATATCTTATTGCTATATTTAAATAGAGAGATCCAACCTGCTAAATGGAGTCAAATTTTCAATATTTCATTCCTGCTTCTGACTTTTTTTACAATCCACAATCTCAGTATTAGCATGATTCTGAAGGTCCAAAAACAGCTTCGGTAAACATTATTATTGTTATTATTATATATAATATTAATATATAATTAATATTAATATTAATAATTATATTATAATTGATAACAATGTAACTATTATTATATGAAAGATTAAATTCAAGACCGGCTTGAGCATTGAAAAGGTACTAAAAAACAATGAACCGAATGGAATAAAAGTGAATGTTTAGAAGCCCGGGTTTTGTAAACAAGTCTGGGGTGGGGGGGAATGTAGCTATAAGAAGTGATTAATTATCAGCTGTCTTCTGATTAAATGGTGTTTTGTTTTAAATTATTCCAACTGCATACAAAGATACATGTTAACTGTGTGATTATAGAGAACCAGACAAAATATGTTTCGTTATGGTTGCTGCATGTTTGTACACAATGTTAGTTAAATTACATCTTCCAGGGTCCATTTCAAGGCCTTGAAATAACTAGATGCTGTTCCAGTGACGAGAGATCATAAAACATGGACAGCTTGACAAATAGGACCATTTCCTCTCCTTTTTAAAAAATAACTAGGGGCGCCTGGGTGGCTCAGTCGGTTAAGCATCTGACTTGGCTTAGGTCATGATCTTACAGTTCGTGAGATCGAGCCCCACGTCGGGCTCTGTGCTGACAGCTCAGAACCTGGAGTCTGCTTCAGATCCTGTGTCTCCCTCTCTCTCTGCCCCTCCCCCGCTCATGCTCTGTCTTTCTCTCTCTGTCAAAAATAAACATTAAATAAATAAATAAATAAATAAATAAATAAATAAATATAAAAAATAAAAAATAAAAAACTAAAATAGAGGCATCAAACTACAGTTTGAAAAGTGTGGACTTCAACTGAGTTCTTCCAAATATTAAGGTAAATGAATAAAACCACCTCCTGGTCAAGTATATTTTTGATCCAAGAGTGCTCTATTGGGTCTCAGCCTTAGAAAACTCATACTGATGACAGGTACATCCTCTCCTGACAATAGTCACGTCTGGAGCAAAATAGAGTCATTGCTCAAATTCCCTCATGGATACCCACATTCCCAGGAATCCAGGAGTTAAGAAGGATACTCCTTGTCCGCATGGATGAAATGGATGATTTTAGATTCAAAACAAAATACACACACACACCCCTGACATTATCTCAGGTACAAAGCTGAGCTCTAAAATATCAACAATACATTAGACATGGTCAGTCTCCTGAGAAGATTATATGTAATGGAAAAATATATTCATATTGATTATTAAATTAGATAAACTATTGTGATGGTGGTTAATTTCAGTTTCAACTTGATTAGGCCATGAAGTGCCCATATATTTGATCAAATGCTATCCTGGATGTTTCTATGAGGGTGTTCTTGGGTGAGATTAACATTTAAATGGAAACACCTTAATATTAACATTTTAATCAGAGTAAAGCAGATGGCCTTCTATAACATGAGTGGGCCTCATCCAATCAGTCGAAGGTCTGAATAGACTGTAGGCTGAGCCTCCTCCAGGTAAGAGAGATTTCTCCAGCTAATTGCCTTCAAACTTCATCTGCAACATTGACCCTTACTGCCTGACAGCCTTTGAACTGGAGCACTGCCTCTCCCTGAGTGTCCCGTACCACCAGCCCACCTCTGAAGAAATGGGACTTCCCAGCCTCCATAATCACATGAGCCAATTCCTTACAATAAATTTATGCACACATACATGTATTTATTCCCTTCACAATACATTCATATATACATCTTAATTATATTAATCAGTTATAATATATAATATAGAGATATATATCCTATTGGTTCTGTTATTCTGGAGAACCTACTACAACTGTGACCATAATATTAACAGCTAATACTTACTGAGTACATATTTACTGAAAGACACTACTATAAACAAAATCTCTCATTTAATCCTTACCATATTACTATTACATGAATAGTATTATTCTCATTTACCAGTTGAGGAATCAGAGAATCAGAGTTCCAGTATGTTTGGTTTCCTCATCTACAAAATGGGGAAAATAATAACGCCTACAGGATAGGGTTGGGAGTGACAATTGAAAGAATATATGTTAAAACTTACAACAGTATCTGACACACAGTGGTATGTGTTTGCTCTTAAAATTACTGGTAACATTGGTCATAGTATGCTGATCAACATCCCACAGCTATTACGTAGTAAAACTGAATCTTGAACCCCAGTCTCAAATAGACCAACTCCTAAACTCTCCTCTACACTACCGCTCATTATAAACAAGGGGACAGGGTGTAGGAAGAGTTCATCAAATAAAGTATAGACAGAACCTCCCCACATAGGATATGAGGATGATGGGCCACGATTAATTGTGGTGATGGTATAAAAAGCAGCCAATTTCTGGGGCGAACAAGGCCTAGATTATTTAGGGCTTGATAGAGCATAACCGGCTTCCTGAATTGCACTTGAAAGCAAATTGGCAGCCAGAGCCGAGTGAGTGAAGAGCCTTTATAATGTGCTCCCTGTGGCTCACTCACTTAGCACTTTATACCACCAGAGTTTGTTCTATTTGCTTAGTTTAGAAGTCAATAAAACTGTGCACAGAGCTGCTAAGCACACATAAAACACAAAAATACAACAGTCGAGAAAAAAATAAATCAAAGAAAAACAACACTGCCATTCTTTCTGAATCCTCAGGTTCTAGACAAGGTTTAGAAAGGTCCCACCAACAAAAACATGCCCTTGACATCTTAGTGAATAGTGAAAGTTTCCTGCTGATAAACAAACCCCTTTAAGATGATCTTAGTTACACATAGTTGGTTGAAACAGCTCCTGGATGTGGTCACTAAATACAGCTGAATAAAGAGCTACCTGGATACCATGGATATAAAAGCTACAATACTTTAACTTCAACTTCAGCCCATTTTTCAGGAGTTCTTGGGACCCAGAATATGAAAGAATATGGCTTAGAGGGAAATATATTCAATCATAAGAGCCTTTAATCCTAATATGATGAATCCTAACACAAAAATATTCACCAGGCACACTGCAGTTTTATGATCTCAATTTAGAGCTCTCTAAAAGCAAGGAGGAGAAATTTTTAGGCTTGCACCCAACTCTGGTGTGCTTCTTGCTCCCAGAGCAGAGGTCCCACAGCAGGGGATTACATTCATAAAAGCATGTGTCCCTAAGAGGCAGAAATATTAACATCACCTTATGACCCAGATCTAAGTTTTCCCACATATCACTCTAACTATCAATATATCACATATACTTTTGATGATATATAAGAAAAGCACTTAGTCAGACTCAAAGGCACACTAGCCAGTTGCTACAAATAGTTTCAGTGATTGCAAACGTTCAAGATGTAGAAGCAGAGTTTCAGTTCCATTATGACTCAGTCTAATGCTGCTGCTTCTCAGTGTTTAGAAAGGAAATGTCCTACTTAAGCTGTCACTGTCCTAGTTGTTTTATATGTTCTTATGATTTGGAGTGTGCAAGTTATTAAATTGCCTTGAGCTTTACGGAGTTGAAATGCATCTGATAATCCCTCAGGTTTAAAAGCAATAAGGAGGACACTCAGCCACTTTTGTTTCTTAGCTTGGGGAATCCAAAACCCTCTTCATCAAATGCAGTAAGAATACAGAGAGAATACAGAACGACTAAAAATAATGCCAACGAGCCTGTGGATGTCAAACTAACATGGTTAAAGGCCTTAGTGTAAGAATTAAGTACCTCTACTTGGTACTTAAGTACCAAGAGATAAGTGGAGATAGTACCTGACCTGTGGAGCAACAGTTATTGAAAAGTAACTGCTAAAAGCATATACTATAGCTAATAAATAAGACATACCATAAATAAATATATATATATACACACATATATATATGTACATATGCATATATATATCCCTACCAGATAAAGCTTTAGATTAACTAGAATCTCAAAGTCAAATATGAAGCTGCTAGAGCTTATTAATGTATAAAATGGGATCTATGTAAAACTATAATCAAAGGAGAATTGAATGACAAATCAATAGACATCATAAAGATATTTCTCTGCAGCTCTTATGATTTCCAAGACACAAAATGGCTTCAACAATTTCATGGTGCCTGTTTGGAGGCAGGTCCCCTCTTTTTTCTAGCTTTCCTACTGTTTTTCCAGCTGTCAAACTGAATCTGCCCATGGCCAGAACATGGCCATACCAGGCAGTCTGTGAAAACAAATGGAATAAAAACAACAAGAGGAACATCAACAAAACTAGATGACATTCAGTAAAAATGATATTACTTCAAGCTAATTATGGATATTTGATGATTATTATTAAAAGCTTGTAGTAGAAGTACAGGGAGTTCCTCGGAGCATTTCCTAGGTACCCAAGACTCCAATCTCCAGTACTCTTGCATCTCCAGGGGGCTCTGTAACTGAACTCTAGCCAAGAGAACATGGGTAGAAGAGAATTCTGTCACTGCTACACTTGGCCCCTACATCGGCCTGCTTAGTCTCTCTCTTCACTCATCAGCCAGCTGCATAGGGGGATGCAGCTAGAATTCCAAGGAGGTTCTAGAGAGTAGACAGAACCATGAGAGAAGATTCTGGTTCCCTGAGTCATCACTTGAAGAAGAACAGCCCAGGTAAGCCTCTCACCTTCCAATTACCACTGCCTGTCCTAACGTAGGTATTAATATTCCAACTGATTTAAGATTCCCAAACTCTGATCAAAATATAGATGTGTGATGCTATGTTCCTAAAAATGAAAGCTAGTATTCATCAACCATTAAATATATGCCAGGCACCTTCTAAGTGCTTCTTATACATTATGTCATTCAGTTCTCCCAAGAACCCTCTAAGCTTTATTATCTCCATGAGGAAGCTGAAGCTACGAGAAATTCAGTCAACTTCCACGGCTACACAGCAAGAAGCAGCAGAGCTTGGATGAAACTAGACAGTCTCTCTCTGGAGCCTCCCAGAACACAAGTCCATGGAGTCACTACTCTGTATGTCCTAGGCACTATCCCAGGTAAATGAGACACAGAGAATAAGAGTGCCTGACTTGGAACAGCTTGCAGAGACATGGACAAACAATTGAAAGTAAACATTTTGTTTCACTATCTAATCAATTCCCTAAACTACCTTAATAAAAAAACTAGAAATGCAAGTAAAATGAAAAGAACTTCCAGATAAATTTGGAATGGCAGCTTTGAGTGAACACTATCACTATCGTTCATTTAACAGAACAGATCCAACTCCTAGGCATCACCAGGAGGCCTTCCCTACCCAGAACCCCTTGAGGAACCAGCTTAGGAACAGAATCATCCAACATCCATTTCCTGTACCTGGCAGGACAGGTCTTTAAAGGACTTCTCTATTAACACTTCCACTAGCCTGGGATTTAGTTACGTATTAGGTCACCTCTTCATTAACTGTTGTCTGCACAGTTGGGGAACTGCTGTGGAGTTCAAGGAAGCAAATTCTATACTCTTCAAGCTTAAGCCCTGTTTCCCTAAGTGATGCAAAAGTCTCTTTGGCCCACCTTCATTGTTTCTTTGTTAATCATGCCATTCTGTATTTTACTGGGTGTCTTATGACTGGATCTCCTTTCCTGACCAATCAAGCTACAGCCAACTATGGTGAGCCACGTCTGATGCATGAGCAATTATTGCCCAACAGCTTGACACCAATATCCTTTCCAAATATTTAATTGTGAATTGAAAAAAAAGCACTAATTAACTTAATAGATATTTACTGAATACTAGCCACTTCCCAGACATTGTTCTAGGAAGCTACAGGAATATAAAGATAAGCAACAATAAATGCATTCCCAGCCATCACAGAGCATATAGTTTAGCAATGACTTGACACTAACAGAATTCTAATAGATGCAAACTGAGACTGTGATAAGCACTATGAAGCAGTACATACATAACACCTCAAAAGTACAAGATCTAGTACAATAGGATAATGGGGATGGGAGAGGATAGAGTTAAGTGGAAACTCACAGCATTTTATATGTAAGGCCTGGCTGGTGCAGGGGCTATGTATGAAGAGAGAGCATGGCAAATACAAGAGAATTAGAGAATACAGAGAGTGAGGGAGAAGCTAGGACAAGATAAAGCTGGTAAGTTGAACAAAGGCCAGATCACATAGGATTCAAAGAATCTATTAAATATGGGAAGCCACAGAAGATTCTAAGCAACCCTACAACTGCCTCTAGAAGCATACCATTAGAGGGGTGCCTGGGTGGCTCAGTCAATTAAGTGTCCGACTTCAGCTCAAGTCATGATCTCACGGCCCATGAGTTCGAGCCCCATGTTGGGCTCTGTGCTGACAGCTCAGAGCCTGGAGCCTGCTTCAGATTCTGTGTGTCCCTCTTTCTGCCCCTCCCCTGCTCATTCTCTCTCTCAAAAACAAATTATAAAAAAAAAAAAAAAAAAAAAAAAAAAAAAAAAAACCTTCAGGAAACTGCTGAAATCCATATTACCTGGGGGAGTGGCCGAGAGGCATAACTGACATGTTATTTATGCACACTCTGGGGGCAGTTTTCCCAGGAGCCATCTAATTAGAAAAAGTGCTGTGAAATGTATCTTTAACTTGAGCTGAGGTGATCAACGATAACAACTAGGCCATACTCACTAATACATCCTGCCATGCCTGAATCAATGCTAAATCAAGTGGAAAGGTCAATACAGAAATTTAAGGAGAAAGCACAAGGTTTTCATTTACCCTGATATTTTATGGGATTTGTTCAGCTAGCTAGGTTTCAGACCCTGTAGGGTATGGTTGGACCCCTGGACGGTGAGTTTGCCCTACTTGGAATCCTGTTCAGAGCAGACTTAATTAAATACCACATAAGATGAATTAAACAGATTTGCGGCAACTTCTGTTGGCCAGATTAGAATAGCCCATGGTGCAGCATTCTCACGGGTCAAGTCTCCAGAACCTGAGAGAGAGCAGAAAAGCGGGATAGATATTATTGGGAAACAATTTCCCACAGGTCCCTTACATTTACGCATGTCTTGCGAGCAGAGGCACTAACAGCTTTTGTTCTAGACTGTTCTAGCAGCCTTTGTTGTATATACTATGCCTTAGCCCAAAATGAGTAAGTCTAGGGTAGCTCTGTCGTCCCTAACAGCCTTGGTCAGTGAGCTGCAGCTGACCTGAATGTTTTCCAGGGCCTAGTTGGTATCATTGATCATTTCGGCTCAAGTCAGAGATACATTTCACAGCACTTTTTCACAGCATCTTTTCAAGGATGCTTGTATAGAAAACAGCCTTAGAAGACAGAAACATTATCTCTCTGTGGAGCAAAAGGCAGGTTTGTTTACTGTCCAGTATAATAAGGATAATGACTCTGTCCAAGGCAAAGGTCAGGCAGTTTGCTTAGAGAACATAATAAAAGATTCAGTTTCCCTAATTTTGGCTGGGGTGTCCCTTTTATATAATGCAACCCAATGCATATGCAGATATCATCTGGCCCTCTTTGCACTGCCCTGTGGGAACAGGGTCTGAGGTAACTCGTGCAAATCCTAAAACTCCTCCACTGCTATCGTTGTAATAAAACCCTTTGTACCTGATTCAGGAGTCTTGTGCCTTTTTCTAGCAAACATGAATTGTAGCAGGCTAACTTATCAGCTGGCCAAGTAGGGTAGAATCTCAGATTGTTCACATTTCTTAACACTCATAACCATCTGAGGTAGACATTTTTCTGATGAGAGTCTACCAAGTAAAGTGTAGGGTCTTAAACTATTCATTTAATTTGATTTCAAATATTCTTGGCCAGACATTCATTGTTAAATATGCTAATTTTACTTATTTATTCAAAGACAATTGTTTTATTGATGAGCACTAATCCCTTTATAAGCCAACTAGTACATGAGATTTCCTTAACCTCAGGGGTTGGCACATAGCCTAAGTCGTTCCAAATAAAATAAATTCTAAGACTTCCATTCCAGGGTTGAGAAAGAGCATTTTGTACTTTTTCAGACTGCATGGTATAGGGTGTAAGGCACAGAACTAGGTCAGCCATTTTCCTACACAAGAAAGTATTTCAAAGAAGACACTTCAAAAATAAGGATACAGATAAGACAATCACAGACAAATGGTGCTATAGCTGAGATCAAACCATACCCAAGGAGAACATGTTACCAGACTTTTAGTTACGTGAGTAAAAACAAGTGCCCTTAATTAAACCAATCTGCAATGCATTTTCTGAAACTTGCAACTGTCAGGATGCGGATTCATATAGTCCATCTGGCTTTAGAACACATCGTTATTTTTTTTTTTTTTTGAGAGAGACACTGGGTGTGTACAAGGTGGGGAGGGGTGCAGAGGGAGACAGGGAGAGAAATGGAGAGAGAGAGAGAGAGAGAGAGAGAGAGAAAGAAAGAGACAGAGAGAGAGAGAGAGAGAGAGAGAGAGAGAGAATCTTAAGCAGGCCCCAAACTCAGTGTGGAGCCCGACACGGGTCTCAATCCCACAAGCTTGGGATCATGATCTGACCGAAATCAAGAGTCAGACACTCAACCAACTGAACCACCCAGGCGCCCCTAGAACACATCTTCATAACCACTAACTATACTGGCTCTCACTTTTCCCATTGTCCAGCACACAAAAGTTATGATTTGTGAAGCACTGCAAGAAATCAAGAAATGAGAAGAAAAGAAGAAAGGGAGGGAGGGAGGAAGGAAGACAATGAGCAATAAATAATTATCCCAAAGAGTCTTTTACTTGTTATGAAACAGTCTTCCATTGCCCAAAGCTGCTGACGTGAAAACTATTCAAATCTAACATACTGATAAATAGCTACTAAGAGTAAAAAGTGAGGAAACAAAATCACTGAAAGCTACGTAAAGCATTTGGCAAAGGCACAAAGTTTTCTACCTATTAATATGGCCATCAGACATCTAGAAATAGCTATCAGGATCCTATAAACTAGTCCAGAGCTAGCTTCAACATATAAGAACAGAATGTTTGAGGAATTTCAAGTAGTAAAATGTTAATGCAGGATATAGTGGTAGGAAATTGATCTGGAGAGGCAGGAATCTAGGGATCAGATCATAAATGGCATCCTGACAGGAACATGGGCTAGCCAGTTCCGTTTTTCTCCTTCAAGTCAGATGTTTTAATTTGGGACACACAGACCCTACATGTAGTCTCTGAACACTCTGAGACTATCATTACATTGTGTGTGTGTGTGGGTGTGGGTGTGTGTGTGGGTGTGTGTGTGGGTGTGTGTGTGGGCGTGGGTGTGTGTACACACCCACATATATACACACTGGGAAAGGATCTACAACTGTTTTTAAATTTTTTATGTTTATTTTTGAGTGAGAGAGAGACAGACAGAGTGTGAGCAGGGGAGGGGCAGAGAGGGAGGGAGACACAGAATCCGAAGCAGGCTCCACGTTCTGAGCTGTCAGCACAGAGCCCAATGCGAGGCTTGAACTCACGACCCGTGAGATCATAACCTGAGCTGAAGTCACACACTCAACCAACTGAACAACCCAGGTGCCCCAGATCTACAACTGTTTTTAAATTCTAAAAGGGTCCATGAATTAAAAAATGTTATGAAATCTGTTGGGGATATCTGCAGGAGGAATTTCTTCAAGGTATGCTTTGGAGACATGACTCTGGCACCAGGACTATGTATAGATTGGGCAGACAGTTCATGACACTAAAGGAAGGGAAATCAGATAAGAGACTATGGGAAATGCCAGGCTACAAAAGATACAGACTTCATGTAAGTCAGGCAGCACAGGAAGAGTTCCTGCTGAATAAGACCAATAAGCAACAATGTCCTTACTATAATCATGTATATAACCATAATAGGTCTACGAATGTATATATTTCAAATCACCAAGGAGACACTTACAAACAACAGCATTCTATAAGTAGTTTTCTGGTAAATCTCTGAATTTCAATTTTCATTAAAACTGAGATTGGTTTTATTTTTCATCTTGATGAATGTCTTACTGTTCGCAGATTATGCTAAGTATTTCTGGCTAGTAAACTCTCAATCACAGAAATAACCTGCAAAAAGATTGCACAAGGCTATTTGAGTGCAAAGAAATGTGAGCCAACATTCTTAGCCAAAATATGGGGCACCTTGGCGGCCCAGTCACTTAAGCATCTGATTCTTGATTCTCAACTTGTGATCTCACGGTTCGTGAGTTCAAGCCCCACGCTGGGCTCAGTGCTGATGGCATGAAGCCTGCCTGGGATTCTCTATCTCCCTCTCTCTCTGCTCCTTCCCTGATCATGACTGCGCTCTCTCTCACTCTCTCGCTCGCTCTCTCTCTCTCTCTCTCTCTCAAGAAAACAAAAACAAAAAAACATCTTAGCCAAAATAATTCAAACTATACTTGTAAGATAGTGATTTATAAGAGAAAGATTACACAATATATCACTAACAATAAAGAAAATATAAAGTCTTTTATACCAAAAAGTAATAAAAATATTAAATTCTGATAAGCTAGTTGTTGACAAGGAATGTGACCAATTCTTAAATTGCTAGTGGGAGAAAAACTTAGCTGAACAATTTTCGAGAGCAATGTGTAACACCTAGTAAAGTTAAAGACATGTATTCCCTTGATATCAAGGCAGAATAATGGCCTCCCAATGATATCTACCTCCTAATTCCTGAAAACTGTGAATATATTACATTACATGGCAAAAAAAATTTTCCAGATATGATTAAGGATTGGAGATGGGGAGATTATCCAGATGGCCTGATGTAAAATTACAAGGGTCCTTACAAGAAGAAAGAAGTAGAACAGTCAGAGTCAAACAGCAAATATAGCAAAATGTTGAGATTTGTAAAATTGAGAGGTGAGTATGCAACATTCTCTTTCCTTTGCTCGTTGTTGACTTGAAGAGTTGCAGATCCAACATTGTGCTAACTCCCCTGCCCATTACAACCCCCGAAACCAGTCAGATATTCCTGGGGATCTATCAGAAAACAGAGCATTGCCTTTCTGATCTTTTTTTTAGATCAGAAAACTACATAAAAGTATCAGACACTAAAGAGAAAATATTTATAAAGCCTCCTATATCCAAGTGCTAGAACTCGAAATAATTCAAGGAAATGCAGGTTTAGGAGGCCTTATGAAAGTGTATAAGGCAGGTCCTTCTCAAATTTTTGGTCTCAGAAGCCTTGTAAACCCTTAAAAATTGTTAAGGACCACAGCAATCTTTTATTTATATGGGTTGTTATCTATCAACATTTGCTATAAATATGAAAAGTGAGAAGCATTTAAATATTTGTTAATGCCCTTTAAATAACAATATTATGCCCACTGCATGTTAAAATGTAGATACATATCTTTTAGGGAAAAGTACATTTTCTAAAACAAAAATAATTAGTAAAAAGAGCTGTTTTGTTCTACATTTTTGTAAATCTTTTTACTGTCTGGCTTCATAAAAGCCAGCTGGATTCTATTAAGATATATTGTTTTCGGGGCACCTGGGTGGCTCAGTCGGTTAAGCGGCCGACTTCGGCTCAGGTCATGATCTCGCGGTCAGTGAGTTCAAGCCCCGCGTCGGGCTCTGTGCTGACAGCTCAGAGCCTGGAGCCCGTTTCAGATTCTGTGTCTCCCTCTCTCTGACCCTCCCCCGTTCATGCTCTGTCTCTCTCTGTCTCAAAAATAAATAAACGTTAAAAAAAGTTAAAAAGAAAAAAAGATATATTGTTTTCATTGAAGTATATGAAGATAATCTAACCTCACAGAGATATGTAGTTGCAAAAAGGAAAGCTTTTGTGGAAAAGCTTTCCACAAAAATTTCCAGAAAAATTTGGGGAGGTGGGGGGGGGTGGGGGGGAAGGGGCCTCCAGGCATCCTCAGGCCAAACTATGAGAACCACTGGGGTAAAGAGGAGTGGTTCTTTATGCTCAAAAACTGAAGAAACATCTGATCAAAAGTGTAATGAATTATCTGGTAACCTGAAGACCACTCAAATCATAGAACACCAGAACTCTAATTTCCACCCGTACTACACATGCATCTTGAAGCTTAAAAGATAAAGGTTTTTGGACAAAAACAAGAAAGTGCTACTTTTATCATTAGATGACAAACTTAAGCTTGAATACACAGAAGGTGAAAAAAACAAACATTTTTAAAGGAATTAGGTAATTTTGATTCAAACGACATTTTGAAATACTAATAGGTGATACATTCATGATGGCTAAGAGAACACAGCAACATTTCAATCCCCATAAATGTTCTGTACCCAAAAGAAGTGAAAATGTTCTGGACAAGTAGCAAAAAAATATTTCTTCATTGTACCTACTATTTGCTTTCTATGGAAAAGAAGTCATCCAAGAAAAGGAAAGTCAAAATATCAAATTATTTACAATGCTGTTACAAAACTTTATGATTAGTCATATTTTAGACAATAATCATTTGCCACAGAAGGTATCGTTTAAAGGAGTATTTGTATATCCAAGTAAGGTTATTTCAGTCTAGAAATCAGTCAACAGGTTATTTGAAAAATAGTAACAGGGCGCCTGGGTGGCTCAATCGGTTGAGAGACCGACTTCAGCTCAGGTCATGATCTCAAGGTTTGTGGGTTTGAGCCCTGCATCGGGCTCTGTGCTGACAGCTCAGAGCCGGGGGAGCCAGCTTCAGGTTCTGTCTCCCTCTCTCTCTGCCCCTCCCCCACTCATGCTGTTTCTGTCTCAGAAATAAACATTAAAAAAAAAAAAAGAAAAGAAAAATAGTAACAATAGCAACCATGCCACTATCCCCTTCCCTTAGTACTCTGAGGGGAGGACAGGGAGAACCATAACTAAAACGCAGCAATCATGGAGAATCATAAATAACAAACTACAAGTTCATAGTCCATTCTCATCCTGTAGTGTACCTCATGGTATGCAAGCAGCATTCTCAGGACCAGATCCTAATAAATCCTGATAGAAATACAAGAGCCCGAGGCTTATAGATAACAAAACTAACCCAGAGCTTATCAGATAAAATTCCAGTAAGGATAAGGGTGGGGGCAGGGAATTTTTACATATCAGTGGCCTTTACTCTGGGAGATATTTAACTCTGTGTCAACAGCTCCAACATACAAGATTCTAGGCTTAAATATTAATTGTGTAACACTGCCAGAAAATAAATGCAATTACTTATCTGCAAATTAACAATCTAAAAGTCAGCCCGATTTATTTTTGAATGAGCTTTTCTTAGGCTTTCAAAAATCCAGTAAAGAGGGAAGCCTGGGTAGCTCCGTTGGTTTAAGCGTCCAACTCTTGATTTTGGCTCAGGTCATGATCTCATGGTCATGGGATCTAGCCCCACCTGCTTGAGATTCTCTCTCTCTCTCTCTCTCTCTCTCTCTCTCTCTCTCTGCCCCTCCTCCAAGTGTGTCTGTGCACTTTCTCTCACTCTCAAAATAGATAAACTTTAAAAAAATAAAAAAATATATAATAAAAATCAAGTGAAGAAATTAAGTAGATGAAGGGTTAGCAGTAGCTAATACAAAAGAATAAGCTAAAGAAAAGCATTATTTTCAACATCCTAAATGAAACAATTAGTAAATTAGCAAGACTGCTATATATACACAGTAAATTTTCCCATCACAATTTTTATCTAGCATAGGAGAGGTCCAGTGCATCTTACGGGAATCTACCATGATTAGCACAATCTTCCAACTTTCAGATTCATGTGTGGCTATCAACACTGTAAATTTAAATTCTGGAACAATGCCCGAATTTTTTGTTAACTGAAAATCAAGCGTATCCCTGAAAGATAAAGACCCCCTCCCCTCCATGGTTTATTGCACATTGTGTGCCTCAATAGTTTCTGGCAACAGACTCTTGGAGTATTTCTCTGGCCCAGCTCTGTGGCATTACTTCTCAAAAGCAACATGTGTTATTAGCACAAGGGGTGGGCAATTTTCAGAAGTATGTTAAACAAAACACAAATCTGATTGATTTTAATTTAACACAAGTATCTGACACCTGGCATCCTAAAGAGGGAAAGAAGGTCCTAACACCACATGGCATTCTGTGGCAACACAGGACTACTGCACCCAATAAGCTGTCATTATCCAAAATGATGGGAGGTCAGATTGTTGTAGAACTCAAAAGTTTTCAGATCTTAGGAAGGTAATATGGTAATATCCTATCTATTACACAAGTCTTGGCAAGGTTAGAGTATCATGCTACAGCCAAACACATTAATATCCTATAGCAACACTTACAACATACATCAACTGGAATAAAGGCTATAAAGAGTGTCACATCTGATTCAGGTTAGATATTACAATTAAATGATATATGAAGAAAAAAAAATCTTTTACCAGCCAAGAGTCCCTTGAATTGCATACAAACACTAAAGGGAAAAAAAAAAAAAAAAGGCAAAGGAATGTGAAAACCAATATAATAGAGAAAATAAAATGGTTTGAGCAAAAATTTAATGATATGAAGGAGAAAAGAAGAATAAAGAATGAAAGAAGGCAAGTGGAGAGATAGGTCCACACTTTCATGGTGTAAACAACTAGAAGGGACTTTTAAGAGTTCATGGCATAACATACCCATAAGCAAACTGAAAGATCAAGTTCATACAACTGGCTAGTGAAGGAGACTGAAGAGAACCTAAGGTAGTTCTTTGGTTTGTTAGTATGGTCATCCCACTAGGCAGAATGACACTCAAAGAATGCCCACACCCTAATCCCTGGAACCTGTGAATACGTTACATGGCAAAGGAGATTGTGCAGATGTGGTTAAGGCCACATACTTTAAAAGAGAGACATTAAACTGTATCACCCAGGTGATCCAAATCTAATGATACAAGCTCTTAAAAAACAGAGAACTTTTTGTGGCTAGAGTCAGAGAGATTTGAAGTATGAGACAGACCGGACCCACTGTTGCTAAGAAAAGACACCTAGAACCCAGAAAGCACATGAAAGAATGCTGACAGACTCCAGCAGAAAAGACTGGCCCCTGGATGATGGCCAGCAAGGAAAGAGTAACCTCCATCCTACAATTCTAAGGAGAGCCAGAGTGAGTCTGTAAGTGGACCCATCCCCAGAAAGGAACAGAGCCCACCTGACACACAAGGCCTTGTGAGATCGTAAGCAAAGAACCCAGCTGAGCCATACTGTAACCAGATTTCTATCCCGTACACTGTGACATAATAAATGGATATTGTTTTCAGTCACTAAATCTGTGGTAATGGGGTATGGCATTAATAGAAAACTAGCACAACCATCTCTGTGAAAAGCAACATTGACCATCTCCAATGGGTGGCTGGCCATAGAGAGAGCCATCATGAGTACAGGCATACTCACAGTGAAGTAAACACAAGAAAGCAACAAGGATGATTAAATTTGGCTATAGTAAAGTGCAATTTGAATGTACCAAAATATTTTTTCTTATCTATTACATGCTGGCAGAGAGTACACTAAAATTTATATAAATGATTATTTCTATTATTCGAGGTCAAAGCTCCATTCTTCTAATATCTATGGTATTACCATCAGTAGGCATTAAAACATCATGATTCTTTTACACAAACTGATTTTTAAAATTAAATAAATGGGGAGAAAATGTCTCAGTGAAAAGCATGTGTTTAAGTATGTATCAAAGCATATATCAAAGATAAACCAATGCAGTATAAAGGCAAAGGGGGTCATTCAAACTGACTTACATTTTAGCAAACATTTAAATATCATTTAGCAAATGATTAGATATTTAAGTATATTATTTATGAAGACTAAGATTATCTAAATGAGATGTTGACAATAATTTGGACTTCAATGCATAACTAAGTTATGTCTCAACAAGCATGAATTGCCTAAAACTTTGTTTTCATTTAATGAATTTTTTTCAATGTTCATTCATTTTTGAGAGAGATAACATGAGCAGGGGAGGGGAAGAGAGAGAGGGAGACAGACGATCCAAAGCAGGCTCTCTGCTATCACCAGGGTTTGAACCCACAAACGTGGGGTTTGAACCCGCAAACCTCAAGATCATGACCTGAGCTGAAGCGGGACACTCAACTGACTGAGCCACCCAAGTGCCCCTCATTTACTGAATTTTAAAAGACACATAGAAGATGGTGTTGATAATTACCTCATTATGTAATAGCCCCAGATCATATTACTATAATTTAAATTATACAAACCCACACAGTTTAAGAATATTGATCTCTCCTTTGATTCTAGATTTTAGAACCCAAAACCAAAAGAAAAAGGAAAAATACATTTTTTTATACTCCTTTGGCTAATTGTTTTTCTAAAGAAGAGTCTATATGGGAAGGAAAAAAAAAAAAAAAAAAAAAAAAGAGGTTAGAGTGGGAGAGAGCCAAAGCATAAAAGACTCTTAAAAACTGAGAACAAACTGAGGGTTGATGGGGGGTGGGAGGGGAGGGAGGGTGGGCGACGGGTATTGAGGAGGGCACCTTTTGGATGAGCACTGGGTGTTGTATGGAAACCAATTTGACAATAAATTTCATATATTGAAAAAAAAAAAAAAGAAGAGTCTATAAGCATCATTTAAGCAAGATGAGTATTACTCTGTAATTGGAGACTGCACTTATGTTCAAGGTTCAAATGCCTTTTTATAGAAATGACAATACTATATTTAACCATTTTCAGTAATATAGAGCATAAAAAATTTCACACAAGTAAAAACTGCAGTACCCAATCCCATTACATATCATTTAATATTACCTGGGTGCTGTTTAACCGCAGTTCTATTTCTCATCAAGTCTAGTGCCGTAAAATTCATACAGGACTCTTCAGCAATATTTTGAAAAGTATATCAAAACAATGTCAGGCCTCTTAAGAAGTTTTAAGACTTTTCCTGGGCATGTTTTACTTTCTTCTAAGTTATAAATTCCCATAGAGCAAACCTACACTCTCCAAATCAAATTATCGTCTTTTTTCAAGCATATTCAAGGTAGGAATGGTCTTCCCAAAACTGACTATGCAACGTACAGAACTCCTGAAGTTTGCCAAGTAGTAATGTGACTGTGAATTTTTAGTTACATTTCTTTTTTATCTAACCCTTTAACTTTTGTTGAAGTAGAAGGTGAGAAAATAAAAATAGAAAATTTAAACTTAACCATAAACCATACAGGCTGAGTGTATTAAAATGTTTTAATATTTATTCAGAATAGGAGAGAACTGTCATAGTCATAATATTAAGGAAAACATTCAATTGGCAATATGTATTGACATTCAAAGGATATTTAATAACTATAGGTGTGTATTCAATAAGAGTGTAATTGATAAAATTCAGCAAGCCATTTTATTCTAATAGCTAAATTTGTGTTAACCTCACATTATCACATGGTGTATGTTTGGCATTTACAATAGATTTCTTCTAAGTTGATGCACCTAAAAAAAGGGTCACCTACTTCACTCCATGCTTTCCTAAGTCATTTGTCCACCTGCATTTGTGATTTTCTTGAGTAAACCTAAAAGGTTTAAAGTATCTTCCTGAGTAATGGTCATATTCTTTTCCCTTAAAGACTGGGTAAAGTCAACCACCTAAAAGTAAATGTACATTCCCCTGCAAATGAGCATTGGTCCAGAGATGAATCTGGCCAGACTTGAAAGAAAGCCACAGAAAACCGAGAATATTAATAAAAGATGATGACCGCACCTCCCCCCGACTCCCACCAGCCCTAGAGCTAATGCATATGCCTCAGGACACAGACATTCTCTGCCTTCTGATTTGGAAACATAAAAATTAAATTTTTGCAGACTGACCTTTCTCTAGGATTAAATTAGTTTAAAGCAATCTATAAAGTTTGGGATTTTCTGGGCCCTCAAGGTGGTTTACAGCTGTAGTAAATGTGTACTTTTGCTTAAAGCAAATGGTAGCCTATCCTAGATAATGGAAAACCCACTGGTTTTAAACTGGGAGAAGTTTGTATCACATAAATCACAGTCTTCCCGGAGAGGAGGCCCAAAGGGGAGTTGCTTAGGTATAGCAACACATTCATTAATCCTGGTATCGAGCACAGCATCAAATGATAACCTGGCATTTATCTTTCATTTCTCGCTATACCATTAAAGCAACAGACACCTTTACATTGTTAGTATATACTTTTTTCCCATGACAATGTCTTATAGAGAAATGTATGTAACAGCAAAGAAGAAAGGAACAAATTTTGGCATGAAGCTGAATGACAATGAAATCTAGCATTTTGCAAATAAAAAGTAAATGCTGGAAAAGAAACTGGAAGATGATTACAGAAGTAGCAGACGCTTGCCTCTACATTTCATCATGTTGTAGCTCATAGATGTGAAATTTCATGCAGCAGAAGGTTAAAAATGGGGGCTGGGACTGTGAGAAGTCTCACTTGATGAAGCTATTCAGAATCCAGGATAGTTGGATAAATCCAAGATTCTCATGACCCCTGGCAGCATTCACATCTCATCACAACGAGGAATGACCCGTTGATAGTTTGGAGAGCATCGATCACGTCAGCACAGTCTGCCCTTGCTATAAACCATCTCTGTGATTTATAGGCATCGGCAGCCTGATGGTGCCCTTTCAGCTCTGCTGGGCGCGACAGCAGCCTCCCTCGTCGTTTCAGTGAAAGAAACCTACATTGGCTATTCAATCCCATCTTTCTGTGAGCTGAATTCTCATTATCTCACACACCTCGAAAGGATTTGTCTGTAAGGTTTCAGTACCTTTCAAGACCCATCTCTTCCCTGCAAAACATCATAAAATGATTTTGTTGTCTCCTCTGTAGACCTGTGTGCATAAGGAAGTGTAGAGTTTTATTCTTGTCGAAAAACTTAGAAAATCCAATCTATTTCATAGATTACCATTTCTGACCGACTTCCACTAGGTACAGCACTCCCTAATTAAAACTACAAAAAATTCAATGGCCCCCTAATACATATGGGGTAACTTCTAAGTCGTTGAATGGACATTTTGGTCCTCTGCAATCTAGTTCGGCATTTCTTGGCCTCACTATTGACATTCTGAGCCAAAAGATCATTTGTGATGTGGTTCTGTTCTGTGGACTGCACAATATTTAGGGGCATCTTCATCCGCACTAACTAGATGCCAGCAGCCCCACCTCTCCCCTCCAGTTACAACAGCAAAAACCTCTCCAGACACTGCTAACTTTCACCCACAGTTGAAAATCACTGCTCTCGGCCCAAATCACCTTTCTGGAAATCTTCTCTCAACAGGCCCCAAAGTAAAGCTTCTGATCTACCTCGACTCGCAGCTGTATTCTAGAATATTACTCAGAGTTTCTCATTTTCATATTTTGGCAGAATATCCTACTTGTATCTTCTTCAAGATCCACCTTATATTCCCATTTCTAAAAGTTTTTTTCTGCACATGTCAGTCTGAACACTGAAGTTCATTTTTTTAAAGATCTTGAATTGACCCCTGGTACTACATTTAGTAATTATGACTTCATGTACATCTCCTTAATCTCAGGCCTACTTATTTTATTTTTTTTTCATTATATGAAGTTTATTGTCAAATTGGTTTCCATACAACACCCAGTGCTCATCCCAAAAGGTGCCCTCCTCAATACCCATCACCCACCCTCCCCTCCCTCCCACCCCCCATCAACCCTCAGTTTCTTCTCAGTTTTTAAGAGTCTCTTATGCTTTGGCTCTCTTCCACTCTTTTTTTTCCTTCCCCTCCCCCATGGGTTTCTGTTAAACATAAGAGTGAAACCATATGGTATCTGTCTTTCTCTGTATGGCTTATTTCACTTAGCACCACACTCTCCAGTTCCATCCATGTTGCTACAAAGGGCCATATTTCATTCTTTCTCATTGCCACGTAGTACTCCATTGTGTATATAAACCACAATTTCTTTATCCATTCATCAGTTGATGGACATTTAGGCTCTTTCCATAATTTGGCTATTTCTCAGGCCTACTTATTATCTAATGAAGATAACATCTAGCCTGTGTACCTGGTAATTGTGAAAAGCAAACAAGATGACGTACACGGAAGTAGTCCGACAATTACAAAACACAAAAAGAGATGTAAGGTGTTATCAATAAATCGTAAAACACCTTCTGCTATTTTTCATAGTTCCTGTTATTTAGCTCTTACGTTGTGATTTACATGTTTACATCCCCATCACATCTTCATTATATGAAGACAAAGAGAATGCCCAGATTTTGAGTTTTCAACAATGACCAGGACAATTTCACATTTAATAAATATTTTTTTACTTGTTTAATTACTTTACTTCTTAAATCACAACCATTGCATGAGAGGTTAATTCAGCTTTAGATTCAATATCTTCCTACAGCCATTAATTACACAGAAAAATGTTCTTTTCCCTTAAAGTCTGGGTAGAGTCAACTACCTAAAAATAAATTTACATTCTCCTGCAAATGAGCATTTGTCCAGATGATGAATTTGGTATGAAAGACTGTTTGGCTACTCCATCACTTCCACTTCTCCCCCCGAAATAAAGCCAATCTGGTATTTCATTAGGAGATCTGAGACCAATTCTGAGAATTTAGGCAACACCATTAAGAAATTCAAAAGAAGGAAAGAAAGTGAAAATAATCAGAACAGGGGTAAGGTAACAAGTGCTCAGTCAATATCCCCCTCTCCTATCCTATCCAGCAAAAAGCCAACTTGCACCCTTTCCAAATTTCGGCCTCCTTGAACACTGGCAAAGCTGTTTATATTTATAAAAGTCTCCAGAGTCATCAATAATTATGGCTCCAAAGCTGAACTGTCTGTAGAATCCATATATCACTGTTGCATGTTTCAAAATGGACTTAACATTTGGTTACAGCCAAGTCATTCAAACAAAAGTTCATGAATGAGATTGGTACCACAGCTTAGTAAAAAGTTAATCAGTTCTATGAAGTTAACTGGTATACTCAAACTCTAGGCAACTCCAAAACACTGACAAAAATATTTGAGATAGCAACATTTGTTGAAAAAGTGTGTAGCCTTCCACGTGATGATTATTTTAAAGCCATATTCATTTGTTTGGTTTTTAACAGTCCATTATAAAAGTAGTTGTATTATATAAAGCCAGAGTTCACAGGGGAAAAGGCAACAAGTCATAAGCATCACTTCTGAAATATAAATAAAATGATATGGAATCAATCCAACTGTGTTATGCATTTTATGTACATGTTTATTTCAGAATAAGGTATATTTTAAGTAAAACACAAATATGATTGAGTCATTAATGCTTTTGAAAAAACTTTTAGTAAATACTATCACAGAACATAGATTTTTTTTTTCTAATTTGGACTATGAGCAACCTAAAATACCTGTTGAATTAATTTATTCAGACAAGAACCAATAGAGATTGTAAATAAGCAAAGTGGATTTATTTTAAAATCTTTACTATCTCTAACCTTGAAATGTAGCATTCAAAAATAAATGCCCACTATAAATATGGTGCCTCTATTTCCTGCTTGCATTAAGCAATGAATACTCATGGGTGGCCCATTGAAAAAACAGACCATAGTTCACTGCAAATTGTACTCCAGAATCATATTGGCAAAGGCTGGGAAACCATCTGAGCTACAGATCAAGTCTGTACATAAATATATAGAGATACTCTTGTGGTTTATAAGTTCTAACTAGGATAAGAGCCTTTTTAAAAAAATCAATACATTTCCTAATTGATCCACTAGAAGTTTCATTTTGACAGTGAGGAGTAGAGTCAGTGGTTGATTTAATTCAGCACTTCAGAACAGTGGACCATGATTCAGATGTGGTTAGAAAGAAATCTATTGAGATTTAGAGTTGGATTTTAGAGGCTGTTTGATTTCTAAAGCAGCAAACTTGACAGTTAATTGATAACTTGGCATCATAGATGAGTTGTAAAGTTAGGCAGATTTCCCTGGAGTAAAGAGAAAGGCCATACAAACCCTAGTCCTCATAATGGATCTGAATCAATTCACTTCAAAAATATCAGGATATGAAAACTAAGTCATTTAAAATGTGTGTAGACCCAATGGGGGGAAAAAGGTACTTTTTTAACCTATAAAATCTATTTCTAAAATATTCAACTAATGGTCTACACAGACCCTTAGAAGGTCATGTTTAATGGCTTTCTATAGTGCCTGGCTAAATGTTATCATACTCACTAAAGCCAGATGAATTCCTTTATGATACCTCAATATTAAGAATTAAGAAAGATCAAATAGTCTAAAAGTGCTTAAAAAAGAAAAGAGCAGGCTGCAGTGCTCTTCTTGTAGAAAATAAACCGTTTTAGCTAAAAAGAAAAACCCCAAACTCCTTTTTCATGAAAGCAACAACAATTCCTAATCTTCAAGTCTAAACTGGTTACATACTAGTATTATCAAGGGTCATATCAACTTATGTTCAATGAAGTGCTGGAAAAACCTGGTGAACATCAGGAATGTTCTGTAATTTAGCCCGTCTCCTCTAAACATAAATATTATTATCCTTCCTGGGAGTTAAATCTTTAGAGAAAAAGGCTTCTGATAAAGAAAGGAACCCAAGGTCAAGGAAATTAAACACACTGCAAAAGACTCTAACTAGTCTAAATAAAAAGGCACTTGCATTTCCAGACAATTTTTCCAATAGCTTATAAAAGTATATGATGGTCACAAACTCAGCTTTTAAAAGCTACTAATAAAAGCTAACACAGGGGCACCTGAGTGGCTCGGTCAGTTGAGTGTCCAAATCTTTTGGCTCAGGTCATGATCCCAGGGTTGTGGGATCGAGCACTGCGGAGGGCTCCAGGCTTAGCGTGGAACCTGATTGAGATTCTCTCTCTCTCCCTTCCTCCCTCCGCCCCTCTCCCCTGCTCAGGCACTCTCTAAAATAAATAAAATTTAAAGAAAAAATCTTAAAGCTAACACAAATAAAGTCATAATTGTGTACCAGGCTCTTTTCTAAGTTATTTACATCTATTTAGTTCTCCCAACAACAAGTTAAGTGCTATTAAGACCTCCAAGGTCATACAGCTAAGTGACAGAAGCAGGATTAACCTATGTTCTCAGCCACTACTGTATACTGCCTCTGCTAAAACAAGCAACTGACTAACCATAAGGAACAGAGTCCAATCCTTTCGAAATTAGAAAAGGCTAGTAATCACTAGCAAAAGGTTTACACCCCAACAATGGAGGCAGATGGGAACCCCATTTACCACAGATACCTTAAGAAAAAAGTTCTCTTGGGATTAAATCTAAGTAACAGGTATCCCTAATTCCTCTTAGAATAGTCGGAAAGTATAAATGATGAATTAAATACTTCCTGAACACCTACTAAGTGCCCAATACTGCCAGGTATTGTGGGTAATGAAATAGAAATCAAACACATGTTATGTACCCCACAGGACAGTAATAAGGTTTATTCCAAATATCTTGCTAGATGCAAGAGGAAACAAGGCCAGAAATAATCAAGAAATAAGCTCATAGGTAAGGAACTGCAAATAATTGCAGCACAAGCAGCAACTACTCTAAAAAAAAAAAAATCTAGCTTCTACTTTGGAAGAGCATGAAACGTTGTCAAAGTTTACATTGACAAGATCTCACACAAGCTGCATTAAGATATCAAAACATCTCCTTGAAACCAATGTTAACAGTCCATCACAGAGAATTCCAATCATACGAATCCACAGGAAAAGAACATTCTAAGTTTATTTTAAATGTTTATTAATGCAAGAAAACTTAATAATGGTTATTTTCATGGCTTTCCACACCTCTTCCACCCAAACGGGACAAGTAGGGAGTGAGTGCAAAGGATAGTAAGTAGAATTTAGTGAGTACCTTGTTTCTATAAGGAGTCTACAAGCTGCTGGAGGAAGTGGTGAAAATACAGCTACTTTTTTTTTCTTTCCCCTATTATGCAGACCACTTACAGTTTTGCTATAGAAGAACCATAGAAAAATTAACTCCTGCCTGAACTGTTTCACTTTCCCCATTGAGTCCACAAGCCAGAAAACTCCCACTTATTCTCTATTTCTATCTTACTTAACCCTATCCATTGTCTCTTGGGCCCAGAGAAAAACACAGACTCATGGATTTCTCCTGCCCAAAGTAAATGCCAAATTTACAGTTCTTCACCAGAGCAATTTATAGTGCAATGTTGTGGCCCCAAAGCAATTATGGTGATACAGGAAGCTACAGAGTTTGCATAACTGTGTAATGACTATTGTCAATCCTCAGGTACAACTGTCAATCCTTAGCTCACTGCATACTCTTCTCAGTGTGTCAACACCCAAAAACTGGACTTTTGTTTGAAACTCAATCACGAACTCCAGATATGCTGAGTGAAGCTAACAGTTCTGCTGTGAACTTTAGGCATTGATTACCATTCAAAAGTGAACACTTGCAGGGGTGCCTGGGAGGCTCAGTCGGTTAAGCGTCCGACCTCGGCTCAGGTCATGATCTCATGGTTCCTGGGCTCATGCCCCCATGTCGGGCTCTGTGCTGACAGCTCAGAGCCTGGAGCTGCTTCAGATTCTGTGTCTCCCTCTCTCTCTGCCCTTCTCCTGGTCGTGCTGTCTCTCTCTCTCTCTCTCTCTCTCTCCCTCTCCCTCTCCCTCTCCCTCTCTCTCTCTAAAATATATAAACATTAAAAATTTTTTTAAGAAGTGAGCACTTGCAAAATTTATACTGGCTTCATTCTTTTTTTGGACCTACTCTCAGCTCTTACTGATGACACCAGCACTTTGTGCCAGTGTGGAACAATTAACGTATCAGTGCTCCAGAATACGTGGGGTATGAAAACCTTTACGTTCATTTCTCCTTCTCAGTCAGTTAAGCATCCAACTCTTGATTTCAGCTCAAGTCATGATCTCACAGTTCGGAAGTTTGAGCCCCAAGTCGTGCTCTGTGCTGATAAAGATTGGGATCTGTCTCTCTCCCTCTCTCTATGCCCCTCCCCCACCCCACCTCAAAATAATGAGATAAACTTTAAAAAATTAGGAGCTTTTCAGCAACTTCTTTATGTACTGAACTTATGGCAATGAAACACACATTTCATATAAATATCTATGGTCTTACCTCCCCCCACAGGATGTGACGATATCTATGGGCAACAAGGTTCAAAATGCTTGATGAAAACAGTAAGCGCTGCCCAGGTCTCTTGATTTTCACATAGAAATCAAAGTACATGCAAGGATTTTTTAAAAATGCAATGGTAAACATCATTTTTTGTCTTTTTAAATTTTAGTGCTATATTTACATTCTACTAAACTACTTTGGTGATGAACAAGGTCTAGCGGAGAATTTCCTGCTAGAATGTAAGAGTTAATTGTCCAACTTCAGCTGCTAGAATTCTAGCCCCCTTTTGTAAGGTGTCTTTCTTTATAGAACCTACAAGCCACTATTACTGAATGGATTAACTAATCAAGATATTAATTGGCTCATCACATTATAGGCAAAAGAGGTACAGTGAACACAACTTCCTAACCTCAAGGACCAAACACTATAGTACTTAAAGCTACCTTGTCTCAAAAAGTTCAGTAAATGAAAAACTAGGACAAAAGAAATGCTGAACTATTTTCAATGAAAAACTAACAGCAACAAAGACTTTGGAAAACTGACTTAGACCCTCTCTTTACAGGGACCACACCCTCAATGAAGAGGACGCGGGTAGGATAGGAAATGAGGTAGGATGCTAAATGCACACACATCTTGACTACATGTATCCAAACTTGAAGTTTTTTTAAACAACACGTTTGATGTAAACGAACACCTACACAGACTGAGTTCAGTTCATGTGCCCGTCAATTCCTACCTCCTCCTGCAACTAGTCTTATCTCCTAGTTCCTCAGCAAGGTCTTCCCATTTGTTCCTTTCCCCCTTAGATCCTGTACTTCAAAAGAATTTGCAGTAATTTCAGCCCGAAGTAAAGGATGTTTAAATAGTGTATGCAGCAGTAACTTTGATAAATACATAGTTCCTCTTAGAGTTTCGAGAATAAAAATGATTTACACACGATTTAGAGAGCGCTTAAAAGCAGGCTCTGGGAGCAGAACCACCTGGATATGAATCTCAGTTCAGCCACAATCACATACCAATCAGGCATATGATCTTGGACCTGTTTCTCGACCTCTCTGTATCTCTGTTTCTTAATCTGTAAAATGGGTGTGACAGCAGCACTTACCTCCTTGGACTGTTGGGAGGGATTAAATGAGCAAATACTTGATAAACCCAGCCCCTGGTGAGTCCTCCACAAAGATGAGCTACTAAAACTATCTGAACACAACAGACTCCTAGAGGTCTGTAGACTGGCTACGGATGAAACCACTACATTGAGGTCTTCCTTAAAAAAAAAAAAAAAAATCCCAAACAAAACATCAGATTAAGACATCCTTCCACAAGTCTATTATGAAACAAAGTGCTTCCGTGAAATGGTGTATTAACAGTTGGCAATCCTTTGCAGATATGGGTTCATTTTCATTTATGAAAAATAGGCTAATCAGAGTTTGCTACAATCTTGACAGATGTTGTCTTATATTGACATTGAGCTTTAGTCCTCCATTTGCAGTTACCATGGTATCTTCTTTACTATTTCATTATGGCAACATATGTTTTAAAAGTGTTCTACTGCATTTTATACCACTTTTATTACTTTATGTCTCCACGTGGAAGAGCCCGGGTCCCAGCTCCCGAGATGTAACCTGGACAGTTTCTCCCCGAGCCACAGAACCAGGCCTAGGACACCACTGCTATTTCACTTCTCAGGACCAGTATAACCAGATGGACAGAATGGGCATATTTGGGAGTGAGTGACAGCTAACGTCTAGTTTATTGAACAATCACTGTGTACCAGGCCTGGCAGTAAACACTACCCACGCATTAATGCTTACAAAACTCCTATAGGATAGACATGATTGCTACCCACATTCTACTAAGAAACTGAAAACAGGGAGTTCCATAACCTGACAGGTCATATGGTCAGAAAATGGCAAGCCTCAGATTCAGATCCGGGCTTGTTCCCAGAGCCTGTGCTCTTGCCATGTGTGTACTAAGAGAACCCGGCTAGAAACAGTATTTAAGCTCTGCATCTCAAACTATAGTGTATGAGTAGATCGATACCCAACTCAGGTTGTTACAAAGTCTAAATAACATGTATGGACTATAGAGTATAATGACTAATACAGAATTGGCATTCAATAATCCTCTTTTTCCTCTCCTCTCTAAATAACGATGGGGCTAGGGTATACCCAAAGCTCACCCTCCAGAATATTTCCTCAGAACTTTGCAGAAAACATCTAACAAAAATGCTATGTTAAAAGTTTGTTTTTTCAAAAAAATAGTGCTGAAATAACTGGATATCCACATGCAAAAAATAATAATAATAATCTAGGTATTACATTATACCCATCACCAAAATTAAAGTGGATCACAGACCTAAATGTAAAATACAAAACTATAAAACTCCTAGAAGATAATATAAAAACAATCTAGATGATCTAGGGTTTAGCAGTGACTTTTTAGAATGTACCACCACAGGCATAATCCATGGGGAAAAAAAAGAATTGATAAAGCTGGACTTCATTAAAATCACATTTTTTTTTTTTTGCAAAAGTCACTGTCCAGAGAATAAAAAACCAAACCAAAGACAGGACGAAAACACCTGCAAAAGATGTATCTGCTAAAGGACTGGAACTGTTAAAAGTCAAAAATAAGAAAACAACCCAATTAAAAAATGGGTCAAAGATCCTAATGGACACCTCACTGAAGAAGATATAAGGATCACAAATGAGCCTAAGAAAATGTTCCCCATCACACGCCATCAGGTAAATGCAAACTGAAGCAATGAAATGCCAGTACACACCTGTTGGAGTGGCCAAAGTCCAGAACTGACAACACCAAATGCTAGCAAGGATGTGATGCAACAGGAGGTGTCATCGACTTCCGGTGCGAATGCAAAATGGTACAGCCACTTGGGAAGACCACTGGGTGGTCTGTTACAAAACTACACATGCCCTAACCATACGATCCAGCCATCACCTTCCTTAGTATTTACCAAAAGCAGTTGAAAAATTCACATCCACGCAAAAACCTGAACACGGATGCTTATACAAGCTTTAGTCTTAACTGCCAAAAATCAGAAGCAACTAAGATGTCTTTCAATAAGCGAATGGTCAAGGCTTGTAAGTGCTGGAAAGAACTGAGCTATAAAGCCATGAATAAGACATGGAGGAAACAAAAATCATATTAGTAAGTAAAAAAAAACAATCTAAAAAGGCTATAAATTATACAATTCCAACTATATGATATTTTGGAAAAGGGAAAACTATGAAGACTGTAAAAAGATCACTGGTTGCCAGGTATGGCGGTGGGGGGGGGGGATGGGAACAAAGTAGAGCACAGAGATTTTCAGGGCAGAGAAACTATTCTTTATAATATTACAACATGGGTATAGGTCATTATATATTTGTTCAAAACCACAAAATGTGCTATTCCAAGAGTGAATCCTAATGTAAACTGTGGATTTTTTTGTGATAATGATGTGTCAGTGTAGGTTCCTCAACTGCAATAAATCTATCACTCTGATGGGAGATGCTGATGATGGCGGGGGTGCGGGGGGGTGGCTATACATTTATGGATGCAGGAGATATATGGGCAATCTCTACACCTTCCTCTAATTTTGCTGTTCACCTAAACCTTCTCCAAAAAGTAAAGACTGCTTTTAAAATGAAGAGGTGTGTGTGTGTGTGTGTGTGTGTGTGTGTGTGTGTGTGTATTTCTTTTAGAACGTCAGCTCCTCAAAAGCAGGGGTAATATTGTCTGTCTGTTCTATTGTGCCTAGTACACTGCAAATGCTTAATAAATATTGATGATGAGAGGCAGTAAGTCTTTAAACAAATTTTTTTTAACATTTATTTATTTTTGAGAGACAGAGCACAAGCAGGGGCGGGGCAGAGAGAGAGGGAGACACATAATCCGAAGCAGGCTCCAGGCTCTGAGCTGTCAGCACAGAGACTGTGTCAGAGCCAAAACCTACCAAACCTGAGATCATGACCTGAGCTGAAGTCAGCCACCCAACCGAGCCATCCAGGCGCTCTAGAGGCAGGAAGTCTTGATAAGGGTAAAAATATAAATCTCAAGACTACAAATGTAGCTTTCAAATGTGTATATACACATATACGTGTACTATACATGCTATAAAAGTATATAAGCTTTTATATGTTCTTTTTGACTAACTTTACAAAAAAAAAAAAAAAGGTCAGTGAAGGCCCCCTTGCCTCTGGTGATTCTGGGGTATGAGGGAAGATGTTAGAAGGGGGTTGTGGCAGATGGGATTTCTGTTCATCTACATGTTTGCTCTATGGCACCCTCCATGATGCCCCTTCCTGCAAAAAGGTTTACCAGTTTAACTCATCCACAGTTACATGATCTGATTTGGCCAATGAAATCTAGGCAGAAGTGACAGACACCATCTCTGGCCTTATGAACCAGCGCGCACTGCGCATTAACCCTTTCTCTTGCCCCAAGACCACCAATATTCTCCTGCCTTTCAGGCAGGGAATCAATTGAAGACAATGTGGAATCATGTGGCAGCTGAATCACAACAGAAATTTTCCCTAAGAAATAAACTTCTATTTTTAAAAAAAACTAAGATTTGAGGGTTGTTAGTGCAGCATACGGTAGCCTATGCTGATACAGGATGCTTCCATCAGAGCTTAAATTTTGAAGGTTAATAAATATACAAGCATCCTATGGTTCTGTCACCCTCTTCACAACATACACACATGCTCTACAGCCAGAATACTGTAGCAAAGCAGTCTGACTCCATTTCTCTGCTCTTATGATGTTTTTATTTAACTTTCCTAAGTTTTATTCATGTTATTTATGAGGAGAGGGAAAAATCAAAGAAAAAATAAATCCTATTCAAACTTTCACACCTAAAATCTTGAAAGCTTTCAAATATTTAGGTCCTATATTTTATTTAAAAGGATGATCAAAATTTAAAATTCTAGGATCCATGAAATTATTCAAAGTACTTCAAATGAATCATTCATCACTTCACTTTTACCCCAAGTACATGGGAGGGAAGCCTTGACTTGGGATGAGAAGGCCTGCAGGTGGATTTTGGTCCTGCTCCAAGCAGCTCTATTGTGACATGCCAATCCTATCCACACTCCCTTATTTGGAATTGACCTCATCTTACTGCCCCTACAGCCATGTTTGTGACAAGTGAATGGTTTACCTTTATTCAAATAACTTGAGATAATCAGCTACCAGTCTGCAAAGCCAGGCACAGGATCGTCCAAATGGACTTCATTCCTAAGCCTTCAGTGTACATGAGGTTTCATCACCACAAACATCTCTTATGATAGATTGAGAGGGCTTTTTTTTTTTAATTAACGTGGAATCAAAAATACCTTAATTAAAACATATGTGCTGTAAATGAATTACTCTCTGAGCCTGGGTCTCCTGAACGGTCAAAGGGATTAAAACATCCTCACGTGGTTGTGAGATTTAAATAATGTGAATACGTGCAACCAAATGGGAGTGACCAATTTTAAAGAAATTTCAAGGAATCAAGTCATATCACTGATCACTCTTCTAAATGCTCAGGCAAGGAAATCACAGACAATCCATTATTTAACAACTATACCTGCTAATATTTACCTTAAGTATATCAAACTTCATGCATGTATTTAATTTATAATGTATTAAAACTCCCTACACAATAGAAATATGGTTATTTTAAAATCCAAAACACATGCTGAAAAGTGTAATTTTAGTATTTTAGACCATAGTGTTTTAGTTTAAACTCAATGTTATTACATCCTTGTTTGCTACACCTTATCTAGTCCTTGTTTAGAAACTCAACACACTTTGAAAGCATTGTTTCTTTGGAAAAGTATAATGTGCTGTAAGTTTCCTCAAACTGTTTAGAGCAAAAATCTAAAACTGCTAGGAATCCACCCTTGGGGAAAAGAGAGGAGTACATGGGGTTTAAGCTTGTCTTTTAAGTGCCTGGAGGAGTTTTATTCTCTTTTCCTATATGTAGCCTAGAGAACAATGATTACTGGATCAACTCATTCTGATTACCTACTTAACGCTGCAAATGTGGTGTTTACGAAGTACCATCCTCATGCAAACAGTGTTTTCTTTACAGAAAAACATTGACCTTTTCCCCCAAAATGGCTTGAAGAAACTTAGCGAGCATTTCCAGAAAATTTATTTTAACATAATACATAAATTCTAGCATATGGCTCTGCTTTTAAAAGCAAAACAAATATTAACTGCTCATTAAACCATAAATCTCATTTTAGACACGATCCTTTTAGTTCCCTAATACTCTCTTCTTCAGGACCCCAAAGGTTGTACTTACCTATCTACATTGTGAACTGCCTGGCCAAAGACATTTTTCAACATAGAACATTATCTTACTCACCTTTCTCATCTTTTTGCGGATCCAAATTTGTGGAGTTTTGATTTGCTCCATTGGGCCATTTTTAATAAAATTCCTAATCTTAAAAATATTTTCAAGTTATCTGATGCTTCTATGTGTCTGAAAATTGCTTGATAGTGCAAAAATTGTTTGGATGTCTTCTCTGAAAGGACATTTAATAAAGTGGCATCCACATGTTGTAGTTTAATGACTAAAGTAGCAGTGATTCCAGCTTAAGCTTGATATATTTCAATCTCAGCTACATAGGGGCAAATAAATAGAAAGCATTTACAACCATTCTTGGAGCCATTTTATTATATCCTAAATGTTATTTACTGCATAGTTTTCTCAGTTGCCTTTTCACATTAAAATGCTCAGCTCATTGCAATTTTCTCAGGAGTCAACCTGAGAAATTTAACCAACACAATACTGATCAAATGGAAGAAACTAAGTATATGGGATCATTCAAAAGAAACTAGAAAAATGTTTGGCTCAGACTCCAAGAATAAATATATCATAAAGGTAAAATTCTGTACCAACGGTGAAATATGAATGGCTTCCTATTTCTGTAAACATCCCAGAAAGTAATTCTACTTGCAAATATAGCAGGCAGTTATATAGCTCATTAGAATATTTTTAAATCAAAATTAAATTATTTGTGTCACTTCCAAAGCATTTGAAGTTCTAAACCAGTGATTATCAAAATATGGTCAAAAGATCATTGGTGGTCTATTGATATCCACCAGGTGGTGTTTAAACAGACATGCAATACTATTCATGTTTTGAGTATATTAATGAGTGCATTAAGTAATTTGTTATAATTGCTGCTGATGAGGCATTAAGAAAGAACACTGTCCATCACTCCACTTATAACAGCCAACATCTCTCCTGTCTTTGTCTCATCTCAATTACAAGCAGAAATATATGACATGACTCCCCAGTTCTTTTGTCTGGAGTAGTGAATACTAAAAACATTAACAAAAAGATCAAATATCAAAAGTATCCTTCAAAAAACAAAAGTCCTTCAATGGAAGGACAGTCTGACTTGGGCCAGTGAGGATAAGCAAAGATTTGATCCTCTGGCTAATGGGACAGACTTGTTCTCCTGAAGGAGCCATAGTAAGGTCTACACCCCATTTATGGAGTAGTGCCTATACAAGGTCTGCTCCTGCTTATATGGATTACATGTCGCAATAACTAATTTTAATACTTAATACTTGCATGCACATTAAATTCATATAAATTGGGAGTGTTTTTTAATACATAATGTGGCTTAGTTGTCAAGATATCTCAGCAGTATTTTTAATGGTAGATAGGAGAACTAATTAAATATCTTACAATATTCAACAAGAGGCAATAATTCAAAAGGAAAGATTTACTTCTATTAGTATGGATAAATCTGTCCTTTAGCTCAGAAATTTAGATGTGTAATTATGAGGGGAAATATATGTTGGAGAGAAATTAGGAATTTTAAGCATGAGAACACACAGTCATTTTATCTTATAGTTTTCCTACACTTTTGATAAAATTAAAAGACAGAAAAACCAATCTCTGAGCAGCTGTTAATTAAATAAATTACTCACTTTAATAATGAATGATACACACATATCAAGAGAGAAATTATTCACTTCATGTCTAAGTTATCTAATGATGTTTGAACTTTGCCTAGCGCAATATAATAGAATTTTAACTTTATGTTAAAGTTGCAAGATCTTAGCACCTTTTTAATAATTGACTGGAAGAGAGAATTTCATGTTCATGCTTAAGAATGTTGCGCACCCAGTATCAAATGAAGTGCTATTTCAGAAAAAGCAAATACAGAGTCTTGGCTCCTCTGACCTTGTAATTTTTGAGGGTCCTTGTGTAGAAAAAATAAATAACTCAAATACAGGAATCCCATAGACCTCATAAGACTCCACAGCTTTTACAAATGACTAATATCAGTATAGGCTACGTTCATGCCAGAGTCTTTCTGCCAACCAATTAAACTTTTTAGAGATTCTATTTATAAGGATATAAAGAAAAATATGTATCCTGAGAAAAGAATTGCATGAATTCATGTCTGGAAAAACAGAAAGATTAGAAACACCTCTTTAAAAAAAAAAAAAAAAAAACTGAAGTTTTATTATAGGGATCAGTCTATTTGTTCTACCTTCAATATGATCATTTTTCCTTCATATTTCTGTACATAAGAGTTCTCTGGATCATCAAGAATCTAGAAAATAACACATTAACAATAATAACAATTTCCAATCAAGTATCTACCATATGCTAATCACGATGTTAGGTGATCTATGTGTATTTTCTCTGCTTAAAAAAACTCAATGCAAGTAGCTCTGGCAATCCCGTTTTACAAGCAATGAAATCGCAGGCTTACTAGGTTGAATAGCCTGTCCAAGGCCATTCAGCTAGTAACTACAAGAGCTAGAAATCAAATCAAAGTTAGTTTAAAGCCCTCACCCAAAGACCAAGGGGTTAGACAAGTTTTGATGTGGGCCTAATAGAAGAAGGAAGAAAAAGCAACGAGAAGACAGATCTTCTCTTCCCTGCACTACCTCTGTCCTGATGCTAATATCTCTTCAGCAGCAGCATCGTCTACAACAGGCCCTAATAGCACACTTCTCTGCCACGACTGCCACAGGCATCACTCAATCCTGGTATTAATTAATACCAGCATGCTGGTTAAGAGTGAGAGAAAAATAAAATCTACAGTGTAGTGTCACTGCGTGTAAGAAATGCAAGAAATTAAATTATATGAGACTCCGCTTTTGAAAAGGAGCTTCGAGAATCATTAATATCTTTTACCTTTTCTTTTATTTTAATAACTAAGAAAACAATACAAACCCTAAGGACTTTTAAAACACACTTCTTGGAGACACATTCTTACCAGAATAATCTATGCAAGGTGTTAAACCCCATATTTTGCTCTTTATAAAAGTAAGTGTGGGGCGCCTGGGTGGCTCAACCGGTTAAGTGTCCAACTCTTGATTTTGGCTCCGTTCATGATCTCCCACTTCATAAGATCAAGCCCAGTGTGGGGCTCTGCCCTGACAGTCTGGAGCCTAGTTGGGATTCTCTCTCCTCACTTCACTCTGCTCCTCCACCACACTCCCACATGTGTACGTATGCAAATGCTCTCTCTCTCTCTCAAAAAAAACAAAAAAGTAAGCTTATATGTGTTAGAACTAGAACATAAGAGTGTTCATGCTATGAGTGACTGCATATAGTGGGTATTTCTCCCACAGAGTTTTTATCATTTTTCTCATGCAAACCAATGTCAGTACAAGGACTTGGTCATTAATGAAGCCAGGACGGTCCCTGGGCACCAGCGCTATCCACAGGTACCCAGTATTCCCAGATGCCAACACAGAGTTCACAATCATGTTTAAGTATCAGTTCAGATTTCTTTCCCTTAATATTTCTTATAAAGAAAATTTCTCACAGGACATCTTTCATGCCCTAGTTTATTAAGTTTCATTTTTTATCTTTTAATTACCTAAACAGAAGTTACTAGGGATGCTGAACTCAAAATACATAATAATACCAATTAATAATAACTTGACTCCAAAATCACAAACCCTAAAATTAAAAAATTCATAAAATGGACTTAAAGCTAAAAACTTTTTCACTTCAAAAGACACCAGTAAGAAAATGAAAAGACAAACCAGACACTATGAGAAATTATTTGTAAATCATATCTGATTAACAACTTGTATCTGGAGTAGACAAAGAACTCTTAAAACTCAGTAAATAGAGGGGCGCCTGGGTGGCGCAGTCGGTTAAGCGTCCGACTTCAGCCAGGTCACGATCTCGAGGTCCGTGAGTTCAAGCCCCGCGTTAGGCTCTGGGCTGATGGCTCAGAGCCTGGAGCCTGTTTCCGATTCTGTGTCTCCCTCTCTCTCTGCCCCTCCCCTGTTCATGCTCTGTCTCCCTCTGTCCCAAAAAAAAAAAAACAAAAAAAAAACAAAAAAAAACTCAGTAAATAGACAAACAATTTAAAAATTGACAAAATAATTCAATGGATAGTTGACCAAAAAAGAATGGCTAATAAGCATATGAAAAGGTGATCAACATCAATATTCATTGGGAAATGCAAATTAAATCCATAATGAAACACCACCATACATCAACTGAAATAGCTAAAATCAAAGACGGACAATACCAAATGTTGATAAGGATGTGGAAGTACTAGAATCACTTGTATGTTTCTGGTGGAAACTGATCTAAATACTTTGGAAAATAGACTGGCAGTTCCTTAAAAGTGCAACAGACATATGATCCAACAATTCTACTCCTAGGAATCCAAGAAGGATGAAAACCCGTGTTCACACAAAGACTTGTACACAAATGCCCATAGCAGCATTACTCGTAATAGCCCCCAAAATGGAAATAATCCAAATGTCCATATGTAAGTGAATGTGACATATCCATAAAATGGAGCAATACTTAATAATAAAATAGGAATAGGGGCGCCTGGGTGGCTCAGTCAGTTAAGCGTCCAACTTCAGCTCAGGCCATGATCTCACGGTCTGTGAATTCGAGCCCCGTGTTGGGCTCTGTGCTGACAGCTCAGAGCCTGAAGCCTGCTTTGGATTCTGTACCTCCCTCTCTCTCTGCCCCTCCCCCATCACACTCTGTCTCTTTCTTTTAAAAATAAACAATTTTTTTTTAAATAATAATAAAATAGGAATGAATTACTGATAGCATTATGTTTGAGGTAGCACTAAGTGAAAGAGGCCTGGCACAAAAGATACACACATTCCATGATAACGTTTATATGAGATATCCAGAAAATGCAAATTTATAAAGACAGAAAGTCTATCAGTAATTGGCTAAACTGAGATGGACTACAAGAATGCCCATAGGGATTTGGAGGTTGATGGCAATTTTCTAAAACTGAGTTGTGGTGATAGTGGCCCAATTCTATAGACTTATTAAAAAGCACTGAATTGTACACTGCAATGGATGAATGCATTAGGGTCTAGACAGTTTACCTAACTCAGTTTTTAAAATAATAATGGCTTACATGGCTGTATTTTTTTATTTTCTAATTGGAAAAAAAATAAAAAAATCCAGAGAAGCACAAAAGCTAGTATCAGTGTTCCAATCACCTAGAAATAAACCATGTTGACATGCCTTATATTTTTCCAGTTGTTTTCATACACATTATACCTCACTTACTTCAATTCTGTAAAGGAAGTAGAACTGTCATCCAAATACTTCATAAGTACAAGCAGGCAAAAATATCCAGAGAATTAACTAAGTCAATACATAATTAGACTTATCAAAACTGAAACATTTTTAATAAAATTCCTGTTTGGTGTCTTTCTACTTTTCCAAGTTTTAATACATTTAAAACCGGTAAGCCACATAGAATTCATTTCTTATAGTTCACAGGTAACCACAAAGAATTAACGACTGTTGGAAAGTTTATTCTTTTCATAAAGTGTATGAGGTCAATCAGAGTGGTAGATTCTTAGAGGTAAATCCTAGCTGCAGCTTTGAAAATATCACGCACCCTCTTTGTTCCTGTTGCTTTTCTCTTACGAAACACGGAGAGGAAACTTTGTCCTTCTCCTTTCACAGGGTTGTGACTGCCATCGCAGTCAAATTATATTCATACCCCTTCAGTCTGTAACTAAGGTTTTAAAGTTGTAATGAATCAGATGTAAAACTTCACTAGTTATTGAGAAAGCCCCTCAAAATTACTGAAGATGTTGTTCAACCTGAACTACTTGAGTCAGCAACATGAGCAGTCTCTGACATCCCTGTCCTCAAGGAACTCATGGCCTGAAGTGACAACAAATCATTCAGACGTTCTATGGTCAGCTCTTTTTTTTCTATCCCCTTAATATTTATAGGCCACGTCAGAATATATTTTTTTCTGGTAAAAATTTCTGTATGTGTAAATGGTTTTAGTCCTGCCAAACAAAAGTGCTATCTCACCATTTGGTATGACTTAGAGTACTACCTCTCCACAGAAGTCACTTTGGAATGCTTCAAGACATTCTGGATTGGGCAGAAGACACATCAAGTCGCCCACGCTAAGCATCTTAATTCGTTGCCCAAAATGACAACTGCCTTGGGTAACGATGAGTTACACATACAAAATGGAAGACCTAAAGCTTTGGACATCACCATTTAATGATTTGTGTTCAAAATTACAAGTCTTGATTTAAGGGAAAAGGAGCAATTCCAGTCTTCAATGGGATTCCTAATGAAAAGTTTGCTCTAAGCTTAGCTGAGTGAACAAAATACATTTCCACAGCTGTTCCAATTAAATGAGGATAACTTAAGTAAACAAAAACTTACGCATATGATCTCAATAAAAACAACAGTGTCTTGTGGATTCATGCTCGGGAATGAATCAACTACATGGTCATTCCTCCCAGAAGCTGAATGCACACTACAATGGTATTCTTCAATAAACCCCCAAATATACCTTCTTTTCCAAAATGTCAGAAAATGCCTGTAATCCATAAGTGTTCCACCCAGTCACTACTGTTTGAACACTAGTCAATGTTGTGCATTTTTGAAATGAGCTGCATTTCCATTTATCAGCCAGATATTAAGAACAATCTGCTACTGGAGCTCAGCAGAGAGGAAATACTGGTTTGTCACAGCGGAGGGCAGTTTGCATCCATGTCCTCTGCTTTTCCCTAAGAAGCTTTTTAATGAATAGAAAGTTCTTGGTTTTCTCCCTTTACAGGGGGTAGCTTGAGTAATATGATCATCAATAATAATAAATGTTTTACATTTCTATGCTGTTAATCCAAAGAGACAGACTTAAAAAAAAAAAAATACAGGAGTCTTAGCTCAGGTCAGGCTCTGGCGATTCACGAGATTGAGCCCCACCTGGGGGTGTGCGCTAACGGCACAGAGCCTGCATAGGATTCTGTGTCTCTTCCATTTCTCACTCACACTTTCTCTCTCAAAATAAATAAAATAAAACTCTTTAGAAAATTCAGAAGTCTCTACATTCATTTTTGAAACTGAGACATTATTAAGGTGGAACAGAAGAACCCATCAAGCCCTCCAGAATTACTCAGCAACCAAAGAACACCAAAGGCTGGATGACTCAATAGAAGCCCCCAGAAAGCCACCAAGAACCATTGTCTACTACAGTGGCTTTCAATTTCTGGAACACTGTAACCTTTGAAACTGCTGTCTGACTCCACAGAGCACTCACATAGCTTTCCTGGGGGGGGGGGGGGCGGAATATGTATGTATATATATATATATATATATATATATATATATATATATATACACACACACACACACACACACACACACACACACACACACACACACACACAGACAGACACACACACACGCACACACTTCCTCCTCTCTCTCCCTCTCTCTCTCCCCTCTCTCCCTCTCTCTCCAGGAACTTTTTCACTCACTTCAACCAACACTGTGCCAGCACATAGAATGTTTTGACCATTATGCTGTTGACTGCAAAACAAACATCAATGAGGAGGATTTTTTTATTTAATAGCAATGACGTTCACAAAATTCAAAACAGACACATTTAATGAGATATTGGAGTCTGGAAGTTTGGAAGATCATTACTCTGGGGCTTAGACGTCAAAAGAATTCATGTTTAATCCTGCAGTTATTTGACCCGTGGTTAAAGAGAAGGTATGTTATCTCCTCTTTTGTGGAACCACTGAGGTGGGGTGGCCTCACTAAGCTCTATGCATAGGTATGGAACACTGAAGGTAAAGATTAGGGGACAGGAAATATGATTAAGAAACCATGCGCAGAGCAATTTAGTGATTCTTGGGGGATTCAGTCCCTGGGAAGCCATACAAAATTTTCATCATCAATCCCATATTCTGGGAGAGTAACTAGGTCTCAGAGTCTCCACTATTCCTCAGATTGGCCATAACTTCATGACTCCAAATGGGTTTCCAAAAGGTAGGGGGAAAATTTAATAAAACAATTGTCTCTAAGAGCTAGAAACATCCCAATCCTATCCCATCCATAACTCCTATCCCATCCAAATTGCATAGGGCCAGGCTGCTCACGTAAGCATCTCTCAGCCTATCTGTCGTTCTAATGCTATTAAGATTACCACTTAGCCAACTCATTTTCCAAAATTATCCTAGTGAATAGGAGTTCAGATATTGTTCCTGCTCTAAGTTGCTAATAGAAGTGTATTTGCTGTAAGATTTTCCTAATATAATTTGGTACACAGCTTCATGTTTCCTCACATTGATATAAACAGTAATGTGGTATTGTCTCAAAAGTATACAAGACATACAGGTTTTCAAGGCTCGGAATAATATTTAAAACATCATTAAAGAAGTGTAGTAATCTAATAGTTACAAATATAATTCAGAGCCCTTGAAACCAGACCAAAGATTTTCACAGAAATCTACAAAATTCTCATGTAAATCTACTCAATTTTTGTGAAGAGAGTGCAAATTCTTTCATGACAGATTCAAGAAAATACTTACTAGTGAACAGAATTCTGTCTTTGATCCAGAAAATTTGATGTATTCCAAAATCCAGTTAAAAGCAAGTGATCTGCTCTCTAAACTAAATTTTGGTTTGACACTAAATTAGTTTCCAGTGTTTTCCTAGGAATTTAATTCCTTGAGATGATGGATAATATAGAGTTATGTGGTCAAGTAAGTTTGAGAAACACTGTACCCTCCTGCTGGATATTCTCAAAGCACAATAGCATAGTCGAGGCTCGGAACAGTCTTTCAGAAAAGAACACTTCGTCACCTATTTAACCCAGCATTCTATAGATTTATTAGGCACTGAAACCTTTTCTCATTTGATACCATTTTTCGTTTGATTAGTTCATGGCACCGGTATTCGTAACACACACACTTCTGCTAACTCTGCTCCTGCTTTAATTTATGTGATTTCTCTATCTTATTTAAATAATTGAATAAATAATGAATAGTAATAGGGATTATTCAGAGGTTTGTTTACAACTACCTGGCTTATCGTCTGTATCCTATAACTTAATTTCAGTAAACAGTTTCTAAATGAATAAACACCATCCACGTTTCTAGCAGCAGATGGTTGAATCATTTCCGCCCCCCCCCCCCAAAAAAAAAGGTATGCTGAAGTCTTAACCTTCCACTATACCTCAGAACCTGACCTTATCTGGAAATAGGATTAAAATGAGGTCACTAGGGTATGCCAGTATGACTGGTGTGCTAACAAAATAAAAAGTTTGGACAAAGAAAAAGACATGCACAGAAAGATGAAGTAAACACATAGAAAGGGTGCCTGGGTGGCTCAGTCGGTTAAGCATCTGACTTTGGCTCAGGTCATGATCTCGTGGATTGTGAGTTCAAGCCCTGCATCAGGCTCTGTGCTGACAGCCCAGAGCCTACAGCCTGCTTCAGATTCTGTGTCTCCCTCTCTCTCTGCCCCTCCCCCATTCATACTCTGTCTCTCTCTCTCTCTCTGAAAAATAAATATTAAAATTTTTTTTTTTTAAAAATCACAAAGAGAAAAGATGGCCACATGACTAGAATGATGCATCTAGAAGCCAAAAACACCAAGGATGGGGGCATATACCGTAAGCTAGAAGAGTCAATAAAGGATCGTTCCTGGTAGCACTCAGAGATAGCATGGGCCTGCTAAAACCCTCATTTCAGATTTCTACCCTCCAGAATTGCTAGACAATAAATTTCTGGTTTTGGTACTTTGTTTTTGATACTTGTTACTGCAGTCCTAGGAAACTAACACAGATGGTACATCTACACAGGGTTTATATCTTTTCTTATATGTTGTTTGATATAATGAACTATGCCAGTAATAAATTACTTTCTTTAACAGCATCTTTCATAACAGGATCATTTATATATTGTTTTTACAAGTGGAGTTTTGTTTTGTTTCAGAGAGAGAGAGAGAGAGAGAGAGAGAGAGAGAGAGAAGGTATGTGCACACACGCATGAGCAGGGGAGGGGCACAGGGACAGGGAGAGAGAAAATCTTAAGCAGTCTCCATGCCCAGCACAGAGCCCAACACGGGGCTCAATCTCACGACCATGAGATCATGACCTAAACCAAAATCAAGGGTCAGAAGCTTAAACACCCAGCACCCCTAACAAGTTGAATTTTAGATTTCATTTAGCAAATCCATATCTTTTGAGGAATATATAAAAATCAAGGGAAATAATAATGAAAATATATTTATCAATGTCTGATGAGCATTACTCTGAAATGGAAGAACTCTACAGAGAGGATCTCACAACATTCTCATTGGATTTACTATGCTTGATACTCTACACATCTGGAAAACTTACGTACAAGAATTAGTCTTTCCATATTTCACAGTAGCTACTGTAGAATGCTGATAGAATTATCCTTTTCTGAAATCCTAGGTCATGGTCGGCTTGTTTTAAAGCCAACAAATACAGTCACAAGAGTAAAACAATTATATATTGAACCACAAGTGTGCATATGTTTTTTAAAGAGATACTACTCTGTGTTGATTGAGGTTTTTCTTTTCACTTTCTTAATGCACAAAATGCAATTCCTCACAGGGTGAACTAAGGGCATGAGTTATTAAGAAGTTAGAAAGGTACATAGTGGCTGATGGATCCATGGATCCATGTATGTGGACAGAAAAGTTGATTCTACAATTCAGAAATAAAGAGGCCCAGAAGAAAAACTGCTTTTTGAATTTGGTTACCTTTCCATGTAATCAGATATCATCAAAAGGGCAGTATTCCTCTTACCAGTCCTACCTCAGAAGTGGTGACTTCCACCCTTAGGGAGACATAAGTTAACTAGGGGCCTGGTCATCATGGCTATCCAGGGCCCATACCCACTAGGCCAGAAAGTACACAGATGCCAATGGGGAAGCACACATCTGGTTGAGGAACATAGAGGGTAATTTTCCCAAGAAGATGTTGTACAAATGTCTAGGCCTGGTGGTCACTGTCAAAAGTTAGAGAAAGGATGAACTTTTTTCTTCCAGTTCAATAAAACAAAGTTTAAACTAATTATCTATACCCAACACATTGAAGTTATTACTACTAATACAATTTCATATTGATAAAATTATTGTACAAAGGCAGTGTCTATGAGTGTATATACATACACATATTATCTCATTATGATATATATCCTACTCGCTCACAAAAATATAAAAACTATGGGGCGTCTGGGTGGCTTGGTCAGTTAAGTGCCTGACTCTTAATTTCGGCTCAGATCATGATCTCACAGTTCATGTGTTCGAGCTCCATGTCGGGCTCTGCACTGCCTGCTTAGAATTCTTCATCTCTCCCTCTCTCTCTGCGCCCCCCCTTACTCGCATGTGCATGTTCTCTTTCTCAGAATAAGAGAAAAAAACTTAAAATCTAACAACTATGTAATTCTTGTTGAATGCCCAACCATCATTGGGTGATAGTGACAACATGAATGTTTTTTTTTTTTTTAAGTTTTTTTTCAACGTTTTTTATTTATTTTTGGGACAGAGAGAGACAGAGCATGAACGGGGGAGGGGCAGAGAGAGAGGGAGACACAGAATCAGAAACAGGCTCCGAGCCATCAGCCCAGAGCCTGACGCGGGGCTCGAACTCACGGACCGCGAGATCGTGACCTGGCTGAAGTTGGACGCTTAACCGACTGCGCCACCCAGGCGCCCCATGAATGTATTTTTTTAAGCAGACATAACCAACCAAAGAACTTTTAAAAACTGCAGAGATTGGGGCACCTGGGTGGCTTAGTAGGTTAAGCATTGGACTTTATTTCAGCTCAGGTCATGAAATCAAGCCCTGCATTGGGCTCTGTGCTGGGCACGGAGTGTGCTTAAGATTCTCTCTCTCTCACTCTCTCTCTGCCCTTCCCCTGCTCACATGCTTGCTAACTCTAAAAAAAAAAAAAAAAAAAAAAAAAAAAAATGCAGAGATCTAAGGAATAATTATTCCTGAGTGGTTCAAATAGATAAATGAAACATTTACCAGTAAAGAACAGTGGAAAGATTTATATGTTAAATGGCTGATTGGTTAAGACTGTCTTACTATTTACTCCCTATCTTAGTACTGAACTATTTAGAAGAAGAGCATCTTTACTGGTTCCATATAGTCTGTCCCATGAAGAATATACATTTTAGGGCCCACATTTGGATCAGGTCCATATATCAATGGGTCCTACTCTTTAAGTCTTTATTTGTTCATTTAAGTAGCTTCTAAAAACAATGTGGGGCTCAAACTCACAACCTTAACGTCAAGAGTCACATGGTCTTCTGAGCCAGCCACGCACCCTTGGTTCTACTCCTTTTAAGTGGGCTGATCAGTCTAAACCCCATAGAGGCTGGCAACGGTTTAAGACTATTAAGACAGGAACTGCTTATTTGGTAAGTATTTGCAAGGCATCAGCCATATTTACAGCTATTTCCTGATGCACTAAGGTGAAGCACAACCTGTATTGAAAAATACTGCACAGTGAAGAATAAAATTCCAATACTCTAGATTCTACATCTCATTATTTATTAGAGATGCATATCTAATGTTTCAGCACCACTGAAAATGCACTAATGCTAATGAAACAAACACTGTGGCTTGTCAGTGGTGGATATTTAAAAACCTAGCTCTGGAAAGTGATTCAGTTCTGTCACCAGCATTGTAATGACCTTATGACCTTCGGCTCAGAAACTACATTTGTAACAGTTCACTTTGTTTAAAAGCCAAGAAATCCCAGTCTACTTCTCCAATATCACTGCGTTTGAAAATAATACAAGAACTAGGAAGTGCCAAAATACTTTAAATTTCATGCTGCTATTGGCTTCTCGGGATATTACCACTTCAGACAAAATCAGGAATGTCTGAGTACAGAGAAATCCAAGCAATCTTTGATGTTCCATATCAGACAGGGAAATGCTACAGACTGTCTGCTCGGTAAACATCAAGCTGCATGGCCTGGAACAATGCCAAAGAGAAACAGGCATTAATGAGTTATTTTCTATTGTTACTCACTGTATGGCAGTGCCTTATAATTATGCAAACTACTGAAAGGGCAATTTAAAATCTAATCAGGATTAGGAAAAATCCTTACATTATTGTATTTTTTTGTAAGCCACATTTGTTTTAGCATCTACTTAGCTAAACTCATTCAGAGTATGCCCCTCCTATAATAAATCAATTTGAATTTATTTTGAATTTCCTTTTTCTTTATGCAGTGCAAATAAAATGAGTTAGAAACTGACCTCTGGAAAAATGAAGTCAGGCCTCAGTATATATTACATTGATGGGTGAGGAGAAACTGAATTGATAGGACTTTTTTTAAGGCTGCATTATTCGCATCCACTTTAATCATGTGAATCCTTGCAAAATACCAAATTAAGTCATTACAAAAACGCTTGAATCACAATGTAGAACACCGGGTTGTTTAATATAAAAGCTCCAGAACAATCACCCCTAGACCAAACTTGACACACTGAATCAACTTCGACAGAGTACACAGGCTTTTGAATTGGTTTTTTAGTTCTTGCACGGCAAAATTTCAAAATTACTCCACTGTAATATTGAGCTCCCTCCCCCAAATTGCCTTTTCATCCAACAATCAGAGTACTTAGCTAGAAGGCAATACATTCCCTATTACAAATATTGATATAAATACTTTGGAAAAGTAATGCCGCTCATAACAAAACTCTCAGACCATACAGAAGGGATAAAATCAAGTCCTCCTCTCTTCTAGACCCCATTTCTATTTCTCAGGGGTGACCCACTTAATAATTGCATATTTTTTATATATTTTCTGTGCAAAAAAAGAGCATCCTGCAATTTCTTTTCACTTAATAGGTTTTGGACATCTTCCCAAGGGTCTCTGTCATTTGTTGTAATGTCTGTACATCTCACTGTAGGGATCTGCCATAATTTAATCAGTTCCTAATGTACTGGCAGTTTGGTTGTCTACAGTTTTAGACTTGCTATCTAAAACAATCCTATCATGAGCGTCCTTGTTCATAGATCCCAAGAATGTACTCTTCTGCTACACAAGTACATGAATGGCAATACTGCTATGTCAAAAGACTGTCAAACTGCCTTCGAAAAAGCATGTTCTGGTTAACCTTCTACCAATCCTTGGTATGTGAAAATTCCCATTTCCCTCTCCCTTCCTCAGGAAAAAGCATGGATAACTAATTTCTGTTGGCCCAAGTATCTTAAAACATATTGTTTCATTTACTCCTCTCAGTTTAATCCTGGAAGTTTTGTATTATCCTCCTTTTAATAGATCAGGAAACTGAGATTTTAAAAAGTTGGTTTGATGGAACACCAAGATTAAAACCTGAGATGCCCAGAGTTCCTAGATTCAATCTTTTTCCAATCTGCTACATTTCCATGTGAGTCTACAGCATAGTATGTTTTTTTTTAGGTCTATTTATTTATTTTGAGAGAGAGAGAGAGAGCGCGCGCACGCGCAGGGGTAGGGGTAGGGGCAGAGAAAGAAACCCAAGCAGGCTCCATGCTGTCAGCATAGAGCCCGACAAAGGGGTCAATAATCACAAACCAGGAGATGAGCACCTGAGCTGAAATCAAGAGTTGGACACATAACTAATTGAGCCACCCAGGTGCCCCCATAGTATGGGTGCTTAATTAAAATCCCACCACCTGTCTTGGGAGATTTCACTGAATAAAGCAAGCAGTAGGTAACAGATGCAATAGTAGCTGTAGAATTCCTATTTAGAAGGCACACAGAGGGGAGCCTCGGCAGCTCAGTCAGTTAAGCATCTGACTCCTGATTTCAGCTCAGGTCATGAGCTCATGGCGCAGAGCCTTCTTGTGATTCTCTTACCCCTCCCTCACTCATGGGCCCCCCCCCTCTCAAAATAAATAAATAAACTTAAAAAAAAGAGGTGCAGAGAGTCGATATTCTGATTTTATGAGCCTCATAAATAGAAGTTAGGGGATAGTACAAGAAATAATTTATATTTTGTCTTGATTCTTTCAGAAACCCAATCAGCACACATAAGGAGAAAATAACTAAGTACTTGTCCTTCATGCTCTTGTGCTTTGAGACCTTGTAATTACCACTCTCACACAACCTGTGGTAATGAATTCTGTAGATAGAGCATCAACCTCAGCATCCTGTGGTTGTTCTGTTCTGTTGTCCAAGGACACTCAGGTTTTCCATCTCCTGGACACCAGGAATCAACCGTATTTTTAATCACACTGGCCCACGTGGTATAGAAAAGTGCTGTGATTTATAGTTCGTTTGACTAGCTGCTTTCAATTTCCAAATCCTTCTCTCCACCAAACTTGGAGAAAGAATTTCTAGAATGGAAAACTATCTGACCAATTTTCCCAAGGTAGATTTAAATTACAAATTGTAACAACAAAAAATATATAGTCAGGGAATTATCAGAGGGGCAAAGAAATAATATAAACTCAGTCTTGATTATTTATCTATTTAAAGTTGAACTTTTTCCAGGAAGGATTTAAAACAGACTTATGAACATTTGGGAAAGGGGCACCTGCGTGGCTCAGTCAGTTAAGCGTCTGACTCTTGATTTCAGCTCAGGACATGATCTCATGGTTTGTGAGATCTGAGATTGAGCACCGGGTCAGGCCCTGTGCTGAGAACGTGGAGCCTGCTTGGGATTCTCTCTCTCCCTCTCTCCCTGTCCCTACCCTGCTCATGAACAGATGCTTGCTCTCTCACTCTCTCCAAAAAAAAAAAAAAAAAAAAAAATTATTTTTTAATTCTACTGAAAGCACGTAAAAAGACGCACAAAAAAATAAAAGAAAATAAAAATATAAAAGCATTCAAGAGCTAAAGAGAAAGTGGTAAACCAAGGAGTCAGAGACCTGGTTCTAAGTGCTGTTCTGTCAAAACTACCTATCCTACTACACATTATGAGGCAGCAATGCAGCTGGTACATAGCTGGCCTTCAATCAACATTCTCTCCCAACTCCTAAGCAGATATCATGCCACGTCCTGAGCTGTCCAATACAGATAGCCACGGGCCACATGTAGCCACTGAACACCTGAAATGTGGCCAGCAGGAATTGAGATGTGCTGTAAGTGCAAATACCCAAATTTCAAAGGCATGTTTTATAAAAATATAGAATATCTTATTGTTACATACAGACATGCTCAACTTAAAATTATTGGTTATCTGTGAGTTAAATGAGATATATGAAAGTTAAAAAAGTAAAAACTATAAAATTAACCAGTCTACTAGAAAATTTAAAATTACATATGTGGTCTGCATTCTACTTCTATTAGAGCACAGTTCTAAACTCACGTTTCCCAAATTTTAATGTGCATGGACTCACCTGGGACCTTAAAATGCAGATTCCTGAGTCAACACGTATGGGTGAAGGCCTGAGGTATGGCATTCCAACAAACTCTAGGTGATCCCAATATGGCTGGTCTGCAGACCTAACCTTAAGTGAGGCTCTGGACACACACTACTCTAAGTGTACTATGATGACCGGTGCTGGTCTGCAAGTGTGCGTTACCAGTCTAAAATGAGGGAGGTACAGAATTGAGGAAAGTAACAATGAGCATTTAGAAAATATTACTGTGACTTGACATTGTTGTAACATCCAACTGCAGGATCACTGGACTCATCGTATTAAACAGCATATAAGCCAGTTCAAATACTGTCAGACCCACGTGGTAGAAGCTATATATATATATATATATATATATATATATGTATATATATATATATATATATATATATATATACATATATACACACACATATATATATATATACGTGTGTATATATGTATATATGTATATATATACATATATACACGTGTATATATACATATATACACGTGTATATATGTATATATATGTATATACTAGTCATCACCAGTTGTCTACAATGACAGATTAGAATGTTAAAAGTTGACACTTAAACACAGTAGTTTCAGAAGCACTACTCTAGAACTTAAATCATCCCGGCCAAAGAGGGTTCATAGAATACCAGAGTGCGGCATATTAGGAAATGTAAAAACTTCCTAGATAAATAAGTTTAAGAAACATTAAACAAAATTGAAATTGGCCTCTTTACTGCATGACTTCCCAGAGCCTTCAAGGCTTGTATGCTTTTATATCTCCAAGAGAACATAGCATATAGTATTTCCCAATTATTTTTGGTATCAAAACCCCTCACTGTACATCACCACCATTACCACATCTCAAGAAATAGTGCTTTGTGGAATACCAGTGTACGAAATCACTCTCTTAAAGCATTTAATCAAGAGATCTTGCTTTTTCAGCCATTTGAAAAATACCGTTAAGTACTAAGTAAAATTAACCTGCAGTACATTTATTACAACTATTACTGAATAGTTCAAGTAATTTTCATTTGCAAGAAGTTATTTATGTTTCTCTAAGATGAGACTCAGTCTATTAACAGCGGAATGGTTGTTTTGCCATTCAAACACATCAGTATAAGACATAATTTAAATTTAAAAAAAGAAAACATTGACAGGACACCACAGTATTTTAGAGTCTTACAGCAATACCATTTACAATTTTATTATAAAGCTAATTTAGGATTTAATTTAGATAAGTTTTGTGATTGGCAAAGCTCTCCTTCTCACCACTAATGAAATCCATGATGAAATACATCACCAGTCTACTTGGTATACGAAATTACTAATTAGGCTCGGTTCTCTTTTTACAAAATCATACTTCCTTGCTTAAAAGCAATCAGAGATTTTTAAGTGTACACTATGCCTAAGTTAGAGGGTAGGATCTGTATACTCAAGGTCTTGACAAGGTTAACCTCCAGGCCTAAAATTTCAGAAAGGAACAAGGCTGAACTCTACAAATAAAACACTGAAAATAAAAGATGGTTCTCCACATCTTTTAACCACCACTAACAATAGGAATACCTTTGGCCATAAAAATCACAAGTCTGTAGAAAATACCCATGTTCATTTTGTGAAGACAATAAAAGTAATAGCCTTTTTGCGTGTTCATTAGGGAATGGCTGCTAATCGGTGCAGCAAGTTCACTAGAGTTATATAATGTCGACAGGAAAATCAGCTGTTATTTCACATGCCCTTAGCACCTAGAACAGAATTGGCAGATATGAAGCATTCAATAAATATGTTTTTAAATAATGTGAAGGGCTCTTAAATGAAAAACAACATTTTAATACCAACTGAGTATGCACTTACTGTAAAAAGATTAGAAAAGATAGGGCACTAAAGACAAATGCAAAAAATGCTCATAATCCTCACGGTTCACATGTAATGTCCATTTGTACCTTGGTGCATGTACTTCAAGATGCTTGTTTTTTCAATAAACATAGAATTATACTCTAGGCTACATTTTCCCTAATGTTATTGGTATAAATAAGAATACACAGCTTCATAATGAATGGCTATGTGGGCATTCATTTTATAAATATGGAAAAATTAAGAAATGGCTCTACTATTAAAGAGTTAAATTACTCTTCCTTCCCTCTCATTTTCTTCTCTGTCTGGAGAGACATTCTTCTGGTCAAATCTTTGTGCATATTCTTAAAAGTTTAGGAAATATTTCTGAAAAAACCTGGATATTTTAAAGCCTTTCCAAACTATCCTTGAGAAAAGCTACAACCTCTCCTACCCCAAAAGTAGTGTAGAAGACTAATCTACAGACTTTTAACTACAAATCTGAAGTCAGTACTCAAGATTCTCATATTTTTACCTTATACCTCAACATCAAAAAATACCATCCATTAAATAATAACCTGGTGCGATGGCTACTGAGAGCGATTTTAAAAATTTAACCTTTCCTTCACAAAACCAACCATATAAAAAAATAACATACAACAAGGATTTGTTCTCAAGTACCCAGTAAGGTTAAAAAAAAAAAAAAGAATTCCAGAGCTCAATACTAAAGAAAAAACACAATGTGTGAAAAAACTAAGAAGAATGAGTCTCATCAGGTAAAATTTTGGTCTTGTAATTAATACTGTACTAACGACAGTATTAATATGATAATGCACTGAAAAGTTACTCATTTATCTTACTCAGAAGTCAGGTTCTAAGCAATGTTTGAAGGGGTAAAGGTGAGGTGCTTGAGGAAAAAGGCAATATGTTCCTTCTTTTCTGAGGTGGAAGGACCATACAATGGGTAATATTCTTAGCAAAGATTACTAGAGAGTATTTCAAGAATATTATTATAAATAAAAACAAAGGCAAATCAAAAATAGTCATATCATATTAATGGGCAACAATCCCAGCACAGTAAACAAGGTTAAGATTCATAAGATCATCAGTTTTTAATGCATAAATGTATACAATGGATGGTGAGCTCATTCATGTCAGTGGAAATGACAGCTCTTTAAGTAAGATATGATAAACAAATTGTCAACAGAGAATCTGTGTATTAGTGGCCACTGTACCTAATGTCAGTCATCATCTAACAGACATGACCTTAGATTCCCCCAAACAACTTGTCCACCCAACTAAGTTACTGACAGTCAATTACATTCTGATTTATAAGATATTTCCAACAGACCCTAGTCTAGGTCACGCTCTTGCTAAAAATATAACCGTTTGCAAATCAGGAGGCCAGCAAGGTCTTAAGGGAGAGTCTCAGAGGAATGTGATGAGCTTTTTGGATGGGAGGTGGGAGGGAGGTGAGGGTGGGTGATGGGTATTGAAGAGGGCATCTTTTGGGATGAGCACTGGGGGTTGTATGGAAACCAAGTTGACAATAAATTTCATATATTTAAAAAAAAAAAAAAAAAAGAAACTGGATTTCAATGAGACCTTGGTGGTATTAGTCTGCTTGAGCCTAAATGAAAGGCAGGAAAAGGGGGAAGATAGGTACATTTGTCTGTTTTTGTTGGGGTTTTTTTAGTCTAATTATCTTTTCTGCAAAAGTCATGGCCTCTGCCTTGAGAGAATACATCCACTCCTATGACAACACGGTCTAAGGCTCCAAGAGGTTCAGGCTCTGAAACACCCATTTGTGTGAGGACCCTTGCGTAACTGTGACATCTGCAACAGATATAATAGTGGCTGGTTTCAAAAATTTGGGATAAAAAATGTGGAGGAGAAGGAATGTCAGGAAAATCATCTGCTGATGACTTCTTTCACATAAGTATTCAAAATGCAACAAATTTCAATACAGAGTTTTCATTTAAACAGTATCTGTAACTCCCACAATAACAAACTCTTCAAGCATTTCTCAAGACATATAACATATGTTTATTTTCCTTTCACTATAATTGGGCCTTTATTTAAAAAAAAAAAAGAAAAAAAAACATTGGATCACTTCTCTATCTTGGTCAAAGTTCCCAGTCATATGGTTATAATCAAGGGTCAAATTGCTAATGACACCAAAATCAATGAGAGCCCTGAAATTAGAGGGTGGAGTCCACTAGACTCCCACAGCCACCTTAACTCCTCTTTTAGGATAAAAAGAGACTTGAAGCACTCTTGTTTTTTTGTTGATTTATTTAGAACCATGTGACCGGGGCTGGGTTCCCTATTCCATGTTCAAATTTTTCACCACCACCCGTTACACACACACACACACACACACACACACACACACACACATACACACACACATTCACTCACAAACTCACACACAAACACACAGAGGAGGAAGTGGGGGGAAGGAGAAAGGAGCAGGAGAAAAATATCTGTGACCTCATCATCTAGAAATAAGATATAAATTGGTAGGTTTCATGTAAAAATGTGCCAATTTCACATCGCTCAAACTAACTGCATCATCTTAAAGAGACTTTTCTGAACTGTGTTTTCTTAAGAAAAAAAAAATCAAGTACATGTTATGTTGCCTCTAACAGAGATTACATAACTAAATTTTGATTTTTATTACTGTTACCTTTAAAAAATATCTTACCTGAGGGGTGTCTGGGTGGCTCAGTCGGTTAAGCATCCAACTCTTGATTTTGGCTCAGGTCATGATCTCATGGTTCTGCAAGGTCTAGCCCAGCATCCTGCTCCGTGCTGAGGGTGCAGAGCCTGCTTGGGACTCTCCCTCCCTCTGTCTCGCTCTGTCCCTTCCCCATGCACTCACATGCGCGTTCTCTCTCTCATCCTCAAAAAATAAACTTAAAAAAATATTTCCTGACAACATTTAGTGAAACAAATAAAAATTATCAGAAAAATGTATAGAGTTCAAAACAATGTTGACATGTGATTTTGAGGACAGAAACAACTCCAAAGTCTGCTGGTTGTGGAAAGCTTAAAAGTTTACTTTAGAGATTGTGTTTCATCCTGGACATATATTTTTTTCTTGATAATAAAAGGGTATCTTCTCTGGTTATTCTGCTACAACTTCCTCTTTGCTTTCTACCATGAAGAAGCTAGGTTGAAAACCTTTGTTGTAACGGTAATCTTTTTGTCTGTATTATAAAATGAATCAATTAATAAATTCAATAAAATTTACTGAGCACTGTTCCTGCCATTTTGAGAACTAGAAGCACAACAGAGGCAAAAATCTCTACCCACACAGAATTTTCATTGTTTAGACGAAATTGTGATTAAAAGTCTTACCGTGTTCAAACACTCAACTATAGCAAATATAGAACATTAAATTCAGAACATTAAACAAATCTCATCCTCAAGTTGCAACTGACTTCTTTTGTTGTTGTTGTTGTTCCTGATAACTATTTCTGTTTTTTTTTTTTTTTTACTTTTATACAAAGTGAGTCCTAGACTATTCAGACCTGAGCTAGCCTAACAAAATAACTTAACAGATAACATGTACTAAATATCAACAATTTCCATTTGTTTAAAAACGTGTTCCCACTTCATTAAGCAAAACTTCAAAGTTATCTAGAAGCAAGTGATAATGTTGATAAATCTGACTCTATTAATTTCTACATGAAATAGTCACCTGAATTTTTAAACTATTTTTGTCAATACCTCTTCCCATTTACCTTCCTACACCCTTTCCCTCACTCACTATCTCCATAGAGGCTGGATCATTGTCAGCGTTTCTGGATTTCGATTAGGTGATACTTGAGTTGAACTGCCTCCCTTACCAAGGCCCAAAGTGGATTTTCTTTGATTCCTACTTAGAAACCACATTAAAAGATAAGCCCCAATTAGATTAGATTCAAAATTATGCAAAAAGGGATTTCATTTAATTACATTTTGAGTGTAAATAAGGGTGTATTTAGCATAAGGAGATGAAAGTTGGACTCTAAACAGAGTTACACATGTTACCGTGGGACAACTAAGTCATCTCTGCTCGTACCAGAGAGTTTGAACACGTAAAAGGATCATATACGCAAAGCACAAACACGAAAACAATGACAAAATTTGAACATGTTGTATAAGAAAAGTAAAGATAAAAGCATGCTGGTATTCCTCTGTTACTATTTTGATGTTAAGATTGTAACACTTAACAAAACTATCTGAAGAAAGAAGTTTTTCTCAGAAATTGTGACTAACCAGGAGTGTATTAATCAAGAAGCCTGTTATTTTTATGCTGGCATGTGGAAGAAAACTAACAATCCCTTTAAGTTTTATGTTATACTGGGATTTCACAATACCTAATTAGTTTTAATATAAAAGCAAATTAAATGTGCGTATTTTCCATCATAAAGACCTGTCTTTTTATCACGCCACTGTGAGAGTCTGAGATGCTGCATCTGAATCCACCAAAAATAAAGAAATCTAACTGCAAATAGACTATCTAGGAAGCCCAAACAATGCTCAATCATGACACAATGATCTTAGTTTGCAGATGTGAACATGTCTTTATTAAAAGGGTTGCTTCTTAAGACGGGTGCAACAACACCAATTACTCTCCATTCCTGAACCTCCACGTGCACAATGAGGGGATCAGGAAATTGAACCGGTGCCATGAGTAAAAGGGAAATGACGGAGAGAAGAAATGGGTCTGGGATTAAAGAGCTGGCATGCACACCACGGCCTTAATGGGCAGCGCTGACAGGGTTCAATTATAGTGGAGCGTGCAGCCTCATTACTGCCAGTGGCTGTCACTTAGGGCACTGGTGCAGAGGAGAATCCAAGGGACTGCACACAAAGGGAAAGAGAAATACATGAAAACAAAAGACATTTACAAAGCATCTTCAGGAGCAAAGACCCTCCCCTCCCCCCAACAGATACACACACCACCACACACACAGTCAAGGACATACATACACACATATACACGCTCCACCGTTCCACTGATACACCGGCATGTAGAGCACACACAGAGACACGAGCTCTTTGTATTTACACACAGCGAGGTTTCCTCCAGCTTGGCCTGCTAATTGATTATTACATGAAGGGCTTTTAGGCAGAAATATAATTGAATTAAGAGCTAGTGTCAAGGCAGTTTTTAAAGAGGGGACCTTAAATATTCTCTCTCCAAAAAAATAAATCCACATTAAAATCGTTACTCTTTGTACCGGTCACTGGTGCCCTAGAGTTCCATTACTCCACACTATCCTGTTAACAAATTATCACCTTTTGCCACCTAATTTTCATTACAAGGTCAAGTAAGAAATTTTTAAGGAAGTATCCTGATTCCTTGAATAGATATATGTAAATTTTCTAGGCTATTTAAATTCTCTTCATGTCCTAACGTTTAAATGGAGGGATAAATGTGCTAAATGGAAATTTGGTAAGGCTTGACTAATAAAAGTTTCAACAATGTGTCGGATAAAGTCTTGCCACAGAAAATCCATTTCTAAAATGCATTCCATGAATTCACTTACAAAAGACAAAAGGCTGTGTGCCTCTTTCCCATGAACAATCATCTGTCTCTAAAAAACAAATATACATGTAACTAACTGATTCAAAAACAGTGGCTCAAAGCATGAACACCAAAAATAATCAGAGGTATTAATATAAAACAATTGTATATTTATATGCATTTAAACAAATTTAGTCTAGACGTTTTTAACATACAAACATATGTTTAGTATGTAATGTGCAGTATATTCTTAGGATACTTAAACAGCAAATTTAATGCTGACATGTTTTTTTTTTTTTTTCTCTTAGAAAACACCACCAGGTAAATCTTAACAAACCCATCTTTAAATAACAATTGGATTACTTTTCAACTATCTATGACCAGAAACAAAAGCCAATCTTAGTGGAGATAATTTAGGATATGTTTTAGTGTCTTTTAAAAAGAAAAAAACAATTAAAAAAAACCTCTCAGGATTATTCAGAGGATAGTTTCCAGCTCCCCTTCCTGAACCTATAATAAATGTGTACAGTTGAGATAGATTTAAACCTGGGACTGTACCTCCAGATCAGAGGGAATAATAGACAAATGCACAGGGCACAGAACACTGGCTCAGATGAAGCTAAAACAAGAAACATGCAAGAAGAAAATGTCTTCAATGGATGGGCATTTTTTTTTAATTGTTTTAACATTTATTTATTTTTGAGAGAGAGCGTGAGTCGAGGAGGGGCACAGAAAGAGGGAGACACAGAATCCAAAGCAGGCTCCAGTCTCTGAGCGTCAGCACAGAACATGACACGGGGCTCAAACTCAGGAACCGTGAGATCGTGACCTAAGCCGAAGTCGGATGCTTAACTGAGCCACCAAGCGCCCCTGGGTATTTTTTTCTTTTATCAACCAATCTATCCCTTAAAAAAGATCAATATCAGGGTGCCTGGGTAGCTCAGTCAGTTGAATGGCTGACTCTTGATTTTGGCTCAGGTCATGATCCCAAGGTCATGGGATCAAGTCCTGCATCAGGCTCCACGCTTCGCATGGAGCCTGCCTAGATGGTTTCTCTCTCCTTCTGCCCCTCTCCCCCACTTGCACATTCTTGCTCTCTAAAGTTAAATTTGTTTTTAAAAAGAAAAAGACCGATATGTTTTCACATTAAAAAAAAATAGCCATTTTCTACAAGGGATTCATATTATGACCTTTTCTGATATAATCAGGTCCCAGAAACAAGGCATAATTATGATTCTGAATGGAAAGCACAATAAAATCAACCGTAAGATGAACATCTCCGTTCGTTTTTATATCACCACATGTATTTTCTCATTCTAACACTTACAGGTAATTAGAACACAAACAAGATTCACTTATCTCAACAAAGCATCCTTTACCAGGGAGGGTTACACCCCGGTGATAAATTTTCCAATTTTCCAGTTTTCCAATTTGAAACATTAGCTTACCTAAGGCAGCCTCCCAGTCATCCTACATAGTCATAGTCCAAGATCTCCTATGGCCATATTCTACTGTGGCACCCCAAGCAGTGAGCACCAGAGAGGTGGAGCCATCATCTGCCTGGTCACTAATGATGTAAGAGTCAGCCTCCATGTTTGTCTGGAGTCTTACCCACAGTCTCCTCACTTCTCCACATTTCTCTCTCAAACCAGACTCCCTACTCCGGTCAATTGAATGACCTCAGTAGTTGCTCCCTAGCTACACTGTCAACAAGTTGCACCATGGGCACCCAACAAAAGAATTACTCACGTAACACCCACTGTATACCTAGAAGAGTGAGAGGTCACTGCCTCGGAGGACTCCATACAGCACCGGGTAGCCCCCTGAACATGAACAAAGGCAAGACACTTAGTCCCATAAATCCACAGGTAGAGAAATTAAGGCAATCTTTACAGAGTTATAATAGGCTATAAAGGCACAAAGAGTGAAATATATCTGAAATTTCTATGTGAAGGGCTTGGCTATTGGGAAATGTTGATTTTCCACCTCCCTATCCTTGATTGTAATGTATGACTTCATTTTGTCTTAAGAACCATAGCCCTTTGTGGCTTACATCCCATCTCAGATCTGCCAAGCTAAACCACAAGAGTGTAGGATAAGGACTGCCACAGCTTAAGTGCTGTGCAACCACTAAAAATATATTTTATATATACCTCTGATCTCATTGACATAATTGGCACGACCAAAATATACTGCAACCCAGCTCCTCATTTCCTGCCGACACTGCTAGAAGTTCATAGAAAGATCTTAACTTCTGGTCCTTACTACAGTTTTAAGAAGTCCTGTACATGTTTTATTCAAAATATTTGTTGTTACTAAAAGATTCTTGTGTTCTCTTTTGAAAATTTCAAATGCTATCATGAATAAGATTCTTTTTCCTCCCCAAATATGGGAAGCTACATACAAAGCCTCAGGTATGGTCACCAATGGAGAGGAAAAGTAAATGAAATTTAAAGGAATGTAGATAAAGAGGTAACAACCCACTAAATATTTTCACACTATAGTACAGACTGATTTAAATTTTTACTGTACTCACTATTCTTTTAATTTCTTTATTAACATGTATGCATTTTTAAGCAAAATTAAAACCAACATATAAATTACACCTTTATTTTAATTAAAATTTAAAGCTATAGAATTAAAAAAAATAATTATTGACATTTCTCCAACGAGGAGATGGAGGGCTTCCTATCATTTCCGACAGAAAATGTATGTCTTCTTGTTTCTTATGTATCAACTTAGCAAAACCTAATTCGTGCATTACTAGCGTTTCCATCTTTGGACCTGGCCTCAAAGTCCCAGGCTTACTGGCATCTGGTGGGAACACGTGCATGCAATAGTGCCTCAGCTGACCTGAGAGATGGACACAGCTAAGCCAGACTCAGGAAATATCCCACCAGTAAAATGCCTTTTCTCTTGGGAGTAAGATTTGATTGGTTTTCTGCCCCCAAGAGGCTGCCTCACCTTCAGCCAACAGCATTCATTTCCCCAAACTTGACTCAGCTGGGGTCTTCTGCTCTCACTAGACTTCCAAGTCTCTGATCTATTCTGACATTTAATAACTGCCAGACTCCATGGTCATCCAGTGTGTGTTTCACCCCTATCTGTAAACAAGGTCCCTCATGCACACTCCATAAAACCAAATGCCAAGCAATAATGGAGGTTTTAACCATGGCAATCACTCAAGATACCATCTTTTCCCTTAACCCACCCTCCCCACCACTAAAACAAACAAATCCAAACACACATACCCTCCCTTTGATCCTGATCCTAGGTTCAAGATGCCCCACTCTGTATACACTCACTTCAGTTTCAATTTAAGGCCCATTCCATCTGAGGGATTCTGTAGATCACTGTTCCTCAAAGTTGAATGTACATATTACCTTAGTCCAGGCTGCTATAACCAAATACCATAGACTGGAAGGCTTATAAATAACAAATTTATTTCTCACAATTCTGGAGGCTGGGAAGTCCAGGATCAAGGCAGCAGATTTAGGGTTTAATGAGGATCTGCTTCCTGATTCATAGACCAGCATCTTCTCACCATAACTTCACACAGCAGCAGGGGCAAGAGAGCCAATTGGGGCCTCTGTTACGAAGGCATTAATCCCAACCATGAAGGACCCACCCTCATAACCTAATTACTTCCAAAGGCTCCCCTTCCAAACACCATGACAAGGGGGGTTAGGTTTCATCATATGAATTTGGTGTGGGGGGGGGGGGGCATCATTCAGTCTACACAGCACATACCAACAACCTGAGGAGCTAAATATGCAGATTTTGCAGGGCACCTGGATTGCTCAGTCGGTTAAGCATTAGACTTTGGCTCAGGTCATGATCTCACCGCCTATGGGTTCGAGCCTTGCGTCAGGCTCTGTGCTGACAGCTCAGAGCCTGGAGACTGCTTTGGATTCTGTGCCTCTGTCTCTCTCTTCCCCTCCCTCCCTCTCTCAAAAATAAACATTAAAAAACTTTTTAAGTATTTATATTTATATATATATGTGTATGTGTGTGTGTATATATATGTATATATATATGTGTATGTGTATATATTTATATATATATGTGTATGTGTGTGTGTATATATATGTATATATATATATATATGTATATATATACACACACACATACACATATATATATAAATCTGCATGCATATGTGTGTGTGTGTATGCAGATTTTGAATCACTACGTCTGGGTTGTTCCTCAGATTCTGCATTTCTAACAAGCTCCCAGGTGATGCCCAGGCTACAGGTCTTGCTCATTTGAAGAGCATTTTCCTATACATCCTTTAGTTTCCTGGACCTTAACAGTCCTCTAATTGTTAGGCCTCACTTGCTCTTCTAGTGTCTACTCTTCCGACTAAATGTGAGGTGGCCTTGTCCCTTCCCACATGTTACCAACAACATCCCAATACAAATGTAAGGCTGTGATTATGCAAGATCAAGGCAGCTATTCTCTATGGGAGAAGTTCAGATACTTTAGGTCATGAAGCCCCATTAAAAAATCTTCACTCTACTCATCATCTATAGCTGGGCTATTAGAAAACCTTAAATTGCCCAGTCATTTCAATTAAAGTAATTTATGTTAGGTATATACACTGAGAGATATAATCTGGGTTCCATTCTCATACTATGATCTCATTTATGCCATAATACATCGGTCACATATTTATAGGCATGATTAAGGTTTCTTGCAAATTTCCTAAATGGTACAGCCCTTGGAGTTTATGGGAAACATCTCAGTATTACTTTACTCCATGGCTGCTTCTTCCTTTAACAATTGCAAAGGTTACATAATAATAAAATAATCCCATATATGAGCAAACCACATGCCTCCTTCACTATCCTTTAAGGGCTCTTTTGCATGAACATAAAAAATCTGCTCTTTTCAAAGGATTTAAGGGAGAGGAGTATCAGACAATGTTTAACACCACAGTTAGCAGCTCAAACTGCTACCCTTGAAGCACACATAAATAAAGCTAGATTTCATTATGGGCCTGACAGCATTGTATAGCTCTAAATTTTTTTATTTTATTTCAATCCCACACAAAAGCATAGAGGAAGAAAAGAGGTGCTTATGGAATAAAAAAAGTGCATCATGAAATATCATCCTAGGAAATAAAAAGAATGCCATTAAACCAAGAAATATCTTCAAGGAGTTTAACATTTTCTCAAGAATATACGAACATTGTGTCCAACACACTGCTCTTGATACATTTTAATTTGAGCTCCTAACGTGTACCGTATTTGTAAGCAGTGGAAGTCTGATTACCAAAAAAAAAAAAAAAAAAAAAAATACATTTCCAATGATACTTTTCAAACCAATGAATTCTCTTTGCCCACAACTCCTCTACATCAAATTATGCCTCCCTTAGTTGCATATTTTCATACTTCATGACATTAGTGACTGCTTCTAGTTACAAACAGCTTACTGTGGTTTACTTCTTGCCAGAACACCTCCAGCATACTCAGCTCAGGACCCAAGAGAATATCTGACCCCTGAAATTTGTATGCTAAAACAACCATTCTATGTACCTCAGATGTGCTTCCAAGAATACCTGATCTTTATCACACCTGGGCAGAATAATGGATACAAGTGATACAAATGTTGGGGCACCTGGGTGGCTCAGTAGGGTAAGCATCCGATTTCAGCTCAGGTCATGGTCTCACAGTTCATGGGTTCAAGCCCCGCATAGGGCTCTGGGCTGACAGCTCAGAGCCTGGAGCCTGCTTCAGATTTTGTGTTTCCCTCTCTCTCTGCCCATCCCCAACTCATGCTCTCTGACTCAAAAACAAATAAACATTAAAAAAAAAAAGCGATACAAACGTTAAGGAAATGGGTTATGGGAACATGTTTACCACTTCACTGATAAATGAAAAAACTTTTCCAACTGATCTTGGAAATAATTTTGTCCAAGATAAAATCCTGATGCTTTATTAATAGTTAACTATTGGTCTTTTTTCTAATGCACTACAGTAGTTAACATCTCTCTGGGCCATTGCTACAAATCTTTGTCTTTAGTCCTAATACAAATTTCTCCTGATGTTATGTATGTTCTTTATTATTTAGAAGAATAGATGACATTTACTGTCCTTCTTCCAACTGTTCCTCATAAACTGACAATTTGTATTTAAATCACCATTTATTTATCCACATGTGAAATAATTTTCAATTCCTGTTAACTTTTACTCATAGGTCCTATTTCCCAAACCATTAGTCATATTCCAGATGTTTCCAGCAAAAACTACTGGAGAAGGATTACTCGTGATTACTGGATGCTACATTCCTGTTTAAACATCCCTATTTCCATTTCAGTCATCTGAACAAGGTAGAAGTAAAACTGAGCTTAATCAAGGGCTAAGAGATGTATCTCTTGGGAATGGTTTCAACTACACTAAGTCTGGGAACACTACTATTTTAAAAAACCGATAATGGTTGGCATTCTGATTGCAAGTAAAAAAAAAAAAAAAAAGAAGAATCAAAATATCACAACATGTAAGGTTTCCACTGCCATGAAGAGAATAAAACTCAGATGACCCAATTTTAATTGGTTCCTATGAACTGTACAATTATAACTTTTTCAAGTATGCTTAGCACAAAAGAAAATTCCCACATTTCTAATGTAGAATTAGAAACCTTTCTAATCACTGTTCTGGAAACTCTCATTCTTAAAGTAAATAAGTCATTCATGATCCTCAACTCTGGAATTTTCTTTCTAAAAATGATAGCATTGCATTTATTTTTTTCTAAATAAGAGGGAAACAGAAAAAACTTTACTGAAGTTATAAAATTGGATGTAACTCAAAAAATGACAGATTAGGTGGAGCAACACGTACACTCCCTTCATGATTTTGTTCTTGCTTTTATAAATCAAAATCTGGGATGTAAGTGCCAGTCAGACGTATTCCACCTGGGATCTGAAAATACTGCTATATTCTTCCTGCTTATAATACTGCCACAATAATAGAAGTTCTGCAATCATAATTTACATCACTGACAGCTTTGGAGATAATGCAAGAAAAAAAGATTCCAGCTCTTTAAATTCAGATTGCTTCTTTGATGCCAACAGCAATGTGTACTTATCTTTTATTTTTCCTGTAAAAGAAAAGGTATGCATCAAACACTGGCTGATGACAACTTCAGTCAGAACTTACCACTTATACATAATCATTTCTCTGGACATCCTGGTGTTTTCATCTCGAACCAGTCCTGCATTTTCTCAAGTTGGATACCATTCCCCATTTTTACCCCTTTATTTCCACACAGAAAGAATAACTTGTTGATATCATTTATCATATCATTTATAATCTTGTCACAGTCCCCTTAACGAAGTTAAGTTAGATTTCAGTGAAAATTATTATTCCAGAGTAATTACCCCAGATGGGGAGCAGGTAACTTTTTACTACACTTAGTATGTAGGGTCCAGAACTGCGTGCAAGTGAGGTGTGCCAGCAGTGTAGAAATTTAACCGAATTTAAAGAAAACCAAAAAAAGACGAATGCACAAACTTGCTGCTGCTTAAATCACTGCAGCTTCTAGAACCCACTTTCTTTTACAGATTTAAAACAACAAAAAAAGAAAAAAATAATAAAGTTGTGCCTGAAAAAAAATTTATCTCTAACACCTCTTATCCTAGCTGCATTTTCTTCACAGTTCTGGCAACAATGACAAGACAGTAATAAATGGTATCCAGGAACTCTGAAGCCATACTCCTCTGTCTGCTCAAGCAGCAATAATAATTACCCAATTCATTCTTTCCCATTTCATTGCCACTATTCTGGATGCCAGTGATAAGAAGAATCAGTGAAGAGTCAAGAAGAATCAAGAAGAATCTTGCTCTTTGCAGTAGAAACTGATTGATGTACCTTATGGGTGCTCGTTCTCATCCTGAAAGGCTACCCTCTTTAGTGCAAACAAGTAAAACTTTTACAAGCAAGATTCAGTATAGGGTCCTAGGAGACAGCTTTAGATCCATTCCTATCCTTTCAAAAGAGAACTACCAACAAGACATAGAATTAGAGGTACTTCCCCTTTGATCAACTTTAGAAATTTTCCTACTCTAGCTCCCTTATTTTATAGATGTGCAAACAGTCCTGGAGAGGAAGTGTGACTTGCCCAAGGTCACAGAGAGGCTGCAAGACAGAGAAAGAAATCAATCCCTTTGCCATTTAGACATTTTGCTACCAGGTTAAAGATTGACTATATTAAACCATCATTAACAACTGCATCTAACCCTCCTGTCCTGAGCCCCTCTCCCAACCTTGGCCCATTTGGGATTGCCAGAACTTCCTTGAAGATTGAGAAGGGTGGACTTCGGCCTGAAAAACTCATAAGAGCAAAAGCATGCAGGTGAACCACTAGTCGGTAGGAGGACACTCTAGGACAGCAAAGCCTGCCCCAGAATTTTCATCTGTTTTTGTCAATTCCCACATTCCAGAGAAGATCCAAAAACCACACCCCTCGCATATGGCACTTGAACCCCAAATCAAGCTTTCCGAAAAGCTTAAATGGGGCAGGGTTCCAAGAATCTATCCAGAACAACATAAAATGAATCCAGAGGCATTCGAGGCCACATGGACATAGCAGTTTCCGCTTCTCCTGCCCTCAGTAACTTCCTCTGCAGCTGACCCAATGTGGAGAGATGTCCAGAGCAAAGGGCCCTCACGAGCATTTGTATTCCAAGCCTCAGGGTTTCTAGTATTGTGCGTTGGTTCTATTCTAATCACCATGCTTTTGCAAACTGAGAAAAGCAAACTATAATTTGGAAATGGTTGCTGTTGTGTTTGTTTGATTGTTTGTTTCCTCTTTTACAGCCCCAGCACATAGCAAAATGCATCTCATGTTGTATGCACTTAACAGAGGGTTTTTGAAGAATTATTTTTTTTATTTTTTTTGAAGAATTATTTTTTTAATGTAATGTTCCATTTGTGATTGTAGGCCATTCTGACTGTCTCTGTACCCACTCTGTTGCCATGTTCCTGAAGATAGTCCTATACAAATTTCAGAAATAATGAAAGGCAATATTGATCCTAAATGTGGCTATATTATTATAGGATACTTTAGGACATCCAGAAATAAAGCAAGACCTAAGAAACCTCATTAACCCATGAAAACACTGTAAGTGACAGATTCACTTTTGAATTTAACTCGGATATGTGCAAGTCTCAAGTCTATGAGCACAGAATATATTCAAGCATAGACCATACCCAAGGAGAGGAGGAAGTAGGCCCAGGTTTTTGTCTAAGGCAACTCTCATTCTGCAGTTCTCTCTGCTACATGATTGTTGTTGTAATGAGGTACAGAGAGGAAAGAGCTCCTACTGCATTTTGGGTATTAAATGGCAAACACTGCCCCTTTCCCAGCTCTTCAAGAATGTCATCTAGTAATAACAGAGTGCTAGACTCAGAGGGAAGCAGGCCAATACTCTCCTTCTACAGATAATACATAAATCTTCATAGCCCTCTTCTTATACGCAAGGCAGCAAATGTTTGTCTAGTCTGTCTACCCCCAAACTTCTTCCTTATAATGTCCTCCACTTGGCCACATATATTTTTCCAGCTGTCTTTTCTCCTCTAGAGTTATTTAAATCTTCAGAATAAATTCACGCATTCCCAGAAGCAGAACTGTACCCCTACCCTCTACAAAGCCTGCCACGTCGTTTACATACAATTTTAAAATTTGGTTTTCTATCTTCCAGCAGCTTGCATGGATATACAACGTGTCCCTCCGCTCAACATCCTTATCTACTCACAGACCATGAATATGGAAGAGCATTCCACCACCAAGAGCAAAAAAAATACTCCCAAGAAGTTACAGGGATAGCCAGAAAGTGGGACAACTTCTATCTGAAAACTCTTGAAATGTATGTTGGTTGTCTGTATATAGAAAAAAAACTGTGGTTGAGGAGACGACTTACTAAGTGCAGGGAAGACTCATATCTGAAAATATCGTCCGCTGACAATTCTTCGTTTTGTTATAGCAAAGCCCATGAGACTTAAGTTAGCAAGCTATACTTTTAAGAAAATGCAAATGTTAAGAGGCCCAATACAGTGACTCCTATGAATTATTTCCAATTTCAAACAAATTTGACTGATAATCTGGCTCTCCTAATCATTAACTGATTTCCAATACATATGGAACTCCTTATATACTGAAGATGGACAGTAAAAGGTTGTACACTACAAGAAGTAAGTAGGATTAAGTTTGAAGTTTTGGAAAGGGAGCACTGGGAAATAAAAGAAAGAGCAGAAAGCAAGACAAACGTCACTTGCCTCCATGTTGACAAAATGTTATCCTTCCTTCAAAAGGACAATATCCTTTGCTAAAGAGAAGCAGAAATACTTACTACTTTTACTTTCTGGGAAACATGGCCCTTGAGACTTATAATCACTGAGCATTTGTGAATTTAAAACCTTTGCACTCACAGAGAGTACTTTAGTAATTCCCTGAACCTAAGCAAATCGGTACTCTCAGAGGGAAAAGAAGTGAGCTGAGAATGAATGACAGGAAGAAGGAAAAAATTAAAGGAGAAAAGTCAGTCATTAGTTGAAAGGAGACAGTATCTGGCAAGACACTAACATAGAAAGGTTTACATATGGGGTTCTCAAACCAGGCTGATTTTTGTTCCCTGGGAGATATTTGGACAATGTGAAGATGTTTTTGGTTGTCACAACAGGGAGGGGAGGAATGCTTCTGGCACCTAGCAGATGGGGCTAGAGACGCTGCTAATCATCCTACAGCACACAGAACAGCCACCCACAATAAAGAATTATCCAGCTCAGAACGCCAGCAATACTGAGGTTGAGTAACTCTGGTCTAGACTTTCTGTAAGATATGGAAAACGATTGCAGGAACAATCAAACAAGGTTCTCTTACCAGGTACAAAAAGGTTTACCAGAGATTTCACTTTGCTTCTGCTCATCTGCACAGCCCAGAATCGGGCCTATGTTTTCCCCAAAACTTTGTCAATACAAAAATGGAGATACTAGTGTGAAAGGCTCTAGTTGATATCCAAGGCTTCATCCTCAACTGACCAAAGAAAATGAGCATGAGTCAGTACAGTGGCACTCAAACATGCAAAGCGATTTGACACAATGAATAATTATGGGTTGGACTGATACTAAAATCTTAAGAACCATATTTAGAGATGTAATAAAAGTGAACATTATAACCTTGGAATCTTTAGCCCGTTCTATGAGAAGTATGGAAGTCCAAATGAATTCAGATGATTATGACAATATCAACTAGCCTTGATTTAAAACTTACTGTGTACCAAGTATGTGCCAAATTCTTTACATGCACAGTACCATGTGGTCATTATAAACTATCAATTCTACAATTAAGAAACCCAAGGCTCAAATTTGTGACAACACAGGTGAACCTCAAGGGTATGATGCCAAGTGAAATAAGTTAGAGAATGTCAACTACCCAATGTTTTCACTTATATGTGGAATCTACACAACAAAACAAATGAACAAACAAACAGAAAGCAAAAACAAACCCATACACACAGAGAACAAAGTGATGGTTGCTGGAGGGGAGAATCAAGATGGGCAAAGAAGCAACATGGGTGAAGGGGAGTGGGAGATACAGTCTTCCAGTTATGAAATAAATAAGTCACGAGGATGAAAGGTGCAGCATAGACACTATTGTCAATAGTATTATAATGGCATTGTATGGAAATAGAGGATAGTTAACGCTGTGGTGAGCAGAGCATTATGTATACAGTTGTCAAATCACCATGTTACACAACTGAAGCTAATGTAGCATTGTATGTCAACTGTACTTCATTCGAAAAACCTGAGAGAGATAGGTACTAATCAGAAGGACCACAGTTAGGAATCAAATCAAATCTAAGTATGTCTGACTCCAGAGTCTAGCTTCAACTCTTGTGCCCCACTAACTTCCTAATGAATCAGAGCACTGATCCAAGAGAAAGAAAACAACCAAAGTTCCTTCATGTGTCACTCAATTATTTGAGTGCCTCCTAAATGCTGAGAACACAGCAACCAACAACAGACCCATAGATGCCCTGATCTCAGTCAACTAAGAAACTAGTGGGGATACAGAATCTGCAGTATGAGACTTTCCTAAGACTCCAACCAACGCCTAAAGTCCACAAGGCTGAAACAGAAACAAAAGCCCAGTGCAAAGCATGGTTTCATCACATGCTGAGTCCTCTGCTCTGTCAAAAATCAAGATGAAACCTCTCTCTCCCTTTCAGATAGAAAGGGCTTCCCTCTCCCTGCTAAAAATCATTGCCCGGCAAATTCTAAACAAAGATTCTGTATATTTAAGGACTTGTCACTTTCTATGCATCTAACTCTAAAAACAGATTTAGGACCTTCTTGACAAGAATTTGAAGCCCTCAGATCCCAGACCTCCAGTAATACAGAAAATAATGAAGAAATCAAAATACTACAAAATAATAAGGAAAAGAAGCTTCAAAAGCAATTGTCTGAAGCAGCCACTGCCTGCACATACAACAGTCTCACGCATTATGAAAAACACAGTACAACAGGAAAATCCCCTGGATTAGGACACAAAAGATTGTATATCAAGTCACAGCTTTATCACTTACTGGTTGTGACCCTGGGCAAGTCAATTAACCCATTTCCTCACCTATTAAGTAAGAATAATAGCTTCCCTGACTACCTTACAGATATGCAATAAATAAAATAATACATATAGAAGGGCACTATAAACTGTCAAGGTTACCCAGTATGCTTGATATCTAATTTCATCATCTCTACCTCTTAGAAGCCCAACATTTGGTTAGAAACATAGGTGCTCAGCACAGGCATGCCACGACATCCCCATCCACGTGGTAACAGCACCCATCACCACTCTCCACCAGCAGAAGCACAGGCAAAGGGGCAGAACCTGACTGCAGTGATCTCTCCACAAGATGGCGCTAGAACTTCCTTGTTTTCAGTTTCCATCTTTATTATTTTGCTTATCAACACAGAACCAAGTAGTTGATTTAGTTCTACTTATGAACTCCCCTATTTCATATCTGAGCACATTTCTTATGATTATTTTGCACACATGCCCCCAACCCCACCTCAGCATGTACATTAGGGCTTTACGCTTTGATACATGAAAGGGCTCTATAACCCATAATAGGAAAGAGGTCATGTTTCTCCCCTCACCATCTATGTTACCACTACAAACCGAGTTTAGTTAACAACAACAACAAAAATGCTATAAAAAATGCAGGTGAAAAATTTAGCCAATAACTATTGAAGTACTATTAAAATATTCTAATGAATGCCCAACATATAAAGTGATGAACGATCCATCTATGTAACTGAGGGCAGAGACTTAGCTGCTAGTAGATCTGATTTGTAAACTCTCCAAGTATCATGGTCCTTTACATTGAGGTAGGCCTTCTTCCCAGTACAAGCTCAAGGTGCCTACAGTAGTGTTTGACAGAAACTAAGTCAATTACGCAATGATGGTTTAAAGCGTAGGGTCTAGATCAAACTATCCAGGTTCGTATAGGCACTCTACCATGTGACCTTGAACAAGTATCTGTGTGACCTTGGATAATTCACTTAACTTTCTGCGTCTCAGTAGCTTTATGTGTAAAAAAGAAGATAATAGGACCTACGTCCTAAGACCACTGTGAGGATGAAAGAAAAGCATCCAGGTAAACTATGTGACTCTGTGCCTGTCTTTACACTATACATTCAGGAAAGGTTTGCAACTACTTATTGAAAATTAAATGATCATCAGCTGACAGAGATGCAAGGTTTCACTTTTTCTACATAGGTATATGATCTAAAAGAACTCCTAATTCCCCTCAGGTCCACTGTAATTGCTAAGCACAGCTTCAAGCGGTGAGCACATGAGGGTAAATTTTCAAAAAGCACGAAACATACCAGCAGCGACGTATTAAGTACAAGTAACCAATCTGCACAGAAACCAAACCACAGCAAAGTGGTCACTCAGGGGAAAGCAGGGTCTGGGTGGTGGTTGTAGGACAGAACTAAATTCCCAGCAGCCCTTGCACTAATGTAAAAAAGGCCTGACATGAGATGATGGAAGGCCAAGGAAAAAGCCCAGCCACTGACAACAAAGTGGGCCACTCTCAGGAGCGACAAGGGTCAGAAACAGATAATATGATCACAGTAAAAATTCCCAGTGGGGTGCAAGGAAGATACTGAAGAGAAAAGAATGGACAGGAAAGCCAGTAACATCATGAAAGATCATATGATGAATTTGCTAGAGATTTAAAGAAACCACAACAATCTTCAACGGCAAATATTAAAAAGATGCCGCACACAGAGATGGGAGCCCTATGCCAGAGCCACACCCTACCTTTCTGGCCACTGCAGACATCTGTTGTTACCCTCCCCCAGTACAAGCCAGTCACTTCTGCAACAGCACTGGCTTTGAAAACACGAATTTGTCCCAACATGACAGATTATATTAGGAAATAATTTAGCATAACCAAATTTTGCATTTGCTTCCGTGCAATTTCATCTTTGGGAAAGACTGGGTGAACAAAGAGAAGGGTACCCAATTAAACCAAGCGACGCAGGAATACAATAAATAAAAAACCAACCCCCCCCCCATACACACACACACTTCGACACCCACCACCCCTTAGCTGCCGTCTCGCGAGCCACTTGTCTGGTATTACAATTCTCACTCCCGGGCAGAAGCCCTCTTGCCGCGGCCTCACCATCATTCCCAAGCTGCGGCTCTTCTCAGGCCAGCTTCAAAAGGCAAATTTCAGATCTTTCAGATCTTCTGCAAGGCACTGCACCAGGTTTGTTGAAGTATTCATACAATTCTGAACCATTTAACGTGTAAAACTGTGCTCAGGTTTATTAGGTTCTAGCTTTTTTTCTTCCCGTGACACAAGGTTTTTTAGTGCTTTGTCCCTGACCCCTTTTTTCCTCATAAGACCTTGGGGCTTTTCACTGTGTAATTTTGCAACAGTGATTTTTAAGAATGCATAGGTCCCATTATAGCAGAAATAACTGCATCCTGTAGTGACCACATATATACTCTCATGTTTTACACAACTATGTAAAATCATTTCTATTGACTAGAGTTCTGTCCTACATCTTAGGCTCAGGCTCATTGCTTCTCTCTAGTTAAATCCTAGTCCTCCTTAAGACTTAGCTTATCCAGACAAGCCTTTCCTGGCTGACCAAGCTGGCTACATGCACGACCTTCCTCTGAGCTCATAGAGCACTTGTCACATGTTTCCATCGTTATTATTACCATTGTGTACAGAAATTCTACCTTTACAGAGATCTCCACCACGGTTTTGAACCTCAAAAGCAGGGACCTGTCTTTTGTATTTAGGTAACCTGGCACAGCATAGGCACTTAATAAATGTTTGCTGAGGTAAATGAAACAGCAAAACAAAGCACTTCCATGTTTAACAATCCATTTGATATCTCACAACTCAGCAACAATATCTATACTCTACAGAATCTCAGGAAGGAAAAAAAATACTAGAAGAACCAAGGATCATTCAAAATAAGCTGAGTGTGTTCAAAGCTGCCAGATCAATAAAAAAGGTATAAAATTAAGGGGACTCAACAGAAAAAGTCCATACCAAGGGACGCACATAAGAATATACTTATGTGGAAGGGGCCAGTATCTGAAAACATTGGAGAAATGAGTTTATAAATAAACTGTGAGTTCCATTATATACAGAAAAAATGAGACTGTATTGTACCTACATAATGAACCCTTACCAAAATTTTCTTACTAGCTGCTACAGAATGTTGTCCCTTACTAAGAATCCTTTTAAGTAAGATTTTCCATATATGCCATGGGAAGGACATCATAGGGAAAGCTTAATAACTTTGATCTGAGGTGTGTTTAAGCCAACCATAAGGGCATATTTCTTGGTCTCCCCTGAATAGAGACCAAAATGACACATAATAAAAAGTTCCTTTTAGTTTAGGCAATATATATAATGAGACATGGACATTAAAAATTTTATCATAGGGGCGCCTGGGTGGCTCAGTCAGTTAAACATCTGACTTCAGCTCAGGTCATGATCATGCAGTTCATGAGTTCAAGCCCCATTGTCAGGCTCTGTGCTGACAGCATGGAACCTGGATCCTTCTTCAGATTCTTTGTCTCCCTCTCTCTACCCCTCCTCCACTCACGGTCTGTCTCTCTCTTTCAAAAATAAATAAACATTAAAAAATTACAAATTACAAAAACATTTATCATACATTCAGAACCCATATATAGAACAAAGCACTCAGTAAAGAACCTAACCTGGTGATTTTAAAGAACTTTTGTAGTGATGAGGACTACAGTCAAATTTCACCAAATGGCAATTATGCTTTATACTGCTTTCAAAGCTGCACACCACATGCAATGCAACAATTGTCCTTGAACCTGAACTTCACTCACTGCTCACATGCGAACACAAGAACAAGACAATGTAAAAACCAAATTACGTTCACTTCAAGACTCATTTTATTACTGAGAGAAAAAACGTTCCTCCAATTGGTAAAGGAATGAGACAGGAAAAACTCGAAGGACAAAATGCATCACAATGCAAGGTTATAAACAAAGGGAGAACTTCAATTCACAAAACATACTTCAAGCAAAAAGAAGAAGGCACTCCAAAGAAATTACAGAGTAAGTACATAAATAACATGCAGGAGAGGGCAAACAAACACTCTGCAACAAGCTTTATTTTATAAAGCCTGTTTTAAGAGGAGACTCTTCCAGAAAGGCTGCCACAGGCTACCACTGGACAAACACCTCAAAGGTGATTCCAATTAATTTATATGATTACTAACGGTGATAAAGGAATGAGCTATTTCCAAGGGACAAAAATGCTTCCTTGGATATGGAGCAAAGGAGGCTTACGTGAAAAACCAGAATGATAGCGGAGGATAAAGAAACTGCTCTCAGACTCCGGTATTTTTTCAGCACATGTATACAATGCCTCCCACAAAGCAACCCTGAATGGCTCTGCAGATCTTTATCACAAAACCCTAAGCATTCCCACTGCTCTTCATTCCCTGATGCCATATAATTCAGTGTTCGTTAATTTTTAATGATTTCTAATGGCACTTGAGCACTTTTCCAGGCCAGGTAATATTTTAAGTGCTTTATATATTCATGTATTTAATTCTTACAAGAAGTCATTATTACTGTTCCCACCTTACACATGAGTAAAATAATGGACTTATCAAGGATACACAGAGCCAGAATGTGAACCCAGATAATGTAGATCTACAGTCTACACTACCACTGACTATACCAAATTATGAACAGATTACAACTGTCTAAATGTACCCCCTAAAAAAATTATACTTAAGAATCCTTTTTAGAAGCGATCTACACGGCCAACATACCCTAGCTTGTTTAGTGATGTCAATTCCTATCGTACTTGTACGGTTCAAGGGGAGAATGTGTGGTCAACATGGCACTTGCAGCTAGCCAGCTAGAACCATGGGAATGGATCTAAAAGCCTCACCCCAATTTGCTGGAGTGCTACAGAGTGTCATTCACCCAGCGAGGAAGGAAAAATATACACAGCTACTAGGACCAGCTCCAAAATGAAAAACAGCATGCTTTAAATTGTAATTTCTCTAGAGACAACACTTCCTCCTGTATTCAAAACTGCTGACAAAAGTTCCCTCTTTTCCCCCTGAGTAATTTAAACTACAACTTGTCAATAGCCAAAGAGTTAGCTGGGCCTCACATACCCTCACCTTAACAACAAGCCCCCTGCAATATTCCTCCTGGCAATTGCACTTGGCAAACACTGATGGCAATACTGTTCCCACTAGGCCTAAAAATACAGCGAGGGAGGGATAAAGCTAGGTGCCCTGCATAAATGCGCCTTATGGATTTCGTTACTTGTTCCAAGAAGAGTTCTTCGGATGCTCCATCGTGTTAAAGATACAATGCCAGGAAGAGAGAGAGGACAGATTGGTAGAGTAGTAAGGTACAGACTAATAAGGACATACTTGGAAACCCAGTGCTAAGAGCTAAACACCCATATCCAAAAGCACAGAAGGATTTTTTTTTTTTATATCCCAAATTATAACTCAGTAACATCAACATTTAGTTCTCACTGCCTCCAAGAAATTATTCCTGATCCACCAAAGTTACTCTAGATGCACTCAAAGAACCTTCCATTCACTCTTCTGCCAGTACATTGTACATTACAGTGTCATCTACAATTGCCCGTTGATTTGGTCACTTCATCACTGGGCTGCTTCCCATGTGAGCTCCCTTAAGAGCAGACCCTGTGCCTTTTCACCATGTAAAACAGTAATGGACACTTTTTTTGTGTGTGTGTGAATGAATGAGTAATACAGACCAAACCAGCTGGTGGATGCTAAATCTAACCTCACCTTGGGGTCCAAAGATAACAGGAGCTGGAGTCCACACCTAAAGAACTCAGGACCACCTAACACCAATTCCAAGCTCACGTAATATATTTTAGGAAGTGGGCAAAGAAAACAGTACATGTCTGTCACATGTTGGTGTTTCTGGAAGGATGTGGAAGGATAATTATCAATAGGGGAAAATGACAAACAATACCAGAAAAAAAGGAATAGTGAAAATGACAATTCCGACTTTTACCCTACAGTCCATATTAAGGGGTTAAGATCCAAAGAAAATGCACGTACTGGGACAGTCAGGTGAGATTTGTTCTAACTTTATTCCTGCTTTATATTTTGCTTTATCTAATTGCCTACATTTCATTTTATGGGATGTTTACCTTAAACTGAATACCTATTTGAAAGTATGAAAATCTGTATTGAATGGAGTTTGGGTGGGTCCTAGTGAACTAAGGAGAGAGAAAAAAATCAGAAAGCCTAAGTAATATTTTTACACGTAAATAATTTTACAGTCTCAAACGCCCTTCCCTAAATAACCACTTACACATTTTATAATTTTTAATCTGTTTTTACTTTGCAAGAGTGAAACCAAATGGTTCTCATAGCTCTTTAACAGACTAGTTCTAAAATAATTTTAACCATACATCCTGAAGTTTTCACAGACACAAAATATAGAACTTGAAGGAGGGGGAGTGTGGAGAAAAAAAGAGAAAAACAAAAAGCATTTACTCCATGGCACACAACATCAGTTAACACAAAATATACAAAGATTTGTGTACTGCTGCCATATTCCAGAGCCATAAGTGCTCAAGAATCAGTCTCCATTTGAACTTGTGAATCAAGAACTATGTTCACAATGGGGCAATGCTGAGAGGGCTGTCCTCATGTCACTGACCATCATCGCCAGTAACAAATATTCATACCTGAGAACCAAAACAACAACAAGATGTTCTTCTAAAGCACTAAATAAATGTGAAAAATGAACAAAAGTAAGGATATTTCAGAGCTATTCATTCATTCATGCATGCATATATGCATTCATTCAACTAATCAGTGTTTCTTAAAGTCCTAGCATCCATCAGGTATTGTGCTGGGTTTTGATAGTATTAAAAAAAAAAAGTCTCTAGTTTACAGGGTCCATGATATACTGAAGAGGAAAAAAATCTATAGGCAAATAATTTGAATACAGCTTAAACAAACATATATACGACTGTAGTGAGTGGAGTGGAACAGAGGTTTGTTCAGGAAAGAAAAAACACTCTGAAGAAAGAAGTGACACCCCAACTAAGTTATACAAGACAAAGGAACTTGCAAGTGTGTGTGTGTCTGCTTCTATTTGTGTGGGATCAGAATCATGTGGCAGGGGTAGGGGAAGGAAGAAGGTGGCAGGACATCGGAACGAAGACCATGAATAAAGATACAAAGGCAAGAAAGAACATACGAACAAACAGTTGAGTATGCCTCAAACCAAACTTGTGATGCAAGAATGGTAAGAAATGGAGCATCACAAATAAACAAGGCTGATAGTGAAATGCTTTCTGTGTCATGTTAAGAAACTTGGACTTTTTCCCATCGGCAACAGAGGACTAATAGGTTTTAAAAAAGAAAGTGAGGTGATTACAGTTGAGCTTCTCAAGTGACTGTCTCAAATAGCACAAGTCTTGCATAAGTCATTATGGCACCAGGGCAACATGTGATAAAGTTTTAAGGCACAGCAGTAAGACAGTGTTCAGAATAGGAGTGTTCAGGGGCGCCTGGGTGGCTCAGTCGGTTGGGTGTCTGATGTCGGCTCAGGTCATGATCTCACAGTCCGTGAGTTCGAGCCCCATGATGGGCTCTGTGCTGACAGCTCGGAGCCTGGAGCCTGCTTAGGATTCTGTGTCTGCCTCTCTCTCTGCCCCTCCCCTGCTCACACTCTGTCTCTATCAAAAAATGAATAAATGTTAAAAAAAAAAAAAAAAAAAAGATGGAATAGGAGTGTTCCGGATAGTGAATGGGGTCTTGATTAAGTCCATAAGGTTCAAGGAAATGGACAGAGCCCCAATAAAGACTTGTAGAAGATATGTGGGGCTACCTCAATTGCCAGGCATTAGGCACTCTTAAATACTGCCAGCGGGATAGTTAGTATTGTACAATTTACAATTAGGTAACAAATCCCTCAAAGACATTCATATCCTATGAGTTTTTAATTATACATCCAAAAAGCCAACCTAAAGAATGATCTCAATTTAGGGAAATATTTATACACAGATGTTAATCACAGCAATTTTACGGTAGCAAATACTTCAAAAACAAATGTCTAACAATAGGGAAAAAATTGAATAAACTATAGGGGATTTATTCAATGAACTCATTGTAAACTCACTGTAATTTTCATAACATTTAAAATCTTCCTTTGTAATAAGTGAAAAAAGATACACAAGTGTATAGAATATAGTCACTTCTGAAAAACAGCTACCTATACATTAAAAGTCAGCAGACAGGGTATACATAAAAATGCTAGGAGTACTTAATTTTAAGTTGTGAGATTATGGGTAGTTTAATTTTGTATTTCCCAGATTTCCCATATTGTTACTGTAATTTGTTATTTGATGATTGGCAAATAAAATAACATTTAATATTAAAAACACTCTTTTGGGCTCCTGATACCTAAGGAGCTAAGATAGAGTAAGTCCACTATACTCTCTTTCTCCCCGCCATTGATTATAACTAAAAACTCTGGACAATACACAAAATGCTACCTGACAACTCTAAAAAATTAACAAGAGCAAATGATTTAAGGAGCGAAGTCAAAACTTAAGATAACGACCAGTACAATGATGGTTTCTAGATCTTCTATGTTCTGGCTTTGACCCAAGGCTGGGCCTGAGTCCCTGAAATATACAGTGGATACAGATGGCAGAGAACTTCAAGAGAAAGCCTCTCTTTTTCTCTCCAGAGGACTGGAAAAGGGACCCCTGGGAACAGAAGAATGTAGAGGGAATCCTTCCTTTTCCCTCCCCCAGTCCTGCTTAGAGACCACTTGCAGCCACGATGTTGCACTACTGCCACACCTTTGACACACGTTTTCTTTCCAGATTCTAAATGCCTATCTCTTGATTCTAAGGAATGGAGCTAATGAACCCAACCAAGTGATCTTAAGAATGTGAGAATGTCAGCATCTCTCTTCTGGTCCCTGTCTTCCCCCAAACTTCCCACCACACCCCCATTGCTCAATCCCAAAGGCAGCCCAGATAGTCAGAACTGTACAACAGCAAAGGGTGGTAAACTGAGAGAAACACTAGCCTTTTTTAGCCAAAGAAACAGAGATCCTAGGAGTCCGAAAGTACTGGAGAAGTCCAATGAAGAAAGAACTGGAGAGGAGATCCCCTAATGCGGTATGTAAATATGAGTCCCAGGTCCACCCCAACCAGTGCTTTCGTGACACAGACACAAAGAAACCTAACAAAGGTTTTGAGAATTAAGCTAAGATTAAAATTACCACCCACATCCCAAAAGAATGGGAAATGCACAAAATGGATCCAAAACAGTACAGAAAAGGCTTAGAAAATGAAACATAGAGCAAATCACCCAATGAAGTGGTACAACTTTAGCAGGATTGACTTCCTACTAAAACAAAGAAACAAAAGAAGTCACCAATCTCAGGAGGATTTTAACAAGATGCTGAGTCTCATCAAATATTCCAAAATCCAAGATTTAATCCAAACATATTCAACATATAAAAAACCAGGAAACTCTGACCAATTAACAAGGAAATGAATGAACAACAGGGGTCAGCCCAAGATGATCCTGATCTTAAAATTAATGAAGATTTTAAAGAGGCAATTACAACTGTGGTATCTATGAACATACTCTTGAAATGAAATTGAAAGAAACCATAAAAAAGAGAGCATATTTACTAGTTTTGTTTTTCCTTCTTTATCTCCTTATGTTGACCCAAGAGCAAAAAAATTTTTTAAACATCCACACACAAAAACCCTGAAATGTAAAATTCTGAAATTCAAAAATTCAGTGGATTTTATCAAGAGTAGAATCAAGATGAAAAAGGAAATGGTCAGTGAACTTGAAGACAAAGCAATAGAAATTATCTTCTCTGTTCTTCAGACTGGATTTTTTTTTTAATGAACAGATCTCAAAGACATGTGGGACAACACCAAAAGGGCAAACATTTGTGTCACTGGACTCCTGGAGGGAGAGGAGAATGATAATGATGCAGAAAAAAATATTGGAAGAAATAATGGCCAAAAGCATCCCAAATTTGGTAAAATGCATTGATTTGCAGATTCACTATGCCCAGTGAACCTCAAATAAGACAAATTCTAATAAAAACAAAAATGAGATGGATAATTCCTTGAAAGACAAACTATCAAACTGAAAATGATAACCTGAAGAGATCTGAAACTATTTTTAAAATTCGATTCATAATCATAATCCTTCCAACAAAGAAAACTCCAGGCCCAGATGGTTTTACTGGAAAATTCTACCAAATATTCCAGGAAGAAGTCCTAACAACTCCACAAATTTCTTTTAGAAAATGAAAGAGGAAAGAACACCTCCCATCTCATTACAGGAATCTGACATTACACAGAGACTGAAACCAGACAAAGACATGGAAAAAAAGTACAGATATTCTTCAGATGCAAAAATTCTCAAGCAAATATTAGATTATATGTGTGTGTATCTGCACACACACATACCCCATATGCGTGTGTGTATGTATGTATATATGTATGTATATACATTACTTCATAATTACTTCATAATTAATTAGGGCTTCTTCCAACAATACAAGCCTACTTCAACATTCTAAAAATAAGTAATTTACCTTATTAGCAGACTAGTAAAGAAAAACCATTATTACATCAGCAGATACAGAAAAAAAAAATTGACGAAATTTAACACCCACTCACAATTAAGAAAAAAAATCATATTAGCAGAATATGAAAAAAGGGAATTCTCTTAATCTAACAAAGAGCATCCACAAAATAAATATACAGCTAGCATCAATCTTTCTAAGAGACTGGATGCTTTCCTCCAAAACTGAGAAAAATATAGAGATACTGGCTCTCACCATTTGTGCTCAACATCTCATTCAGAGTCCTAATAAGTGCAATAAGATGGAAATAAAAGAAAAGGCATACAGATTGGAAAGGAAGAGGTAAAACTATTCCTATCTGTAAACAACATGATTGTCTATGTAGAAAAATCTCAAAAAAATCCTCATAAGAAGCTTCTATAATTAGTGAGTTTTCACAAGGTCACCTGAAACAACGTAAAAATGCAAAATTCAATAATATTGGTATTACTGATAGCCTAAGTGACAATGAGTAACTAAAATCAAAAAAATTTTAAGTACCATATATAACAGCACCCTCCACAATATTTAGACTAATGAAAGTTTAACAAGATATGGAGTATCTATGTGCAGAAAATTATAGAACACTGATGAAAGAAAAATAAAACATTTTTAATGAGATACAACGTGTTCGTGGATTGAAAGATTCAATGTTGGGGCGCTGGGGTGGCTTAGTCGGTTAAGTGTCCGACTTCAGCTCAGGTCATGATGTCACAGTTCGTGGGTTCGAGCCCCACATCGGGCTCTGCACTGACAGCTCGGAGCCTGGAGCGTGCTTCAGATTCTGTGTCTCCCCCTCTCTCTGTCCCTCCCCTGCTCATGCTCTGTCTCTCTCAAATAAATAAATAAATAAATAAATAAATAAATAAATAAATAAATAAAAATTAAAAAGATTCAATGTTATTTACATGTAGACTATCCCAAATTTATCTATAGAAATTGCATTATAGAGTCAATGTAATTCCTATAAAAATGTCAGGAGGAATTGTTTTTTTTAATTTTTAATGTTTATTTATTTTTGAAAGAGAGACAGAGACAGTGCAAGTGGGGGAGGGACAGAGAGAGAGAGACACAGAATCCTAAGCAGGCTCCAGGCTCTGAGCTCTCAGCACAGAGCCCGACACAGGGCTCGAGCTCACAAACTGCGAGATCATGACTTGAGCCGAGTCGGACGCTTAACTGACTGAGCCACCCAGGAGCCCCAGGAGGAATTTTTTTATAACTGTCTAGAAGGTGATCCTAAAATTTCTATGAGAAGACAAAGGAACCAAAATAACAAGAACAATTTTGAAAAACAAAGTTGGAGGACTCATAGCACCGGATTCATAGGCTTTCTCTAAAGCTATGGTAATAAAGAGAATATCATACTGCAAAAACAGACACATTTAGGTGGAACAATGTAAAGACACCAGAAGTAAAACCACACAAATACAATCAATGTTGATCAGGATGCAAAGGCAATTCGAAGAAACAAGAGCCTTTTTGACAATTGGTGCTGGAACAAGTGAACATCTACATCCAAAACAAAAACAAAAATAAATTTAAAAAGCCTTCCCAAAAACTTGACACCTTATACAAAACTTAACTCATAATGGATGATCAGACCTAAATGTAATTTATAAAACTATAAAACACTTTTAGAAGAAAACATGGGAGGAGTTTGTTTGTTTGGTTTTTTTTTTTTGACCCCAGGTTAGGCAAACCGTCCTTAGATACACCATCAAAAGTACAATTTAAAAGAGAAAATATGGTTAAAATGGACTTCAAATTTAAAACTTATCTCTGCAAAAGCCTCTGTTAAAAGAATTAAAAGACAAGCCAAGACCGAGAAAAAAGTATTTTCAAGTCACATAACTGACAGAGGACTTATATCCAGGGTATATAGGAGCAGCACTTGTTAAGAAAATAACTTTGTTGTTTTCAAATGTGCAGAAGGTTTGCACAAACAATTCACTGAGGATATACAGATAAGAAGCACAAGTAAAGCACAAATGCAGATTAAAACTACAATGAGACACTATATTCCCAGTGGAATAGTGAAACTGGAAGAGAAGAAAGGAAGGGAAGGGAGGGCGGGAGAAAGGAAAGGAGGGAAGAAGGGAAGGAGGACCAAGTGCTGACAAGGAGGCAGAGAAACTGAGAAGTTCATTACTTTGCTGGTTGGAGTAGTTCAAAATGTTACAGCCACTTTGAAAAAAAAAGTGTCAATTTCTTACAAAGGTAAATATACACTTACCATATGATCCAACGATCACACTCCTAGGTATTTATTCAAGAGAGATACCACTTACATTTACATACAAATTTATATGCAAATGTTTACAGCTGCCTTATTCATAACTGCCCAAAACTGGAAACATCCTAGAAGTCTCTACTGATAAATGAGTGAACAAACTATAGTACACCCATACAGTGGAATATTACTCAACAATAAAAAAGGAACCATTGATACAACAGCTTAGATGAATCGCAAATGCATCATGCCGAATGAAAAAAAGCTCTAACTTGAAAGACTACATATTAGTCCATTTATGTATCACATTCTGAGAAAGGTAAAAAACTATAGGGAAGAACAAATCTATAGTTACCAGGGATTAGGAGCAGGAGAAGGGTTTAACTACAAAGGGAATTTGGGGACAGCATAAGGGAGTTTGGCGAAGCCAGGAGCTGCTCTGAACCTTGACTGTGCTGATGCCATTTGTCATAATTCATAGATCAACACATTAAAAAAGTGACTTTTAATATATAGAAGTTTCAAAACTAAGTAGCTTTTATATCCTAAGCCTCCTGTTGCCTTTCATTTAAGCTACAGTTCTCCCAAATCTTATAAGGAAATGTAGTAATTACATTTGAAACAAGGAAGCCAATAGGCAAGCACACACACATCAAGCACTTAATCACAATTCCCTAGGTCATCAATTATGTATATTTCTGTTTCAACTTCTTAGAAAGCAGGGAAGCAAAATGTATGTATTAGTATAACAAGCATCAAGATGCCTAAATGTAAAAGGCCTGTTTTAATCTTAGTCTGGCTCTGCAAACAGTAATGCTTATTTGTTTACCACTGGAAAGGCAAAGCCAAGGTAAATCAAACATTTCAGAAAAAGGGCGAGTTCTCATCTAACAGAGAACAAGAATTTCAAGCTACTGCCTGTTGTTGAGAGTCGAATAGGGATGACAGAGGAAAAGTCAATGTCATCAGAATTTCTACCCAAACATGACTTACCATGGCAATTCTGTTTTAAGCATTACCTGAGATAACAAAACCTACAGAATTTTATCTGCTTTCTACACACATCCAGAAGCCTTTGAAATAAAAAGCACACACACAAAAAACCAAAACAGTCAACTGACAGCACTGAACAAATAAGAGTTATTGCAAAATTGAAACCTTTTAAATATTGTTGTAAAAAAAAGAAGCCACTATTGACAGTATTGAACAAATAAAAGTTAATACAAGATTGAAACATTTTAATATGCTTTTTGGAAAAAAAACTAATCCTTTATTACGAGAATGATCTTTCAGTTAATCAAATGATTGCCATTATTGCAAAAGAACACTGAACAGTCTGGCAATGACATGACTGTAACCATAACGCCTCCATGTAGCGGCCCTCAGCAGTATGCTGGCTGCCTCTGTCCACACCAGGGGAGAGCTGAGCCCGTATCTACAGGCTTCCCCAATTGCACCAGGAGCTGGGCTGGACAAATCAGGAGGCTGCCATTTAAAAGGCCAACGTAACAGTACCAAACCAGATGAAATGACACAAGTGCCCCTCCCTGGATAGCAAGGTTTATACTGCATTATTGTGACAGAAGGTACAAAGTACAAATCTTAGGATGTTGCTCTGCAGAGTGAGAGTGACAGGAAAACAAAGGCAAGCAAATCAACGAAAGCAGACACAGAGGCATGACCAATTCCTGGAGAAATACTAGAGATTAGTGTGTTAGCCTCTGTCTTCCTGACTCTGATCAGCAGGATTCTCTTCTGCACAGACACCAGGATCGATGGTGAAAGACCCTCAGGGCTCTAGCACAAATTTAGATTTGGGGAGAATACTGCATTCTCATTTTCTTTTCCATATTTGCATCCAATGGTCAAAGTAATAGCTCAGTTTTAAATGCATAAATGAAGACAGCAATTAATCTCTAATAGGAAAGAAGATAGAAATATCATTAGTATGAGTGTCACCTACACTATCACTGAATATATTATATACATGAAGGTGCATGAAAATGAATACTAACCTTCATCTAAAATTTTTTGGCTTACGAGGCACCTGGGTGGCTCAGTCAGTTGAGTGCCTGACTTTGGCTCAGGTCATGATCTTCTTACCCCAGTCTGAGTCCATTAAAGTACAGAGGACTCAATTTGGACAGATTTTTCTAGCACCAGACACAATGTCTGGATGTAATTCTAAGAACAGATGAACAGCAGAAACATCCAAATACACACTAACAAAGCTAAAAGAAGTTTTTCCATTTATTCTTGTCTTCTTCAATATCTTTCAGTTATGCAGTTTCAGTGTATAAGCCTTTAATCTCCTTAAGTTTATTCCTAAGTATTTCATTCTTTATGGCGCTACCTTAGATTGTTTTCTCAATTTCCTTTTTGGATAGTTCATTTTTAGTGTATAGAAACCCAACTGATTTTTATATGCTGATTTAGTATCCTGCACCTTTATTGAATTAATTTAACACTTTTTTGTAGAATCTTTGGGGATTTCAACATACATATAAGATCATGTGATTTGTAAGTAGAGATAATTTTACTACTTCCTTTGGCTTTGGATGCCTTTTATTTTTCTCATGTTCTTGAATTAGAAGACTTCATATTGTTGAAGTGTCGATACTACACAAAGTGATCTACAATCCTTATCAAAATCCCAATGACTTTTTTTTCTTTACAGAAATAGAAAAAACAATTCTAAAATTCATATGGAACCACAAGTGATTCTGAATAGCCAAAACAATCTTGGCTATGAAGTATGAAAACATCATACTTTGAAAGTATGAAAGTATGAAAACATCATACTTTCTGATTTCAAAATATATTACAAGGCCATAGTAATCAAAACAGTATGACACTGGCACAAAAACAAACACATAGACCAATTGAAGAGGAGACAGAACCTAGAAATAAACTCAGGCATACTTATCAACTGATCTTCAACTAGAGTACTAAGAATACACAATGGGGAGAGGACAGTTTCCTCAACAAACAGTGCTGGCAAAACTGGACATCTTCAGGCAAAGGGATAAAAGTGGATCCTTATCTTACACCATACACACACACACACACACACACACACACACACACACACGCAATTTACTTAAAATAGATTAAGGATTTAAACAAACTGAAACTGTAAAATTCTTAGAAGAAAATATATGACAAAAACTTTATGACATTGGTCTAGGTAGTAATTTCTTGGATAGGACCAAAAACAAGCAATGAAAGCTAAAACACACAGTGGGACTACATCAAATTAAACAGCTGCTTCAGGGGTGCCTGGGTGGCTCAGTCAGTTACGGGTCTGACTTCAGCTTATGTCATGATCTCACGGTTCAAGCCCCACGTTAGGCTCTGTGCTGACAGCTTGGAGCCTGGATCCTGCTTTGGATTCTGGGTCTCCCTCTCTCTGTCCCTCCCCCACTCATATTCTGTCTCTGTTTCTCTGCCAAAAATAAATAAGCATTAAAAAAAATCTTTTAAAATAAATAAAAAGCTGCTGCATAGCAAAAGAAACAATCAACATAGCGAAAAGACAACCTATGGGAGAAGAGAAAATATTTGCAAACCACATATTGGGTAAGAGGTTAATATCCAAAATAGATAAAGAATGCCAACAACCAAATAGCAATCAATCAATCAATGACCCAATTAAAAATGGCCAAACACTTGAACAGACATTTCCCTAAAGATGACATACAAATGGCCAACAGACACATGAAAACATGCTCAACATCACTAATTTTCAGGGAAATGCAAATCACAACCACAATGAGATATCATCTCTCACATCTGTTAGGATGGCTATTATCAAACCAATAAATAAGATTTTTTTGGCAAGGGCATGGAGATACTGGAACCTTTGTGTGCTGTTGATGGGAATGCAAATGGTGTAGCCATATGGGAAACCATATGGAGGTTGCTCAAAAAATTAAAAAACAGAACTACCCTATGATCAGCAATCTCATTTCTTGGTATACCTCTAAAGGAATTTAAATCAGGATCTTGAAAAAAAAATAACTGCAGTCCCACATTCACTGCAGTACCATTCACAATAGCCAAGACCTGCAAGCAAACTTGAGTTTCTGTTGAGAGATGAATGGATCAAGAAAATGTGATACGTACATACAATGGAATAATATTCAGCCTTTAAAAAAAAAAAAAAAAGGAAAGTTTTCCACAGAGAACAACATTAATGACCCTGAAGACATTATGCTGAATGAAATAAGCCAGTCACAGCACTACAATTCCACTTATTTGAGGTATCTGAAGTAGTCAAACTCCTAGAAGCAGAGAGTAGAACGGTGGTTGCCAGGGACTAGGGGAAGATTGGAACGGGGAGTTGCTATTCAACGGTTATAAATTTCCAGGTGTACAAAATAATGAACTTCTAGAGATCTGGCATACAATATGGTACCTGTAGGTAACAATACTGTAATGCATACTTAAAAAACTGTTAAAATGGTAGATTTCATATTAAGTGCTCTTGCCACAATAACAAAAAGGATATAAAAAAGCAATTGGAAGAAGTTATGCCTTCTTGAACATTCATGCAAACAGGACAGGAAAAATAGAAGGAACATAGACTCTGGCACCAAAGAATATCGTGTTGAAAATCCAGCTCCGCCACTTCCCACACATTTAACCTTTCTTAGGCCCAACCCTCTTATCACTAAAACCGGGAACTGTAACACTTCTTAAGGTTGCTCTCAGGATTAAAGTGTGGATGCAAATACCTACCATGGTACCTAGCACACGGCAAGGGAGAAGTGTTAGTCTTCTTCCTTTACAGTGTGTAATTTTCCTGGACTTCTTCAAAATGTATAAAAATGCTAGAGCAAGTGCTTCTGAGCACCTAATGTAATAATGTAATAAGAATAATGGACACGGAGACCAGGAAAAGCGAACTCAGTGAAGATAACAAATAGGACATAACTGCTGCCTTTATAAACACTTTCAGACAGAGCTTCAGAAGCTAGCCGACTGGCCCTAAGTCTTTCCTCTCCAGCCTACTACTTTAACTCCAGCCCATAAATGGTGCAAAGTAGTTCCTATCTGCCAGCTGCTCAGCATCCCACATGAAACAGCAGCACTCATGATCTAGTTCACACTCTACTGCACAGGCCATATCACCGAGTTGCACTACATTTCAGCAGCAACAGGCCCCTGCCGTAGGCTGCCGTTCATATAAAAAGAAGGACGGCAGGAAAAAAATCTTCTTTTTTTTTTTTGAAAACTGCTAAATATCTGCAGTGCCTCGTCCTCTACTAGTCACTAAATATAGTGATTCCAAACTCCTGCACTGTGCAGCAAAGGAGACAGGAAATGTTCAAATGTCCCTTCCCTCTGTCCTTCATTTCCTCCTGCCTTCCAACACAGAGAGCTAAGTACTATCCTCAGAACAAACTTTACAATGTGTATCCTTGGATAGGGAAGTTGGATAGGAGGCTTTCAACATGTCATGATGGATATGTGCCTACCAACTTCATGTTCGATCACTCTTTTAAAACAAAGGAGAAGGAAGAAAATTCAAAACCTTCTGAGGAATGTGTAGAAGTGACTACCTTATTATGATCTTAATGAGTTTTTGTCTTTCTCACAAGGGAATTACCATAGTTACTGCCTTTAACATTTAGTAATGCCCTTTTGGTTCAATTTGAAGAAAGATGTTCAAATGCAGTAATAATTATGAAAATACTAACAACTTTATTATAATAATGCATGTGAGCCCCCCCCCCCGGCAACTCTGATTAGTTCTAAATCTATGTTCTTAAATAAAATGCTAAAAAATTTTATGGTAAAACTATTTGGAGGAATCACCTTCTATTATAAGTAAATGTAATTGAAAAATACTACTACTCACTAAATTCATATAAAATATATTGGATACATGAACTCTGCTCTTAGAGAATGTATGTATTTACTTAAAGCTGTCATGATTTCAGGAATGCACAGTTCTTATAAACAAAAATAATTACCTTTCAGGATGTTGGCCTTGTATTCTAATGGTTCCCAACAAGTTCATCAAGATGCTACCTATATCTAAATGTCATGTTATAAAATTTTAAAACACAATTATGTGCATGAATTTAAAAATAAAGCATAAATCATTATTGCAAGATCTCATGTTTATAAATTCCGAAAATTATGATAAAGAAATTGTGTCAAATAACAGTGTTGAATATTGTTTAAAATGTTCGAATTAAGTGATTTGAATCAATGTGGATACATAATTACATAGGTCTACAGGTTCAGCTCAGCATGAATGGTCTCATTAGAAAAAAAACGTTTAGTTTCACAATGTTGAAAAACTAGATTTTACCTTTAAAAACTACATACTATTGTATTAAACCAATTGGCATTGACAACCAGATTCAAATCTACAGTCATAAAATGTTACCTTAAATATGATAGCAGTCCCTTTCAATTCACAAAGACAATAATATGGTCATATCAAATCTATAGTGTCAATAGGTTTATGATCACAAACACTTGATGAGCTGAACATTGAACCTACCCTTCAATAATGCCTGCAGTGTGACAGGGCCTGACGGTTACCATAGTGATCATGTGGCAGCCTCTGATTTATTACCTTGTTCTCCAAGACTGTGATGGCTCTTCGGCTATACCTTCAGCAGCAATTTCAGATTTGAGAGCTACACTATGATAAATGTCCACTATCTGAAATATATACTCAACAGAATGCAACCTTGGAGAGCAGTGCTTTAAATGCAAATTGCCAGTTCTGCCTTCCCCTTAGAATATGAAAGAGTGATTCCAAAGCCATGAAACAGAGAGACCTCTGCCCTCTGACACGCAGATTCTGATCCTTAGGGACTGTCATTTTCACGGATACCACCCAGTGAATAGTTAAGCAGTCTGAAACAGAAAATGAGGCAATAAATCTGCTGAGGTTAGCCCAAGTAGCACATTGATTACGAAAGCAGGCATGCATCTGAGCAATTAGCAAGGCATTCAGTTATATGGCGCCAAATGTTCAATGTATTTAGGAAGTTATCACCACAGGTCAATAAATTATGTCATTTCATCTCAACTAATTGACACAGCTAACGCTTTCACATGGAACTCTGAAAAGAGCATTTCAGGAAATGAATCTCATAGTCAGTGTCTATTTGCCAATGCTTTCCAATTATACATGCCAAAGAATGAGGAGTTCTTATAAAAAAAAAAAACTACCAGGTTTTATCTGATTTTTGCTTTAGGAAAACACATCACACGTTATACCAGTGATTTGTCTCAAGAGTTTGCCATGCAACTAGCTAGTACAAAGATATCAGCTGTCGTCACTACACATGTGAATTAACATCCCTCAAAGATTATGATACATATCGTTTCATTCCCTTACATTGTTTCTATCTAATGTTTCATTTGACTGCATGGCAATAAAGGACCAAGAGAATATGGCCTTTCAAGCTTATCAAGTTCATGAGCATCATACATTAATTTGTGTATAAGCAAGTCCCATACGGCAGCCAAGTTATTGATTCTGCCGTCTAAATCCCTTGCTCTAACAGGAAGAATATTGCTTTTAGGGATAAATAAAACAATCTCCACAATCACTTATGTTCAGTTCTTAGAACTCTGTTTGCAGAAATCTTTTCTAAGGATGAAAATGCACACAGTATTTTCACAGCATAATAGATCAGCGCAAGTGAAAATCTGTTTCTTTTTTGTAGGACTGATATTAAAGCATGACCATGGCCAAGGATATATTCTTCCTCACTTAAAAATTCAGGAGTGGAATGTATTTTCCATTTTCTGCTTTGTTGATTCATCAAATCTGTATAATTCCTGTCTGTGCAGTACGTTAATGAGCTCCCCATAAATCACTGCTAACTTAATCAAATGCTTACTTGATATTAAGTTTCATTTTTTTATTGGTGAATGGGACAGAGAGGAAGATCAAATAAACCAAAAGACTTTTCATTTTTAATAACTGGAATAGAAATATTTCCAGAATAGTTTCAGGAAGTATTTTCAAATTTCAAATCATATATCCTAATCAAGTATTTGGAGGGGGAAGGGGCAGAGGGACAGAAATTGATTACTTATTTGATTTTTTGCTGGATAAAAAACTCATTGATTACGGAAAACTACCTACTTACCCACTATGCTCCCAGTTCTTTATAGAAAATGGTTACCTATTGGGGCACCTGGGTGGCTCAGTCTGTTAAGTGTCTGACTTTGGCTCCGGTCATGACCTCGCAGTTCACGAGTTCAGGCCCCACATCAGGCTCTGTGCTGACAGCTCAGAGCCTGGAGCCTGCTTCAGATTCTTTGTCTCCCTCTCTCTGCCCCTCCCTCCCTCCCTCCCTCTTTGCCCCTCCCTCCCTCCCTCTTTGCCCCTCTCTCCCTCCCTCTCTCTCTCTCTCTCTCTCCCTCTCTCTCAAAAATAAATAAAAACATTAAAAAAAAAAAAGAAAATGGTTACCTATCAGTAAGCAGTATTTAACTGATTCTGGTCTGCCTGTTGCCACAACTAGGAATTCACAGGTACCTTGTAAGACAGCTTGTAGTAGCTTTTTATTTTGAATCAGGTACACAAGAGAGAGAATTCATATTATAAGGCATTAAGAAGTCACAAGATATCAGCCTCTAGAATGGAATCTTTAATTTAAAAAAAACTGTATCCATATATTTGGTAGTAAGAATTCCCAAAGTTAGAGAGAAATTTTGGTATGCCTCATAGCAGGTTCTACTGTCAACGGGACTAAGTTAGAGAAATACATAATTTGCAAAGCTGGCTTAACTTTACTCGTGCAAACAGTGAACTCGTATTTTCTTAAAGGTCTCCACTCTGCTCATATCCTTGAAGTTATGGCCTCAGCCCCAACACTCCCAGAACCAGGTCATCCAAACCCACCCTCCAGGTCCCAATTCTCATCACTAATATAGCAGCTCCACCTCCACACCCAAAACCAGAAACCTTTCTCCAAAGACAGAACAAGAAAAACACAAATGGTTTTTCAGCACCTCTTTATCCTGTTCTCGTTCCTTTTTGCCACATGTAAGGCCTTGAGTGTAGTGAAGACATGTGATTAAAAGCAAGATGGAAGGCACATCTACCGATCCCTTCCTGTTATTTAATTCTGAACGAATTACATCACCACCCACCCAGACCCAGTGCTAAAAAAGAAAAAAAAAAAAAAAGTGTTGACAGAGGTCCCCCGTCTTCAACACCTTCTGTTTCAGCAGCTCCTGTGAATTCTATCACTTCGCTTTTCTTACCTACATAGCCCACTAGGAGTTAACAACTGTCATCCAGGCAAGAGTCATTGTGGCCCAGAGGTCAGCAATCTTATTAAATCCCTATGCCACCACTGGGACAAAGTAATACCCACACTGCTCAGTGCAAGGCAGGGGGAAAAAAAGGATTGAAGAGAAAGTTAGAAAAGCCAGAGGGAAAATGAAAGAAGACTGGGAACTAGATGCCAGCAAGTGGTAGAGAGAAAACCACCAAATACTTCCCCACCTAAACTGTTCCTATCTTTCTTCTAAGAATTCACCAACCAAGAATGCATTTGCTATCATCAAATAAACTTCCCATCGGGGAAACTCCTTTAAGGCCAAGCACAAGCTTACATTTTTGTAATCGAGGTCATTCCTCTGTGAATACACTGCCCACACCCAGAAGTACTGGTGTAGTCATCCTTTGGCATTTTGTAGACAAGTGCTAAAACTCTGCAAGTACGCAACATATTGACATTTATTTTTATAATGGCAATGCTCCAAAATAGACTGAACCATTTTTCATTTTAACAAACAAGAATTGGGCTGGAGCAAACGCAAAGGATACAGCTTCTCATTTTTAATCTCATTTATGTATGCTAAATACATTATTAAACAATCTTTCTAGCACTAAGTCTCAGCTATGCAATTTCAGGTTTATGTCCCTTCTGTTTGTAAATGTTTATATTTGAGGGAAAACCCATGATCACGGAATTGTTGTAAAGATCATAAGAGTAGATACAGACAGAGGCCTAGAGACCATTTTCAAACACACTACAAATTGAAGAAAAGGGATGTTTGCCTCATTTGTTAAGAGAAAATTTTTACTTCATGACACACAAAATTTCACTTATTTCAAGAAAAAGCCTTATGATTATATCCAAGAACATAATGACTCTGTGCTCATGTCGTCCTTTTTTTTTAATCTCTCAAAAATAAATAACAGAAGAGATATACCTATAACAGAAGTGATATACCTAATCTAAAGATACTAAGAAATTAAGGGGGTCCAGCGAGTGAATGTGAGAAGTAGCTGAAGGTCTGTAGTTGGCTTCTCCAGAAACCAAGAAACTCAAGGAAGGAGCTATATGTGAGGGGAATTAGACAAGCTCTTGATAGCACCAGACATCAGACTAGTAACAATGGGTAAGAGATTTATGCAAACAAATGACAATGAAAATAAGGGAAATTTTTATTTTGAAAAATTAGCATTATTTAAAGACAGAGAAAGCTTTGCAAGTTAGTGTAGAAGGATCATCTCGAAAGAACACCTGAGAAGAAGGTTATAGAGAAAATTCAAGCTTAAGAGAAATGACTCCATAACACTGCAGGTGTTTCTGGACCAGAGAGACTGTATTTCATCACTGGAAATGTCATTAACCAAGAATAGAAAAATGATATACTCTACTCTCAAACACTCTAAGGACTAATTAGCTACCCTGTTACTTGGTGCCAATGCCAACTGGTCAACTACAAAAGTTATTAGTATTTATTTCCTTTTTTCTAGAAATATGGTTTTAATCAAAATAGGGCTAAGCAAACGAACAAAGCAAATAAATGCTCCAAATATTCAATATGGCACCAAACACAGCTCAAATGTTTCATATCCCTTTCCTTCTCCTAATCCTGAGGCCATTTTCCACTGGCAGAAAAGATGGAACAGAAACAGAATAAACACAACAGAAGAACTGCTTCTGATCTCTCAAATCAGCAACAAGCCACTTTTGTGCACCTTTAGCGGACATCACAAATCGCTTTAATATAATGTAATTTTCTGTAGTCCCCATATAAACAATCCTTTAAGTGGGGGGCACAGGGGCAAAGTGCTTGAGGAATTGGTCTTTCCTCACTAGTGTCACAGTCCTAGGTTTCCAGTAACAATTTCTGAACTAAATATTCTACTTACTGACATGTATGATACTCACTTGTTAGCTGATCCACAGTAGAGAAGCTGGACTATATATAGCTTCAAGTTCCCTTCCAAACCTAAGAGTCTATAAACTCATACAACCTGGAAATTAAAGCTGAATCAAATTGTAAGCAATATATGAAATCTGAAGAATTTTCGAACACTGATTTTTTCCTCTCAGGAAAGCAGAAATTATTATAATTATTTATTCACAATTTATGGGCCACCTACTAGTCAATAGTTGAGTACCTAGGTATTATTCCAGGAACTGAGCATGCAGAAATAAACTAAAAAAGCCACTGCCCTCATAAGCTTATATTCTAGTGACACATTTAAAAGGTACTTAAAGGGACTCTTGGGTGGCTCAGTCAGTTGAGCGTCTGACTTCAGTTCAGATCATGATCTAACAGTTGATGGGTTCCAGCCCCATGTCGGGCTCTGTGCTGACAGCTCAGAGCCTGGAACCTGCTTGGGATTCTGTGTCTCCCTCTCTCTCTCTCTGTCCCTCCCCCACTTGCACTCTGTCTCTCTCCCTCTCTCTATCTCAAAAATAAACATTAAAAAAATTTTAATAAAAAAATAAAAGGTTCTTAAAGTACTTAAACTCTGAAAAGCTTCAATCATTTTAAACACACATTTATATAGAAAGGCTATATAACATATATACTTCATGTGTAAATCATAGGTAAAATATGACCTCAAAAGTTGAAAAAAACCAACCAAACTCTATTGAAAGTTAATAAATTATACACTAGATGGATCAAAAATAAGCAAATACTTAAAAGCTAAAGAGCACCGTTCCAAAATCCAGACATATGGCCCCATAAAAGCACAGATCATGTGATCAAGGACCACTTGCTATGAATGCTTTTCTGTTTATTACAAGCTTTTAGTCATCAGGTAAACATTGGGTGCCCAACAGTCACTAACTCTACCCTTTACTCATTCTGCTTACTACTACATGCAAGGTACTATGGGGGGATCTTTTTTATCTTTTATATATAAAAGACATGGTCCTGTGTTCAAGGGGCTCAGAGTATACTAGACAAATTTTGACAAATGTACAAACACAAAAATCATAATACAGTAAAAACAAATTACTGTAAAGAAGTTTGATAGTGCTGGGTAGTGCAAACTGTTGGAAAGAAAAGCGAGAGACAGATTTTGGAAAACCTTGAATAACTAAGACAGATCTATGTAGTATTCAAGGCATGGTCTCAGATATCTGAATCAGAGCCCACGGTAGGTAATAGAGAGAACAGAGACTCAGACCCCATCCACCAGAAACAGGGCCAGGTAATCCCAGAGGGGCTCCCTAGGCAATTTCCCAAAGAAAGGCAGAATACGGATCCAAGTATTCAACATTAGACAGCAGGTCTAGATACAGGAGACACAGCCCTTAGTCAGGGAGGATCAAGGCAAGCAGGCCCTGGATCCTGGAAGATTCAGGCAAAGAACCATTACAGAGGCTCCAGCATAATGAGAAAATGTAGACTCAAGCTACTTATACTAGGTTTAAAGTCTGTTCACAAGAGAACCCAGTGAACAGAACACAGCCACTGTAAACAGCAAGACCAGAATCATGATTAATTTTATGCTAAGCCAAACAAGATAATTGCCTAGGTTTCTGAAATTCCCTCTAAGAAAGAGAATCCCCTCAGAGACTAGGAAGAAAATAATCTTACATACAAGAGCTGAGGAGTCCTAGCTATGTAATTTTTTTTTTTTTTTTTTTTTTTTTTTTTGAGAGCAAGAGCAAGAGAGATTGAGAGAGCATGTACACACAGGCAATCGGGGAAGAGGGGTAGAGGGAGTGAGACTGAGAATCTTAAACAGAGCATGGAGCCTGACATGGGGCTCGATCTCAGGACTCTGGGATCATGACCTGAATCAAAAATCAACAGTCGATTAATCAACAGCTGTTAATCAACAGCTTAATCAACTGAGCCATTCACCACCCCCCACTCCAGCTATGGAATTAAGATTGGAATTGGAGGAAGCCAGGGTCCAGGGCTGTCAATCCAGCTGTTCTGAAAGAACTCTTCATCTTCTAATAGAGTTGAAGGACAAGACTACTATATTGTATTGTGTGTGGAACATCTGCAAATACAAACAAGGAGATAGAATTTCCCCCCGGAAAACTACATCGTTTAAATTCATATGAAATTCAGAGCAAAACTCATCAATATTTTCCTTTAAAGTATGCAGTCTTGGAGAATTACTAGAAGATTTGTGATCTTGCTAAGAAAAAAAACTGTATATATTTCATGAAGAAAATAATGTAAACCACTAAAGAAAAAAATGACCTTCAACAAGTAACTTAATATCACCAAATCCTCTATAAATTAAACACAATTCATAAGGTCATTGTAAACATTAAATGAGATAGTAAGAAAACAGCTTATTCAGGTACATATTAGTCTAGCTTTTACAATTGTATTTCAATGAATATTCGGTGTCAACCATAAAATGTACTATAATATTATAAGAAAAGAGGAAACAATATAAAAGAAATAAAATACTCTAACAGGAAAGAAAAAAGTGCCAATTAAGATGCATCATTGAGTGTAATATACATCTTGATTTCAGAGATCTTAAAATGTGGGAAAATGTGTTTTGGCATTAAAGAAAAATTATACTAACAAAGTACTTAAATTAACAGCTTCCTTTAAATTTAGGGCCACACCTGAAGGGAAATTATCCATTCCTGTAGTGAAGATTAACTCCATCATTACTTGAATCACAGGACACAACTATAGCATGACACAATATCATTTTTAGCAGCACATAAAGTACCATATTGGCCTTGAAAACGATCTCCAGAGAATAACCTTCTTGCCAAGATCCTGATGTTGTACCTTCTCTGATTCCCACCCCCTAAGAGACAATTACTCCCATAACAATCGGCACATTTGTTTGTTTCCTTCCAGTTAAGAAACTACAGCTGTGCTTTAAAAGCTTTTAAGGGAAAAATTATCTTACTGACTTCTGAATCCTAGCTCTATAACTATCTGATGAATGGCTAATGAATGACTCTTTAAGACATCTTAAACAGCCAACACAACCAGCTTTAAGACAATCATCAAGGCAAATCTGTAAAAGGTAGAAATAAGGCATAAGAGTTCCAAACACCCTAGTTCACATTTCTGAATCCCAGTTGCTATGAACCGAACTGTGTCCCCCCCCCCCAATATCTGTACATTGAAGACCTACCCCCCATAACATAATGGTATTTGTAAATAGGACTTTTGGAAGGCCTAATTAAGGTTAGATGAAGTCGTGACGGTGGGGCCCTCATGAAGGGATAATAAGAAGAAAAGAGAGAGCACCCTCCTCCATGTGAGGACACAGGGAAAAGGCAGCTGTCTGCAAGCAAGGAAGAGAGTCGTCACCAGGAACAGAATCCCTGGATACCTTGATCTTGGACTTCACTGGGACTTCCTACCTCCAGAACTGTACAAAAGAAGTTTTTGTTGTATAAGCCAGTCTATGGTATTTTGTTATGGCAGCCCAATTACACTAATTCACTAGTTTTACACCAAAAACATCCTATCAAAGAACTGTTCGCCATAACTACCAACAGAGTTATGAATAACTTCATCTCCTAACTTACTAAACTGGAAGAAACCTATCTGAAATAAGAATGAAAATATAACTCTGAAGACATGAAGGGAAAGAAAGTACTTTCGGGATAAAACCTCAGACAAATAATCAAATAGGACTGGGAGATTGGGCCTTTCTCCCTTAATGACAGCATAAAGGTAAACAGATGTGCTCCACAGTCGAGCTGGATTTCAAGCATGCACCGGTATTACTGCCAGGTCATCAGGTAAAGTGAATACAATGTGGCCACAGTCTCGCTAACAAGCAAAAAATAAGAGTATGAAATCTGCTAGCATGCAAATTTGGAGACTGGACTATAAGGAGTAGAAGCCCTGTATTATTGTTACTAGTAACAGGAACCTCCAACAGGTTTCTTATTGTCTGTGTTGATAACAGAATTGCAAGTTCTCATTTCCTGTGTGCTTCCCATGTGCCAGGTACTGTGTTAAATACATGAAAAATATATATTATCTCATTTAATTCACACCACAATCTTTCACTCCCCCTTTCTAATACATCACGAAGTCTTTAGAATCACAGCACCCAAATTTCTCAGTAGCCATTCCCTCCCTCTCCATTTCCACTGCTATGACCTTAACTTAGACCCCCATCTCCTTATGTCATTACTAAACCCCTACTCTCAAACCTCAGCCCTCTTTGGATTCATCTCCCAAATTTATCTTTATGATATGCAGGCCTATCACTCTCTCTCCTATGCTACAGACACTAAATCCTTAGCACAGCAGGTGAGACCCTGCATTGTGTGGTCCCTGTCTGCCCTTGGAAACTTCAACTATTGTCCTTTCCAACCATGTGCTCTAGGCTCCAACAATTTAGCACTCCCAACACAATTTTAGTACCCCACACATGCCTTCCTGCTTCACCTCTGCTTGCCTCCTGAAAACTCTGACAAATCCTACAAGAGTCAAGTATCTCTGAAAACTACTATGGCCCTTACCCACACCCTAGAAACCACCACCTATCAAGAAATGACAGTCAAAATGTAGGCTTTTTTTTTCCCTCCTCTTCAGACCCCCACAGTGCATACTCTTTCTCTGGAAGTTATTGGGAGAGTATGGAGTGTTGAAAAGGAGAGGCTGGCTACCCACCCAAAGGGCATACTTTAAAACTCAGTGAATTTCACCACAATCCAGGGTATGATTCTTACTAGCTCAATTCTATCAGTGACAAAAAATGTTGATCAGACTGGAAAAGCTAAATCATATTCCTACTAACCAAAGATTAAATGACAAAGATTCAATGACATACACACAAAGATGTAATGACATACATCAGATGCTGTCTCCCAGCATCTAATCAGGAAAGACAAAAATAAAAATAAAGTATGTGAAATGACAATGTAATAAATTCTTTCTTTATTACATCTAACTGACTCTCTTTGGGTTCTGATCCTACTCATGCCCACAGCAAGTCTTATTTTTATAGCTTCATTGAAGCAACATAGAGAATTTCTTTGTCTCCCGTGCCTTGGGAGATAATTTCCAAGAAGCCCAATCCTTAGATCTCTTTTCCTTCTCATTTTAATCTTCATGAAGACATACTTGCGCCACATCATGCCAGGAAATGAGTAACCCTGCTAACAGCACCTAAAAAAATATGCAAACTACTAACATTCCTGAAGCCAAGAAAGATTTTTAACACATTGTCTTTAACTGATTTCCCTCCTAAAAATAAAAATTGAGTGACTGTATCAGGAAGTATATTTTGGTGGGTAAATATATAGGTCTTATGTACATTCCACTTTACTTCAGCTCTTCCAAATTTCTTCCAAGAAATTATGTACTCATATGAAACTAGTTATTATGTTTATTGAGAATAAACAAGGTCAGCATTTTAGCAGTCACACACATGAATGGCTATTTCTTTTCCCTGAGCTGTGTATAATAACCCAAATATTTCAAAACATCTCGGGTTAACACTTTGGGTTATCATCCGTTGATTGTCACTAGCTCTAATTTTGTATCACCAAAGGAGAAATTACTTGAAATTTTTCAATGAAAGTATACATTTGGGTGCTCTATTATCAAGTTACTCTAATGTACAATTCTTCTGGCTAACAATATAGACAGTGCTGGATGAATCCAACCCTCTTGCTTAGAACCACAGCCATTTTTCTAACCAAAATGCAAATGCAAAAATCAATTACCTAAAAATGCCAGACAATGCTGTTGTTGAAAAAAAAATTAAAAAGGAACAAAGAGGCACATTAAATTCAAACAAATGAGACATAGGGAAGCTTCATCAGACAGAGATTACCAATTGCCTCAAAATCATGGTGTGGCATTGTTATTTGGATAATGTGAACCATGGGTAGACAACACAGTACACAAAAGCTGTTCTGAATTAGAAAAGCTACTGACTCTGCTAAATCACATACAATACACTGACCACTAGCACTCATGGGATTGTGGTCAATTAATCCAGCAAGCCAGCTGGGCCAGGAATGGATCTCAGAACATCTATGAAGTAAATAGTAGACAACAACTTTGTTCCTGCATACCCAGTTACTCAAATATGCTTTTTTCCAATCTTTTGGATTGAAACAAAAAAAAACTAACACTTGGATAGGCATATACACTGAAAATCATCTTAAAAACTCCATTCCTCAATAAAAGATATCTTAAACAGTCAGCATATTAAAGAACCAACATCGGGGTGCCTGGGTGGCTCAGTCGGTTAAGCGTCCGACTTCAGCTCAGGTCACAATCTCACGTTCCGTGAGTTCGAGCCCTGCGACGGGCTCTGGGCCGATGGCTCAGAGCCTGGAGCCTGCCTCCGGTTCTGTGTCTCCCTCTCTCTCTGCCCCTCCCCCGTTCATGCTCTGTCTCTCTCTGTCTCAAATAAACGTTAAAAAAAAAAAAAATTAAAAAAAAAAAAAAAAAGAACCAACATCAAGGAGGACACAGACCTTTCCACCCTGTCTCTTCAAGAAAGGATGCCATCAAGAGGGTTTTCATGTCTTCACTAAGTATTTTTGCTTAGTCCAATTGCTGAAAATTACCAACAACAAAACAAGGAAATGCATTCCTCAGAAATCAAGAGTTCCAAGTTCTACAGCCAGTCTTCCTACTTGATGACACTGAAGAACTCTGGTTTTTAGGTAATGAGGTTTTTGCAACATTAGAAGACAGATATTAACTAACTTATTGAGATTCTCTCCAAAGCACAGAAAGCTTAGGATTTATTACTAACCATTAGATTTCCAGGTTTTTACATGAAATCATTAGGATAAAAATACAGATTTCAGTAGATGTATTACTTGTTTCTTAGAAGCCTCAACTCTAACTATCCCAAAAAAAATGGTCAGTACTTTTTCTTAGAATCCTCCCAAGGAAACCTCATAATCTTCCTTAACAATAAACCTGCATATTTAGAGAAAGAAAAGGTGAACAGAATGTTACACAAATTGCTCAAAATCAATGCATATATGGAATCCTGAAAGGCACAAACCACAGGAAAGGCCATTTTAAACATGTGGAGAGGGGAGTAGACAACATATCAGCTCATAACGAAGAATAAAAGTATTGAGTCTGCCCCACAGCTGAATCACTACAGAAATGGTTAAGAACACAAGGTGAAATCCTGGCTTTGGTTTCCTCTTTATCATTATTGTTCTAAAGCACCATTTTCCCCGTGCTCTAGGAGATATTCACAGATGCTCTGCTGGAAAGGGGGCCCCTACAGCCCCCACAGCTGAATAAAACAGTTAATTAAATAGGTTTCTCTGCTGCTGGACTTTTCAGAGCCTTGGAATGTGAATATAGATTCTGTATCTCCCAGAGAGGAATAAAGAATGCATCATTACCCTGCCTTTTCCTCCCCACCTCTCCAAGGAATACCTATTAATCCTTCCTGAAACAGAGAACACTCTCCTACCTACTAGAATACAAGACAAAATCCTTATGTCTGCTTCCCCTCAAATTCCCCCAGCCCATCTATTTCTCCTATGCAAAATTTAAATTCTGCTACAGGTTACTGATTATCAAGGCAATACTAGACATGAATGGTTTAGTGCATACGAAATGCTTGAATGAAAGAAATGAACCCTCTCTTTGATTGTATTGCCCACACCTTTTCCAGAGGACATCAAATTTACTGCATAAAGAATGAGATTAAATTGAACATTATTTCAAGCTTTTTTCTTTTTCTTTTTGGCAGATGACATAAAGACACTGCTATGATTCTACGACAGTCTGCTCCAAGAATATGAACACAATCATCTACTTATCTCACTCCTTATCCCCCTCCCCCACCACATGGACATAGGATTTTGTGAGAAAATAGCTCAGGAACAAAAAGGCAGCACAATCATGATGTGACTCCAGCAGCTTCTCTTTATACAACCTGAAGCTTAAAGGGAAGGTCAGCAACATAAAAAAAAAAAAAAAAAAAAAAAAAAAAAGTGATGACTTTGAAATGTGTCATGAAACAGAGCTATTTATCAATATGCCTGACAAGAATAAGGTGAGAGCCCATTTCAGCTGGCCAGAATGACTGCTGTACATCACACTCTCAGGCAGTAAGCCAAGACAGAAGGAGTATTACCAAGTTGTTATGGTAACTAAATTGGGGCTGGTTCCATAAAACATTAGCTTTCCATTGCAGAGACGGTGTTTAAAATTCAATGGAAGTCAGGGTCTCTGCTCCAAATGAGGCAGCAGTGGTCACCTCAACCTATAAGCCAGTCCGAGAATTCCACTTGAAGAGAGCAGGCGGCAGCCACAAACCAGGATAGCTCAGCGGCTTCAGGCTAAAGGCCTTTGCCCAGTAACTGTCAACACCATGACATCATGACCTAAGTGACAACCTTCTCCACCTGACTTCACCGATAAATAAGCACAATCTGGAAAGGAAAAAGCAAACAAACAAACAAAACAAAGGTCATGGGAACCACAGCTAAAAGCAAAAATCTCGGTAGAACAAAGGTATAATATCAGCACATGCCAACAGCATTTCAGACTGAGGCTTTGGAATCCAAGAGATCCAGTCTGAATAGTGACCCTGTTTATCGACTACCTGGGTGAGCCAGAGAAAACACCGTTTTCACTTACGCCTGTCTGTACCGAAAGGTAATAAACATGGAATAGCGGAGTGGTTAAGAGTATGCACACTGGTATCAAAGAGCCTGGACCACAATCCTTTGCCTGCAGCCATGTGGCAAGTGGCAAGACTTTAGACAAGTCACTTAACCTCACCAAGCCTCGGTGCCTTACCATAAGATACCATCCTCCCATGGCTGTGATGAAAATTAAGTAAGATCCTTCTCCTGACTGGAGCAGAGTAGGAACTTCATACTTGTAAACTACTGCTCCTGTTCCAGTGGTAGGAGCTCTTTCCACCTGTGAGAGACAGTATAATGGTCCCCCAAAAAGGGCCACATTCTAATCCTGTGGTCATTTATACGTCAAAAGGGACTTTGCAGATGTGATTAAATAAAGGATCCAGAGACGGGAGGATTATCCAGGATTATCCAGGTGGACTCACAAGCGTCCTTCTAAGAGAAGGAGGGGGAAGGAGAACCAGAATCAGAGAAAAAGAGGTGAAGACAAATGCAGGGGTCAGAGGAGAGATTTGAAGATGACCCACTTCTGGCTTACAAGATGGAGGAGGGGCCATGAGCCAAAGGAATGTGGGCAGCCTCCAGAAGCTGGAAAAGGCAGGCACACACTCTCCCCTAGAGACTCCAGGAGGAACAAAGCCCTGCTGACACCTTGATTTTAGGACTTCTGACCTTCATAACTAGAAGAAATTTGTGACCTTTTCAATTCCTAACTGTGACATATTATGGTTGTTTTAAACTACTATATTGGTAGTATTTGTTACAGCAGCAACAGGATACTAACAACAACTGATATCGATATATTAAGTGGGAAAGTATGTGAATAAAGCATGGCACACATTAGACACGGGATTAATGATGGCTGCTGAATTATTGTGGAGAGATGTCCATAACCAGGGCAATCTCATGCCTCTCCAAGAAACCAGTTATCTAATTTTCCACTGCAGATCATGTCTGTTACCTGTAGCAATACGGATGCCTCCTACCACATATCAAACAGTTATAGATAGGGATCATCCTCTAGCCGTTCATTCTCAGCTAATCGCACCTGCAATAGTCCAGACAACTAAATGCACTGGAAAGGGAGGGAACATCAACCAAGAAGCAGCTGAATTCCAAAGATGAGCAAACCTAGATGGGAATATTATTAGCCCAAGGCAGTGCTAGAACTTAAGTCAGGAAAAAAAAAAAAAACAAAAACCATAGTACATTAAAAAGAAATAACAGAAAAAAAAAAAATGTCCACTTGCCTCAGGTCAGGTCTAAGACCACTGAGCCTAAGAATCTGATGACATTCATGTGAAGGAACCTCCCAATGATCACTGAGAAGGGAGGACACACAAAAATGCAAGAGCCTGCCCCAGTCAATAATGAGGGAATACAAATACAGGAGTGATCAGAAGCTGGTTTCTGCTCCCCTTTGTTACAGCTAACGTCCAATGTGGATGGAGTGTTACATTCATTCTCAGCCGCTTGTCTGCTAGTACAACAGTGATGTGGTGGGGGGGGGGCGGGGACTTAATTCCCCACCCTCCGCAAGGACCTTGGATTCCTACTGTCTGGATGTTACAGGCATAGAGGAGAGGCAGCTTTAATTGAGAGAACTGTTGAGACACAGCGATTAGGGTGATCTTAAGAACAACACTCCAAATGATGTTCAGGAAGATGGAGGAGATGTCTGCAATAAAGAGACTGGGAAGGGAAAAGAATACAGCACAGAAACAAGGAGATAAAGAGCAAATGATAGAACTCATTAGTTGCACTGGGGAAATTAGTAGGCAAGTCAAGGTTATTACTTTTCTTGTGTACCTTCATACACCTCCCTGAAAATAGCCTTATGCTTACATTGTATCTGACCTGTGGTCTCAGCACTGGAATGTTCTTCTTGATGAGTGTGGAGGGTCAGGGAATGGTCCGATCACTTTCCTACACACACAGAAGAATTCCTCATTTAATATTTGTTTTTAAAGGCTTTATCTATGTCTCCACCCCTAAAATTACATTTTGAAGGTTCAGGTCTTTCCAACAAAAAACAGTAAGTTTAGAAGAAACAAAATTCGCCCAAGCTCCTACCCCTGAGAAAAGCAAATAGTTAAGGGGAAGCAGAAAGAAGACAATGAAGCCCAAAAGGAATACCTTGTTGCCTCAGGTGAGATTACATCCTTTCTCTTCCTAGGATTTGCACTGGCCCAATACTTAGATTTGGCGTTTGCCTTCCTGTCCTGAAGATGGGGTACAGGAAACCAGCGAGAGGCAAATGATGGGTGGGATACACCGGAGTGTGAGGGTTTTCAAACTGCTCCAGGGATCCCTCAGGATCTTCGGGCGGAGTATGCAGGGGCGGGAGGGTGGGGAACTGGAGCCCTGCCCCCTGCCCATGCTTCAAATTGAACTTGCCTCTTATTTTATAATTGGGCTTCGTGAAGGAAAAACTGCTTAAAAAGATCTAACCTAATCCACCCATCTCATTTCACCAACAAACAGAAAAAAACTGAAGCAAGGGTAATCAGTTTGCCCAGGACAGTCCTGGTTCAGGTCTGATGACTCACTGTAATTTTGAAAAGCACCTCCACAAAGGGACAACAAATGATGCAGTCACCCACAACAGAAAGGTCATAGATCTGCCTAAGACCCCACATTTTCACATGGTTCAGCCAGTATCAGAACGTAGCTCATAAAAGTCTTCCTCCTGTATGGTACTATTCTCTTATCAAATAAATGTTTTATTTGCTTTTTGTTTTAATATGTTTCACCAACAGGGGAAATGATTCCATTATAACCTAATAATGGGCATAGAAAAAATTTAAATGGAAATTTTCCCTTATAACACACAGACTCTTCACCCTGGGTATTAACCAAACACCATAGAGCCTGCATGTATGGTCCTTTCGAAAAGTTATGCCAGGTGTTGGATTTTTTTTTTTTTTTCAGTAGAGTTAGGACTTAAGGTATAAAAACTGTCTGAAGATGATCCAGAAACATGCACCAAAGGATAGGAGAATTCCAGTAGCAACAGTTCTTATGTCTACATTTTCAATTTTATGTTTTTGAGTAATGTAACCAATAACACAAAAATCATGAAGTTGAATGCAAAATCTGCATTCAGATTTTGGATGACAGGTGAGATTTCATAGCACTTTCCTACCAGTTTCCATGAACCTCGGGGCACACATTTACTACAGTCTTCTCCCATCTTTAAAAGTACTGTGAGTTGATAAATGTTTCTGCAGGTGCACCACTCTTTATGGCTGATAGTCCTGACATGCCACATGGTCACTATCCTTGCCTTTCAGAACGTGACCTCATATGTGTATGGGGCGTCCCTTATTTTGTGCCTCCCTGAAAAGGGATCAGTTTTTACACCCAATCCTTAGGAACAAGTCCTATGTGGGCCATTAACATCCCAACAGGACTTCTTGCTAGCTAGGAGAAAGAGACTTCTGAACCTCAGTCAGGATGAAATCATGCAGTACCCTGGAAATGCTGACCCAGCCATATCACCTCAGCATAGCCCTGCTACCTCCAGAGGCCTGCCTAGAAAACACAAATGCAGAGAGAATTGGACAAGGGTTACAAGCCCCTTACCAATATACTCCCAATACCGTACACTCTCAGGTTCCCAGCAATACTCTAACATGCTGAAGTGAAAAAATCTTGTCAATCTCTACTCATCTCCTAATATTCACCTGAAACCTTACTAGTGACAGAAGAAAAACTCAACAGTAGAAGTAAGCAATAAGCAATGGAGCAGTGATGAGAAAAGCTCTGGCATGTTTTTCAATAGTCCCTGCAGTGGAACAATAGGTTTCTTTCTCAACTCTTGCAGCTTCAGAAAATATTTATTGCATGTGCTCAGGGTAATAGATGCTGGAGACAGGACTTCCTATTGTAACCAAGACCACACTGTAACAAGGAAGATGAATAGGTTATTTCACCCTGGCAATTGTTCTACCTTTGCATTTCCTAGTTTAAATGCTAAGATCAGACCAGCACTCCTATCTCCACTCCAAAATGGCTTCTGCAAATCTCTTAGCCTCACTGGGCCTCAATGAGGTGAACATACATATGACTAACTGTGTAAACTGCATAAGGTTTTGTGAATATCTAAAGCCCTATGCAAGCATATGGCTTCGAAAAAAAGAACCACAGGAAGTTGAAAACGGTTTTCTAGGAGACACAGGATACTGTCCCTATGACAAACTGATGTTGTCACCAAGGAGAAGGTTGTGTTCTTGGCCTTCGGAGCCTAAGGACACCTGGAAGAATTGGAGAGGAAAGGTTAATACAGAAAGGGAAACATGGAGACTCGAGAATTTAATGGCAGGGATGGTGGGAGAGAAGGGGCAGAATGCCAAACTAATTTTCTTTCCTAAATACAATAAAATGTTCCCATGGTCCTTCTAAAGTAATGAGCATTCCAAAATTTAAGGCATATACAACTTTAACCTTGTGAGCCTTGTTTCCTCAAAAAACTATTTTGTTTGGGGGAGGGGAGGCATTCAGGACTGTACGCTTACAGAATTATTCCTCCCCAGTCATTTGTTTGGCAGGAAAACCTGATCTCCTTTATGTAATTAAATGATTAAAAGTGATATTTGACTGAGCCCTAGCTATACAAAGTGATCTTGACTTGACTGAAGGACACATTCAAACTCTTTCATTGACAATGTTTATGTTTGGGATAATATAGCTTCACTCAAGGAGGGGATAAATATTTCCTATTTAAACAATTTCAACACCTATAATAATGTATTTATTCATCCCAGAGGCAGGTTTTATTAGCTCCTTTCAAGAACGAAAAAAAATGATAATATTAAGTCATATACTCTTGGGGAAATTGAGCAAAGTATCCACAATGATCATTTTCAGCAAGAATGGAAACAAAAATTGTCAAATTTGATCGATTTATGATGTTTAGAAGAAAGAGACTGCATTGTGTAACTATAATTCACCATTCATTCAAACTACTGACTTTACAGAAGCCTATGTCACAAATGAGACACACTGATCCCAAAACACAAACAGAAAAGCGTTTTAAAAGAAGAGCTCCTTCCATTTGTGCCTAGTAAAATAAGCAGATCAGGCTTCTTGTTTTCTTCCTTCCACCGTCATTACTGATTTTAAAATATGTTTGGCTTCCCTCAGTGCTGCAGAGGCATAACTAAAGACCTATCATGGTTGAGAAGGCCCCAGAAATAATTTGTAATAGAATCCCTGCGCCATTGCCTGAGCAACTAACTACATGCCTTGCTTCATCACAGTCGCGAATTCAAAAGTCTAGACGTTTGTGAAACAGGGTCCTAATTCCACTGTAATCACTTCTGTGATTTCAAATAAACCACTGAATTTTATTCTGAGCCTCAGTTTAGTTGCCTATAAATTGGGAGCAAATACAGGTACTATATCCTTCCAAACTTTAAACTATTATGTGCCACACTAACCATATAAATGCAACAATGCAACAAATACAAACTAGGTGATTTCCTGGTAACATTAAACCGCCATGGGAACATATTTTTTTGTATACTTCCTAAAGATTTTTTCTTAACCAATTTGTAGAAAGAGGAAACAATTTATTGTATCTCACATACTTTAAAGGCTACCATTTTTAAAATTGTTTTTAACCAGAGTAGAAAATAGAATTTGAGCACTTTGAGTCACCAGGCCTAAGGGACTCTTCTGTTACCTCTCAGAGATAGTCTGACCTGGCCATAGGCTATTTTAATTTACCCCCCATTGTCAACAGCTAGCTATCATGAAGGTGCAGTCCTTGGTCAAATCAATCAGGCCCTCGTGAAGAATAAAACCAATTTGAACAGACAGCAAATGAATCTGGTTTAAAAGTCAGATAAACTTAACAACAACAACAATTAAAAAAATAAAAAACCCACAGTTGGCTGCAATTGCATGTAATTGCACACCCTTATACCTAAAGCTCATCAATTAGCAGTAAATTGTTAGAACCTGCTATTTGGTTTGATCCTTTTGAAGCTTCCAAAGCCTCCCCTTCTAGCATACAGCCATGAACCGTGTTTCTGCTAGAAAAAGACACGGGCAGTTCCACTCTTCCATCCCCCTCTATTTTATCCTCTCTCAGTCCTGCAAAGCTTCAATACCTGAGCAAAACACCAGACTTTACACTACTTGGCTACACACACAAGAAATAAAAATCCATATAACCAGCATTCTAACCATAAAACCATTTGCCCGTATGGTATTCCCATCATGCCCAAACAAAGATGTTTGGAGGCTGAAATGTAAATAAAATTATTTGCTGAGAATGACAGGAGGGAAAATGAAATGCAGTACTACAATCTTCACAATTAGAACTCAGTCAATTTATTGTCCACTGCCTGGGTGCTGAATTTCCATCTATTCTTTTGATGTAACACACACACACACACACACACACACACACACACACACACACGAAAGGTTTAAGCATGAGGCACACAACACAAATTCTAATATAGTGGAAGCAGGGAAAACATGTAATGAAATCTTTTTCTGTCTACAAGGTCATCCTTCTAATTCATGGAATTCATTTAATCCTAAATCCAATTCAATGTGTCCTCCTCTACAAATAAATCTATACCAGCTCCAAACAAGAGCCCTAAGAGGGGGTTAAGAATGCAAATGAGAAAAACAACCATAACATGGCCACTGGTAAATTGCTCCTTTTGGGTAAGCAACACAAAAGAAGTATTTTTCTAATTTAAATATGTTTTAGAGGGCAATAAATGGCTTTATCAAAAAAATTTAACTGTAGCTCTAGGCAAAAAATCCAACTAATAACACGAGCGAGAGGTTAATTTTCAAGGGCTTGGATCTATAATTTACCACCCACTTCTTTTTCATTAATGGCACCAACTCATCATTAAAAACTTCTCTAGACTGTGCCTTCCTTGGGTACTGGTGATTCACATGACTGAGAGAGTAACAATCATTCATCATTCAATCTTTAGTAACTGCTCAACAAAAAAGACCAAGGTCTGACTTCACCTTTCTATTAGATTATATAAGAAGTTACAAACACTTAAAATTAAAAAAAAAAAAAAAAAGTCCTGCTGTTTAGAAACAGAATGTTTCAACATCATTTGGAAAGTCAGTGAAATAAAACCACACTCAGCCAAAGAAATTATCATGGTAATTACCTTAAAAATCTTGCTACGGTAATAGGGAGATAATTCAAAACACTTTTTAAAATAGCAAGGAAAATATAATTATCAATTAATAAAACCATAGATTGATACTTCATAGCCTATCTTGTAAAAATATCATTTGGTATTTTACTAACAGAAAGACCAATGATATATATAATATATCTTGGTATACAAGAGTACTGATATTGTGAGAATGTTTTTGTTTATGAAATACTTTGTACTCACTGATACACACATTTTTACCAACAGAACCACTAAATCTATGTCTTACTCTTTCCTAAATATTTTTTATTACATTTAAAAATGGTTACTATCTGCTGACCCATAATGTGAATGATTTTCGAGTGAATATTCAAACACAGTTTTGTGGTTATCCACAAGTCACTGACAATTATTCAGCCTTAAAAGGCCAGCAGAAGCCATGACCAACCTTTATACCATTTTGGTGCCCTAGGCTTCAGCTCACATTTCTCTGGACCAACTGAGTCATGGCAGAGGAAACTCTTTCAACCTTAAACATCCCCTGTTTTTTGTAGATTGCCTCATGAAATGACTCTACATTACTGATACAGGGACACAATAATGCTGATTATGGGATGAGATTGCAATAACCTCACTCAAATTTGACTAATTCCAGTCAGGGTTCCACACACCGTTGGCCACATTAGCGATTCCTTTTTAATTTATGCCACATCTCATTTTCCAATGCTCTTTCCTCAGGCAGGTAAACAGGACAATCTCAGATTTCAAAAAATATTTAAAATTCAGCTTATGGATTTTGGCCTTTGTTGTGAGGTTAAAATAATACACACTGCATTTGACTTCTAATGAAGCATTCTGTTTCTACATTGCCAACCTCTCGCTGGACACCTATTCACTATTCTCAATAAAATCAAAATGCATAATAAATGTAATTTAATTATTATACACTTACTATGTAGTTGGGTTAGTTAGCAACAATAGTCCACCTAATTGCCACCTCAATTCTTAGACAAGTGCTATTATCATTCCCACTTACAGATGAAGAAACTAAGATCTGGAGAAACTGAATCACTTGTCCACATGCACAAAGGCTCTAAGAAGTGTTATCATATTGAAAGACGAGGCTTTTTATATGGTACTGCTCTGCACTAAACAATTTTACCATCTTGTAATTGTGATATCCCCTCTCAAACAGAATTCTATACATGGCATCCCTGTTCAATACTCTTCAATGATCGCTTCTACCTCAGAATAAAGTACAAACTCCTTCATCTAGAATTATACACTTTCTGGGCTGCCTCCCCTTCCAGCTTCACCATGTTGCACCTGACCCATGCGCGCATTTTTGCTCCTGGGGACTGACTGTTCCCAAACTTCTCATGTTCCCCTAGGTCTTTCTCCACTTGTGGAGTCACATGCTGAAACATCCTACTCCCTTTTGTCCATCTGGTAGGTTCCCACTCATCTCTCATGACTCAGTTCAAGCATCTCCGCTCTAGGCATCCTTCCCTGACGCCCTGCCATCAGGAGGAATGGTCACTCCCACTTGTGCTTTCCCCTGCATCTTCTTCACACATCTAGATTGGCTATGAAAGTTTCACATTAAAACTACTGTTCAGGGTCTTGCCAGCAGTGAGATCCTTAAGAGCAGCTACTTTGCCATCGGTGCCTTTTCAGCAATAGACGAGCTTCAGGAAAAAACAAAGGAACAAATACATAAAAGGCACTAGTGGTGTTCAACAACAAACATCCCTTACTACGAACTCTGGAACTCTTAAACTTTGTAGCTGGCAAGACTGAACAACTATCAAGATGTGATTTACAGGCAGTAATGCCTACATCTTAAGGGGAGTTCTTTAAAAAAAAAAAAAACTCAATATGGAAAGCTCACTGTACAGCAACTGTACCTGTTAGCACAGATCCAAAGTGGAAAGAGCAGGACACTTACAGGAAATTACAAATAGCTCAACACGCCTTCAATGGGAGATAAAGATGACCCGACGCAAGAGGAGGCAGGGCCAAATCCCAGGGATCCGTATGCCATGGAGCAGATTCAAGTTTACTTGCATACTTTACTACCCCATTTCTCAATGACAATATCCATCATTGTACTTCTGCATGTGTTCATGGGTCAAAAGCCACTTAATCCATCAAGCATACTGCATTTTTCCCATCCAGAAGCAGCCTTCCCCTCCTTTATCTGTTCCCCTCCATGGATCCTTATACTTGTCTACAGAACTTGCCACGTTTTCCTTTCCACAAGTCTTCCCTTCCCTTAAGGGCAAAGGCTACATCCTTCGCTCCCCAATCATCTCTAGCACATAGCCCAGAGCCCAATACATCGTGGCATGAAGAATAAGGCACTCTCTAGGTTCTGAAACTACTTTAAATATACACTTGAATTAAAATTCAGTATTCAGTAAGTGTTGAAACAAACTTATGATTATGTATCATAGCAATTACAGGATAGATTTCAAGGCACAAAATTTCTCTCCAGAGTTCCCAATGTGCCGGATTTTCACTTAGGCCCTGATCTAAATAAAACTATTTAAAATTGTGCATAAATAGCAAAATCTTATTATTGATTACAAAGACATGAGGTCTCAAAACAGGTACTTGTCTAGAGCAAGTTGCAAAGTTGTATTTGAATCGCAATCACTTTTGCCAAAAGCTAAGAAAAGATTTTAAATGTCCTACTGAAAATGTTGATGAAGAAAAGTCTTGTGTTATTGATAAGGGCAATGTAGGCACTGGGGCAAAAAGGAGATATGTCTTTACTAAGGAATAAAGTTTGGATTCACACATCTGATCATTAAGTACAGCTCAAAACCTACCAATTTACTGAAAATGAAGATCAAACAGGAACACAACCTCACACAACCACACACATACACCAGGCACCTAACAAAGTAAGACTCACTCTCCCAGCACTTGGACATCAAAAGAATCAATAGGACAACGGATGATCCTAAAGATTCAGCTACAAATCAAGGACACTGCAAGGGACATGCTCGAAGTTAAGCATCTTAATTTGACTCAGATCTAGTATCATTATTCTGCAAGATTTCATGGAATAACCTTGAAACATGAATCCGACAACTACAATCATTTCATAATAATGGGATATAATACAACAGCACAACATCATAAGAAAATAAACAACGTATTTTTAGCATAAACTGCTGCCCCATGTTCTAAAATGCACTTTATATACCTCGTGGGAGATTTTCTAGAAACCATCTACACATAGACTTTGCCCTGGATTCTGCCATGAGAAGAAGCAGAATATGGAGAGTTCTTCTACTTAAAATTTTAATGTAATTAAAGGTAAATGGCTGACAATGAGGTACATGGATGAGCCCAAGGGTATCCACCCTTTCTGTGATAAGACATTCATTCCAGGTGCCGCCTACCTTGTAGCCACACACACTGTAGGCAACTTGAGGTATGGTAGAGGGGAGAGGATTTCTGGCAGCCCAGAGGAAGAGACAGTGCTGCTGCCACATTCACAAAATCATCCTGCAGTATTTCTTCCCCTCTAACCCCCAACCAGGCTAGAAGGAAGGAAGGACAGGAGGCAGCTGCTCAATAATAATGAACACAATCAACAAGGACCAATGTGCATTTGCATAGTACCTTGGAGTTTGAGTTCCTTCACCTACGTTACCTTGATCTGATTGACAGTGAACCAGAGCCATCATCAACCATCAACCATTGTAAGATCCAGGAAGGCAATAGAAATGAATACAAAGAAATCAGCAAAGGCTCAAAGATTAGGATGGTAACAATTAAAAGGCTTTCTTCTAAGAAGCTCTTCTTCCCACTGCTAAAAATTCAAACACCATTAAGTCATCCAGTGGAAACCTCAAAGTCAAGTCATCCAGTAAAAACATCAAGATTCCTGGTTCTCTCTACTGGTCCACAATCCCTAAATCCAATTCATATAGTGAAAGCTCTGAAAATCAACAAGGTTTTTATAACCCATTTCACTTTAGAAACTAAAATAAGGCTATATAGTCTCTCCCACCACATTCATTTTCTATCACTGCTATAATTAATTACCATAGTTTTAGCAGCTTAAAACAACATAAATGTATTGTCTTTAGGTTCTGGAGTTCAAGTCCAACCAGGGTCTCACTGAGCTAACTGCATTCCTTTCTAGAGGCTCTAGGTGAGAATCTGTTTCCTTGCCCTATTCAGATTCTACTGCCACCTGTGTTTATTCACCCATGCCCCTCTTCCCCATTTTCAAAGACAGGTCACACCTCTCTGACCCTGTTCTCATCATCACATCTCCTCTGACCACAGTTGGGAAAGGTTCTCTGCTTTCTTAAGGACCCATGTCATTAGATTGGGCCCACAAACACCTTAAACCTTAATTACAGGTGCCAAGTCCCCTTTGCCATGAAAAGGGACATATCCACAGGTTCTGGGGATTGGGATGTGGTATTTTGGGAGAGGGGCATTCTTCTGTCTACTGTTCCCACTTATTCTGATTACTTATGGATTTCCTTACAGAAATAGTCATTTATTAAACCAAGAGACACTGCCCCAGGCCATGGTCAGATTGTTACATAATGCACTGTGTGTGTGTGTGTGTGTGTGTGCGTGTGTGCACGCGTGTGTGTGTACACACGCACACACACACAGACACACACTATTTTCTTTCTAAAATACAAGAAAGCCCACATTCTGAAATACTTATCCCTAGGGTTTCAGTAAGAGATTCTGACCTGTGCCATAATTTATCCATACTGTTTGTTCTCTCCTTCCTCAGCAGAGCCACCTCTGACCACTCCCTTCAAAGGAGGAATTGCTCTTCTATTAGGAAAGATCCAAAAACAGCGACTTAACTTTAATTATTAGTGGGCAGAGTGATTATGCTTTAAAGAGCACAAAACCAAGGTCTACTCCCTCTCACTCTCCTTTGACTTCTGGGTTTTATATGGCTATTGAGTTAAATTAGGATCTCTCTTTCTCTTTTTGACTTCCACTCCCTAAACTGTGTTGAGACCAGAGCATATCAAGACTAAATATATATACATATATGGATTCAAGACTAAAGTATGTATTCTAAACCATCTTCCAAAGAAGCCTGCATCAAGGGAAAATTGCACCATCTCAAGGCGTTAATAAAATGGTATTCTGATTACCATTCGGCTGCTATTGCATGCAAAGATCTTCCCTGGGGTCCTTGCACAGGGATGGAGGGAAGGGCAAGGACGATTCAGATATTTCTGGGACTCTAACATACTACCAAAGAAATCCCACCTCAATTCTTAAACTCTACATTTAACAAGCACTAACATCAGGAAGTTTAAAAGTTCATGAGATGTATTTTTTCCCTACCAGAGTGGAAACGCATTTCCAAAGTATGATACAGACATTTGCCCTATAGGGAATACCCTGAAGAGACATTATTAGTTAGTGCGCAAAAAAGGAAAAAGCTATAGGTAAAGGCATAATTTCTAATGCAACTTCCTGTGACATTATTGAGAGTTTATCTGCTGGAGGCAGAAAAGCCTTTGTGGTTACTGAGGCCATATATAGAAGACCTTCAAAAGAGCATTAGCATTCATTAACAGTGTAGAACTCAGGATAACTCTCAATTATGGTAACATAATTCAACCTGATCTTAGGTTGAGTGCGGCTTCACCATTATAAATTGTAAAGTCTAGCTATAAATAAGCAGCTAAACACTCTGAAAAATAAAAAAATAAAATAAATTCAAATTAAGCACATTCAACTGCCTCTAAGGCAGGGCAGGGACCTTGTCTTACTCATTTCTGTACCCCTGATATCCTCATCACAGCATAGAAGCCAATTAACGTATATCTATAAACTTTACTTTTGTTTAAACATCATGTTTACATCATGGGGTAGGGTAAATTAATGCAATGCCACATGTGCATAGCACATAAAACAAGCACACAAGATGGGACACATTATCCATCAAATACACAAAAGCGCACTTATCAAAAGACATCTAAGAAAACACTCCCAGACTTTATACACATCTGCTGTAGACCCTTTTTACTGGCAACATGGAGTGGTTGAATTTCTACACATTTCACAAAGAACAAAAAAATCAGATCTGTTTGTTTATTCTCAATTCTAAAGGTAGTTCTTACTGCACACTGTGCTCAAACATAAGAAACTAGTAACTTCATTAACTTTCTCCTGAGGCTGGTGATGCAACTTATTTCCGAGGGCCTAAAAACTAATTTCTGAATGGCCGCTTAGTGGTTTTCTGAGTCCTCCCAGGTGAGGTTTGTTCAAATAGCCAAGGAACCCCCCCAAAAAAAATCAATTTCAATTCCCAGAGAGCATGATATTGGTGTAGGTCAGTGAACACCATTAGTGTTTCATCCCAAGATAACCAAGGATCTGAAAAATTCTCAGGAGCAAGAATCCTATTAATTACACTACCTAACAAATCACACAGCAAAAGTACTAACACCTGATGCTCCAGACCATAAGACTCGTGGCTCATTTATGAAAAGAGCCTAATACTCACACCAATCTAAAGTCTTAAAAACTTTACTTCCTAGTATTTATTCTCCAAGGTTCCTAGCACCAACTTATACATATTAAGGATTCAGTCACCTTTTAAATTTTTATGGATGGTAATTTACATAGATAAAACAGATTAAGTAAAAAGTGATGGAATTGTCTTTTCTTGGTTCTCTAATCCATACATTTTCAGATATATCAAAACCTTGCACTTACATAGAACCTATTCTACCTATGATAAATATCCAAGTTTTAGAGTTCATTAAACTTTTAATGAGATAAACAATGAGAAGAACAGATCGATACATATGATCCAGAACCACACTTAAGAAGGGAAGGAAACCCAAGGGCGCCTGGGTGGCTCAGTGGGTTAAGCTTAAGCGTCTGACTTAGGCTCAGGTGATGATCTCACGGTTCATGGGCTCAAGTCCTGTGTCCGGCTCTGGGCTGACAGCTCAAAGCCTGAAGCCTGCTTCAGACTCTGTATTTCTCTCACTCTGCCCTTCCCCCACTTGCTCTCTCTCTCAAAAATCAACGTTAAAGAAAAAAAAATTTTTTTTTTAAAAAGGGAAATCCAGCAATACACACAAAAGCCTGAAATACAAATTCATAAAGAATGGCTACAAGAGACAATGTTACGAGGGTCTCATTTGGGGCATATTATAGTTTGGGCACTTTAATCTTACCTTATTTAGTAGGCAACAAAAAAAAAGTCTGTAGGACAATGAAAGCTTACATCATTAAGGACTTCGTGTGTGCTGGGGGTAACCTGAAGGTAGACTATGATAGTATCTCAAAATTTACCTAAATATAAGCTAAAACATGTCCCAGTACTCAACCCCCAGCCCTGATTTCTTTCAAAATTCCACAACAGTAGAATTGTTAACATATACGATTGCCAAAAGGAAGGGCTGGGATTAAGTTCCAGGTTAGCAACTAATGAAAGAAGAAACATCGTGTCTTCTCCTTTAATTATGGATAATGTCCATAAAAGAGTCACTCTGAGGAGTTAAAGTATAAAAGGGTAAGATGCCAATAACTCACTGTGGTAAGTGTAGACTTTAAACAGCATTCTGTCAGCCAGAACTCTATTAGCTGTATCTATAAAACAGTAACTAGTATTTATAAGAATAATCCTAAGGCAGTTTAAGGTTTTTATATTGCTGCTGCATAACAAATTACTCCAAAATTTAGCCATTACAAATAGTAAACATTTAATAACTCATGCAGCTCCTGTGAGTTACAAATTCAGAAGTGCCTTAACTAGATGGTTTGTGGTCTTTCAAGAGTATACAGTGTGTTACCCAGCACTGCAGTTATCTGGTACTTCCCCAGGGTTAAAGGACCCCTTTCAGATGGCTGGTAAACTGAAAAACTGCTGGCAATTAGCAAAAGGCCTCACTTCTACATAATTCTCTATGGACTGCTTGAATGTCATCACCACACGGCAGGTGGTTTCTCCCAAAGTGAGTTATCCAAGAGAACAAGGCAAAAGTGGCAATGGCTTTTATGACTTCGCCTCACAATTCAAATGCCATCACTTCCGTCATATCCTATAGATCACACAGAACAACGCTGGTACAATGTAGGAGGAAACTTCAGAAAGGCATGAATAGCAACAACCAATGACCACCGGGGACCATCTGCAGGCTGGCTATTATTGCAATCTTGAAATAAGCTTCCAAATGAAAGATAACACTCAGTATAGTTTCAGGCTGGTTTTATATAGCCCAATTCCTTAATAACTATTCTTAAATATGATATGTCTATTATTTTGACTTGCCATGAAATGCTCAGTCCTGTAATCTAGTAACTTTTATCTCAGAATTCATATTATTGATAGTAGTAACAATATTATTTTAAAATCAAATATTCTAGATTCTCAAAGCCTGAGTAAGTTAGTTTCCATGGTCAGAGAATCAGAGAATCAGGAAGGATCTTAAGAGGTCACCTACTTTGTTGAAGCTGAATGACAGGTCCTTGGGAATCCAGTACACCATCCTTTCCACTTTTGTGTTTATTCAAAACAGTCCATAATAATAAAAAAAAAAAAACTTAAGCATACTAATCCAATACATTCATTTTACAGATGAAGACATTCCCTTAATATATAAAGAAACTTACCTATTCAATGCAGCTCTTAATATTGGAACTCACAAAAGATAAAAAGCCAAGATGAAACATGACATCTTTAAACAAGTGACATCTTCTCATCCATAAGACCTTAAATAACTTCACACACAAAAACTGTCCAGCAACTCTCTTTAGCAAAAGCTTGTTGCTTTAGGATTACATTAGGGTAACAGTAGTCTGTTGTCGTTGTGACTAAAAAGCACTGTATACCAAAGGTAGGAATTTTATGCTTGTTAAGTTGTTTAACAGACATACTACTACTGGAGCTAATCCTGATTTCAAGTTTCAAGTACTGAATTTAAAAAACCCATGGATAATCTTGACACTACATATAAAAAAAAAAAAAGAATAGGATAAACTTTTCTGGAAACTAGAAGAATGGGTAAAAAAAAAACAAAAAACTTGTATTATTTTCTCCCAGGCACGTGGTCAGTATTTTCAGCTTAAGACTATGGGGAAAAGCGAAGTTGGGGTTGGAGAGAAGAGGGAAAGAAACAGAGTGGCACAGCTCCTATGTGGATAAGTGTTCTGTATGTGTCATATCAGACTTGGAAAGAAAAATAAATCTAATAAAAATAACTACAGCCTTCTGATACATTTCAGCCACAGCAGCAGCAACACCAATAATGATAGTGAATGTGCAATGAAGACTTACTACATGCCAGGAACACTCCTAAATATTAAATTAATAGAGGCTCTCGTTTAATCTTCACAAAAATCCTTCTAAACAACTATTTTACAAATGGGGAAACAGATTCAGATTAAGAAAATTACCAGTGACAACCTACACAGTAAGTGGCAGAGCTGAGATTCGAACTCAAGCAGTTGACTCCAGAAGCTACATCTTTAAGTGCTGTGCAGTGCTGCCTTAAAATGGGGCAGTAAAATCAAGTAGCCATCATGTTTGGTTCCCTATAATAAGGTAATGTAAGAAGGTGTTCGATAACAATGCTTCTTTGGATTGAAAAAGCTCCTCATGGTCCGACTTTGAGGTCTCATTTGTATTTGCAACATTAGCATATAAAAAGGTACCATTTCTTCCTCAGTGCTACCCCTACAAACCTACCAAAAGGTACCAAGTAAGGTTAGAGACTTTGATGTTCCCCAGTAGAGAAAACTAAAAGCTGGACAGGAGGCCCATGGTTCAACATATGAATGGACTACATAAAAATATATACAAATCAAGACTAAAGAAATATACGAGTCTGTTTCAAATCCTCCCGACTGCACCTGAAGTGTTACAAATTACTTCTTGTCAAAACACGGATTTTCCCTTCTTTTCTCAAAAAAACTTTGGCCCTGTGCATTGGCAGCGTTTCCAGATCGTGAAATCTCGAGGTCCCCATTCTGTCAAGTACTTATCCAAACAAGCACAACTAGCAATTGTCCCAACCGCTATGCTCTTATGAAAACGTTGCATAGTTTAACAAAAAGTATCATTGTACAAACGCTGTTTAATCTAATGACATGAACAAGCAGCTTTTGAATCCCTACAGGGACCAGGGTTATTTTCTCTGAACACTGTAAAAATCATTTTAAGATAAGAGAATAGTAAACACGTATAATTTTTAAAGACTTGGAGTTTTTTTGTTTTTTTGTTTTTTTTTTAACAAGACTGCTGAGTTACATAACCACCTTGAATGATGCATTAAATTCAGAATCTATGCTACTGCATTGCTTGTCCTGAGACTTCATCTGGGACAGAGAAGGATGATGACCTACGGAAATATCACCACCAGAGGCTCATATCAGATATTATTGTTGACAGTCAGACTTGGGAGGAAAAATGAAGTCTGGGCAGAAAGATACCTCTGGGGATTTTTTTCCTACCCTGAGGTCCACTTAACCTTACAGAAAATTACTTTTCCTTACAAAATGGGAGGGTGGGGGTTGGTGTTGGAAGAGGAGATCTTACACTGTTTTTGTTTTAAAGTGGGAGAAATTCATTACTTACTTACATTGAAGTAAAAGGGTGGTACCTGCTAGGATTGTTCAGTTCTGGATACCAGGTTATGTGATTAGCCATTAACCATCTACTACCCATATCCATAGAATATAGAGAGTAATCACCTTCTCCTGAATGGAAAGAAATATTCAGCATCATTACCCATCTGTCAATGGCAAAAGTAAAGATTTCCTTTATTCAGAACACTTGTCTGCTGCCTCTCAATGTGTGCAGTGTGTATCTTCTAGCATCCACCAGGCTACGAAGGTACACTTGTGTATATATGTCATATACACATATATTGAAGAATTCAAAAATAGGAAAAAAAGATTATTGTGCCCATTTTTCCCCTGGATAAAACAAAACTAAGTGATATCTGTGAATAAGGAGACGATCCCAAGAGTAACTGTGATCCAGTGACAAGTAGGAATATATAACCTTGGTCTCTTGGCTCCTACTTTATGCATAGCTCCCTGACTCCCAGCATTTCTAAGGTTCACAGACTCTCATTTGATTTGGTGATATTCTCACCCTAATGATCCCAGTTACACACAAAGTCAGACACATATGCACATGTCTCCATAAATTCTTTTCTCTTACAAAAATAACAGTAAACTCAGGTGTTTTCTGAGAATTTTAGAACACTCCTCAAGTAAATAAGGAGCTAAGGAGAACTGCAAACCTAGGCCTGGGAATCAGTGTTCTGAGTGAAGGCAGAAAGTTTACATCAGACTATTCATAGGAGCCAACACACTTTTCCTATCAAGTCCCTGAATGATCACAAAGTGTGGATTTCTGTCCACACTTCGGCTTGCACCCAGGACAACCACTTCCTGTTGCCATGGGTAACAAGGATGAGTCACTTGGAGCCCTCCAGACAACTTGAAAGAGGTCTTATCTTGTACCATTTTCAGAATTAACAAAATATATTCTCGGTAATTAGCAGTGCTCAGCAATACAGTCTATTAAAATATCAGATCAAAAACATCTGTTAATCCCTCTGCAGGAAAATGGGGACTTGAAGTAAGTAAACTTGAGGGATTCTCCCCCTTTCATAAAACAGGTAACTCATTATTACTAACCTTTCATTAAATGATTCACATATAGATGCAATCACAAGGAGGAAAGACGGTTTGGGGATCAATGTATTCAAAATAACTAAATAATTTATGATGTGTCCCTAATACACCATTTAACTTCAAATCATGCAAGGATTAATCAGAACAGACTTCACGTTAAATCCTTCGTGTACACATACAAAAAGAGGAGCGGTCACATGAAAATATTAAATGTACAAGAGGGCATGGCATCTCTTAAACCAAAGGCAAGAAAAATGAACATTTCATTGAATCTATGCACTGTGCATTCAAGTGCCATGCAGTCCGCCAGGAACATCTTGTACATACGTCAAGAGAACCCACTCAACCAGGAAACACCAAACATCAGAAGTCAGGTGAAAACAACAACGTAGGACCATTAATTACTACTATCACTGCTCACTAGAAGGAAGAAGAAAATGTTGAAAGAAAAATCATGCTTTTTTGGATTTCACTGGCAAGGGAATTTTAAGTCTTCTGTAAATATTCATCTGAACTGGATAAATATGACCTACGGTATGAAAAGTATTAGATGTAGAATTAATAAGATGAAAATACATTTAAAACCTACAGCTTCTTAATTGGGTAAAAACAAAGCCAACAGTGTGGAGTGGCATGGCAGTAATGATCTTTACTTGATTAGAATTATCGGTTATATTTCCCAATATATCAGTAGTTTCTCTTCTTCCTGATCCATTCTCTGCCCCAAGATCCAATGATAGTTGAATTTAAAAACAAATGTGCAGACAAAGGAAAGGAGGCAAGGGGACCTCACTAAAACAGAGACCTTTTTCTATATTAACTATATACCACTGAAACAGACCAGAGGAAAACCACTGATTAGCATTGTTTTCACCCATGAAATATTTTGACCTCAGGAAAACTTGAGAGCGTAACAACTAGATCTTTCGGGAAACAAAAATCCACAAAATTTCTATTTCTGGTTAAAAGGAAGCTGTCCTGTCTTATCCCTTTGTTTCCACATGATACAGACATCTCATGTTTCAAGGAGAAATAAAACCATAGTGAGGAAGTACCTCAAACATAAACAAGGCAGAACAGGTTCCATACTAGAGCGGCTCCACTTTTAAATAAGTTTTAACTTAGACCTACATAGTACAGCTCTACACATGCTAAGAACCAAAGCAAAAGTCGGGTTGCATTGTACTATCATGTCCTCAGGACTAAAGTCTGAATCTAGTCTTTAGGTCTTATGTCTTTCACACAGGAGTTGCTATGCCTTCTCTATTCCTTGGCATGGTCTGTCTGAACCCTCCTACCCGCTTGACTGTTACACCTTCTACCAGAGGATGCCTTTTCAGCCAGCTGGGACTTTAGGAAGCAACGTTCTAAACCTTAATTATGATCCACTCATTCATGTAACTGGAACGTGTAAAACTGAATGAGGGTTAAAGAGGAGATAATTAAGGCAACAGAAGTTGCATGTTCCTCATAAACTGGGGGAGGGGGAGGGGGGTATCTCTCAAGTGCCCTAAAATTAAAATTCAAAGAAGAGTACGTATAGATCAATAATTTGAGACTTTCTGTAGAAGATCATATTTTTAAAAACGTAAGATTTCTTTACATCCATGGCTTAGGAGGATTTGAAAACATATTCAGCCCTTACAATACATGTCATACTTGGAGCACGGAAGCGAGCTGCAGAACTCTGATTCTGACATACAGCCCAGCTTAGAATGCATTTCTGCAGAATCGAGGGAGATCAATAGACTCAGGAAACAAATATGTTGATGGATGAGGACAAGTCTGAAAACGACCTGGTTGAGGTGGCCACGCTGCAGGTTTCACGGCTCTTCCCGTGTTGGCAGAAGGGAAGGGTTACCAACGATTCCCTTTCTTTTAAGAGGGAGACGAAAAAAGGAACCGAGGGGAGGAAAAACAGGGAAGGGAGGGAACAGAATGGAGCTGATGATGAGAAAAGGAAGAAAGAAACGAGAACGGGGAAAGAGAAAGAGAGAAACCCGAAGAGGGGCGGGGGAGTAGGAAGGAAAGCTATGATGTTTGGACGCTCGCCAGCCACCCAGCCGAGCGCTCCATCGCCCCCAAGCCTGCCTCCCTCGCTCTCTCGTCTGGAGCCGTGGGGTTCCCCCGGTGCGCCGCCCTGGTGCGGACAGCCCTCCCCGCGACCCCAGCCCGGCGCAGGCCACGCCGAGATGCCCCAAGTAGCCCCCAGCAGCCCGCCCAGCCGAGCCCGCCACTCCCTGGACCGCGCTAGCCACCCCCGCCCCGACTGCTCCCGGCGCCCCCACCACTAGTCTAGGGAAAAGCCGAGAGATGGGAAAATCAAAAAGGGGAGGGAGACGACCAAAAAAAAAAAAAAATTTTTTTTTAATAATGTGGTCATAGGTCCTGGGGGAGCACAGGGAAGGAGACCCGTGGCAGGCACCTGGGAAGGAACACGCTGTTGCAAATACCCCGGGCTGCGTCGGGCTGGGCGATTTTCCACAAAAGGAAGTTTGGAAGGAGCGCAGCGGTTTGCAATGGAAGAGAACGGGAGCCCAGCGTTACCTGACTGAGGTCAAGCCGGCGGGCCGCGGAAATCCTCAGGTTTGCGATACTGAGCCACTTGATCAGGTTACTATGGAAATCGTCTTGAGAAGGAAAAAAAAAAAACGCAGCCCAGGCACATCCTCGTCACCCCGAAGGAAACTGCTGGGGCCGCCGAGCGTGGGCGCGGGACCGGGCGCGGCGCCTCTCCCGGCCCGGCTCGCTCTTTCTTCCCTCCTCGGCCGGGCCGCGCCTCCCCGCCCCGCGCCGCCGCCGCCGCCGCCGCTGAGCAGCCCGCGGGCCGAGCGAGCCCTCCGCGGCGCGCAGCCGGGAGCGAGAGCGCGAGCGAGCTCGCAGCCACCAGCCGGCCTGGGCGCCGAGTGGCGCTGTTTCCCGACCGCGCAGCTGGAATTTAAAGAGACAGACGCCTCTCGGGGTCTGGGGCCCGTGCCCTCAGAGGGGCACGCAGGGCGCCCACCGTCTCTGCCCGAGCGGGAGGGACAGAGCAGGCCGGGAGAGAAAAGTTTCGTGCGGGGACGGCGGCGGGAGTGCGTGAAGACCTGCCTCGGCCTCCTCTCCAGAATGCAGAACACAGGCTGCAAGGAGAGAGTAAGAGGGCTTTTTTTTTCCCCCTCCCTTGGAGACTAAGGGGGAAATGATTTGTATGCTCAACAAGTCATGCACCTATTTTCAGCTGCGCTCGTTTTCGTCCTTGTGCACCGACTTTTTTTCATTGAAAGCACAGAGACAAATGCGGGTTCATTCCTTGTTTTATGTCAGACACCAAGCAGAGAGACACATGGGTTTGGAGCGAAGGTGGTGGCGGGAAGATACAGCTGTCAACTGTCTTGAAAAATCTTTCTCTCTCTCTCTCTCTCTCTCTTCCTCTCTCAACCAAGGAAGCCTCTCCTTTTCTCTTCCCTCTCAGCACTGGAGAACAGGCTTGAATGTATATTCCAGCCTCTAGTTAAGCGTCCTCCGACAGATCACCCTCCAGTTGGCACCTTTTCTCTACAACCATGAATGCAAGCTTGCTTCTGTTGCTGCGAATAAGCAAGAATCTAGCAGAAAGAAGCATCGAGTCTGGCCCTTTGCTATCCCTAGCTACACCAGCTTTCAGTGGCCACTTCTCTCACTGCCGTTGCAAATGCGGCTCACATTTGTGCTGTTCCCCACATACAGCCCAAAGAATGTGTTTATAAATGTACACGGTTTAATGCCACCACATATTTATTTGGAGTATCAAATTATGATCCAATCAATTTATTTTGCTGTTCAAACAATCACCTTTCACTGCTTCATATACTAAACAGCCTTTTTTGGTACCAGTTCAACACAAATTTCCTGGGGGGAGGGGGGCAATAAGGAGGCTCTCCCTGTGGTGTCAATAAATGTGAATGACACTCTTTGGGGTTGATAGAAAGTATTCTCAGAAGAAATAAATCGAAGTCTAAATTACCAACATCCTGTGGGCAGGAGTCATATATTATTCCTATATCTTAGACCTTATATATTTTTATGAGCCCTACACAAACACAGAGGCTACATTCTAACTCAAGTGTCTTAAATTTCTTCTTTACCTCTCCAGACGATCTTACCCCCAGGACTCACACCTGCCCCATACATGCATCTTGTCTTTTACCTGACTTCCAGAGCAAGCCTTCAAAATATAGTAGCCCTATCTAAAATTATAAAATTCTTCTATACTTCGCCATTTCCTCAAGGAAAATGGCCATTTTTTTATTATGGAATAGAAGAGTGTTTCTCAAGTTTTTACATGCATCAGAATCACCTAGAGGCCTTATTAAAAGATTTCTAGGCCCCATACTCATGCTCAACTTTTCCCTTTCAATAAGGAATAGGGTGAGGCATAAGAATGTGTAAACCTAACAAGATCCTAGGTGATGTTGATGCTGTCAGTCTGGGACCCACACTTTGAGAACCACTGGCAGAGATCTTTGATGATCTGGCCCCTGCTTATTTCTCCTGCTTCATCCCTCACACCTGCCCCACAGTTCCCAAGCAAGGTGAACTTACTAACTTATGCTATGCTTTCCCAAATAGCACCTACTCAGCCCCACCTTGCATAGGCTGTTCTCTGCCAGGAATGTTCTCCCCTCCACTCTCCCCCATGCCCCCAGTACAGCATCTGGGTAACTTGCTCAACCCCTAAAACTAAACAACTTCAGGGTGCCTCCCCAAACACTCCAGGGTCCCACATCTGAGTTTAGGTCTCACTCTTTGTGCTGCCTCTGTACCCACTTTTCACACCTTAAGTATAATACTCACATATTTATTTGTCTCCTTCCTCATTAGACTGGGTAAGCTAAGGGCAGGGACTGTAGCTTATTTATCCCTGTATCCCCAAGTGCCTAGCACATTGGTCAGAAAGTTGCAGCTCAATACATGGGGGCAGGGGAGAGAGGGAGAGATGACATTTTTCATCACTGATGATTCTAATGATGTTCAAAGACAAAAGAGTGACATAAGGGAAGTAGTAATAATATTAGGACAGAGGGGAAGAGAGAATTAGTATTTATTGCATGTATCAGATACTAGGTTAAACGCTTTGCATGCTTGCTATAGACTGAATGTTTGTGTCCCTAGAGAGATGTTTGTTTTCCTTGAGTGTTGTGTCCTTTACATAGGACTATGCTAACATCATGAAATTCTGACAGTTGGAGGGTATCTTTAAGGGATGTGGTTCCTAATTTTAGCTGCATACTAGGACCACCTGGGGAGTTCTCAAAACTTTCAGTGCCCAGGTTGCATCTCAAAACAACTGTATCAGAACCTCCAGGATTGGCATCTAGATGTCGGAATTTTTTTTTTAAGTTTGTTTGTTTGTTTGTTTGTTGAAAGAGAGAGAGAGAGAATCCCCAGCAGGCTTCGCACCAGCAGCGCAGAGCCCAACACGGAACTTGAACTCACGAAATTCAAGATCATGACCTGAGCTGAAACCAAGAGTCATTTAACTGAATGAGCTACCCAAGTCCCCCTATGTGTCAGGATTTTTTTAAAGACTTCCAGATGGTTCTCATGGGCAACCAGTACCGAGAACCACTTATTTTGAGATGATGTGCAGTGGGACGTAAGGCTGGCTGTTCATTAGATCACCTGAGAAATTTTAATGGCTACCACGCCCACACTCACTGCAGAGGTTCTTATTGAGGAAAACCTGTCTCAGAGCGATGGTTCTCAAAGCAGAGTCCCCACAACAGCAGCACCATCTGGGGGCCTATTAGAAACGCAGATTCTGACTCCCTCCCACCTCAGACCCACTGAATGAGAAATGTTTGTGGTGAGTTCCAGAACTCTGTATTTCAACAAGTCTTCCTAATTATTCTAATACACACTGAACTTTGGGACCCACTGCCTTATAACACGGTATTAGTGGCATCATTCTCCTTTAGATTTAAGAATTCAGCATCACCTTTAGCAAACTTCTATTGAGCTCTTAAATATGGTGGTCCTGACCGTCACTCCTAGTTTCTAGTGATGAGGATGCTGTAGTTCCAGGGATCACACTCTGAGAACCACTGTCCCATTATGAGCCAATCCCTATAATTATTAGGAATCTTGAAATTTGTTTCATTTTTTTTTTGTTTTCAAAAGGGACTGCAGGGGTGGAAAACTTCCTTTCTTTCCTTCTGGCTTCTTAGGTGGGCCTAATAATTAAATCGACCCAAGACAGATTAACAAGAAAAAAACAAATTTCGTATGTATGGGAGCCCCAAAGGTATAAGACCCCAAAGACAGGCACTAGCTAAGGAGAAGCGGTTAGGGATCTGGGGCTTCAAAGGGGAAGAAGACAATTCACAGGAAGATGAGAAGAGCAAATGTTTGGTAAACAAATGTTTGCCATGCCACACAGATAAATATTTCTAATGTAAAAAGTTAGCTTTCATATCCAGTCCTGGTACAAGCTCTCTATCTAAATTATTTTCAATTAAAAAAGAGAAGCAAAAAAAAAAAAAAGTTTTCCTTGAGTCTGCTGGGTCTTCATTACCTTCAGCTCAAAATCCTCCACATGCCAAAGTGGCACATTTTGGGGGCATGTATTCTGCTCTCCCTGAGAACTTATCCCAAAATGAAACCAATGTGTTGGGGCCGCACCAAGCTTATTAAAAGAAATTTCTTGTACCTAATTCCCCAAAGTATAAAGTTATGGGACGATTGTGTATGCAACATGTTTTGTTTTTTGTTTTGTTTTGTTTTGTTTTGTTTTGACCTACTCTTACTGGGTAAAAAAAAAAAAATCAGTATTCAGAACTAAAAGGTACAGGCACCACAGTTATAGATACAGCTGTGAAGAATTCAGTGATTGTACTAAATTGCACAAAAACTTTAGGGAAAAAAAAAAAACCATGATCCCTTCTCTCCTCAAACCAAACCACCAGATCTAGAGCATAAAAGCCGATGAAGAGTTTGCCCTCTCTGGCTACACCAATCAGCCCATTTACCTTCCCCAAAGAGGCTACTCTTCCTGTAGTAGCTTTAAGAAGAAAGAAAACCCTGGTCATTCTCAAAAAGTAAATACTGTTTCTTCTTGGTGCCTTGGTGTGAATGTAGCTATGTAAATCCTGTCCATCCTAACCTACAAATGTTAAAAGCACCCCCGTTCCCACAGCCTGGGCTTCCTTCCAGGGAAAAGCAGAGAAGCACAGATCACTGAAAGCAAGCACTGTGTCACTAATCTTTGCCTCTAGTCAGGCAGCCAAAGAAAACCCCCAACCAGAGACTCAAAAGAAGACACCCCGGACCATGAAATCTCCTTTCATCCTTTTAGCTGCTTGAATTGATTTCAGGCTACTAACCTGGATCCTTTCGGAGAGACTCTTTTGGGGATAAGCTCTTTTTTAGAGTAGGAGACCCTGCCTCTCTACTTGGCAATTGCTTTTGAAAAGTTCTGAAATAGACTGTTAAACTGCATTTTCTTTCTGAGACTTCTTTAGGATTAGTGGCATTTCTGTATTTAACTGATGAGAGCTCCTGGGAGAGGGTCCTGAAAGAGCTGCCAGCCACAACATCAGGTGCCGAGTTGCTGACAAGAGAAAAGGCTTTCTAAGGGTGATCTACCAGCCTGTATTTGCCTGTGCTTTTTCAAATAGCCACAATGTTAATTACTACATCAGCTACTGAACTGCTTACTCTGGAAAGCTCTTAAAGTTTGAATGAAGTCTCCTCCTACCCAGGCTGAAGGAAATAATAGTCACCGCCAAACTGCAAAATGTCACATAGATTTCTTTTTATAGGCATATACACTTAAATAAGCAAGGCAGTTCCAAGAAATGTAATTAAGTTGCTTAGGTGAATGGAGAACAGCAGTAAGTAGCCTTTAAAAATATCAATTGTGATGAGGAAATGTAGAAGGAAAAAAAAGTAGATAAAGATGATGACAAGAAAAGGCATGTAGGAATATTGGGGAAAGAGATTGCTGTGCATGACAAGGTGGGCTTCATTTGGACAGTGTCACTTATAGACACCTGGGGTTGTTTCATTTTTGAGTTGATCTCCTTGGAAACGGTAATAAAAAGCTAAATTTTCAAATCAGACGACTCTTAAAAATAGAATTTGAAAGTAGCAGTGAGGTAACATAAGAAAGTGTTCCTGTTCTTAAGAGAAGTCAGTTGAACTTACACGGACATGGCCACACCACAAATATTTAAGAATAAGAAGGTTTGTTTCTTATTTGTACAAGAAAATAAGAAAGTGTCTCACCATATAGATAGATAGATATAGATATAGATATAGATATAGATATAGATATAGATATAGATATAGATATAGATATAGATATATAGATTGGATATAGATATAATCAGGAGAGAAAATGCAAATGTGACAAACGTTAATGAAAGGTGACATAGGGGAATAGATGCGAGTTGTAATAGACGTCACATTTCCGTGGGTTTAAAATTTTTTCAAACTAAAAAGCTTATTTGAAAAAGAATTGATTAACAAAAGTGCTGCAAAATACGTCTCCCAAAGTCACAATAGAAAAAGAGCTCAAAATGAAGGTCCTGAAAATAGGTTTCGGTCTGTTCTGAAGAACCATTAACAGGAGATTGGCGACATGTCCCCCTCTTGTGTAACAATTATTGTCGTTAAAGATGTGGCACACACGTCTAGCCCATCATATCTTCCAAGTATTGCAGCATATTTCTCTGCACCATGATGACCTTTTTAATATTCCGCAAATTGATTTCCAGGCCATTCCCACTCCCCCTTGTTTATAGCCTTGGTTGCCCAGAAGAAAATGAGCAAGACTGGCCAGCTGTGAGTCCTGCATTTCTGTGCTCATCAGTGCTCAGAATCACATTTCTCTTTCCCAGAGGCCTCGTAACAACCTTTATTGTTGGTCTGGAGACGAGCAGCACCAAGAACCTTCTTTAAGGACAGGTTTAAGAGCTATCGGCAGTTGTGTGAGTTTCTCAGAGGTACTCAGTTGAATACCAGCATCAGATTTATACTTTTCTGCACTGCCAACTATGACAGTAAAATTATCAACCTCTAGAAAATGTAGAGTGTACACAACCCTTAAAACCATGTTATGTCCACGGTATTAATGTATTTTTCCATCATTAAGTCACCTTTACTTGTTCTCACGAATTTTTTGACCCACAAAAATGTCCTTCCTAATGCTACATTTGCATGGATGCTGATCCTACTAACCCATGGTAAGGTTTCCTCTAAAAAGCCCTGCGACAATCAATCCCTACCCCTGAGTCACACCCAGATCATGAATAAGAGGAAGTTGGCACCTGCCTTAAGCTTTATGACTTAGAATTCCCTAGCAGACCCACATTCCCATAAATAACAAATAAAAAATGGAAGCAAAATAAACCAGGTGTATTCAATTTCTTCAAGGCACCTGCTCTGTTTCTGTTAGATTTTCTAAGTAGGAGGGAGAAAAAAAAAAGAGATTCTGATTTCCAGTATTTGGTCAACCCTGACTTGCACACATTTCTTATCTTTTGGAGGAAACAAGCAAAAATGGAAGAATTAGGTAGCATGAAAATCAAATGGAACAGAGAGTGATTTTTTTTCTACATGCCAGAGGATATAGAGAAAAGATAAAGTTAGAAAAAGTTCCCTACTTCTTGCCTCACACTAACAGTGCAAATCAAATCTCAAGATGTGTTTGCAAGGTAGACACACCAAGAGAAGAGTGTTCTCTTTTCCTTTCAGAAACAATCAGGTAAGGGAATTTCTGTTTGAGTAGTTCAATATATAGGGAGAGGAATCATACATTGAATTGCACTTATCAGTGAATACAGAGCCGCATTCTCAAGAAAAGCTCAATAAGTACAAAATAAGTCCTAAATGAAAAGGTTGTGTCACCCCTTAATTATTCAGTCCTGTAGAGAATCTAGTTGAATATGTCAAAAGCTCAGAAACATGAGAGTGCTGCCCTTCAAATCAACAGATCTTTTGCAAAATTCGTTTCCCCTAATGGGAACCCTGTTTATTTCTATGTCTTTAGAGTTCCAAGTCCTACTGGAAGTTATATGGAATGGGGGCATGGGGGTGGGGGGTGGGGGAAGAGTCCTGAACTTTTGTAGTAACTGAGTGTGGACAGATATTAGTAAAATTGTACTCAGTTTTATTCCACCAAGCATGGTGACAAGAGTATAACTTTTTCTAATACCAAGGGATTGACTAAGGCCAGTTTGGGGAGGAATTTCATTAGCTTTCATTTATGGGTTATTGGTTTTTTTCTGATATTTTTGGAAAGGTGCCTTTAGGAACTAAAACACCAGCACAGACCAGCATATTGATTTGCTCCTTCCACTCACAAAATGCCCTCTTAACCATAGCTGTTAGGAATTCAAACATAGGAAAATTAACTTATAAAAAAAATATGAATAACAGACATATAGAGGATACAGCCCTCAGGCAAAATAATAAGTTAAATATAAGATGAAGACATCCTGTTTCCTTAACTTCATCTACTTCACAGCTACCTGTCACTACATGCAATCCCAAAATATTCAACCTACATGTTACATTTTATATAGTATAGATTAGATATAAATCTGACTTACTGAATGAAAAACTTTTAAACCTGAGTTCTAATATATTACACGTGGAGTTCAGTCTACATGCTTGATGAGAATGAGCTATATTTCTGATTTATATATTTCATTAAAATCCACTATTTAAATGCTTCCTTATTGACCCCCAAATAGGATCATAAGCATGTGTATGAGAGAATGTATGTACACATGGGCTTTGACTTCCTGTTCTCAAAAAATTCTCAAATATTTCCTCTTTCTTAAAAGGAACATATTATCTAACTTAATAAGTACCCCACTTCTGCTTATGACAAACCCGGATACTTCATTTTGAAACCCCGGACACTTTACTCACAGCATAGCTCTTCTGCACAAACACTTGGTTCAAGTCACAATCTGCAATCCGAGATCCTAAAAGGATGGATAGGGACTGAATCACGTGACAGGGAATGAGGAGTCATATCTCAGCTCCTGTAATAACTGTCATAGGAGAGCAGATGTGAAATGCTAATGTCTGTCTCCTTGATGTTTTGCAGACTAGTGAGGTTTTTCTAGTAATTTATAAACTTGAAGTCATAAGCACTTATGAAGCCAGTTTTATTCCCAGCTTAATCAGGAGTCTTACCTAAGAAGGTGGCAGTTACTCCTGTCAAACAACTATGTTTGTTCTGTGTTAATACCAGTTATCATCAATCTGCATAAGAATCAAAGTTTATTCAAGTCTCCCACCTTTAATTGTATACAGTATCCAGTTAGAATGATGGCTTCTGGTGCTGGTGAAGATAAATGATTATCTCCTTTACAATAAATCTGTACTAATATATCCGAAAACATCTAGAAAAGAACCAGTTCTTTCTTACCAATGCTACAAACAGGGCTCGAGTGCAGAAATATAAATGGACTGCTGGCCATTCTTATGCCAAAGAATATTTGGCACATGCCCAAGGAATATTCATTAATTTAAAAATGAAGCAAATTGAACAAAAATCTCAAAGAGTGTGCTGTATAAATGATAAGAAAATATGTCGTTCTTCCAATTTATTTCCTAAACTCTGAGATCCTTAAGAAGTGATGAGGAAAAGCTTAAAGTTATCACAGACAGATATTTGTTCTACTGAAGGCAAGTGTAAACCCCTGGCAAAGCACTTATTTTGAAACACATATATCCATAAAATTTACTCAAGAGCATCTGACTACCTTTGAGAGTTATAGGAAATGACTCAATCAATATATTCATTTGAAAACTGAGATCCAAAGTCTGTAGTCAGGATTTATGACCATTTTATTACTTTTTTCTTTTTCCCTAAACTTTTCACCAGCCCTTCTACAGGCTGTTATATCCTGATGTCTGTGGGAGGTTTCCAACTCTGTTTCAAATTCTAAAAAGAAGAGAGTTTACATGTTATTTCTGTAGACCATCTAACTATTGAAATCCTTCAAAACTCTTTAACAGGAACTCCATAAGGATGTGATCTACCCACACAAGTTGATCATATTTGTGTCTAAGAATCAGTTAAAATAATTTTGGAAATAATCATCAGGATTATAACCTATAATTTCATGATTTGTGAGTTTTCCAGAGTACATATCAAATAATCAAAGCAATAATACATTAATGCATACTTTCCCCTAACCTTGTCCATAAAGCCTATTTGTTTGTTTTGGTTTTGTTTTTAAAGTTTATTTATTTATTTTGAGAGGGAGAGAGAGTATGTGAGTGAGGGGGAGAGAGCATCCCAAGCAGGCTCTGCACTGTTAGTGCAGAGTCCAACGTGGGGCTCAATCTCAGGACCACGAAATCATGACCTGAGCAGAGATCAAGAGTCAAGTAATCAACTGAGCCGCCCAGGCGTCCTGTTTAAAGCCTATTTGGACTTATATTATCTTTAATATAACAAAGGCCTTTACTTCTTGCATAAGCATTGTAATTTAATAATTCAAATACACATTTTCTTCTGTATTCTGAGATTTCCTCATTTGCTATAGTTTATAATTTTGCTTAAAACATTTTTTGTTGCCAAAGTGTAAATTTAAATATATCTCAGGAGTTCTCACGGGATGGAATGGTAAGAAGGCATTCCTTAAGGATGATTAATCAATCAGCAAATCTGTTGTAGACCTACTATGTGGGAGTGTGACCCCCCACTAGAAGAGATTGCCAAAGTTACAGAGAACAATTCTTGCTGTAAAGAAACTTTTTTGTCTACCGGGGGTGACAGCATGTGAAAATGAAGCACTTAAATAGTAATACTTGAGAAGATATACTACAAATGAGTAGTCTGCCATTAAGAACAACCAAAGACAATTTTGCAACACTTAATTTGAATGTTCTGAGGAAATGGGCTTAAAATGAGCTTTTAATTGGGCTATATACGGCCTTGATACTCCAAATGTAGTACAGAGGACCAGGAGCAAATTCATTACCTGGAAACTAGATACGAATGCAGAATCTCAGGCCTCAAGCCAGACCCATGAATCAGAATCTTCATTTTCACCAGATCCCAAGCTCAATTCCATGCCCATGAAATTTGAGACTGTACTGGTAGGAAAAAAGCAATCTTTGATCAGGGCCTATAATAACAAGATAGGTGAGATTATGGTCATAAACAGAGTCTAAATAGTAGAGAGCCCTGAAAGTTCAACTGAATTCATTTTTACATTTGCAGTGATTAAGCATAGACTATATCAGAAAAGAGATATATGGGGAACAAGGACACCAGCAGGAAACCACAGCCTGAAGAACATACACCATGTATTTGGGGGACTGTCCACAAAATTTCCTCCTGTGAGGAAAAAGAGCTAAAGGCAACATTCTTACATGTACCCAAAAAAGAGAGAGGTGAATCCAGTTGATGAGAGCCTGAGATTCATTGAGCTGTGTCTTGCTAGTGGGCCTTAACTCTGTTTTTCAGAAGCATGAATTATCCTGCCCACCCCTTCACTACAGAACTATCCTATACTTCTTGTTTTTGTGAAATAAACACCTCAGAGCAGAGTTCACACATCCCACCCATTGGGTGGGATGGAAGAAGCTGGAAACCTGCTTTCCTACTTTGCCTTGCCTAAAAATGGACATGTGAGGCAGCCACCTGGTCCTTGGTGGGAAGCTCGTTAATTAGGTAGGTTTTTGTTGGTCAAGTATAACTTTTTCATCATGCATGCAGTCTCAAAATATACAAGACAATTTTTGTCTGAGGACCGAAGTCCCAAGATCTAGAGACTTTATGGGATGTAAAAAGCCACTCCTCAACCCAAGCCCACAGAACTGGAGATTTTTAGAGAGAGTAACACTATATCTTGCAATGTAGGAAACCTTGAAGGTAAAAGAGAAAATTATTCAAAACTACACCAGTTTAACTGTTGTAAACTAAGACCATCCTGAGCAAACCTGTATTCCTGATAAATTATAGTGTGCTTGCACAAGAAACTAATATAAAATGCCCTAAAAACTTGGACTGTAAATACAATAAAATCTTATCCATTTTTCCAAATAATATCTTGAGCCCTTAATGTCTTTATTTATAGGTAGTCATGTACCTTCTTTAGAACCCTCCCTTGCCCCATCAACCATAACCCCCAGTGTTCATACAACCCAATGTGCACACCCTAACAGGAAGAACACTAAAGTCATGTGCATCGCTTCTTGCTGCTATATGGTTGGCCCAGTTGAAACTAGATTCTACAAAATTCCAAAGTTAATGCCAATCCACCACTGAATTAATGACAATCCAGATCCAAGTGCAAGCCACTGTGGTTCTGCAAGGAAGCAGGAACCTACCCCCTCAATGCTACGCGAGAATAAAGTGCCCTCACTTGAGTTCCCACTGCATGTAGCTTTCATTTCAACATCTTGGTGTCCAGATTGGCTCAATGTCAGCCACCCAGAGACCACTTCAGTTTTCCTCCCCAGGTGTCAGGCAGTTTTTCATCTTATATTCTCCAAACACAAAGCTAATACTCTTCTGAGGAAGGTAACACTGTGAATCAAAGGTGGTTTTACCCTACTACTGAAGAACCCTTATATCTTTGTAGGAAGATGAAGCCTGTTGACACCTTTTATGATTCCAAGGCAAAATTTTGGCACCTCTCTTGAAAGAGATTTAATGAAAAAGTAAAATATGATATTCTATTCTGCACATATTAACATAATTGAAAGGTGTCTCCTATTTGTCAAGTAAGTGTCTTGTGATTTAACAAATACTAGAGAAAGTATTAACGTTGGTGTTGGGGGTGGAAACGATGGTATATCGACTCTAGTTGATATAGAGTCATTTCTCAAGAAAAGCTTTACTGAACCTAAAAATGTATTAGACTTCTTAATAGACCAAAAAATAAAAACAAGGAAAGAAAAAAATAAAGTCAAGTGTGAAATAAAATTTTAAGTCTGAGCGATGAGAGTAATGCTGAGCGATGAGAGTAATGCTGAGTGGGAGTTAAGTAAATGTAGCTGATTTAGGATAAGAAATTATTAATTCAGTTGGAGAAATACTAGTTTTGAGTTAACAGTAGAACTTGCAAGTGGGAATATCTAATAGACAGTTTTAGAGCATGGTTGAGGATTAGAAGTTACTACACAGCATTGGGAGTATTTCACTTTTAGAGGATTATAGCCTCATGGATGAGCTTATTTAGGGGTAAAGAGTAGGATGAAAAAGATGGGTCATCAAAGAGGTCAAAGAAAGTATGGGCGAAAAGACAGGGCAGTGTTGACTTGGAAATGGAAATGAATGCCAGTTAAACACAGAAATCTGAAAAGAGAGACAACAGGGAAAACCTAAAGAGAAATTCAACCAGATGGAAGTCAATAGCATTGAATGTCGTGGGGGGATCAGAGAAGACAGAGTCTGAAAGTAAACCCTTGGATTTTATGCAAAGGAAAAGGTACAAATGTTTGAGTGCCAACTATGTGCTAGGTGTTTTTACTTACATGAAATGTTTCAAGAAAAATTTCCGGCAGTGTCCTAGGGTGTGGAAACCAGACAGAGAAATTTGGCAGGGAAAGAACTGAGCAGTATAAAGCGGTACCTCAGGAAACAGTAGGGTCAAGCTAGGGTTTTTTTTATTTTGTTTTATTCTATTGTAACAAGGTGGAGCAAAGTACTTACTTAAAAGTGGGAAGAAACCTAGAAAGAGAGATTGGAGGGGTTATGATAGAACCTGAGTGATTACAATGGTAAGTGTTAAAAAGTTGAAGTTTTGGGGCATCTAGGTGGCTCAGTCGGTTGAGCATCCAACTTCGGCTCAGGTCATGATCTCACAGTACCTGAGTTCGAGCCCCGCATCGGGCTCTGTGCCAATGGCTCACAGCCTGGAGCCTGCTTCAGATTCTGTGTCTCCCTCTCTCTCTGCCCCTTCCCCGCTCATGCTCTGTCTCTCTCTGTCTCTCAAAAATGAATAAACGTTAAAAAAAAAGTTGAAATTTTAACATTAATTAAAAATAATTTGCAATTTTATATTCTCTCTCAAAGAGTTAATTTCATATAATTATGCATGGAATGAGTCTATGGTCTTTGTCAGCTCTCCTTGTCTCCCTGCCCTTTGCTTTTATAGCTTTGCATTTGTAAATCATAGTCTCTTTCATTCCATTATACCCTTGTGAACAGTTAACTGGTTTTACAAAGAAATATAAATTCTGAGTAATCAGCCTAATTGTTGACCCATTTCTATGTGTATAAATTATTTTTAAAAATCCACCAGGGAATTTCAAATCTTCTCTAAAAAACAACCAGATGTTGTTCACATCATTTATTATAATAAAACATTTTTAAAGGTTTGGTCTCATAGCAGCGATACTCCTACTCCCCCAAAATCATTTTGCCTCATACCACACTGATGTATACTAAACAGTATAAAAATCTATCTGTGAAGTAGAATAGCTACCAACAAGTAATTTCCTCATTGCTTGCATTACTAAGCTCTTCTAAATACCAAGTATTATAATGCAATATTCTAATTTTTGTTTACATTTATTCATTTTTGAGAGACAGAGACAGAGCACAAGTGAGGGAGGGGCAGAGAGAGAGGGAGACACAGAATCCAAAGCAGGCTCCAGGCTCCGAGCTGTCAGCATAGAGCCCAACGCGGGGCTTGAAATCACAAACCATGAGATCATGACCTGAGCCAAAGTCGCTTAAACCGACTGAACCACCCCGGTACCCCAATAATGCAACATTCTAAACTGGCAGATTATTTCCTGTATGCAGAGGAAAATATTGCCTTATCTAAACCAAGACAAGTACCTTCTCATCCTTGTCATCCCCCTAAACACGAGCAGCCCAATTCCCTAGGACAGGGAACCAGTCTCAGCTGCATCAGCTGCTCCCTGGCATCCCTGGGTAACCTCCTGAGCCTAAATGTCCCGTGGGCAAGATAAAATTACAGTGTGACAGGCTATGATTTGCTCTTACAACTAAATCCTATCCTAGACGTACAGATACAACAGCAACTTCATCTCTGCCCAATAGCCAGTCACTTTTGGGTGATAATTACTAAGTATAGTTACTTCCCCAGAAACCAGAAGCAGAGATGCCACTGAATCACACGTGGATATATCCCTATTGCACACCGAAAGGAGACAGGTAGACTGAAAAGGAAGGCAGCAATTCTTGGTTTCGTTGCCACATTAAATATAAAGCAGAGTAGAATTCACTCAACAACAACAAGCCAGTCTACTCTTGGTGGGCCGCAGAACTAAAAAGAATTGAAAATAATAAAATTATTCAAACAGTGTCAATAAATATTTATGATGCTTAAATTCAAGCTGACTTTTCTGACTTAAAAAGATGAAAATACAAGTGAAGGAATAATTGTAAAAGTATTTCAGAAGAAATACCCTATAGCTATTCCACAAGTTTACGGAAAGTATCTCTCGGGCTATTGATGTATGTGAAGCTGATTTAAAAACAATAGAGTGCTGTATGAGTGTTATTCTTAGCATTGGAAAATTCAAGATATTATTATTAAATGGTCATGACTATTGGCCGCACGTCATCATAGGCCAGTTATGAAATCTACTCTAAATAAATGTTAAAACGTTTGGAGGTGCTTAGGCTAATATCTGTAAGGTTTCTTTGTAAAACAAATTTCAGACATCTTCTTGTTAATCCTTAAAGACAAGCAGGTGTCCATTGCAGTGTATTATTATTTCAAAACTGATAAATCTAGAAATTTTCTAAGAATAAAAGATCAGAGATCATTTTTTAATGTTTATTAGTTTATCTTGAGAGAAAGAGCAAGAGAGCGAGCAAGCTTGAGTGGGGGAGAGGCACAGAGAAAGGGAGGAAGAATCCCAAACAGGCTCCACACTGTCAGCACAGAGCCCAACACGGGGCTCGAACCCACAATCCGTGAGATCATGACCTGACCCAAAATCAAGAGTCAGACTGTTAACTGACTGAGCCACCCAGGCGACCCTCGAAGATAATCTTTTTCTTTTTTGTCATTGCAAAATTGTTCATCAAATCTTATGCAGAATTCTTTGAAAAAAATATTCTTGTGTTACAATCCCCCTATTATGTCTCTCCTGAAGTATTAATGTCAAATAATTATAAGGTTCTTTTGTACTCTTCTTCAGTAACACAAATTATAGGCAAGACTTCAAAATATTCTAAAGAAGTGCTTCTCACATTTAATGTGCATACAGATCATCTGGGGATCATGTCAAAATGCAGACTCTACTTTACTGGGTCTGGGACGGGGCCTGAGGGCCTGAGATTCTGCATTTCTAGTAAGCTCCCAAAGATGTCAAAGCTAATCCAGGGCCAATCTTTGAATAGCAGGAATATATATTATATATATAAACATTATATTATATATATAAACATATATATATATAAGCAGCAATTCTTGGTTATTTATATATGTAAACATATATATATAACATATAATCATATATATATAATATATAATCATATATATGTTATATATGGGTTATATATAACGTATATATAACATATATATTCTTGGTTATATATATATAAACATATATATAACATATATATAAACATATATGATATATCGTGTATATAAACATATATATGTTATATATCATATATACATACATATATATATGATATATATATAAGAAAGAGGGAGAGATAGGTTATAAGAAATTGGCTCACATGATTATGGAGGCTAAGAAGTCCCAAGATCTGCAGTTAGCAAGTTGGAGACCAAAAGCACCAGTGGTATAGCTCCAATCTGAAAGCCAGCAGGCTCAAGACCCAAGAAGAAGGTCTTCTTTCAGTTTGGGTCCCAAGTCAAGAAAAGACTGATGTCCAAGCTCATGTGGTCAGGCAGCAGGAGCCTTTGTACTTGTGGGACGGTCAGCCTTTTCATTCTATTCAGCCCTTCCACTGATTGGATGAGGGCCACCCTCATTAAGGAAGGCAATCTGTTTAACTCATTCCACCTATCCAAAGGTTAATCTCATTCAAAAACATTCTCACAAACCCAGAAGAATCTTTGACCAAATATCTGGGTGCCCATGGCCCAGTCAACTTGACACATAACATTAAACATCACAAGTGCTATTGCTACTCTAAGATATATGTTCTTTTATTTCGGCCAGGCATTAATAATCTAATTAAAATAATTTCAAATAACTTACTTCAAACTCCTAATTTATTACAAGCCTGACCCATAATAAATTAAGGAGACAAATAACATTGATTGATTTTAGTACTTGCCTTTAAAGTTAATAAAAATACTCCTTCTTACTTAAAGAAGGCAATATTTATCTCAAAAACACAGTTTTAAGGGGCACCAGGATGGCTCAGTCAGTTAAGCATCCAACTCGTAATTTCGGATAAGGTCACGATCTCACAGTTTGTGTGATCAAGGCCCGCATCAGACTCTGTGCTGACAGTGTGGAGGCTGCTTGGGGTTCTCCCTCTTCCTCTCTCTGTGCCCCTCCCCTGCGTACTCTCTCTCTCTCTCTCTCACAAAAATAAATAAACATTTTTTTAAAAATCCGGTTTTAAAAGTTAGGTAGGTGTATTTTTCAAAGTTGTATTACAACCTGATAGGAAAACACAAAATTAAGTCACCCAAGATGTAAGTTTTATAGAAAAAGGAGAGGTATCATAAAATATATGTGAAAATTAATTTTTCTACTATAAAACTTCTTAGAGACTTTAATATACTAATCATTAGCATCTCTGTATGCTAATATGTAGAAGTATATACCCTTCTATATATTCCAAGAAGGAAATATATCACATTTCACTGAATCTAAATGCCATCTAATGCTAACACGTATCACTTTAGGTACAACTAGACAGGTAATAATAATGCCAAGTAAATAGGAAATGATGTTTTTTGAGTCACTTATGATTTTTAAAATACTGACTGAGTTTTTCTAGATTTATAGGTAGCCTTGTCATATATCATTCACATGCATATATAAAAAGGAAAGTATAAGGAAAAGTCACTGATCACATTATTAACAAATTTCTTCACATTCAAAGTCTGACTTTTCTGAAGCACTTTTCAACTGAGTTTCACCATCATTTTTCCAGACAACATTTTCTCCTAATGCAATATTTCCTAAAAGTGTTTCACTATTATCTCTAGAATATGCTTCTAAGACACTTATACCTATTTTGGAAGTTTTTAAGTTGGCATGTTCTTTATTAGAAGTCAAAGAAATTTTTAGGAAACAGCCAAGAATTCAAATATATTGCATATCTAGAACCTGCTAGTCAGCTGATTGTATTTGTAAGACACATCTTGAATTCAGAGATGTTAAAACTGAAAACATACAAACACACACATACACATGCACACACATTTCCTCTTAGGATCAAGGACAATATATTTAGTCCCAAATTTGTCTAACCAAAGAAGAATCCTTCACTTTTTAAAGAACTATATCTCAAGATATAAGTCTCACGAATCTTATTTTTGAAAAATACCACCTTAAACGTATTCATTCTCTATATCCCATTCCCTTTTGGCCTAAGTTGATCTAAATGATTTTTTTTGTTAGTATATAACCCTTCTGAATAAAAAACTGTGCCTATTTCTTCTCCCTTCTGCCCTTCCACTGTGTCTGAGATACTATGCATTACACTTTAGGTGTTCACTAAACGTTCTGCTAAGAAGGTCCAGAACTGGTCATCACAGAAATTTTCCTAGCCTGCTTTCAAAACAAGGTTAATTATTTTTCTGTCTGTCTTAATGACTAAATCTTTCTTCCTAGAAATGTCTATCAAATAATTTCTTGCCTTTTATTCTCAGGTAAATATCCACTTTTCTGGACACACTTCAGTGATCATTATCATAACCGTATTCTCAAGGGCTGGTGTTTACAGATACTCTGTAGTGGAGTAAGGATGAAAAAACCTGAGTTCTAATTACAACTCTGCCATTTGCTGACTATGCACATTACTCCCCCAATCCTCAGTTTTCTCATAAGTCAGATGAAGATAACTCTTGTCCAACTAGCTTTGCAGGACTGTTGTAATAATCATTATTAGAAAGAAATATACCAAAAAGCACTAAAAGCTACATAGTGCTATCTCTGCTTTTATTATATGCATTACATTAAAATTCTGTCCAACCCTCGATTTGGCTTTGCTTTTGTTATTCATCTGACATAAACTATAAGCTCCCCAGAGAAACTTTATGAGCACTTCCAGAGTATCTTTTCCACTGAAAAACATCATTAAACAGTAATAGTCATGAAATTTCTGAGAACTACTCTCTTTGAGATAATAACCATAAACATATAAAACTGAGTCCCCTGAGGCCCAGTGAATCCATTCATTGTGGTCTTCCTAGCTATATTAATTAAAAATCAAAGGTTTATTTTTATTAGTTCGAAAGATATATAGGAACAATAATGAAATCCTCTCCATTACTATTAAAGACTTGACATTATTTCATTGGCACTTGATACAACACTGTCAAGTATCAATATCAGTGTTTCACAGATGAGAAAAACAAAGCTCCAAAAGGTCTACTACCCGGAGTAAATCATCTTGCTCACATATTCAGAGCAGAACTAAGGTTTGAATCTCAGAATGCTAGGCTGTCTCATACGTGAGGATTTCTCAGTCTTAGCACCCTGCACATTGTAGGCTGAGTGATTACTTGGGGAAGGGGCTGTCTTGTGCATTTCAGAATGTTTAGCTGCATTCTGGCTCTCCCCACTAGATACCAGCAGTGCCCCTCCCCCACCATAACAACAAAAATGTCTTTAGATGTTGCCAGATGTCTTTTAGGGGCAAAATCAACCCCGACTGAAAACCTGTCATACATCATACCACCTTTATAATAGCACTTGTATAGTTTTTCCAATAATGTTCACATGCTTAATCATCACTATATGTCAGATAACAATGATAACTTAGGACAAGAGGGTATTGGTTTCCTGTGTCTACCATAAAAACTACCACAAACTTGATGGCTTAGAGTAAGAGATTTATTCTCTCACAGTTCTGGAAATAAGTAGTCCAAAATCAAGGTGTCAATAGACCTACACTCCCTCTGAGGATTTGGGAGAATCCTTCCTGGCCTTTCCCCAATTCTGGTGGTTCCAGGTGTTCCTTGGCTTATGGTTGCAGAACTCCAATCTCTGCCTTTATCTTCACAGTCTTCTCTGTGTCCTCTTCTTTTTTTTCAAGTTTACTTATTTATTTATTTTGAGAGAGAGAGAGAGAAAGAGAGAGAGAGAACAAGTGGGAGAGGAGCAGAGAAAGAGAGAGGGAGTCCCAGGCAAGCTCTGCAAACACAGGGCTTGAACTCCTGAACCATGAGATCATGACCTTGGCCAAAGTCAGTCACTCAACCAACTGAACCACCCAAGCACTCCTCCTCTTCTGTCTTTTATAAGAACACTTGTCATTAGATTTAAGGCTCACAGGAGAATCCAGGATGATCTCAAGATCCTTCATTACATCTGCAAAAATCCTTTTTAAAAATAAAGTCTCAGGGCACCTGGGTGGCTCAATTGGTTGAGAGTCTGACTTTGGCTCAGGTCATGACCTCACAGTTCATGGATTTGAGCCCCATATCAGGCTCTGAGCCTAGAGCATGCTTCACATTCTGTGTGTCTCTCTCTGCCACTCCCCACTTGTGCGTGCTCTCTCTCTGTCTCTCTCTCTCTCTCAAAAATAAACATTTAAATTTAAAAAATTAAAAAATTAAATCTATTCATAGGTCCTGGGTGTGCATGCATCCTTTGCGGGATGCACTTCACAGATCAGACCCTTTTCCTAAGAATGTAAAACACTTCCTGGATAATCTATCACCTCATTAGTTTCACAAATGCTCTGGAAAGGGCAGGGAAGAAAATGAGGCATCAGGAGATTAGGTTGCGAGTTACAGATTTACTAAAATAATCTTCTAGTCCCTGTCCAGGGCCTTCCCCGCTGGGTCTATAGCAGGCTGGTGGAAAGATCCAGCTGAATCACATCCTGCTTTAGGAACCATACAATTCACAGTTGAGTTCTGGTGGAAAATTGAAAAGCAAAAAAGAACACAGCTGGATATTCAGATCCTTTTGTTGATTTAAAAAAAATCAACTGTAGATTTCTAAAATCAAGATTTTCTGGAACCTAGTGAAAGAAAACAAACATGACACCCATTTAATAAAGTTGCTCCTGAATGTGTAAGTGTTCTTTGAAATTTATCCCTGTATATGTGTTGCATGTTAATTTTTTTTAAATCTGTGGTTATAGAGTCATGAGCATTAGAGATACACAGCATTAGCTTTCATAATGCATGATATTAATCACGCTCATACATACTGAGACTGATTCCACAGAAAACTATGAGATCATGCTCACTTAACAGAGCTTGGTCACAGAGTAATGGTCTGCTGGTTTCCCCAAAATATTGCAGTTCTCTTTTTGGTACCACTGCATTTTCATTCTAAGCAGTGTTGACATTTTAACCAGAGTATCCAGTAAGTTATGAATCACCACTAGACACCAAATGACTCAGTTATAGAATTACAACCATGATTTGTGTAAAAAGCCTTTTTAAATATAATATATCATAAATGAACAATCCCCTTCTTGATTTCTCTAGCAATAGTCATACTCTTTCTTCTAAAGGTTAGCATGAAGATGTCTAGTCACTTATTCATTTTCCTGATCTCCATTTACAACTGTAAACGGAATTCACCAAAATTATATCCTTACTACATCCTTTGTTGCATGTCTTAGATTTTATTTGAATAGTTTTTTTTATTTAAAAAGATATTCACGTGGTTTCTGTTTTTTCTTTTCTTTCTTTCTTTCTTTCTTTCTTTCTTTCTTTCTTTCTTTCTTTCTTTTTCTTTTCTTTTCTTTTCTTTTTTAACAGCAAACAGGAGTGTAGGATGCAAAGTATAAATTTCTTCCCAAGCCCAGGTCTCTGTTTCAGTCCTCAGAAGCACTCAGCATTAATAGCTTTGAGGGTACCTTTTCAGAAATATTTTACATAACCTCAAGTCTCCTTTTAAAGAAAGCCCTTTCTATTAAAGCACAAATCATTCATACTTAGTAGGAGAGTTCTCCCATTTTTCTTTTAGACTACGGTCTCCAACAGGATTAACCCTAACCTGCTCCAAATCTTCTGAGTGGATTTAATCAAGTCATTTGACTCATGTAGGTATCATCTCACAGCTTGGAAAAAGAAGCATATTTTTAAAAATAGCTTACTAATGAATAATCTTCAGCAAGCCCTACTCTTAATGTTCTGTGTACCATAATCAGCTCACTCAAACTTTATCTTATGAGGGCCTTTTAAATTTTATTCTTGGAGAGAAATAATGTATCTTACTTTATATATATATATATATATATATATATATATATATATATACTATAATTATAAAAATAATTATCTTTTAAGGAAAAAATCTAGAGGTATGCATAAGCCAGATTTAGATTTATCTTATGAGGGCCTTTTAAATTTTATTCTCAGAGAGAAATAATGTATCTTATTATATATGTACACTATAATTATAAAAATAATTATCTTTTAAGGAAAAAATATAGAGGTATACATAAGCCAGATTTAGATTTACACCAGCACATAATAAAAGTACACAATACAACTACATATGCTAACACAGGACCTGAAAGAAAGCAGGCAAAATTTAAAACAGGTGAAAATTTAGCTTTAATTAAATATTATGAATGGCCTAAGAACTGTTTTTTAGCTGTAGCTTCTCTTGGCCTTCTGCTACAGATTTATTGTAAGAAAGAGCATGAGAGGGCTTAGTGAATGTTTTACAATATTGTCACAGTGTCTGAAATTGAACGATTCTGTAACCTGTGGGTATCCAACAGAAATGGGCCAGGAGGTTGGGAATGGTTAGAAGATACCACAAGATTTTGATTCCCTCCCTCCACCCAAACACACACATAACACACATGCTTTTGTCAGACCTTTCAAGAAGCAGACACCATGACAGAATGGCATATTTAAGAAATTTATTAGGGACCCACCTGTAAGAGAAAATGGGGAGAGGCTGAGAGGGCAGTGAGACGTTGACATAGGTGTGCCCTGGTGGAAAGAGAGCAGAGAGAAAGAAGGGAGGAGGGTAGGATGTGTCTTAGCAGGACATTCAAAAAGAAGTTTGGAAAGGTCATGGGAGATGGGTGGGAAGGTCCTCAAGCCAAAGTTGCCTATCAGAGGAGACCCATCGCTCCCAGGGAGAGACCTGCCTTAACATCCCAGGTGTGCTTAGTTATTGGCTGAGCACAGCCTGTGGGAGGCATGGCCTCAGCACAAACTTGGTGGTGAATATCAGAGCCTGACACCTGCAACCCTCAGTTAATTATACTCCCTGTAATTGGCAATCCAAAAAGCTCACATGCTTCTAACCTATACGCACCATCTCAGGTGAGACCTGTCGCTCCAAACATACCTTAGGATGATCATTAGAGCCATATACATATAAAATTGAAAATATTTGTTTTCAGAGTTTCAGCATAACTCACCAACTCCAAGCTTACTCTCAACAGAAGTGTTTCAAGTTCTAAACTTTCTCTTGGTCAACAAAACCAATAAAACTAATAAAAGCAATAAACTAATAACAATAATAATAAAAAGCAATAAACAATAACAAAAACAATAAACTAACCCACACTTGGAAGGGAACGATTCACTCTGCTTCTTGCTTCCTGCTTCCTGCTTCCTCTTCTTTAACTCGCCAAGTTGAATGGATCTTTACTGGTGGATACATTTTTATTGAGTAAATTTTACATGCAGCAAAATACACAAGTCTCAAATGCAAAATATGGAGAGTTTGGTATTAACTACATTCATGTGACTACCATCCCACTCAAGATTTAGACTACCCCAGAAAGTTTCCTCAGGTTACCTCTCAATCAATTCTAACCTTCCTTTAAACGACCACTGTTCTAACTTCTATCACCAGAGATTAATTGCAGCTATTCCTGAAGTTTGTATAAATGGAATCATACAAGATATATATTTTTTGTGCATCTGACCTTTTTACACTTTGCATAGTATTTTTGAGATTTATGCATGCTGTTGCAAATGCATTCAGTAGTTCATTCCTTTTTATTGCTGAATAGTATTCCATTGCATGGAATTACCATAGTTTATCCATTCACTTGTTGATGGACATTTGGCTCTTTCCAGTTTGGGGCTTTTATGAATAAAACTGCTTTGAATTTTCATGCAGAAATTTTTGTGTGGACACATGTTTTCTTTTGGGGGATCAATCTGGGCCATAAGGTAGATGTATATTTACTTTCTAGTAAAACAGTTTTCCAATGTTTGTACCATTTTATATTCCCTAACTTGTGGAAGTTTGAGAAATATCAGATGATATTTAAACATTTTTAAAAATATTTATTCATTTTTGAGAGAGAGAGCATGAGCAGGAGGACAAAGAGAGAGGGGGGGACAGAGGATTTGAAGCAGGCTCTGCACTGACAGCCGCAAGCCCAATACAGGGCTCAAACTCACAAACCATGAGATCATGACCTGAGCCAAAGTCGGATGCTCAACCAACAGAGCCACCCAAGGGCCCCTCATATATTTTAGACCTTCTCCCAAATCATACTACCCAACTAACTTTACCTAATAAAAGATTAACCCCAGCAGAGGTAAGAGAAAGAAATCTTTTTTTTTATTTTTTTAAATGTTTATTTATTTTTGAAAGAACCAGAGCATGAGCAGAGGAGGGGCAGAGAGAGAGGGAGACACAGAATCTGAAGCAGGCTCTAGGCTCCAAGCTGTCAGCACAGAGCCCAACGCAGGGCTTAAACCCACAAACCGTGAGATCATGACCTGAGCTGAAGTCAGAAGCTTAACTGACTGAGCCATCCAGGTGCCCTGAGAAAGAAAGCATTTCTATATCTCTTTGCTTTAGCTAAAGCATACAGATGTTCTAAAACCCCATTATAGTGATGGGAAAACAAAGTTCAAGAAATATTGAAGCTTGCTCAAGGTCAAAGAGCTGATAGGTACAACCAAAATTCAAACTCAGCTCCACTCCTTTTATAGTAAAACCAATAGTCCTTCCCCCAAATAAACTTCCAAAGTTTGGAAGAAACTAGAGAAACCTCAGCTTTAGCCAGAGGCCAGAGGCTAAGAGATGCAGTTGCAAACTCTTCTCTACTTACTGCAGAAAGGAGGGTAGAAACCACCAGCTCTTTTTTATCAACCTTGCCCTGGGTCTCTGTCAGTGCCATCCACTGTTTCAGAAACATAGGGGATTTGCAAAGGACCTTTTGTCCACCTTGTTTGTTTTTTCCTCCGACCCAATCTGGCCACAAGGGATTATTATTGTTATCGCCAATTAAAAGATGAAGAAACAGAGTCTCTGTTTACGTAATTTGTCTGAGATTACACAGATTAGTGGGTCTTCCCATAATATGCTTACTGCAAAACATAGTACAGATTAAAGGCCAAGCAAACAGTGCACAGTGAATCAATAGATGAGTCATAAACAACTATTTTGGCTTCAAGTTCAGCTATCTTTTCATTAGACTGTTTATACCAAAACCTTATTTTTCTCAAAAATTTAAAACCAAGAGGCTGGATGATATGACTTCTAAGATTTTGTTCAATTTAGGAAGGCTAGGATTCCATGTGTTTGCACTTAATACAAGCCTTACAGGAAAAGAACCAGCAATTTTCTCTGGCAGAACCTCAAAATTACCAAAGACAGAAATCTGAATCCTTGAATCCATGAGGTGTACTAATGAGTAAAAAATTCCCACGGATGAAGTCTGTCAAAAACTAAGAGCCTATCCAGACACCTTTGAACACATTCCCTTCTTCCAACAACACAGATATCAGATTTCTACTCTTAGTGGGTGAGAGAAGTTTGGGGAAAGTCATTTTCATGGAAAATATAAGTACCTTAATTGCCTATATAACAGCATTCTAGGAAAAATAGAATCTAGAAATATAAATTAGTTTAGAGAAAAACAGGAAGAGAAAAAACTATGTGCCACACATATAAATCAATGCTCAAAAAATAAGTCAGGAAAGGCCAATCATCTCTTGGTCATGCATACAACTCCAGGTTGTCCCTAATAGTGTCACGCTCTTCCCTTTGGTTCTTTGCCAATCTCATTGCTGTTGTGTTCCCAAGCATTGGAGCTTTGCTACTCACCTTGTATCAGAGTAGGCATTATACTGCAGACATTAGTTTTGCCAGGTTGCTGTCCATGATATAGCCAAGAGTCCTTTTCTAGGGTAGAAAAGAAATGAAACTCTCCACTTCCTCTTCTGAGTAGAAATCCTGCCAACCTTGTCTTTCCAATCCACATTTAATTTTCAGTTCAGACACTTAGACAACTGTTAAAAGTCCCTCTCTTTCTATGTGAAATATCAAGAAATAATTCATTATTCAATCTCTTCATTCTATTGCATATATATCAACAAAATTTAATCTGTGAGTATAGATCGCCATAAAGAGTGAGCTTCCCTGATATATTTTACATAATTTCATGGAAACTGCAGCTTTCAATCCACTGGGAATATAATATTACCATCTTCACAGTATTTTCTTAGGCACAACACTCAATCTCCCATCAAGCTGAATGATCTTACCCAAGATGATAATGAAAAGACCTTAAAGGTCCTTCGAGTAAGTAATAATACTTTTTAGAATAGACTGGCTTATCTCTGCTGTTGGTAAGGTTTCAGTATGCACAAATTGTGCCTTGATTCTTCAATTCCGAATCCTGTTGTTTCTGAAAAAAGAATACTCTTGCTCCTGTGGAGAGTAAAATTGACCCTATTTTTATGTCTGGGGTAGCTCATATTTGTGTGTTTCACTATATATTATGACAGGAAATACTATAATTAATTTTCTAAAAGTAATATCTTGAACTGAGAATATAAGCCAAAGACAAATTATATGGTGGACCCCCACCCCCAAGTTTTAATCATATCAATGGTTTTTCATTATTATTGGGAGGTTGGGAAATAACTCTTTGCCTCCATGTTATGAAAATGCCTTCTCCAGAGCCTCCCACCTTCTCTAGCTTTCTGTGATCTACTATATGCCCCTTCCTCTGATTTCTCCAATAAGTTCTTGTTTCCTTCCACTTCAAGGACTTAAAACATGGTGAAAATCTGCCTGCACCCCTGACTCCCGAAGTACCCTACCTTGCAAGTGGTTAAGGATACTCTATTCCTTCTTCTTTCAGACTTCAGCTGTGTGGTCACATCCTTCAGGAAAGCACTCAGCTCACTCACCAGCTCTCATTTTTTCATGTGTTTACCCTTCATTATACTTATCAAAGTAGTCATTTTATTTATGTGACTATTTGATAAATATCATCACCCCCATTCCATGAGGAAAAGTCATAGCGTTTTTAATGATCATCAGCACCCCTCCTGGCACATAGTGTTCAATAAAGATATTTATTCAAGGAATTGAATTTTTAAATGCAATCTACCTAAAGAACATAAAACAAATTTTAGTGAGGAAGATCCTAAGCAAGAGTAATTACAATATATAAAGAAATGTTTTGTTTTGTTTTTTTTTTCCTGTGTAGACATTGGAGGAGAGCACTAGTAGAAGCTAAAGGGAAATTTAATTAATACTGACACTAAAGAAGAAAAATTATGATATTTTCTTGGTGGGAAGAAGAACTGGTGTAAAAATTGATTTGGGGATTCTGTATCAAGCGTCCTGGTGTTTAGCTCAGTTATTTGTATAAAAATGACTCCTTCTTTTCAAGCAATAAAAGCTCAATCTCACATTCAAAAATGTCTGCAGCAAAATTGTTGCTTCAACATTTGAACTTGAAAGAAATCATTTACAAACTTGCAAATGAAAGATATTATCCTCTGACTTGCATTCTTACTCAGGACCAATAAACATCCTATTTGTATATCATATTTGTGTACATCCTAGAAAGCACAGGTAACTGAGCTGGCCTCTTTTACTCAAGTAAGCATAATAATCTAAGGAGACTAATAACATGTAGAAACAAAAAAATCATGATTAAAACTGGGGTTACCAATCTTTACTTGGCTTTTCACTGAAGTCTTGTCTTTTAGGATTTATATTCTTTGTTTTCTATGAAACTGCTGAGTGTCAAAGACATGGGTATCGCAGAGAAAAGTGAACAAAATTATTGTCACTGACTCAGAAGCAACCATTCAAAATGCTACATTGAAATGAAAAAGTGTACTAATAATGGGGTGTGGAACACAGGTGGGGTACTGGGGCCACCACCTTTCTCTCCCACCCACTCAGTAATTGTGCCTGGAACCTGTATTCCTCATTTCTGTTTGTTGATTGAGTGAATGAATGAACAAATGAATGAACAAATGATTTTGATGGCATCTTAGCATGCATTCATAATGCATACTATACCCGTATGATATTTCTACTGGGAGCATCAGAACCTCACTTCAGGGAATTTCCACTTTTGGTAGAATGATTTAATTATTTAATAAAATCCGGAGAGGGTCTTCAGTTTGGAACACTTTAGGGAATACAAAATGGCAAGTGAGAATAAGTAAACCTAAAAGCTGAATGAGAACTTAATAAATTTGATGAAATTTTGTGGTTAGTGATTGTGAACACTATCCAATTATTTCTGCTAGAAAATCCTTATCAGGTAACTCTCTGGTTATTCTAGTTTCTATTCTGTATTTTTGTCTGAACATCTCTTCTTGCATCTTTCCAAGTTCTGCTATTCTGTGGTTTATTAGTTAGATTTATTATATTAAATTTAATAATAATATCAAATTATTAATTATTAGATTTATTATTAGGCTGATTGTTGCAATGAACAACCCATAGGCTGTAGTGGCTTAATCCAAGAAGGGTGTCTTTCTTTCTTGGGTCACAATTAATACAGATTGAATGAGATGGAAGGGTCTTCCACTCCACACCATTATAGGCTCCTTCCAACTGGTGGCTCTGCTGGGCTCTAGCTAGTAGTGACTAAACCTCAGAGCCCATCAATAGAATTTCTAGATGCACACCAGCTAATGAGCAAAATTTGAAAGGGATCTGCACATTCTTATTATAATGGCAGGAACCCCTTTTATCCGCATGCGTTGATCAGAGCTCAATCACATGCAATGGGTAGAGAGATTTAGAAAAGCAAAATACCAAGGGAAAGAATTTGAAACAGCTGTATCTAGTCAGTTTCTGCCACAGCGTCCTGCATCTACTGGTCCACATTGCCCTATTCTGGGATGTCACCCTTTTGCCTTGAGGATATCATTTTCAATCTCCATTTGTGGACTTGCTGAAATTTGCCTTATAATTATTTACCCTTTTTTTTTTATTCCTAAGTATATTTTCTCCAACCAATGTGCTGTATAAAACGCTGGCCATGAATTAGTTATTAACTTGGAATGGCTTTTCTCTGTTCTAGCTTTGGCGACCTTCTGCCCTTCTGCGGTCAGTCTGCCTGATACATATTCTTGCCCTGCAGTGACTAAAGGGTCTTGAGACATTCTCTGAGGCAGAAGAAAAGGAGCTAAATAGGGCCTTTATCTTCCATTGAGTGAAAAAGCCAATTAAAAATCCCCACAGTGGCAACAACCACAAAGCATTCCTTCTTAATCCTTTTATCACCTCATTTTACAAAAAGTTATTAATATCTATGTTTGTTTATTTGTGTTTATCTGAGACATCTGGGAACCTTTACTCTTCAAGCATGATTCTTCCTTCCCCAATGTACTGCTTCCCTAGGCTCAAAAAGTACTGCTAAAGAATAGCCTCAAATGAATCTCTGTTTCCTGGATGAATTGCCCCCTAGCATCTTGAAAAGCTTCACTTGCATTTGTGTACATTCAGCTCAGTAGGGTGGTTAACCCAAACCCTTCACATTTTTTTTCCAACCAGAGAAATGAGAAGAGAACTCCACTTTAATTTTATTTCAGTGATAAGAAAAATTATAAAGTTATTTTATACTAAAAACCTTAGTATGGTTTGAAAATCTCAACAATTTTTTTTATCTAAAATGACTTTAATGGATTTTCACTAGTATGCCATTAATACAAATCCATTTTGTTTTATTGAGGTCAAACTACAGTCCCTTGTCTTGCTCCCTGGGAGAAGGAAATTAGGTAAAAATTAGTTCATTGTGGTTATATTCGCTCTGTATTGCTGCATAAAGGAGAAGACTAACTAAAGGGCAAGCTGATACCTCACAAGGATGAAGCACTTTACATTAGGCCAGAGTTCCTGTGATGTAAGGGGGAAATGAGAGTGGGAAAGACAATCTATAAATAAAAGACTCAAAGAATCATTGAAGGTGGAGGTTATTGACTTTTAGAAGCTCTTCTTAAAAATTAGCCTGTTTTATGTATAAATGCATTAGTTACTAAGCCACACAGAAAGTCAACTTTACTTCACTTCTCTCTTTAGCTCCAAATATATATTTTTTTCCTATAGGTGTTATTTTCCTCAGAAATCATTTCAGTTATAGGTTAATTAAGTACTACACACATACACACAGAGCACAAGCATATAAGGCATAGTTAGGCTTCACATGGTACAAATGATACATCCACATGACCAAATACGTATACATAAATACGGATAAGTAAACATCACAGGTATGTGGAATTGGAGGTTAGCTTTACCTTTTTCAAGCTCCATTCTATCTTCCTTTTAGTTGGAGAAGCTGGAAAACTTAAAATATTTAGACTCCTTTGAATCTAAGATTCTTCATGCAAATTCAGTTATGTCAATTGGATGCTCCTATGTGAAATTTGGGAGACAAAGTCAGGTGAAAGAATTGTCTTGTTCCTTCTTAGGTCTTTTTATTGGCAATCAATGTCGTGGAAAAGGAAGTTGCTTTCTGCAACAATGATTCAGAATCTGTTTACCAGCTGTGCAGTTGTTAAGAAATGATCGTGTCATCTCATTCTAATCTTTGGATCAAAATTGTGGGCCCATTCTCTAGATTCCTGGATAATGAGAGAAAGTTGTCCACAGCAGCAGCTTCATTACAGAACTGGTTCATTATAGATGACCAATCTGGTATCAAAGTTATGGGGTGTGTTCTTGAACTCATAGCACCACTTATAATATTAAAGGTGCTAGCTCCCCTAAACAAATTATGAAATCTTCCAGAAGTTATTCCTGGAGGCCCATCCTAGAACCTACTTCTTCTCTCCTTCTAACAACCTTGAGCATCATATGTATTTCATAGATTGCTAATTAAAGGGATGTAGTGTTTAATTCCTTGCACTGAATGAACCCTAACTGATCAATGGATGACATTTTATGTAATTTTTCAGTGTATTCAATCATTTTCTGTGTAGTCCATTTGCCTGTATCTGCTACACCTAATGCAGCTTCCTATGAGTCTGCTCACAATTTCCCTCAGGATAATTTGGTCCCCTCCAAAGCTCTACAACCAACATTGTGTCATTATCCAAGAAATTCTAGGAACATCTTTGTCCAAGAGTCTCCTCTCTGAAGTCGAATTTTAGCTTAGTCTCTCATGTTTTTTGCTAAATTCCTGCTTATATTCATTCTCTGTCTCAATCCTGATGTCACTTTTATGTTCAAGATATTTTGTTATATATATTTTCTGCAATTTTGATGAAGTTATAGTTTTCTTTTTTTATCTTGGATAAATATAAATTTTACAATAAATCCTTCTTCTTTGAGTTTATGGAAGAAGAATAACAATAACAACACAGCAGCAAAAATAAGGTTGTTCAGTATGGTCTCTATTCCCTGTGTTGGAGAAATCAACGAATCAAAAAGGTGAATCAATGATTCATAATTAGATCCAAGAAGGACTATTAAAAAAAAAGAAGTCTACATTTCTTGCATTTCGTCTCTCCTTGGGAGGTCATCAGGCATTTTTCTACATTTTTATCCTTCTTTTGTATTGGATAGTATAGTAGAAAGACTGGCAAATTTTCGCAATGGATACCCTGGCAAGACTCACGGGGACAGAGCCTTTCATCTCCATAAGCTAAGACTCTTATGACAAATTAGGAAAGGAAAGTCTACTGCCTTCCAGCCCTCATGCCACAATTTCAGAATAGAGTTTCAAGACCAATACGCTATCTCTACAGCAGAGTGAGAGTAGCATCTCCAAGGAGCAGTGGTGGAGTAGAAATGTTATTGCTGCCCAAAACCTTTATGATGGTCCTCTATTTGTTGTTGTTGTTGTTAGGCAATGAACTCCTTTCTTTAAGGAACTTCCCCTTACCCACTCCATTCTACTTTGTTGGAAATATCACTGACAATATTCCACCATATCTTATGCACAAGGTGGTTTTGATTCAAGTTAGGCCAGTCATCCTCCCTCTCCCAGGTGTCTGAAAACTGAATTAAGACCCACAGAGACTGAAGACATTAGAGCTGGGGCACCCATTGTTAGAACTCTCGAAGATCTTCCATGCACCTTTGCTTCTTTCTTACCTGGTTATTTTTGTAAGCATTTCTTTTGATTTTGTGAGTGCGGTAGTGTAGTTTTGATAAGCTCTACTTTATTTAAATTTTTGAGACTGAATTTTCTTTCCTTCCAACCAGAGGACCCTAACTAATCCTATTTCCTTTTCATTTCACACAGTCTAATAGACTCCTGACAGCCAGCAAAGTCCAGCTTAGTATTGCTGGACAAAAGCATCCTGTCATTTATTCATTCAACAAATATAGATGGAGATTTTTCTAAGTGACACTAGTAGGAATACAAAGATGAAATAAAATATTGCCCTCAGGCAGCTCATATTCTAGCAAGGGACAGATTCAAACTGGGAAGTGATGGAAAATTGGACTGGAATGGGAAATCGAGCCATATTAGTAAAGCCAGGGTATTACCTCAGAACACAATGGAGAGAGAACAAATACCACTAGTTGCCCTCTCCCCCATATTCCTTCTGCTTTCTCATACTATTAGCATGCACGATTGTAAACGGGACACTTCAATGCAAAGAATAAAGAATGTATTTGCCAGCTTCCCTCAATAGCTAGCAGTGGCCACATGACCAAGTTACAACCAATGTGAAGTGAACAAAAGTAATATGTGCAATTTGAAGTCATGCTTTTAAAAGGAAACTTGCCCTCTCCTTCCCTTCTTCTCCTTCCCACTGGGAATGTAAATTTAGTGATGGTGAAGCAACTTGGACCATGCAGATGAGGGCAGCACACTGAGGACCAACTAGAGTGAAGATGCCTGGGTCCCCAGCTCCATAGGGCTTCCACACATACCCTGGCCTAATTACACTTAGACTGGTACACAAAAATCAATATCAACTTTAACCCCGTGTAAGCCAATGTATAGTGGCCAACTGTCACAGCAGGTGATTTAATAACCTAACTTACCACTTAAAGATAGAAAGTCAAGAACTTATAATTAAATTTGCTTTACAACAGGGATCAGCAAACTATGGTCTACCAGCCAAAGACTGCCTGCTTCCTGTTTCTATATGGCCCACGAGCAAGATGGGTTGTTTACATTTTTAAATGTCTGGAAAATATCAAAAGAATAATATTTTGTGACACATGAAAATCACATGAAGTTCAATGCCCGTAGAAAACATTTTATTGGAACACAGCCATGTTCATTCATTTATGTATTGTCTATGGCTGCTTACACACTACAACAGCAGCTGGAAGAGTTTGCCAGTTCCTGTTTTAGACGATCACATCGATGAATGCAGCAAATTTACTGAAGAAAGAAAAAAAGAGAACCAAATAAGAGCCAGTCCGAAGGCTACCCAGTGATCCAGGTAAAAGAGATAAAGGAGGCCAAACCAAAAGCAGTGTAGACAAACATAGTCACTATATTAAAGAGCTCTTTGGTAAAATTAACATGATTGAGACATTTCAATCCAACAGAGGTATTGACGTCATGGTGAAATATGAAAATGGTCCTTTTCCCCGAATTCTATGTGTCTGACAAACTATTAAATTATTAAAATAAAAATCCTTTATTCTATTCAAAGTTGATACTCAAACCTCTGCTGGGGATCTATGAGGGATGCCCAAATCCATGACTGTTAGCCTCTCTGAGCATTGCCAACATTTATTTTCTCCCATCAAATTTAAATCCAAACTTGATCCTCGGCAGGAGTTTCTCCTGCCTTGGCTTAAGTGATACGAATTCTAGAATGTGTCTTCCCACCTCCTCTTACTCAGGCAGCAAGGCATCCTCAGATGGCTTTGCTGATGCCCTATTTATTTCAGACTTAAAAAAACAAACAAAAAAAAAACCTGTTGTTCTCAGTTTTAAAACTTCTACTCATTGCCACAAATGCTCAATATTTATGGAAAATTAGAACTGCATAAATAATAACTCATACCATCATTCACGTACATCTTACTCTTTTATAAATAATAACCAAGTCATCACATAGATATTTTTAATCAGCCTGTATAGTCCCATTTTAAGGCCTCCGAGTCAATGGTTAGACCAAAACAAGACACATGGACCTTCCCCTGCCATTGCAGCTCTGATGTTTTATCAATACAGATGTGACTTCATGATTGAAACAGGGCTGTATTTCAACTCCAGGTTAGATGGTATATATGTTGTTGCAGTTCACTCATTCATTCATCCATTTAACAGGTATTTATTATATGCCTCTTATGTTCTAGTAGGGATGCCAGACACCAGGAATATCAGACACATAAGGGCTCTTTTCCCTGAAGAGGGTGGAAAAAGATTCCAAAGTGAAGTAAGCATTGCTAAGAGAGTCATTTAAAGTAAGGCCTGGAGGACAGTGAAGCCTATCTACAGGCCTCTTCACCTATCCTGTTTCAGTTTTTGGAACACCACAGATGTTTGACAAGGTACTAGGATTTTCCAAAACAAGCTGGAAAAACATGAAGGATAATTTGCATCATTGCTTTTTTCAATCGCGAGACAGCATTAATAAGAAACTAACCTAGTTCACCTAATTACATTTCCTACTTTGTATTCAACTTGAAAGGAAAAAAGAAAAACACGCATCATTGTTACAAATATTATTGTGTTCAACCTGTTTTTCCCTTCTGTCAACATTTAAATATTCTACTTCCCTTACTCCTACCTACGATACAAAGATTTGTATTGTTCCCGAGTGAGATATTTCCCAAAAATAAGAGGAGGAAAAAACATATATTAAGAATTTCCTCACCAAGGATTTTAAAATAACAGAATGTTTACTGAAAATTGGTTCACATTTGCCGGCATCCTGGCAAGTTTCATTCAGGCAACAGCTACAGCATGGGAAATTGTATTGATGACTGTTCTTTGAACTTTCTCAGCAGCTGCCAATTAAATACCATTTTCACTTGATGGATAGGTGAGCTCAGACTCTAGTGAGTTGATGTGGAAAAAAACAGCTTCCTGCTCTTAATAGTTTGAGACAACCTAAGTGTAAGTAATCAAAACAAATATTCATGGGAACTTTCAAGTGGCATCTTCATTTGGCAGTGCATGGACAACACACACTGGAGAGCAGACAGACATAATTTTTCATACGTAGGAGTCATTAGTCTCCTTTCAATTCTATCCCATTGATTTACCAACTAAAAAGGGTGCGTTTTTCAAGTTTGATGTTAAATGTGTTAAAATTTATAATGTTAATTATAATTATATATAAATATAATTTTATTTTATAAAAATTATATTTATATAATTTATATAAATTTTTATTATATTATATAATTATATAAATTATTTAATTTTTATATAATTAATATTTATATATTAATTAATATATTAATTAATTAATTATTAATATTATTAATTATATTTTTATTTTTTATTTTTTATTTTTTATTTATTTATTTATTATTATATATTTTTTATTTATATATTATATATTTATATATATATAATATATATAATATAATTATATATTATATAATTATATAAATATAAAATTATTATATTATATTTTTTATTTATTTATTTTTAATAAATATATATATTTTATATATATTTATATATAATATATATTTTATTTTATATTTTTATATATATTAAATATAATATATTTATTTATATATTATATATATTTATATATTATAAATATTATTTATATTATATATATATTTAATATATATATAATATATAATAATATATATTATATAAATATAATTTATTATATTATTATTATATTATTATTATATTATATATATATTATATTATATAATATATATATTATATTATATTATAATATAAATTATTAAATATAAATTATATTTATTTATTTATTATATATAATATATATTATATATAATTATAATTAATAAAAAATAAATATTAATAAAAAATTAATATTTATATAAATATAAATTATATAAATAATTTACATAAATTATATAAAAATTTATATTAAAAAAATAAAAATAAAAAAATTATATATAAATAAATATAATGTAGTGTGTAAAAAATATATATATATATTTTTATATATATATATATATATATAAATAAATATATAAATAAAAAATTAATAAAATTTAATTAAAAAATTTAAATTTTTTAATTTATTAAATTAAATTAATTAAAAAATTAAATTAAATTAAAAAATTTAAAAAATTTAATTAAATTTAATTAAAAAAATTTAATAAAAAAAAAATAAATAAATATATAAATAAAAAATTAATATTTATATAAATATAAATTATATAAATAATTTACATAAATTATATAAAAATTTATATTAAAAAAATAAAAATAAAAAAATTATATATAAATAAATATAATGTAGTGTGTAAAAAATATATATATATAAATAAATATATATAAATAAAAAAATAAAAAAAATATATATAAATATAAATATATATATAAATATTAAATATATATATAAATATAAAAATTATATATAAATATATAAACATAATTATAATAATAAATTATAAATGTGTAAAATGTGTTAAAAGATGTGTTAAAACACATCAAGTTTGATGTGAAAAGAAAAGTTACAGAAGCCACAGATATGATATACATATATACACACCCACCCACGCCCTTCACCCACACACACCCACCCACGCCCTTCACCCACACACACCCCTACCCACACATAGGCATAGCGCTAGAATTGCCATATCTTAGAATAACAAAATAAATGTATACTCTGAGAAAAAAAGCCTCTTTGACATCAGGAAAAATCAAGATTATAAAGTATTTTTTAATATATACATTTTCATAAATTTTAGGTACAGTTGACAAACAGGACAGTTATTTTGATCCACTTTAAATTTTTAATGAAGAATGATAATTATTATATGCATTATTTGTAAACAATGTTTCTAAGAAGGTTTAAAAATTGTAAGAAAGATAAGCATCTGGCTGAGTCTTATTATAATTTTTATTTCCATAACAAATATCTTTTCTATAGAGTCTAAGGCCTTCTAATTGTGTGACAACTATCATTTATAGACATTTTTACCTACATGTTCTCATTTAAACCTCACAATAATGCTGTGTGACATTTAATTTTTCCTCCTTTTTACAAATCCCAAAGCAGAGGCTCAGTAGTTAGGAACCTAGCCCAAGGCCAACACACCCACAGAAAGGTGACAGAATCAATATACAAATCCATTTCTTACTCTGTAGCTTTTACTAATGAAATAAAGTATCAGCCCAGCTAAATAATTTATCACTAATTATTAATTAGTGAAAAGAGGTAATGAGGTTTTACTTTATCATTCATAATTCAGAGATGCCACTTTAAGACCAACACAAAAATGGCATGGTAGCATTATGGTAAGACACTTTTTACCTGTTGTTATTTTTAGTTAAGTATTTTGTATTATGATTTGAAATATCTGGTTGGTTTATAAGATGTTTTGGGCCTTCAAAAGATTTTAGAAGTGAAAAGCTCAGTTCACTGACCTTTATTTCTAATGAGTTCTCCCACATCCACCTCAACCTCACACTCTTCCTGTCATCATGAAAGCGTGACTCAGAACATGTCTAATTTGGGCATCCTGATCTTTGGTTACAACTTTCCCAACTTCCATGTTTCTTGATCAACTATTCCTGCTAAACTCTCTAACCCTTTAAAGTCCTTGGTACTCAGTAACATTCTTGCTAATACTCTACAGTCTCTGGCCCCACCTGAGAAAACACCAATCCCAATGTACTATCAGCTTTTCCTGTGTCTTCCCATTTATCTGAGTATCACTGGAGAAAGTCATTCAGCAGAGCAATTTGTCCCACTCTAAGTTCATGGTTATCATTCTCAAATTGATTCTCAATACCACCTGGAACTCCTGGATTATATAGTCTACTCAGTCTCTCACCGACTGGACTAGCTAAAACATTCTCCACTCTTCAGCAAATCAACATCCTCAATTTCCTCTGACCTTTGGTCTTGGAAGATGACCTCCCTTACATACTTGGAGAGAAAATAAAATCTAGTGGAAAGAAACCCTTCCACCTCATCTCCCTCTATCGAATGTACAAACAGATAGATATTTCTGCACCCATTCTCTTATTCTTTCCTTCAACAAATGTTTATAGAATGCCCACCACACTCCAGGTGCTGTCCTGAACTCTAGAGCTATAGCCATGAACAGGGAAGTCTTTCTGTCCCATGGTGTTCCCTGACAGTGGGCAAATACCCAAGATACCCTCAGAGAGGGAAAAGTGCTGTGAGGAATAAGAGATAGGGTAATGGATGAGGTTTTGATCAGAGATGGTGAGAGAGGATGGCAACATAAGATATAGTGTCAAGGAAAACTTCTCTGAGGAGGTGGCATTTGAGTTATGACTCACATGACACCAGTCATTCATGGGAAGATCAAGAAGGAAAGCAAGAACTAAGGTCCCGAAGAAGGAAAACTTTATTACATGTTCAGGAACAACAAAAAAGTTGATGTGGCTTGAACAGAGTAAGCAAGAAGGAGCATGGGATGAGACAGTGTCCTCTACTCATCCGGAAGCTATAAGAAAGTGGATCTGAATACGGTCTTTCCATCTGTGCTTTGGAACCCATACCCTTTGCCTTCTTAAGAACCCTCATTACTGATATACTACCTCTGTCTGCTCTGCATTCTCTTTCAAGCTGATCATTTCACTCGGCATTAAGACATGTTCATGACACTAATATTTTAAAACACATCTCCACTTTCTCCTCCAGATTCAGTCTATCCAAAGTTTAAAAAAAAAAAAAAGAGTTGTCTATACTTATCCCCTTCTTCCCCTCTCACTCATGCTTCAAAATCTCTCCAGTATATTTTCATCTCAATCTTTGATTGAAACAGCTTTCTCTAGAGTCAAAAGTATCTCCATTTCACTTGATCTCCCAATGACATTTGCCTCTGTTGAATTTGATCTTCTCCTTGAACTACTTTCCTCCCTTTTCCTAGTGGCTCTAATGACTTTCTTGGTTTTCCTTTTATCATCTGTTAAGCATCTCAATCTCAGTAATATTTACAGACATGTCTCCTCCACCCTTCCATTATTAGTGGTTCTCAAACTTCATCAGAAACACCTGAAGACATGTTTGGGGCATGTTGTTGAACCTCACCCCCAGAATTTTTTATTTGTACTTCCAATAGATTCCTAGCTGATTCCCATGCTGCTGGTTTAGGGATCACGCTTTGAGGGCCACTGTATTAAATAATACAATTCTTCTAGACTTGGTCATAGCCATATTCTTTTTTTTACTTTCTACTCTTTCTATTGATGATTTCATGTACATCCCTAACTTCAATTACTAGCTTCATACGAATGACACACAAATTTATACACCCAAATATCTAATAGGAATGAAAAATCTCCACTTATGTGCATCAGTTACCCCCAAACTCAATGTATTTGTAATAAACTTATGAACTTGTAATGAACCAGTTACTTTTCCAGGGATGTCTATTCAAGGAAATAATGCCTTGTCTATCCTATTAAGGAAGTCAGAATCTAGGATTCATCTTCAACACTTCCGTCTCATTTACTACCTCTCATATCTAAAACTTTAATTCCTGTTTTAATTCCTAAATATCTCTCCATGAATTGTTCATGGCTCTCCACATACTTCATTACCATCTTTGTCCAGACTGCCATCCTCTTTCTTGAGCCACTGCCTATAGCAATCTTCTTGGTTTCTTTCATCTCATTCTTCACACTTTATCCTAAGTGATCACTTCAAAAGGCTCACAACAACTATCTACCTAAATTTCAATGGTTTCCCATTGCTGTAATTACAGGATAGAATAGTCTTATGCCCTGCATGGTCTGGTGCCTACCTGTGTGTTTCCACCTCATTTTACATCTTACACTTCCCTCTCTGTCCCCAAATGTCCTATCTTAGTTTCTTAAAGCATTATGCTCCTTCAGGCCACAGGTTCTTTGCACATACTTTCCCTTCAAACAAGAACTCTCTTCAATTCCTCTTCTTCTAGAATTCCTGGTCATCCCTCATATTCCCTGTTCACCCTTCATAGTCAAGGTCAGTGTCTTCTATTAGATGCTTTTATAGCACCAGGTACCGTCACTTCAAAGTAATTTCAGCTTGTAAATATACACTTATTTATGTGAATGTTTCATTGAAATCTGTCTCCCTCTAAGTTTAAACTCCTTGAGGTCAGGGACAGAGTCTGTATTTTCTCACTATGACTTCTCTGGGGCCTATCCAAAGTGATAGGAAGAAGGCCCTCGATAAATATATGTTAAATGAAAAAATATATGAGATTGGTTGTTTACTGTTTAAATAAGAAGTTTATCCCTATTTTCCTAGAGGCCTTTGTTCTGAGCCTTTGGGGCCCTTCTTCAGCATCAGAATTTCATTAGCTGGTATCAGCATCTTGGTTATTGTTATGCAAAAGCTACTAAGTGTGTATCCCCAAAGGCTGTATTTTGCTTAGAGTCTCCCAGGAAATGTGAGTGTGTGCACACAGGCTATGGATATTTAATATTAACTGACCTCCTACTGTGTTGCTCAGAAAGCAACTTGTGATTTGCTACCACTCTAATTTTCTTACTAATATTGTATCATGACTTCCAAATCCTCAGTGGGTTTAGAGCAGCTGTTAGGGGATATAAGAAGTAAAATTTGATTGTGCATGGAAAATTGGCCTGCATCTGAGACAAAGAGCTTTGGCTTCCTTATTCCATTTACTGTACTACAATTATCTGAAATCTCAACCTCCTTGGATTGCAAGGAACTGCAACAGCTTTAATTAATGCTTTTGCCACTGTTCCTATTGATTATTGCAAATGTCTGTATATCTCTCCAAATGTTGTCTTCTGAGGGTTCTGGGTACTTCAAAGGACCTCTGCTGTTGCTGCTTTAAGACAGCTCATTAAAGTTCGTATAATAAGTGACCCCTCTGTTCTTACTTCTTCAGGCTTAACACTACTTGGACCCATGCTGCTTTCAGATACCATCCCTGTTCCTTGTTTGGAGAATCTCTGCTTTTCTACAACTGCCTTTGTGTTTCTAGTGATCAATTCAAGTTTCTCTTGCAACCTCATTGTTTAGGTGATACTTCACGTAAGCTTCTTGAGTGCACTGTGCTCAAGATACTATTTTAAAATTTTGCTAAGCCACGTCATCAATGGCACAGAATAACTCAGTGAGGTTTAGGCTCTGTTTTGAAAAAGCAAAATTACACTGTTTCACAATATTTCTCTTTTTTCCCCTAAGTTCTCGATGAAATGTTTAAGAAGAATAAAGGAGAATAAACACATTATTTAAATTCCAGGTTGTCTATAGCAACCCTTTTTCAGTCTAATTAGGACCAATAGGTTGTAAAATGCCTAAAGCAAATCCATTAACACTTAACTGCTTCTCTTCTGGATCTATACAGCATTGACAGACAGAAGATGCAGTCACCTCCTATTTGATGGGGGCTAATGATTTGATAATGCATTCATTGTGTCAGATGTCAGGTGTGCAAGAGAACTGTGAGAACTACAAAGAAGAAGCAACTCTTGCTAATAATGTCTTCCTCCCTCCTTTCCCCAAGGTAGTGTCACTAGCAAAGTGGTCTCCAGCTCATGTAGGTGGCGACAGAAGAGGGACCTGCAGGATCAAGGGCACCTTCGCAGTGATTTGCCTAGACTGCAGTCATAAGGGCTCTTGCTCATCTGCCTAATGTGTTAATGGGGATGTGTGTTGGCATAAGCTTTGTATTTATCAGCTGTACCCTCATATTTGTCTGCTTAGGTGGCCAGAGATTCCAAAGGAAGGAAAGGAAGTGACTATATTTATCCTTCTTGTTCCCAACCGGAAGGTAAGGGTTTCTCATGCTGTGATATATGGCAAGGCAGATGACATTTAATGAATGAATATGGCAACCTTTTAGATGAGTTAGTGTTGCTTCTCACATGAATTGATGATAGAGTCAAGGTTATAAGAACCAAGATAGGTTCCTCCTTTAGAGTAGGAGGTAAGGGGATAGAACTCCCCAGCTGTTCAAAGACAATGAAGTAAAAGTCTCTGTCTCTCTCTCTCACACACACACAGACACACCCACACACTTTTCCTATGAATTATTATAATTTAGTTATGCTAGTTAATCTTAATATCTTTATTTTTTAAGTTTATTTATTTATTTTGAGAGAGTGCGCACACGTGCGCGCGCGCACACACACACACACACACACACACACAAACACACATGCATGCGCGTGCAGGGGAGGGGCAGAGAGAGAGGGGGAGGGAGAGAGAGAATCCCAAGCAGGCTCTGCACTGCCAGCACAGAACCTGATGCAGGGACTAAGCCACCCAAGCACCCCACTCTTAACATCTTTAAATTAGAAATTACAGTAAATAACAATTATGAGCTATAGCTAAAAGTGATAGGGCTGAATTCTCAAAAACATAATGGAATTTTTATATTACGTAAACAGGCTATGTTCTCTTTAAGGAAAGAAGCTGCATGTTTATTGCAAGGATTCTATTTTCCAGTCTTTTGCAAACCCTCGTTTGGGAATGGGCTTCAGAACCTGGGGCATATTCTTTTGAATATCGTGCAGACTGGCAAAGCTTCATCTCTTCAGGGTGTGTCTAATTTGTGAAAATTGACAATAGTCATTCAGAGCTAAATTCAGTGATCAGAAGTAGATGGCCAAACTGGGTGATATGCCCTGAGCTCCAAAGTGAAGTGCAGTTCTACAGGAGTGTGTCTAATTTTCCTATGCTGGCTCCTTTGTTTATCCCTCGCCCATCCACCAGCACACCTAATAGAGCAACAGACACCCTACTGGTGTTCATTATTATCTAGTAACATTAGATTACTTAGCTTGTTTGAGTTCAATAGTATTTCTCAACTTTATCTCAATCTCCACCCTGTTTCCAATTCATAGATCTTGAATCCAGTACTGGATTCCGCTTCTGGCTCTTTGAACTGAAAGTTAGCAATGATTTCTCCAATGTTCGAACTACTCTTTTTCCAAATAGACTCTGATTTAAAAATCCCCTCTTACCTTTGGATGCAGTATGTTTGCTGACAAAGGACTCCCTCCTGTACCTTGCTCCCCCGGGGAAACCCAGACCCTGACTTGAGCTATGTGGGCCACATACTGAGAATTCCACTGTCATGAGCACATTTTCAAATGACGCTTTTCAGAGCTGTTTTAACTGGTGTTGTTACTGCTGGAATAACTATTTAATAAGCATACAACCTTCCAAGATGACTTTTAAGATAATACTCCCTTGAATATGTATATTCTGACATGAGTGCTTTTTTTCCCCCCAACTTTTCATTATGGAAGATTTCAGATGTTTCTGCTCGGCTTTGAGAACCAACAACTTTCTCCTGTTCTTGCTTCTCAACTTTCTTCCAGATTTTTTTCTGGAGTATTTTAAAGCAAATCCCACACACCAAATCATTTCTTCTAGAAATACATCATTACTTATCTCTAACAGATAAGGATTTTTTTAATCACTATTTTATTATGGTACCCAAAAAATTTAATACAGTCTTTCTAATGCTGTCTACATTCTAAACTATGTTTAATCTTCCCAGTATCTCAAAGTGTCCTTTGAGACCTCATTTTGAATCAGAATCCAAGCAAGAGTCACACATTACATGTAGTATGTCTGCAAAGACTCCTTTAATCTTAATAGGTATTTTTGCTTTACATAACATATATATAATTGCATGCACTACTATTATAAATTTATTTTCCATACCTAAATTATAAAGAGATGTTTTACTTTGTTTATATATAAGTAAAAATCTTCTGGTTGCATGGAGCATCAAATTCCTATATAAAGCACTGAAACTCCTTCAGCAAAGACTAAAGAAAGGAAGCAAGTTCACCCATTGTCTAAACAGGGCAGGCACATGAAGCAGTGACCCTGATTTTTTGATGGCCTCAAATTGTTCCTTTTTGGCCTTTGATTTTGATTCCATAAAAATGGTAACTCATCATTTCTGTAAGTTCAAGGTTTATAGATATTGTTTACATCACTCTGCCTCAGATTTTCCAATATGAGCTTTCAAAAGGAGAGTCTATTTCAATGATAGATGGCTCTTCATTACATTATTTTTTACTCCTTTAGTGCCACATAAATCTGTTAACTCTTAATAGAGACATATTGTAGGAAACAGACATTTCAAAAAAAGTGGTAAGCATTTTCCAAAGTACGATTCAAATGATAACAATGTCCATTAATTTATAAAATAAAAGCACAATAAAATCCCAACATCTTTTCATTAGCTCCATAAAAAAGGATACATATTTATACTGTCTTATTATATCTCCAATTTGCATAGCTCTACCTGGGTCTTTATGTTAAATCCATTTTTTTCATTTAGTGCAGTTTCTCTTCAGTAGCATAAATAAATATGAAAATAGATACAGACTAAAAATGTGCTGTAAAAGTTTATAGTTAGAAAAAAACTTAATTGAAAGATAATTAAAAGATAATCCTGGTTTAAAAATCAGCATTCATTTAGCCACATATTTCAGTGCACTAATAGTATTACTTTATGTCATGATTTGCAAATTCACTATTGAATCATTTTAAAACTGGTATATAAAATGTACAAATGCAGCCCAAGAAACAACAGGTTAAAAGTCTTGCTTCAGATGGAACTAATTCTATGTTCAAGTTATGCTCCTTGTGCGGGTTGAGGCGGGGGGCAGGGGGGAAGTGGGGGGAGAGGCTGAAGAATTTAATTGAACATTTGGAATAGCAAAAGAGAAAATTAATGTATTTAGGAATAGACTGACGCAAATAACATTCCATTGCATTAGCATTTATTTGTGCAGCAAACAGTCTCCAGTTGAGCTCCTGTGCCTTAGATTCTTAAGGTAAACATCTTCTTTTGCCTTAGAACAGATTTGAACCTGGCCTTAGAAAGCATTCCAAGCCAGCAACTGCTATTAAAAGACCCAATTCTATAGCTCACATTCCCATGTGCATACTTCATTGATGTCAATATTAAGGTTTTAGATATGAAAATCTCCTACCCTTATTTTTTTAACTGAAGGAATATAGCAATTTAACACCCACTCTAATGACTATACAAAGTGTGTGTGTGTGTGTGTGTGTGTGTGTGTGTGTGTGTGTGTGAGCACATGCATATATGTAAGCCCATGAACACAAAAAATAAAGACAATTACAATTCAGGGTGTAGTAACTTATAGGAGACAGTAATATTTATAAGAATAGCCATCCAATATTCTACAGGTTTCTTGATGACTTTTCACATTATAAATCAGTAAGTCATTCCACTAAAAAGCTGTAACGATCACTTTCCTGGACCAAAACCCATCCTTTGGTGGTAATGGAAGAAATCCAGCAAAGAAAGAAATATTAATAAATATTTAATATCTGGATTTAAATTCCTGCCCAAGATCTGAATGACATAAAATTATAAGGAATAACAATTTTGAGGATCTCTTGAGTGACAATCAATATTCTCTTCCTAAAAATGCTTAGAAAGAATTCAATTTACTTACTTGCTCAGTAAGTCCTGCTGAAAATTCTGCCCAAAAAAACAAAAAATAAAAAATGTAGCAGTCAATTTGTGTTTTATTGGACACAGGAGATTGATTTTTTCAGGAATCTCAAGGTAACTCCCTTTGCAAATCCCAACTGCCCCAAATCCTCTATAGTGTGAATAATGATCTGTGAGATTGCCTTGTGAGTTTGTCTTTGTAGTACAGGTTTTCCTAAAAGAAGGCTATAATGATAGGCTCTACAATGTCCACAGATGGAGAATGAATTCTGGAGATAATTTAGCACAGCTGGGCAGCTGTGGCTTCTCCACCAGAGCAGGTTACTAGGCTATGACAGCAGGACAAAGCACCAACAGAGACTAGGATCAAAGAACAAGAGATAGGAATGACCTTGTTTTTCTAATCATGTACCTTAATGCTTCCCAAAGGTAAATACAGTTTATTCTTACACATTCTATTGTTTAAAAGATCTAGTCTAATTTGGCCACTTTCCACAACCATTTCAATCAATATTGACAAAAGAGAGAAAGCCACAATGTGTCCAATGGCACATAGTGTTCTCATTAATTGAGTTATCTATTAGGCTTTAAACATTTGAAGTGTAATATTGAAATTTAACATTTTAATCTCCCCAAAATTATAGAGGTTGAGAGACATTTACGGAAGATTATGCATATTGTTTATAGTACGCAATAAAGATTAAAGCAATTGAGGGATTTGTAATGCTAATATTTAGGTTTTTTATTTTTACTTGAGAAAATTAACCATATTTTTCATAAAAACTAGAAAACATTAGTCCCCACAATTCCACAAAATAAAGTAATCTCTTTAGCAACCAGACAGGAATGACAATGCAAATTGATTCTGATTATTTTCTACTATGGTTTGTATAAAATATGACCTTTCTCGGGGTACCTGAGTGGCTCAGTCACTTAAGCATCTGACTTTAGCTCAGGTCATGATCTACTGGTTTGTGAGTTTGAGCCCCACATGGGGCTCCACACTGACAGTGAGGAGCCTGCTTGGAATTCTCCCTCTCTCTCCCTCTCTCTCTCTCTCTCTGCCCCTCCTCCACTTGTGTGTGCTCTTTCTCTCTCTCTCAAAATAAATAAACTTTCTTTAAAAAAAAAAAAAGACCTTTCTTCCTACTATTCTAAGATTTGTTGTTTGTTATTTAAGTTCTCATAATACATGCTGTCTGGGTGGCTCAGTTGGTTAAGTGTCCGACTTTGGCCCAGGTCACCATTCACACGGTTTGTGAGTTCAAGCCCTGCCCTGGGCTCTGTGCTGAAGCTCAGAGCCTGGAGCTTGCTTCAGATTCTGTGTCTCCTTCTCTCTCTCACCCTCCCCCACTTGCACTCTCTCTCAAAAATAAACATTAAAAAAATTTTTTTAAGTTCTCATAATATGTAGAAGAGGACTTAAACATAGAAGGTGCATAGAAATAACACTTGTATTTGTAAATAAGATTGCTTAATCAAGAGAACAGTTTCACAGTATGGCCTAAAACCCTCACCATCCATCCAAGTTTTCAACCACATATTACTTCCTAGGGAAGAACAAAGAAATAAAAATAAATTGACATTATCCTTTCCCATTTTCTCTCCTTCTATCAATGTCCTCTGGATGAGTGGCTATTTGTAATTTCCATCAGATATTAAAATATTTTCTTAAAGTTTTTCCGGGAATAGCAATTCTAGGTATACAGCTACCAATTTCCTGATCCCATTAAACTTAACTTACATGAAAAGGTCATTTAATAGAATGTTGTCAACGTACAACCACCCATAAGAGAAAATCTTCATTGCAGAATCATGAAGCCATGCTTAAGCAGGCTTTGGTTTTATTGTTCAATGGAGCAAAACTCACAAAAGATGATTAGAATATCCTAAGGAGAACTCCTCTCAGTGAAAGACCATTTCGCTTTCAGTTGGTAACACTTCTTTCTTTCTGCTGACAGATGGCTAGGCTTTCAGGCCTTCCTGGTGGGCTGGCACTAGCTGTGTCCAACATTTGAAAAGGGACAATATTATTTTGTCTGTAAAGACTCACCCCAGAATACTTACTGCATTCCCATACATAATTCAGGAATAAAAATATATACAGAAGTATATAGGAACTGACTGTTCCTATATATATGCTATAAAAGCTATATTCCTAGAGATGGCTTTCTGGGGACTGTGCAAAGCCAGTGTTACTTGCTGTTCCACTTGTGTTCAAGGAGCTTAGATATAGGCAGTTTCCATAATACCTCAACATGACAATGCACAGAACAACCGAGGCAGAGCAGGGTGTTGACTACAAACCACATCATTATATTATTCAAATGTTACCTCCTAAATTTCTGAACTAACTTCTTAATTCTCTGGGTCTACATGAAAGCAATAGACTTCCCTCAGGATCCAAATGTGGTCTTGCATAGATGGGAGTGGCTTTACTTTCAAATTCTGCTCAAGGAAATGCAAACTAAATGTCTTTTTAGGAGAAAGGAGTAAGGTGTTATGTATGATGTCACACAAGACATAATTTCCCAAAAATGCTCCACATGACAATTGTATAGGAAGACAAAAGTGCCATTTTGAAATATTAAGTCAAAACCCTGCTAGTCCAATGGAGATAAAGGCCTTTTAACAAGTGAAGTTATTTCAGCTGGTGCCTTCTTCAACTAAGGCAGCTTGTTAAATTAGTTTTAAATTTAAAGACTCTGAATTCCAGCTTACAATAACGTCTAACAAACCACCCTTAACACACATTGCACCATCACCGCATGAGATTACGTGAAGGTAAAGAACAAGGCAAAAAGAAAGAGCAACGCCAAGAACAAGTCCTGATAATCACTCTGCCTCCAGAATCAGGGAAATTTATTTATTGCAAGGTCAACGGAACCAGACTGAAAGATCAAATCAGTGACCTACCCCTGTTACACCACAGGAAAGGGTTGGGCTGACTCATACGTAGATAGATGACACTTTTCCATCTTCTGTCATTCCCCTGGTTCAGAAACAACAGTTTGTAGCAAGCAGAAAACCAAACATCTATCTTTCTATCATATGGGTAGACAGAGGAAATCAAAGTGTCATTGTCCTTGTTCTCATTGTCTATACATCCTATCCCATATTGAGCTAAAAATTGTTAATAACAAAACACAGAGTAGAATGTTATGGACAGAGGTCAATATTGAGACAGCTCAAATAATAGCAAAATCTAGAAACCAAAGAATGATAATAAAGCAGATAGGAACTAAAACCAGTTTAACTTAGTGCCATGTAAGCATAATAAATTTTGTTACAAAACTGAATATAAATATCTGTACCAGTACTTCAACAAAAATTTATGTTATTAAAAAGTAATTTTATATGTATAATTTGTGTTTTAAACCCTAGATTATATAAACAAACAGGGAAGTGAGAGCAATTGCTTAGACCCCCAAAACTTGGAAACATCCTTGACGCCTCTCTTTGACTCGCATCCCGTATTTAATCCACAAGCAAATGCTGTGGCCCTACATACCTTCAAAATGTACCCAGACCCTGACCACTTCTCATCCCCTGCACCCAGGCACCTTCGTCTCACACCTGTATTATTGCAGTAAGCCTACTAACCTATCTCATCATATCCTATTTTGTCCCATTTTGTAGTCTCTTCTCACACTGTAGTCAGTGTGGTCCTTTTCAAAAATGTAAGTCAGATGTTATCAGTTGCCTTTTCCACATCTTCAAATTGTTTCCCATCTGACTCAAGGTAAAAGTCAAAGTCCCAATGTGGTTACAGGACTCTATAAAAGCTGGCCCCTACTGACTTCTCTGACATCCCCTACTACTTTCCGCCCTACTTACCCTGTGCTTTGAGAATGCCAGGTGCCCACCAGAATCAGTACCCTTGCATATGATGTACTCTTGCCTAGACCCTACTTCCCCTTGATATCCACATGGCTCCCTCCCATAGGCATTGAACATAGCTGTAAGGCTCTTCACATAATCCATATGAATGGTACTCATGAAAGTAAAGCAGTGTATGACCTGCACAACTGCACGTAGTGGTCCTACTCACTCTCTCATCTCTTTAAGGTCTTTGCTCATAAGTCACCTTCTCAGGGAGGCAGGCATCCCTGATCATCCTACGTAAAAATGCAACACTTCTCCAGAAATGTCCATACCCCTTCTCCACCTTCGTTTCCTCCATAGTATTTATCACCATTGGATATACTATAATATTTCATTTAATATAACACATCACTAATTATAAGGCTCACCATTTCTTTTAACGTTTATTTATTTTTGAGAGAGTGCAAGTGGGGGAGGGGCAGAGAGAGGGGGACAGGATCCAAAGCGGGATCTCCTCTGACAGGCTGATAGCAGTAAGCCTGATGCAAGGCTCCAACTTACAAACCATGAGATCAGACATTCAACTGACTGAGCCACCCAGGCGCCCAAGTCTTACCATTTTTAAAGTATTCTACCCAAAAAGCACAGCCAATTGAACATGATGAATCATCCATTGTAAAGACATCCTGATTTCAAAGACGTTAAATTGCGGGGGAAAAAATATACTTATTTGAATCAATGAAATATGGTCATTTACTTGCTTACTTATTGTTTATTATCTGTCTCTCTCCACTAGAATTAAACTCCAAGATGGCAGGGACTTTTATACTTATTTTTCACAATTGGAATAGTGCCTAGGGAATCATGATAGGTATTCAAGAAGTATTTTTTGATTGAATGAATGAAAGTAGGTAAAAGTGTGTTAAGTTTCTCATTTTACATAAAGAAAATATAAAAGATGATACCTTACTTCTGATATTTACAATTGGCTATAAATATAGGTTGAATATTTGGGGTGGGGGGTAAAATACTATGTAATTCAAGATTTAAAAATCAAAAGGTATAATATTCGGGATGCCTGGGTGGCTCAGTTGGTTGAGTCATGATCAGCTCAGGTCATGATCTCACAGTCTGTGGGTTCGAGCCCCGCATCAGGCTCTGTGTTGACAGCTCAGAGCCTGAAGCCCGCTTTGGATTCTGTGTCTCCTTCTCTCTCTGCCCTTCCTCTGCTCGTGCTCACACACACTCGTTTGCTCTCTCTCTCCCCCCCTTCAAAAAATAAACATTAAAAAAATTTTTAAAGGTACAATATTCAATAAAGATATAAAAATCATGAACCTTAACAGACTGTAAACTATGGTCCCAGATTCACAAATACACACACCCCACACATCAGAAACGGGTTGCAAAACAAGGAGAGAAATACAAAAATATAGTTTTTATGGGAGACTTTAATATACCTTTTCCTGCCTTTGACATATCTACAAAGATAGAAAGTCACATATAGAAGAATAATATAATTAAATAAATTGAACAAATATATAGTTAGCTATGTAAAATCTTTATTTTCAAGTGTCAGGAGAATATTTCTAAAAAGTGTTCATATTCTTGGTCATAAAATACAATCTAAATAGTCATACTAGTTTAGCAAAAAGCAGAATACAAAAACCAGTAACAAGGCAAAAGCAAAAACAAAGAACAGAAAGCATGAAATATATCAGTTATAGGGGCCACCTGGGTGGCTCAGTCAGTTAAGCATCTGACTCTTGGTTTAGGTGCAGGTCTTGATCTCATTTTGTGAGTTCGAGCCCTGCATCAGGCTCTGTGCTGACAGCGTGGAGTCTGCTTGGGATTCTCTCTCTCTTCCTCTCTTTCTGCCCCTCCCCCACTCACACTGTCTCTGTCTCTCTCAAAATAAATAAAGAAACTTAAAAAAAATTTTTTTAAAGAAATACATCAGTTATAAGTTATTTAAACTTCTATACTAAATAAAGATTCAAACCATTCCCTATTCTATAATTGGTAGATAACAAATGTTTTATTCCCTTTAATGAAAGTAGGTCCTGTGATTCCTTTTACTTACTGTTTAATCTTTTGTAACATAAACTATGCTTATTAGTTTTTATCTTCAGTTACTTGAACAATATATATCACGTTTTAATTCCACTAGTTGTTGACGTAAAGATATGCAACACGTGCTAAGTGAAGATAGCCAATATATGCCAACAAAATGTATCCAAAACAGAATGTATGGGAAAGCTTACAAGTAAAAGTGTGGGAATAATTAATAAGAAAAACAAAGAACAATAACAAAGATAAAAACAAAACAAAACAAAACAACGAAAAGCAGGATAAAAAATTAAGTTTTAACGTCAGAATACAGCAAAACAGTGGAATCTTAAAAAGTCTAAGCTGATTCTTGGGTCAAAATAATGAAACAAATAAATCTCTGTCAAAAATAAATTTAGAAAGAGAAAATAAATCAACAATGAGATATAAAAGGAACTAGAAGGCCTCACAGACCAGGTTGCTGGAAATCAGAGTGGCAAGATGGACTGATGGTAAACCGGGGTTGATCTTGTACCTTCTCCTGATCCTGAAACTAAGAGGCTAATGTTTAGCAGCCATGAGAGGGATAGGAAGCAAGCAAGACCTTGGGGACTAGCCAGGAGGGACTTGCAGTTGAGATCAAAGCACAGATGTAGGAAGGCTATATCCTCAAGGAAACAAGACACAAACCAAGACTTCCTACTACCAGCAAAAGAAGGCAAGAAAATGCATGAATCCCAACCTGGGCTCTGAGCAGGAGTATAACATGACTGTCAAAGAATTAATAGCTCAGGCCTGCCTTCATAGGAGTTTGGTGTTGGATTTTATATACATATAATCTCAGAAATCCCAAAGCAACAACACTTAAAATAGCCCAGACTGGTAAATGGCCATGCTACCTAAAAGAGGAAAATAATCCTGCATGAAGGGATGCCTCCCTCACAAGACTCCCATATATGAAGCCCTGCTACCCATATTTCACCATCCAAAACACATGAGAAAAGAAGGTTGACCCATGAACAAGGGTCAACAGAAACAACAAAAGCACAACACAGAGAATTAGACTATCAAAAATTTTAGATATAAGAATTATTGGATATAAACTATAAAATAATTATGTTAAAAATACATGAGAAATAAAAGATGGAATGAAATCCATGAGAAAGAAACAAAAGATAATTTTATTTCCTAACATTATGACAGACAAAATACACTGAATGATCCACTAATTGAAAGCATTTAAATGCTGGATACTATATAAAGAAAATATTTTCAGCACATTATTGCACTGACACAAAAGCAAAGAATTTGCAGGTCCTCAAAATGCACCGAAAATTGAAATCCTAAAAGGAAAATGACACCAAAACTGGCTGTTGCCCTGAAGATTTCTGTTGCCCACCTGGAGACCCTGAGGTTTCATTTCAATTTCTACATGAGACTCTTCTACATGAGGTAACAAAAGTTGGAGTTTTGGGCCCACCTGAGTTAGGAACCTAATAAGGGATCTTAAACTGCAACACACACACACACACACACACACACACACACACACACACAGCCTACCTCTATCAGTGTAATAATGAGTTAGAAATAAACCCACTACATAGAAGGAGAAAGCCAGGAAGTTGCCCTAATGCAGCCTTTCCATTTGATGGAGGAGGAAAAAAATCCTCTTCAAAAAATTTGTATCCATAAACCAATACACCTGCAGGTTTTGTTGCATATTCATATTACTTATATGATAAAAAAAAAATACCTAAGTGGAAAAATTAAAGTGGTTCTGGGTTAACCATGTCCCCCAGGTGACTGGCAAAAGCAAATAAGAATCCTCTTTGATGATTTTACCTTTAGTTTGAGTTTCAAAAAATTCCTAAAGATGTAGTCTTAGGAATAATGCAGCTTACACTGAAATTTCATAAAATACATTTTAAAAATGTTTTAATGTTTATTTTTGAGAGAGAGAGAGAGAGAGACCCAGAGTGTGAGTGGTGGAGGGGAAGAGAGAGAGGGAGACACAGAATCCAAAGCAGGCTCCAGGCTCTGAGCTGTCAGCACAGAGCCCGATGCGGGGCTTGAACCCATGAACAGTGAGATCAGACCTGAGGTGAAGTCAGACGCTCAACTGACTGAGCCACCCAGGTACCCCTGATAAAATACATTTTAAGAAAAGGAAGATAACATGAATGAAAATAAGTAGAAATAACAGCTGCAGAAACAAACCCATAGAAATCAGATAGTGACAATGTCAGATATAGAAAAATATTATAATTAACATATTTAAAGAGTTAAATGAGAAGCTTGAATATATGAGAAACAAATGACCAAAAAGAACCTAACAGCACTTCTGGAAGTAAAATATACAATATATGAAATAAAAATACTCAGTGTTGATTAAACAATAGAGTAATAGAATGTAGCTAAGAAAGATAAATAGAAACTATGAAGAAAAGTGAAAACACATGAAATCTAGAAATAGATGGTCTCATGTATATCTATTTAGGGTTCCAAAAGGGGGAAAATAGAAAGAATAGGAAAGAGGATCTCTGTAAAGAGATATGGCTTAGAATTTCCAGAATTATTGAAAATCACAAAACCTCAGTTCAAAGAAACCCAATATATTCCAAATAGGATAAATAAAAAGAAATCTACATCTAGACACAGCACAGGAGAACATCAACCTAAAGGAGATCTTAAAACTATCGAGAGGATAATGAATGACTGTTAACATAGAAATGGCAACTAGGCTGAATGTTCACTTCCTGAAGGTAACAGTATAAGCCAGAAGACAGTAGAATGGTATATCTTCAATGTGTTGAAAGAAAATAAATATCAACTTAGCATTCTATACCCAAAGAAACTATCTTTGAAATATGAAAATAAAATAGACATTTTAGACAACATAGAGAGATTGTCACCTTCAGTAAGGGAAATTCTAAATTTTATATATATATCAGAGAGATGGAAATCACATTGATTGGAGCAGCACTATTAATAGAAACATATATGTAATCCTATATTCTCTGGTAGTCACATTATGACCATTGAAAACAAAAGGTGAAAAATTGATGTTAATAGTTTATTTAGCCAAATGTATTAAAAATATCATTTTAAAAAATTACTGAGTAATAAAAAATTACTGATGAGATAGTTTACATTTATTTTTTTGTAATAAGTCTTTGAAATCCAGTGTGTATTTTATATTTACAACACAGTGAAATTGAAATGCTGACATTTAAAGTGAAATGGAGTCCTATGACAATAATACATGCATGTTTAACAGAAAATGATTTTCCACTTCTTTTTTTCTAAATATAAATTTACACTGACTCAGATAAAACAATATTTAGTTCCTCAGCCTTACTAACCACATCTCAAGTGTAAAATAGCCATATGTGGCTAATGGCAACCACATCGGACTGTGAAGATATGGAGACTTTGTGATTTACCATGGAATAATGAGGAATTATGCTAGCAAATAAGAGAAAATTTAATTAAGCATTGTAACAGTCATCATCATCCTCATTGCCATTATCACAACCATTATTATCATGGAAGATATATAAGCAGCCAAAAACTAAGATAATGGAGGAAAATAGCCTGTAAGTTGGGCAGGAGAAATTAGAATGAAAGCATTTTTAAAACCTTATATTTTTGAGAGAAGGGTAAAATCTTTTAGACTTTGTTAAATTTGACATGCATGTCAAAATATATAGGGTAGAGTGATAGAAGAAAATATGGCAGAGTATGGACCTCCAGGAGCCATCCTGCCCCTAAACCCCTAAATGTTTGGCAAAACAAAACTAAACAAACCCTGTTATAATCACAACCCTGGAAGAGAACAGAAGGTCTACAGCAACCAAGCACAGACTCAGCCAGCACAAAAGCCTCCAAAATAAGGTAAGAGTTCTTTGTGATATTCTAACTTCTAGCTCCATCCTCTTTCCTGTCATGGTGGCATTCTTGAAAATGGCAGCCTGCATTCCCAGGGTGGGTACCTGGAACCAGAAGAACAGAAAGGGTCTGATTCCCAAGGAACTGTGTTTCTCTGTTTTGACCTTGCTAGAGTTCCCTTCAAAGACTTATGCAAGAGTCTCCCCTTTGTTTTGCCTAATTCTGAGCTCTATCAGAGTGGAGTGGCTATGTGGTCCTCAAAAACAATGAAAACAAATAAGATGAGCAGGTTGCTGTTGCCTGGGGGTAGGAGGCTAGGGGAGAAAGCTGGGACAAACAAAAGACATGCCAAAAACCTAGGAGGAAGAGCTAGGGAGTGCAATTTGGGGGGGGGGGAGTGGGGTAGAAGAGAGGCTTTATAATTGATTTTCAACAAGTTCCATAGGACTATTCAATGGTGAAGAGTCTCTTCAACAAATGGTGCTGGGACAACTAGATATTCACGTGTAAAAGAATGATGTACAAAAACTAACTCAAAATAGTTAACAGATCAAAATTTAAGCTCTACAGCAATAAAATTCTTAGAAGAAAATGGGAAAATTTTCTTGGCTTTGGCAATTGTTTGTCAATGGTTTCTTTCTTTCTTTCTTTCTTTCTTTCTTTCTTTCTTTCTTTAATGTTTACTATTTTCAGAGAGAGACAGAGCATGAGCTGAGGAAGGGACAGAGAGAGAGGGAGACATAGAATACCAAGCAGGCTTCAGACAACTCAGGGCTCGAACTCATGGACCAGGAGATAATGACCTGAGCTGAAATTGAGAGTCTGATGCTTAGCAGACTGAGCCACCTAGGTCCCCCTTTGTTAATGGTTTATTAAATGTGACCCCAAAAATACAAGCAATGAAGGAAAAAATAGGTAAGCTAGATTTCATAAAAATTAAAAACTTACATGCATAGGGGAGCCTGGGTGATTCAGTCAGTTAAGCATCTGGCTCTGATTTCAGCTCAGGTCATGATCTCACAGTTCATGACATCAAGCCCCGTGAGGCTCTGCATGCAGACAGCACGGAGGCTGTTTGGGATTCTCTCTCTTCCACTTTCTCTGCCATTCCTCTACTTGTTCTCTCTCTCTCTCTCTCTCTCTCTCTCTCAAAAAACAAATTAATAAATAAACTTTAAACATTTTAAAAAAACCCTTTCATCCATCAAAGGATACTCTAAAAGTGAAAAGACCATCCAGAAACTGGGAGAAAATATTTGCAAATCATGTATCTGATAAGCGTCTAGTATCCAGAGTATATAAAGAACTCTTACAACTCAACAGCAGACACAAACCCAATTTAAAAATGGACATTTCTCCAGATATCCAAATAGGCAACAAACACATGAAAACATGCTAACTGAATTAGTCATTTAGAAAATGCAAATGAAAAGCACACTGAGAAACTATTTGCAGTAAAAAAAAAAAAAAAGAAAAAAGAAAAAGGAAAATAACAAGTATTTGCAAGGATGTAGAAAAACTATAATCCTTATGCATTTCTGGTAAAAATATAAAATTGTACAGTGCTGTGGAAAACAATTTGGTGCTTCCTCAAAAATGTAAACATGGAATTACCACATAACCCAGTAATTTCCCTCATAGATACACACCCAAAAGAATTACACATAGGTGTTCAAACAAAAAGTTAAGAATGTTCATAGTAGCTCTATTTACGATAGCCAGAAGGTAAAAACAACTCAAATGTCTATCACCAGATAAATGAATAAACAAAATGTGAGATATCCATTCAATAGAATATTATTCAGCCATAAAGACAATTATTGCATATGTTACTGATACATGTTACAACATGGATGCACCTTGAAAACCTTACACTCAGTGAAACAAGCCAGATACAAAGGACCACATACTGTATGATGCCATTTACATGAAATGTACATAATAGGCTAATCCATAGAGACAGAAAGTTAATTTGTGGTTGCCAGGGGCTGGGGGGAGAGGGGAATTTGGAACGACTGGTTACATTTCTTAAAACATTTATTTTTGAGAGAGAAACAGAGCACAGGCAGGGGAGGGACAGGGAGAGATGGAGACATAGAATCCAAAGTAGGCTCCAGGCTCTGAGCTGTCAGCACAGAACCCCACACGGGGTTCAAACCCATGAACTGTGAGATCATGACCTGACCTGAAGTTGTACACTTAACCGAATGAGCTACCCAGGTACCTTGGGAATGACTGCTTAGTGGGTACAAGTTTCCATTTAGAGTGATGAAAAATTTTGGAAATATATAGTTCTAATTGTACATTGTGTGCAATTTGGGCTGGCTGTGCATTGTGAATATAGTTAATGCCACTGAATTGTACTTTAAAATGATTATGATGAATGTAATGTCATTTTACCACAATTAAATGTGTGTTAACCACTAAATGATTAGCCAGAGGACATATAATTTCTAAACACAGGAAGTAGACAAAAAAGAATAAAAAATTGAAAAAGTAGCACCCGAAAGCAACCCACTGAAAAATATATTCAGTATGATGAATAAGCTCTACACTCATATGTATGCGTATTTCATGTTTTCTTCAAAAGAACAAGATACCATATAAAAAACTCAGCATACAAAGAAATTTATAAATGTTTATTTTAAAAATTTTTTATGGGGCGCCTGGGTGGCGCAGTCGGTTAAGCGGCCGACTTCAGCCAGGTCACGATCTCGCGGTCTGTGAGTTCGAGCCCCGCGTCAGGCTCTGGGCTGATGGCTCGGAGCCTGGAGTCTGTTTCCGATTCTGTGTCTCCCTCTCTCTCTGCCCCTCCCCCATTCATGCTCTGTCTCTCTCTGTCCCAAAAATAAATTAAAAACGTTGAAAAAAAAAATTAAAAATTTTTTATAAGATTTATTTATTTTGAGAGAAAGACCGTGCGTTCACAAGCGGGGAAGGGAAAGAGAGAGAGAGAGAATCCCAAACAGGCACTGCACTGTCAGCACAGAGCCCCCTATGTGGGACTGATCCCACCAACTGTGACATCATGACCTGAGGTGGAATCAAGAGTGGGTGACTTAAGGGACTGAGCCACCCAGGCCTCCCTTTCACAAATGTTTCTTTTTATTTATTTTTTTTTTAATTTTTTTCAACGTTTTTTATTTGACCTCTGTTCTCTCAAGTGTCCATGAGGCTGCGCCCGAGGGAGGTGAAGGCTTTGTGGTCAAGCTCCGTGGCCTGCCCTGATCCTGCTCTGTTGAGGAACACAAAGGAAGCCATCATTGGCGGTGTCAGCACCGTTTGGACCACGGGGCTTCAACACTCAGTCCATCTCGGTTCTGTGGTATGCTTCCCCTGTCTTTTTTAAGGGCCGTTTTTACATGGCCCTTACCACTCTCACCAAAAGCCTCACCACTCTGCCTGCCTTCTCTAGAGTAGATGAAATGAACACCTGCAGCCCCATCATGTATTGTGCCTGATGGAAGCGTGACCGGCGGAGCTGATGTTGAGTTTCCCACTCACGAAAAAGCTGTGGCAGCTATGTCCAAAGACCAGGCCAACACGCAACACAGGCACATAGACCTTTTCCTGAATTCTACTCCTGGGGCCAGCAATGGGGCGTATAGCAGCCAGATGATGCAACGCATGGGAGTGTCAGCCCAGCCTACTTACAGTGGCCTCGAGAGCCAGTCTGTGAGTGGCTGTTATGGGGCTGGCTATTGAGGCCAGAACAGCATGGGTGGATATGATTAGTTTTGTAGGAACATTTGCACTATTGCAATCAAATTTTCACAGGCATACAACAAGCAGTGAAAAGCAATTATTAGTCTTAGAAGAAGCTGTGGGACCCATTTTGCACCATGAGTTTGTGAAATTTGGATTAAAAAATTACCTTTGCAGTGTTTTCTCATGCAAACTTTCTTCTAGCATGTGATAATGAGTAAACTAAAACTATTTTCAGCTTTTCTCAAGTAACATTTTGGTTGTGTATTTCAGAGTGATGTATCTGATTTAAAGTGGTTTTAAGTACATTGAATGGATCTTTTACACCACATTGCCATGAACACATTGGGGAGACATACTTTTTTGGACAACTCAAGGTGCTAGATCCCTAATTCAAAGACGAACATTTCTCATGTTTGTTCATTCTAGTTTATTTTCCTTTAAAATCTTTTAGGTTAAGTTTAAGCTTTTAAAAATAAATGAGTTTTGAAAATTGAGACTCATTACTAATACTGTAGGAATTGGTGAGGATTTGACTTAAAACTTACTTGTACTGTAATTTCCTTTTGGGTATACTTTGCTAGGTGGGACTTGTTAAGTTTTTTTTGTTAACTACATTTTTTTTCTTAAAGCTTTTTCCACAATGAAAAAAACAATAAAGTGCTATAAATTGTAAGGCAAAGAATCTTTATTTCTGTTGAGATTTAATATATGTGAGTCAATACAATATCCAGCATTCCTAAATTCTGTCATAAATATTTTCCTCAAGGTAGCCTGGCAAGTATTCAGTACTCATAATAGATGCTAACATGTATATACCTCATTCAACACTTGTGATATGCCTTTCCCAGTTCAGAAATGGTATCAATGTACCCTCTCTAGTAGTTAAGGAATAACAATCTAAATCCATACCAGATCCTGGTAAGCAAGCATGATGATAATTTGGAGAAAAAATGACATTGAACATAAATATTTTTTTCTTGGTTCCAAATTCTACCTTATGTGGGAAAATTTCATGACCACTGGGTCTAGCTTGGAAACTTTTCCCAAAGTTTAAGTGGTATTGTTTGTTGATTTTTGAGATAGAAATAGATATATCTTAGACATGGAATATGCTTATTAAGCCAAAAGTGAGGCAAAACGGAACAGGAACAGTTGAACAGGAACAATTTTGGTAAATGTGGAACATGAAGTCATTATAAATATAGTCAGGTTGAAGAGTTACTTGGTACCTATTGATTTTATGCATTAGTTTAAAATATAGGCCTGTCCCACTTACTCTTTCCATTTAATATATGTACAGTGCAACCCAATAAATTTGCTTAAGTAATTGATCCACCTAACTAGCTTTAGATTTATTTCTTAAAAAACATAAAACCAACTTATATGTCTATTTTATCTTCCCTATACTTCCCCAGATTTGCAGTGATTCAGAACCAAGGTCATTTCTTGCCACAACTTTTGGGTATTGGTTTATACTAAAATTCTTTTTTCATGACCTAAATAAAACAAGTGTTAAAAGAGGCCATTTAAAATAAGCCAAGATGCAGAAATCTTTCTCCAACTGTACCTTTATTGATTACAATGTGTATAACATGCCATTACACCAGGAAAACAACACCCTACTAATCACTTTGAAGCCTACTGTTGTACTTCCAAGACCTTGAACTTTCCCTTGCTGCTACTGGGTATGTTGTGAATGACTGTATTGACTTTAAAACATTATGCTTTGGAATTAAGGGTAAGGATGTTTAGCTAAACAATGTTGGGTACCTGAAATTTACAAACATGAGTTATGTGTAAATTCAGTATAAGTAACATACGTGAAAATAGTTTACAGTAAAGCCAAAATTCCCTGTAGCCTGCTTACACAACCTCAACAGATAATCTTGTCCAATTTCACATGGTCGGTCCAATTTTATGTAGTCAGTCTGAGGACTAAAATTGTCAAGGAATGCACTAGGAATTCAGGTCTCTATTCAGATTTTTATTATTATCATCATCATTATCATCTTGGCTTATTGACTAATAACTCTTGCTTGCCTAGTAGATCTGTGAACGTATGTGCCTATTGAGCACTTGAAATGCAGTTAGCCCAAATTAAGATGTGCTGTAAGTATAAAATCCACACTGGATTTTTAAAAATTAACATGAAAAAGAGAATGTGAAATATGTCATTAAAATGTTTTATATTGATTACATGTTGATAATACTTTGGACACACTAGGTTAAATAAAATATATTCTCACAATTAATTTCACTTGTTTTTAATGTGAGTAATAGAAACTTTTAAATGACATATGTAGTGCATACTTGTGAGTTTCATTACATTTCTACTAGATAGTGCTGTAGCAGATTGTCAAAGATAAAGTTCTTGTTCAGTCATGGCTGTACTTTTTGACTCAAGAATCCCAAAAAGGGTCACTCATTTGGGTTAACGCCTGAAAACACTAATTTAAAATGTTAAGTATTAGGCCAACAGAGCTAGCAAAGGGATCAGTATTAGGTTTATCTGGTCAAAGTATTTTTTCAAAGACATGTATGATTGTGGCACTACAATTTCCTAAGATTTAATGACACCTTGAAATTTTAGGAACCAACTTTTTTGGATGCAACTTACCTTTCACATTTATAACATATACATTATTTAAAGTATGTAGTATGTGTATTTTATATGTGTATATATATGTGTGTGTGTGTGTGTGTATTTTATATGCATACATATGTATATATATACATATTTTACATGTATATGTATATATGTAACTTAATATTTACTTCATAATTCAGTATACAAATTATATACTTTATCCTACCTTATATTTAAAAAATAACACTAGGGGGGCACCTTGGTGGCTCAGTCGGTTGAGTGACCGACTTCGGCTCAGGCCATGATCTCACGGTTTGTGAGTTCCAGCCCCACATCGGGCTCTGTGCTGACAGCTCAGAGCCGGGAGCCTGCTTCTGATTCTGTGTCTCCCTCTCTCTCCGCCCCTCCCCCACTCATGCTCTGTCTCAGAAATAAATAAACACTAGAAAAAAATTTTTTTTAATAAAAGAATAGTACTAGGGGAGCCTGGGTGGCTCAGTCCACTGAGCGTCTGACTTTGGTTCAGGTTGTGATCTTGCAGTTCGTGGGTTGGAGCCCCACATCGGGCTCTGTGCTGACAGCTCAGAGCCTGGAGCCTGCTTCGGATTCTGTGTCTCCCTCTCTCTCTGCCCCTCCCCTGCTTACACTCTGTCTCTCTCCCAAAAATAAATTTAAAAAAACATTTATAAATAAATAAATAATAACACTAAGTTCGAGTAACACTATGAAAAACAATTCTTGGTCTTATTATTATCGGTCTTATTTTATAATGCCATAATAAAAACTGTGGCTATAATCTGGTTTACACAGGAAAACATTAAAGATACTAGAGAGTAGAATAAAATCAATTTGGCAGATTTTAAGTCATAGTAAGCTAACTCTTCTGCACTTCACTATTTGCAATGAATTATGCTGTTACAGACATTATAACTTTTTTCTTCATTTCCAATTCAGTAACATGTCATTTTTTTTTACTTTGTTCTTATATTTTACTTTATCTTTAAGTTTTCTAAATGAGAGTGTATTTCTTTGATAATTTAGAAAAATACTTAAAGTAATAAAGTTTTATGAGAGCTCAAAGGAAACAGAGTGGAGTAGACATCTACAGTTGGTCACTAATTTTCCCCCTTCTTTTGGGTACAGCCCTGGTTTTCCTTCAAAAACTCTCCTACCCCAATGTTAGTCTGATGGTTTGGATGGAGTTGGATTCCGTCCTCAGTACTTACTGTATCACAGCCCCTTGGCCACAAGATGGACACTCATCAGAGTCAATTCAAAATTAGTCCCAAGACTTTTACCAGACAACCAGCAGAGATACTCATTTTTCCTAAGGAAATAGGAGCCATTATAAGTCATCTTGCACCACAAGGTAAGAGCCCTTCTAAAACTGGAATTAATACAGAGAAAAGAAGAACAAAGAGAAAGAGACAACATTGTTTGTGCTCCTGGATCCTGTTGTGTCTAAAAACAGTCCACATTTGGACAGCCCAGATGTGTGTGTCAAAAAATTACCCAGAATTCCTTAACATTGTTTGGGTTGGGTTTTCTGTGGCAGGTTGATATTTAGCTAAAACATACCTACATGGCTATGGCGTTTGTTTGTAGAACATCCCGATGAATCGGTACCTATTCTAGTAATCAATTTGATTAGTTATTGCCCACATCATTCCGGTTGACAAATAATTTAAATATCACCCTTCTTTTCATCAAAATAGGTTGAATAGTAAGGTAGGATTTGGAAACAACCGTATATAAAGAATAAGGGTAACATTTTAGTTAACAAAAAGAGAATGAGGGAGGGCAAAATACAAACCTATGCACAAAAATATAAAACAGGTACTTTTACCATAAGGTTAGAAAAAGATATCGAGACCTTTTCAGCCATAGCAGATAATCTGCTCTCTTCAAGTACGTTTCCTCTTTCATTAAAGGAACATTCAAAATAACTTCTCTGCTGTCTTATAACATGTGGGATTCTACCTAGAGAAGCACTTTCTGTGTACACCGTTCTATGTGAAGAAACAGTGGTAATGAAGACAAGAGAATGCTTCCTAACTATGAAGTATTATTACTCCATTTGATTCATACATCTGATTTTCAGGTTATTTACATTCCCCATGTGTTTCTAGTACAGTATCAACTGAGTTTCCATGTAAGAAACTAGGTACTCTGTTATTATAGACAATATTGTTTCAATCTTATCACCCTTAACATTATTCCAATGATACTTTCTGTTTGCGAATGCACGTTGTTATTCTCATCTCAACATTCTCTGTCACACCAACCAGAAAAATATAGTTAACTTTTACCTCCACTCTCTTTAAAATTCATCCAAATTCTCCAAGCCACAATATATTTTCATATGATTTGTTACCTTGAGCAAAGAGATGTCCTTTTTTATGCTTTAATTTTTACACTCACCTGTTTTTTTTTTTATTTTTTTAGAGTTTATTTATCTATTTTGAGAGAGACAGAAATAGCACAAGAGGAGGAGGGGCAGAGAGAGGGATACACAGAGAGAATCCCAAGCAGGCTCTACACTGTCAGCACAGAGCCGGACCAGGGGCTTTGTGAACCCATGAACTCTGAGATCATGACCTGAGCCGAAACTAAGAGTCAGATGCATAACCGACGGAGCCACCCAGGTACCCCGGCTATTCTTTTAATGAAAATAATATTTTATGTTTTTCTTGTTTAAAATGGGACTCATTTTAGTAGAAATTTTGAAATATACATATAAAATATATCTAAATGATTATAATCTCAATACCCAAAAATAATGACTAGTAATTCTAAAGAGATATTTTAGGGGTATCTATTTTATGAAATATTTTTCACACTTAAAATATCCTTCCACGGGCGCCTGTGTGGCTCAGTTGGTTGAGCGTCCAGCTTCGGCTCAGGTCATGATCTCGCAGTCTGTGAGTTCAAGCCCCGCGTGGGGCTCTGTGGTGACAGCTCAGAGCCTGGAGCCTGCATCGGATTCTGTGTCTCCCTCCCTCTCTGCCCCTCCCCCACTCATGCTCTGTCTCTCTCTGTCTCAGAAATAAATAAACATTAAAAAAATATCCTTCTATATTATTAAGTGTTATTACAAGGGAATCTCTAAGTCATATCTTAATGTAGCATTGATTACCCATCATTGTTTGTACTTTAACCTAGAGCATATCCCATTTTAGAAAACGGGATCAAAGGGTCAGCCACACTAGACGGTTCCTAATGTCCACCAGGTTAGACACATGATACAAAAGTATGAAGTGGGCACACATTCAACGTATTGCAGCTATGTAAGTGGTACCAATGATAAGCAGGGGTCCAACGGGAGTTGTGGCACTACTTAACCTTCAGACCATTTCGTAAAGGATTCTCAGGAAAGTGGCAATTTTTAAAAATGAATTTAGAACATGAGAAAATTAAATTTATCGAATGATAAATACAGATGTAGATATTAAAAACAAAAGAGGGGCGCCTGGGTGGCTCAGTCGGTTGAGTGTCCGACTTCAGCTCAGGTCATGATCTCATGGCTTGTGAGTTCGAGCCCCACGTCAGACTCTGTGCTGACGGCTCAGAGCCTGGAGCCTGCTTCCGATTCTGTGTCTCCCTCTCTCTCTGCCCCTCCCCCATTCATGCTCTGTCTCTCTCTGTCTCAAAAATAAATAAAAACATTAAATTTTTTTTTTTTAAAAAAAGAAAAAAAAACAAAAGAGACCATCTATTAATTGTAAATCTTTGGTCAGCTGTATTGATGATACATACGTTCCCATGTTTGCCATTTTCTCTTCCTTCTGATAAGACTTGACACAGGAGTTCAAGAAATCGCTCCGCAAAGACAAGATCAGATTCCAGCAAGTGGTTCTCTTTGACAGGAAAAGGGTGGAGGGAGAGAGAGATGGAGACAGAGAGAGAGAGAGAGACAGAGAGAGACAGAGAGGGAGAGAATCCATGGAAAATTCTGAAATTCAATTACTTTAAAGTTACTCATACTTTGAAATCCCTATAAACACTATCCTTAGATCTGGTGTAGGCATTAGAATTGCTCTGCCATTTGCTTTGTAGACCCAGGCCACTCATTTAGCTTCTTTGTGCCTCAGTTTCCTCATCTGTAAGCTGCAAAGTTCAATTAGGTGGTCCTTTTTAGCTCTAAAATAAACACAATTCTAGAATACTGTTACTGTCATTGAATAGGGATGGTTGACAGTACTCAATATTTATACTATTGAATTTCAACTAAGTACTCACTACTACTCAATAACCCTTGTATGCACCCCTTAGTACATTCTTCCTCTTGTGCAAAACCAATGCCACACTCTCTCAATCTCTCTCTATTTCTCTCCCTTTTGTCTCTCCATGAAAAGTGTTCTCTCCCCTCTGCGCCACCGCAATTTTTCTCTCCCTCAATTCACTTCCACATACCTCGCACCTACCATGCTGTCTCCCTCCAACTATCGAAATCCTTCTGCCACTTTGCAGACACTCTGGGTGTTCCAAGTAATCTGACCTCAGTCCAGCTCTGTTTGAGGGACAAGGAAAGCCTAGGGTTCCCCTACTTCTCTACCATCTTAACTCCTCCCCCCCCCCTTAGAACATTCTGCACAGTAACTGGCCCAAAACCTCATTAATCTCAAATCCCCTTCCCATCCCACTATCCACATTGAGCAAATGTGGACCCAATCAATGAATTCTTCAAGTAGACACAGATCAGCTACCAGTGGCTGGTCTGTAAAAAGCAACAACATAATGAAGATACCTCCTGGGATAGTTTTGGTAATATCTACTTGAAGCTGAAGAGCCATCACATGCACACTGATGATGAAAATCGCAATTTGGAATGCAGTGTTTTCTTCTACATTTTGATTCATCTGTCATTTTTTTCCCACATGCATCTGTTTGATGACCAAGTGTTGGAAATATACATAAATGTCACAAAAAAGTTGATGATGTACCCATTATGTTAATTAAATTCTTCCCCCTTATTTTTGTTCTTCTAAGAAATTGCTAAATGATTTAAGTGCTAAAATTAAGTGGCTGGTCCTGAGAGTAGGGCCATTTCACAGTAACAGTTGAATAGAGAGAATATGTTAAAATTAAAATAAGCTTAAGAAAGAATTATACACTCTGACCAAGGTGGGAAAATTAGCTGAAATATCTGCCAAGGGAAAGTGGAAAGTTCTAAGATACCAGATGTCTCTGTGGGTTCCAAATTTGGAATTCTTTGTCGCCTTTTAAATCTTCCCTCAGAAGTACCAAGCCTTACAATGCATGTGGTTTGGCATATGGGCTGTTATTTTGCATTTCTAGACTCTGAGTCTGCCTCTTCAATCAGTATCCAAGCTATTTTGCTAAGTTCTATGATAGCTTGGGATGCATGGCTCTGAAGAACATGAAGTAAAGAAATAATGACTTATTCTTTCCTCCATTTCATTGTAAAAATCTGCAGGTAAGATTTAGGGTCCAAGAAACCATAACTGCTATCTTTCTTTTCTTTCTGTAAGTCCTTTTGAATTTTGTATGTGGAGGGTGAGTGGGCGTGTGGAGAAATAGGGGGTAAAGATGCCTCCCCATATTTAAAAAGCCTTAATTTTTTTAAATAATAAATTATCAGAGAGGGCAATTGGGATCTTCCCCTATAGTCCTATTTCTCTCTTCAACACCAGCCACTTTTTGAATCTTCCTATTAAGAACTAACTGTGACACCTGTACCTGATTTCAGGTGATCAAGACAATAGGGACAAGGTAATATGAAAGCCAGTCATTCTTTTTAGCAATGAAAGTCAAATTGAAGATGAATAAATAATGGGAGAAGAAAGAACATTAAAATCCAATTAAGAAAGCTCTAATATAAAATAGTAAAAGAAACACCCATTTCAAAACTAAGACATTCATTCTCATTCACATCTCATTTTTCATTTTATAATTTTTAAAAATTGTTTAGAGACAGCAAGAGAGAGCATGATCAGGTGAAAGGGGCAGAGGAAGAGAGAGAGAAAATCCCAAGCAGGCTCCATGCTCAGCACAAGCCCGAAGCAGGGCTCCATCTCACCATCCTGGGATCATGTCCTGAACTGAAATGAAGAGTCGGATGCTCACCTGACTGAGCCACCCACATTTTTCTTCATTTTAGATGGGAAGAATATTCAGGCTTGGTCACTAGATGGAATGTATTATGTTGATGGCAAATCACTGATTTGTAAATATAACATAACACCCTCGAACATGAATAACTTACCAGCTATTTTCAATTATTTAAAGAATCAATTGTTAAAAATGTAACTAAAACCTAAATGGATAATTTCAAACCTTCCAACTTATCAGTAACATGAATAATATAAAATACCTTTAAAAAGTCCTTTTTTCTATCAGTGAAAAAACTGTTGCACAAAATTGAGTTTAGAACTGTCTTTTATAAACATGCTAAAATACTATTTTAAAAATAGTGACAAACCTCTTTGGAAAATGGCCTCTATAATGAAAAATCAATTCTGGCAGGATCATTACACATATTAAACATTCATGGGAAAGGTAGAACAGCCAACAGAGTGTTTAAAAGTAGAAACAAGAAAATATAGATGACCTACATCACAAGCTATCTCCTGGCAGAGGCTTATGGGTCCTGAAATTAGAGGAGACAACCAAAAGTTACCAGACACACAGACGTTTTGTCCCTTTTATTTTGTACCCAGACAAAAGGAGCCATAGCTGCGGGCAAAAAAAAGATAAAGGTGCATTTTTGAAACTAGACCTCTTAGGTTTAAAAAAAAAATGAGTTGAGAAAGCACATAAATATGAAGTTGTGAATTATGTGATGAGATATGGAATGACGCGTTAGACCTATTTTTCTCTCTGAATCAAGAATGAGGGGGTTTCCTGAGTGGAGGGCTAGAACCCAAGGTGAACATCCAAAAGACTCCCATTGCTGAGTCATATCAGACAGAGGGAGATGTCATGGAAATCACAGCTGGGAAACCGACAAAACGTAATTACTCAACAGACTTCCCCACTTCTTCCTTGCCAAAGGAATCATAACGGTGCAGGGTGGGGGCGTGTCAATGTGCTCAACGTCAGAACATGACTCTGGTTTGTCTAATCCAATCATAGAAACCCTGTTCTCCTTTGCTAGCCAGCTATTTCGCCAATATTCTGTGCAGCTGTGGGGGTAGGAATGGCAGAATATGTGATTTTGTTCTTGCCAATGAGTCATGAAGGAATGCCTAATAATGAACCTCTGGGAGAAATGTGTCTTCCTGAAACAAGAAGAGCTCTTTTCCCCAGCCCGTGCTCCTAATCAAACATCATGTCAAGAGGCCATGATGCTTTTTCAGTAGCCATCTTGTAGTTTAAGAACCAAACATAAAGTTGAGGATGACAGAGAAGAAGGACAGGACTAACTCCTTGTTCCTTGATATGAATTTTGGTCTTCTTTACCAAATCTAGAACCAACTATTCCCAGACTTCTCACTCTGTAGGAAAATTAAAGTCTCTTTTGTTTAAAAAGTGTTACTTGCAGCTGAATGATCCTAATAGAGAAACTTAGATTGTAAAAGTAAGAAAACTCCATGATTCTAAGGTGGGACAGTCACTGCCCTCTTTGTGATGGTGACTATGGAGATGAGAGAGGAAATCCAGACTAGGTTATGCTGATAAACAAAGGAGAGGGAATCCATGTCCAGAGGTTCATCTTTGTGCTATTTCTACCTCTGATAATGAAGTTTTCCACAATTAAGTGTAAGAGGACACATGTTCTTCATTAATAGAATCAACACCAGACATGGAAAAACCACTGGTAAAATAGTCAACAAACCCCTCAATGAGTTCTGCATCTTGCCTGTGACATTTTATTTCATTTGGCATTCATATAAATAAGCTTATTAGAAACAGATATTTTGTTTCTAAGAGATATCAGGGAATTCAATAATGCCTAGAAAGTTCCTAAGCGACGGTTTGTATATATTTGTTTTATATGTATGTCTTATATATAAGGTATGTTTTAAGCTTTCATTTAAATATGTGTGTGTATATACACATAGACACCAAGAAACACAGGAGACACTGTATTTAAATCTCTACAGAGATTGTAGTTAAATTTTAAATTTCCCTTATTCTAAATTTCTCAAAGGCACTGTCCCACAGTGCAATGTGCTTACTGGAGAACTAATATTAATTGACCAAAAAACCACTTTTAAAACTTGATAAATACTCATGTTGTTCATTGCATACATTGTATTTTCCAGGTCTTTATATAACTACTTACTCATACTCAATATAACTTTTTGTGTGTTTTTTTTAAATTATCTGACAGGCAAAACCAGGGTGAAGTTAATAAAAATGTAACTTTAACTATAATAAAAATGTGGTTCCTTGCATATCTTGGAGTGTTAATTTGTCATCAGTCCTCTGTTCTAGCTTTGACTGTGATATTGATTTGGGATACAAATTTTTTCAGCTCTTCCTTTCCTTGCAAAGTTTCCACCAATGCCCAAATTCAGTCTTTATCCTTTTGCCTTTATTATGAGTACAAAAAAATAGGCTGGAGCATCTTTTTTTAGAACTAAAAAAGTTTTCACACTTGCATAACTCATGCAGTTGAAATGGCCTGAAATCAACAGTCCCCAGAAAAGCATCTTTGAAAAGACACCGAGGCTGAAAATCAGTAACTGCAAAGAAGTGCTTTGAAAAGAACGGTAAGGAAAAGCTACTGCGAAACTGTGCTGGAGAGATAAAAATATCTAGAATGAGAAGACATTCACCTTGGAAATGTTCTTTATGGTTTTGAAATTTTTATATGTCTCAGTTTTTTTTTTAAATCCCTAACGTTGTCCTGGGATTACAGATGTTTGAAGCTCCCAAATTGGCTCTGCAATTCTTGGGAAGAAAATTAGATTTCTAGAATAGCTTTCTCACTGAATAAAATATTAAGATAATTACTTACATGGCAGAAGAAATGAGCAAGTATTGAGTCTGTTGAAGTCCCCTAAGAAAGGTAAAGGAAAGGTATGGAGACAGGAACAAAATTTGCTACAGGAAGAAGCAAATTTCGAGGACCAGGGCCTCGCTTTGGAGGAGCAGGGAGAATAAGCAGGTATGCAACAAAGAGGGGTCAAGAGAAAGGGGGTGATTTGAAGAGACTGCATAAGAACTACAGAGGAGGTTTTCTCTTTAAGGAAAAGAATGAAGTCCTGAGAAGTTAGAACTCTGACCTCCCTCCATCTCTCCTTCATACACATTTTCATTCTCACTGTGTGTCTCTATCTCTGTCTGTATTTTCGTCTTTCACTTTCCACCTCTCTCTCTCTCACACACACACATATGCAGGTAAGGCCATGGAAGTACCCTGTTCTACAATCCCTATAGGATCTGGCCTAAAACAAGGAAGGCCCGGAGTGTCTGTGTGTGGGCAGATAAGGCGAGCCTCTGTGTAAGTGAACATTCCCAAGAAAGCATGATTGCTAATAGGCTCATGGACTCCCCAGGGACAAGGCCTTGACCATGTCACTATCCAAATTTGGCAGTTGTCTCCTTCATATTTCCACACAACTCTCTCACGACTTGTGGGAATTTCATTTTCCCTTTTTCTCTCTGTTCCATCTGGAAACTATTGCAATGTCTGTGTTCACTTCCCACAGTCCTTTTCATCCTGAGGCTGAACTAGGCTTTGCTGTTCTTTCCTTTCACACAGGCCTGTAAGGTATGTCTTCACCTCTGCCTTCTTCCCTCTGCTGATAGTTGTTTAGGACATAGAACCTCCTATCCCTTTGCTATCTTCTTTATTGAAAACAACTTTGTTGCCTAGACTTGCCTAAGTTCTTGGTGTCAGTCAAACATCCTATGAAATGCTGAGCCCTCACTATCCAGGATATGGTACAATTTAGGTGTTCTCATGAATGAATACAAGCAGGATAGTCAGTCATTTGAACCCCTCTAAAGCAATGCTTTGTCCTTGGAACTTTTGGAATACCAGAGTGGTCATTAGCTCTGGGCTAGGATACATCAGTAAAGGCCCTTAGCTGAAGTGAATTCTGCCCAACTTCTACATACGAATGTATTAGAAGAATATGAGGGTAGGATTAATATACTCACAGAATTGACAGAAGATCAGAATAAGTTTCCACTGTGGACAAGAGAGTTTGGAGGGCTGGGAAAGAAATCTCAGCAATGGCTTCGTAGTAGAAACATTTATGTCCTCATGAGTGAGTGCCAAAGATCACTTCTGTGTTTGATTCAATTAATTCAAATTTAAGGCCAGGACAGACATTCGACTAGCTGAACAGAGGTTTAATGCGTTCTCTTGGGCAAACAAGGGGGACGACCGAAAGCATCTAGCCCCACTGAATTCCATAGGAAGAGGTACAAATCTGGATTTTCCTGCCCTTCAAAACTACACACATGCGAGAGAGGTAACTCTCCATAACAAAATTATGATGGTGTTGAGAACTACGAAAAAATGCTAAGTAGTCCAAAATTATACAGGTACACTACACAGAGGTTCCTGCTGCCTAAGGTTGTACCGTTTCTGGTACATGGTAGGTGCTTAATAAATATTTGTTGAATGACTGGAATATTCCAGCCTTTCAGAGGTCCTAATGAAGTCTTATCCTAGGCCAGATTATGCAAGCAATGAATGATTTTCAGATAAATTCTTTCTGGAGCCTCAGTCTGGGACTACACCAAACCAGTCCCTGATGAGAAAGGTATTAAGTAGAATATGGGTTAAAGGAATAACTGGAAAATATGGGGACCAAGGCCAAATACATCTGTCCATTTCTCTCTTTCTTTTTCTGTCTTTAAGTGACCATTAGATCCTAGTTTTATTACCTGCCTTTAAGGCAGAAAAGAGTCCTAGTGTTATTGACTGTGGACTAGTACAATATCACAGGTATTTGAAAAGATCATAGCAAAATTAGCACTAAAGAGTTGAAAGGAATGATTCACATGCTCACAACATCCATTGTTTGAATGCAATTCATCTGACCAGTACAATGAATTTTCTCTAGGGTCCTTCAAAAAATATTGTTTTATTCTTTCTGCTCATTGGAACAAAGAGTTTTCACTCAGAAAGTGAAGACACAGCAAGCTTTTGTGGATCTAGCATTTAAGGAAGATTATGTACCCTTTATTTCTATAGTATCCTTCCATTACTTACTGAACAATCACTCAAATATGTAACCCTTTTATATAAGAATAGCTGTAGATAAAGAAAACCTTCCTAGTTTTGTGGCTACCCTTGACCATAAATAAAAAATAACCCTTTCCTCTCCCATAGAAACTGATTATAATTAGTAAGTATTGTTTTCATGTTGCCTTTTCCTACTGCGAATTCTACAAATGTTGAAACAAATGATTGAAAGAAATGTTTTCAACAAGAAACAATACCTAAGGCATCTTTGATTCATAAGCAATGCTATAGTAACCATTAATGATGAGTGCAGGAAAAAATGGAAAAGTATAATTATTTTATTTTAATTATTTAATAGTAATAAATATTGAATTCTAAAACAATTTGGAGAATTATTTTGGCTTTAGATATAATCAAAATTGATCCATGTATGCTATAATCAACTGATAAAAATAAAGAATATGAATTGGCAACCTGATTTAAAATTTTTAACAACTCCGGGTAATATAATGCATCTTATGGATGTCTATATACTCTCCTTCAGAACTAAATTCACCTGTTCACTCAGCTCTTACAGTCCTTGTTTCAATTCAATTTAACAAGATTTAGTGAGCAAAAGTTTGGAGTTGGGTCTTATGTTAGAACAAGATATGCGAAGGAGAGTAAAACCAATTCCCTGCCCTGTATCAAAGTGAAGTACAAAATTGTGTCTTCTGGTGCCTGGGTAGCTTAGCTGATTGAGCAGCTCAGGTTATGATCTCATGGTTTGTGAGTTTGAGCCCTGCATCAGGCTCGCTGCTCTCAGCACAGAGCCCACTTCAGAACCTCTATCCCCCTTTCTCTGCCCCTCCCCCTCTCAAAAAGAAATAAAGATTAAAAAAAAAAAAGAAAAACAAAAACAAAATTGTGTCTTAAAATATATAAAGGGTGATTCTGTGGGAAAGGATAGAACATATGTTTTCAAAATTGGCCAGTCTGCAATGACATACAAACCCATCCACTGGCTGGTTAGCTGGGAGAAATCGTACTGTACAAGTCATTTGGTTATTGCCCCTGAGAAGCCTCCGGTTTCAAATCTTTGTAAAGCTGAAGGGGTAATGCTTACAACCTCTCTGTTTTACAGGCTTATTCTGTTGATAAACTGTATGTTAGTTTTAAAGGTCCAAATTTCATGAGGACACAATAAACATGCAATTTGATTAGTCAATCTAACCCTTTAGGGTACATAAAAAATGTGATTAGTGCTTCCACACATTTGTTTGTATAAAAATCATCACAGAATCGAAAATGCCACCCTATATTCTCCATAAACTCTATAAAGAACACTGTAAGCTTAAAGAAAAAAGTGTCTGCTCTCAGGTACAGAATCAAAGTGGGCAGAACTGGTGACATAAATGAGGATAAACCCATGTGCTGAGTGACCTCTGGTCCTTTCCAGACGCAGAAAGGGAAAATTTAGCCTGAAGGATCACTAAAGGTCTTAGAAATAAAGACGATTACATCGTAGTATATAAATGTTGATTAAAAGCGTTAATATCAAGTTCATGTCAGTTCAAAGGTAATTTGAAAATTGGTATATCAAAGTTGACTGAAGGAAATTGGGAAGATGGGCACCTGCGTGGCATTGTCAGTTAAGTGTTAGACTCTTGATTTCGGCTCAGGCAATGATCTCATAGTTGTAACATTGAGCCCTGCGTCAGGCCTCTTAAGATTCTCTCTCTTTCTGGGCCTCTCCCCCTCATGCTCTTTCTCGAAAGAAAGAAAGAAAGAAAGAAAGAAAGAAAGAAAGAAAGAAAGAAAGTTAGAGGAGAATAGAGTAACATAGGGTGCATGATAGCCATATTCAAATATACAAAGAGCAGTCATGATCTGAGAGGTCAGAATTTGGACAAAAGAATGTCTAGAGATAAAGTGAAGCAATTTTGTGTTGACTAGGAAGAAAACTTTCTAACCATCATAATTTTACAAAATTAAGAGTGGGCTATCTTAGAAGGGAATAATTTTCCATCGCTGTCAACGCTCATTGAGTCTGAAACCACATAGTACCAGGAATAATGAAAAGAAAGAGGTGGAGGGGCACATGGGTGGCTCAGTTGGTTAAGCACTCAACTTCAGCTCAGGTCATGATCTCATAGTTCATGAATTCAAGCCCCATGCTGGACTCTGTGCTGACAGCTCAGGGCCTGGAGCCTGCTTCAGATTCTGTGTCTCCCCCTCTCTCTGCCCCTCCCCTGCTCATGCTCTGTCTCTCTCTCTCTCTCTCTCTCTCTCTCTCTCTCTCAAAAATAAATAAACTATAAAAAAAGTTTTTACACAGAAAAGAGGAGGAGAAGGAGGAAGAGGAAGAAGAAGGAAACAACCACCACCATCACCATTTGTTGAGTTCCTGACCATGTGCCAGTGCTTTACATGCATCATTTCATGCAGTCCTCACCACAACCCTATGTTGTATATTATTATTTCCATTTTAAAGAGAAGAATCTGGGGGCATAAAGGGTATAAATAACTTTCCCAAGGTCACACAAGTAATATGTAGCTAATCAGAGATTTAAATTTAATTCTGACTCCTAAATCTATCACATCACATGCCTATCACATCCCTATTATTGGAGATATTGAGTACAAAATTAAATAGGTTTTTAACTTTTAATTTTTTTAACATTTATTTATTTTTTGAGAGAGAGAGACAAAGCACAAGAAGAGGAGGGGCAGAAAGAGAAGGAGACACAGAATCCGAAGCAGGCTCCAGGCTCTGAACTATCAGCACAGATCTCAATGTGGGGCTCGAACCCACAAACTGTGAGATCATGACCTGAGCCGAAGTCGGACGCTTAATTAACTGAGCCACTCAGGCGCCCCAAACAGGTTTTTATTTTTTAAAGGATGGGTACACTGATGATCTTGTGCTGTTGTTATTCTCTCTGAAACTCAGAGATTCTGCAACTCTACAAATATGAGGCACAGGCAGATTCCATGCCATGCAAGTGTTATTATCAAGCTGGCTATGACTGGCACCATGACTGGAACCTACTTCCCGGATCTCAGTCAGTCCCGTGCCCTTTTCACAGTATCGTTCTGCTTTCCAAGTATGAGTTCAGGTATAGGGAGAAGGAAAGCATGGGCATATGATATGGAAAAATTCTCTCCAACTAATGCTGAGAACAGGCAAGACTGGAAAGAGGGTATTTGCCCCTCACGTGATAGGACAACCTGTAAAAGAAAAAGGATGCAGAAGACAGCTTTGTGTTTCACAAGCAAGTGAGAAAATTCCTTAAAGCTTGAGAAGGGTTGAGATGCCGAAAGTGGAAGACATGTATGCTAGCTCTAAGAGCACTTACAAAGTAGTAAGGGTAATATGGTAACTCTTCCCTGGACTTGTTAAACTCTTCAGTACATGATCTGGCTTACATCCAAGATTTCTTATTTCTTTCCATAGTCTGTTTGAGGTAGAGTACTTTTCTATAGCTTTTCTCCTCCAATCTTCATAATAACCCTGTCAGTAAATGGGAAATATATTAACAGCCTGCACCCTTTTATAAGTGAGGAAACTGAAATCCATGAAGGGGATGTAAATGAGTCAGTCACATAGCTGGTACATGGCCCAGCTGAGATCATGCACATATGCCAACGTGCAGAGCAATGCTCTTTCTCTGACAGTATATTGACTCTCTTCTCTAGGCTGCAAGACAGGCTAACACAGAGGACTTCAAAAGCAAGTCCAATAGCTATATGCATGTCTTATACTAGATTTCCTTCATATACTACTTTATTTTTCAAAAGAGAACTTGGCTTAAAGTACTATAAATATCATATTTACTAATCCACCCAAGTAGAATTTTTATGCCCTAAATGTATATCTATTTAAGTTAACTTAATGATTTAAAAAGCCATATTTGGAAACTAGTAAATATGTAGATCAACTTAGGGGTTCATTTGGAAAAAAAGGAAAAATCACTAGGAAAAGCAGAGCAAAATCCATTGACAAGGAACTAGGAATAGACATATTTGTAATTTTAACACAATTAAATGGCATATCCCAGTAGAACATTATTTTTAATTGTTTTTTGTTTTTATCAGCATTCATGTTTTTCATGTACCAATAATTGAGAGTGCAGAAAGTGATTTTCTCAAGGGCAATGAGGTATATACATCATATGTACCATATATTTGTAGAACTTAGGGCCAGAGGAAATAAACAGATTTAACAATGAATAAACATTAAGAAGACTAATACTGAGGGTTTGAAAGGCTATCACCATCTTTTTACTGAGAACAAGGAATCCAGACTCCCCACAAAGCAGGATGGTAAGGAAAGGAAAAACAGGCTTAGATAAATTGAAGATAGCAGGTTAAAATTTTCTTTTCAACCTATTTCATTGTTTTAGCATACTAGAAACTCCAGAGGGAAAATCTCCCCACCTACTTTGAATTGCTGAAGCAAGCATGCTTAAAAGAAGGGAACATCTTTGGATTATTTCTTTCATCAACAGAAAATACACTTCTTGGTCATAAACACTAGAGACTACAACGACTAGCATTCAGAGAAAAACTGTGGGGGAAAATTCTGCTTCCACGCCAACGAAGAAAGAGAAATCTAAAAAACAATTTATAAATGAAAAACCATATCAGATTTTTTAATGTAGGTAACAGATTGCTAGAGGTTATAGGCCAATTCTAATATGTTGGATGCTTGCTTTCTTGAGGGTAAGTAGGTGATGGAATATAATGGACAACCTTGGGACATTCTAAGCAATAGTGTAAAGGCTGGGTTTCCAAGGAAACAGCACAATACATGCTCCAGACAGCTAGATTAAACCAACAGGGAAGAAATAATTTAAAACAAAATAGTGCCAATGAAAGATATTCCTCAACATGGTCATAATTGTATATATGACCCTCTCCCCTTTAAAGTAAAATACTGTAAAATACTTGCAGACTGAAGAACATCCTACTAAAGAATCAATGGGCTAACCAAGAAGTTAAAGAGGAAATTAAAAAATATATAGAAGTCAATGAAACTGATAACACCACAACCCAAAACCTCTGGGACGCAGAAAAGGCGGTCATAAGAGGAAAGTATATAGCAATCCAGGCCTTCCTAAAGAAGGAAGAAAGATCTTAGGTACACAACCTAACCTTACATCTTAAAGAGCTGGAAAAAGAACAGCAAATAAAACCCAAAACCAGCAGAAGACAGGAAATGATAAAGATTAGAGCAGAAATTAATGCTATTGAAACCAAAAACAAAAAAACAAAAAACAAAAAAACAAAACAGTAGAACAGATCAATGAAACCAGAAGCTGGTTCTTTGAAAGAATTAACAAAATTGGTAAACCACTAGCCAGTTTGACCAAAAAGAAAAAGGAAAGGACCCAAATAAATAAAATCAAGAATGAAAGAGGAGAGATCACAACCGACACAGCATAAATGAAAACAATAATAATGGAGTATTACAAACAATTACATGCCAATAAAATGGGCAATCTGGAAGAAATGGACAAATTCCTAGAAACATATACACTACCAAAACTGAAACAGGAAGAAACAGAAAATTTGAACAGACCCATAACCAGTAAGGAAATCGAATTAGTAATAAAAAATCTCCCAAAAAACAAGAGTCCAGGGCCAGGCTTTCCAGGGGAATTCTGCAAACACTTAAGGAAGAGTTAACAACTATTCTCTTGAAGGTGTTCCAAAAACTAGAAATGAAAGGAAAACTTCCAAACTCATTCTATGAAGCCAGCATTACCTTGATTCCAAAACCAGACAGAGACCCCACTAAAAGGGAGAACAATAGACCAATTTCCCTGATTAACATGGATGCAAAAATCCTCAACAAGATATTAGCCAACTGGATCCAACAATACATTAAAAAAATTATTCACCGCGACCAAATGGGATTTATACCTGGGATGAGGGATGGTTCATTATCCACAAAACAATTAATGTGATTCATCACATCAATAAAAGAAATGACAAGAACCATATGATCCTCTCAATAGATGCAGAGAAAGCATTTGACAAAATATAGCAGCCTTTCTTGATAAAAACCCCCACGAAAGTAGGGATAGAAGGATCATACCTTGAGATCATAAAAGCCATATATCAATGACCCAATGCCAATATCATCCTCAATGGGGAAAATCTGAGAGCTTTCCTCCTAAGGTCAGGAACAAGACAGGGATGTTCACTCTCACCACTGTTATTCAACATAGTATTGGAAGTCTTAGCCTCTGCAATCAGACAACACAAAGAAATAAAAAGCATCCAAATCGGCCAGGAGGAGGTCAAACTTTCACTCTTCGCAGATGACATGATACTCTATATGGAAAACCCTAAAGATTCCACCAAAAAAACTGCTAGAACTGATTCATGAATTCAGCAAAGTTGCAGCATATAAAATCAACGCACAGAAATCATTCCTATATACCAACAATGAAGCGACAGAAAGAGAAATCAAGGAATAGATCCCATTTACAGTTGGACAAAAACCATAAAATACCGAGGAATAAATCTAACCAAACAAGTGAAAAATCTATACCCTGAAAACTATAGAAAGCTTATGAAAGAAATGGAAGAAGACAAAAAAAAAATGGAAAAAGATTCCATGCTCCTGGATAGGAAGAACAAATATTGTTAAAATGTCGATACTACCCAAAGCAATCTACATATTCAATGCAATCACTATCAAAGTAACACCAGCATTCTTCACAGAGCTAGAACAAATCATCCTAAAATTTATATGGAACCAGAAAAGATGCCCAATAGCCAAAGCGAACTTGAAAAAGAAAACCAAAGCAGGAGGCATCACAATCCCAGACTTCAAGCTATACTACAAAGCTATAATCATCAAGACAGTATGGTACTGGCACAAAAACAGACACTCAGATCAATGGAACAGAATAGAGAACCCAGAAATGGACCCACAAACATATGGCCGCCTAATCTTTGACAAAGCAGGAAAGAATATCCCATGGAATAAAGATAGTCTCTTCAGCAAGTGGTGCTGGGAAAACTGGACAGTGACATGCAGAGGAATGAACCTGGACCACTTTCTTACACCATACACAAAAATAAACTCAAAATGGAGGAAAGACCTCAATGTAAGACAGGAAGCCATCAAAATCCTCATGGAGAAACCAGGCGAAAACCTCTTTGATCTTGGCCACAGCAACTTCTTACTCAACACGTCTCTGGAGGCAAAGGGAACAAAAGCAAAAATGAACTACTGGGACCTCATCAAAATAAAAACTTCTGCACAGCGAAGGAAACAATCGGCAAAACTAAAAGGCAACCGACAGAATGGGAGAAGATATTTGCAAACGACGTATCAGATAAAGGGTTAGTATCCAAAATCTACAAAGAACTTATCAAACTCAACACCCAAAAAACAAATAATCCAGTGAAGAAATGGACAAAAGACATGAATAGACACTTCTCCAAGGAGGACATCCAAATGGCCAACTGACACATGAAAAAATGCTCCGCATCATCAGGGAAATACAAATGCACTCATCATCAGGGAAATACAAATCAAAACCACAATGAGCTACCACCTTACACCTGTCAGAATGGCTGACATTAACAACTCAGGCAATAACAGATGTTGGCGAGGATGTGGAGAAAGAGGATCTCTTTTGCATTGTTGGTGGGAATGCAAGCTGGTGCAGCCACTCTGGAAGACAGTATGGAGGTTCCTCAAAAAACTAAAAATAGAACTACCCTACGATGCAGCAACTGCACTACTAGCATTTATCCATGGGATTCAGGTGTGCTGTTTCGAAGGGACACATGCACCCCCATATTTATAGCAGCACTATCAACATTAGCCAAAGTATGGAAAGAGCCCAAATGTCCATCAATGAATGAATGGATAAAGAAGATATAGTGTATATATATATATATATATATATATATATATATATACACACATATATATAATGGAGTATTACTCAGCAATCAAAAAGAATGAAATCTTGCCATTTGCAACTACGTGGATGGAACTAGAGGGTATTATGCTAATTAGTCAGTCAGAGAAAGACAAATATCATATGACTTCACTCATATGAGGACTTTAAGAGACAAAACAGATTAACATAAGGGAAGGGAAACAAAAATAATATAAAAACAGGGAGGGGGACAAAACAGAAGAGACTCATAAATATGGAGAACAAACAGAGGGTTAGTGGAGGGGGTGTGGTGGGGGGATGGGCTAAATGGGTAAAGGACACTAAGGAATCTACTCCTGAAATCATTGTTGCACTATATGCTAACTAATTTGGATGTAAATTTAAAAAATAATTTTAAATAAATAAATAAATAAAGTAAAATACTCTATGAAGAAAACTTATAAAATCTAACAAGAAAAGAATATCTAGATCCTGGAAGTATCCATTGGGCTAAAAGGCAAGAAGTAAAAAGGGTATATACATTCTCCCTATCTTAAAGATGACCAAGTGAAAGTTTTCTGGGGTTAAGTAACTTCCCAAGGTTATGCAACTGGCAAGTGGTAGAAATCATCTGACATAGCTGTCAGGACCAGCATGTGTACACTTCCACCAAGATGCCTCCACCTAAACTTGCGGTTGAAACATATCAGGTGCCAAATGGGCCCCTGTGTAAATGGAAATTTCCCTGTTTGTTTCAATAGCTACAGTTTAGTTCCACCAATTCTGTTTAAAGCCTTTTTTGCTGAACCTGCCATGATTGGGTATATAGACCCAATAACTCAGGAGAGGGGTCAGGCTTTGGAATAGATTTGCAAGTCATATGCCTATAAATGGTGCTTTAAGCCGTAGGTTTGGCATGTCCTACAGATCATTAAAAGATAAGAAGAGCAAAGAGATAACATAGTCCTGGGACATACGGATAGTTAAGAGCTTCAAAGAGGGAGAAACGGTTTTTTTTAAAGTTTTTTTAAAGTTTGTATTCATTTATTTATTCAAGAGAGTTAGCGAGCACGCGCACACAAGCGGGGGAGGGAAAGGGAGAGGGGGGACAGAAGATCCAGAGCGGGCTCTTCACACACAGCAGAGAGCCCAACATGGGGCTCCAACCCATGAACCACGAGACTACAACCTGAGCCAAAAGCAGACACTCAACCGACTGAGCCACCCAGGCACCCCCAAAAAGGGAGAAAACTTAAGGGGAAAAAATTGGCTTCCAAAAAGAAGGATCTGAATGGTAGGAAGAAAACCAGGAGAAAATGGTTTTGTAGAAGCCTCCAGCAAGGAGACAATTTCAAGAAAGAGGGAGTGGTCAACTCTATAAAATATTATAAAAGGTCAAGTATTATGTAGTATTTATAGGTTAGACAGTATTCATAGGATAAAGGCCAATTTCAGAAACAGTTCCAAACCTAAACAAACAAACTCTCTAGAATATAAGATGGCCCATTTTTCATCCTAACATTTATAACCATACCCCTAAGTCTGGCCATAATTCATTTTGTACAGATAGGAAATAAGATCACATAAGTCTCTTCAGCTCTCTTACATCATATAATCCAAGAATCCTAACCTTCCTCAACCTCCTTTCCTCAATTAGTTTATAAAACCTTTATGTGTGACTCATCTGAACCCCCAAAGCCAACCTTTCATCTCCCACGCAGCTTACCATCTCCCTCCTCCCTTGCTCCTCGTTCCTACAATGATACCTGATAACGATGATGATGATATTAGTAGTAATAACAACTCCCACTTATTCAGCCTTCACCTATATTCCAAATATGATGTTGAGTACTCCACATGACCGATTTTTAATTCTTAACAACAACAGCGTCAGAGACATAAAGGAAGTTGCCCAAGGCTACAAAGAAGGAAGGAGCAGAGCCAGGACTCCAATCCACCTCTGTCTGGCACCCCAGCCTGAGCTCTCCACCACCACCCCATACTTGGAAGCCTCTGCAAAGGCACATCACAGCCAGCTCTGTTCCCAGTGGAGAGGACAGCATGGCTGATGCTGACGCTGTACACGCGTGGCCTCCTTGCTGTAAGCCAGGAGACACTACTATCCTCCATGCCTAGATGTAGGCTAACAGGCATCTCCCTAAAGGCTACTCTATTTGCTTCATTCACAAATAATAACTGTAAATGGCACTCTCATATCCTACCTCTGACATTAATGCAAGCGCAGTTCTTCATCAAAGACTTCCCCACCATTTTATGAAATAAGGCACCAGAGAGCCAGCGCCAGTGGACCCACAAACTTGTCTAGGCATGTCTTAATCCAAAAGAGAATACAAGTTAGACCTCAACTAAAATCTCTAACATGTAGACATCTGCTTGAAATTGAGTTTGACAGTTTTAAAATGCTGAGTTGCAGAGAGGCTTGATCTTTTAAGAAACAGAGACAAGGTCAAAAAACATAGCTGCAGGACAAAGAGAAGGATTGGGGCTCCCATAAGCAAAGAACTTAGGCCCTAAGTTTGGAACAGACTGGGAAAAATGGGGAAGGATCTCTTTTTTTTTTTTTTTTTTTTTTTTTTTTTTTTTTTGAGAAGGAGAGGCCTTCAAATGCTCAAGGAGCACTAAGTACCCAAGGAGATTTGCCCTGGAAGGAGAGTTGGTTAAAAGGGCAATTTAAGGTTAAAGGGAAAGATAAACATAGCTTTACCAACACAAAACCAGCTAATCACAGTTTACAACTTACGAAAATTTCTTTGTTTTCTCCGATAAAAAGAATTAGGTAACTGACCTAATCTCATTTTTGCTTTGGCTACCCAAAAGTTTGGCACTGACTTTGAGGCTTAATTATAGCACTAATAATTACAATGTGGGTCTTTACAAGCTACATACTATTTCTTTTCCCCCTTCCAAAAATTTTTTTAATGTTTATTTATTTTTTAAAGAAAGACAGTAGGTGAGCAGGGGAGGGGCAGAGAGAGAGGGAGACACAGAGTTCAAAGCAGGCTCCAGGCTCTGAGCTGTCAGCACAGAGCCTGATGTGGGGTTCAAACCCTCAGACTGTGAGATCATGATCTGAGCTGAAGTTGGATGCTTAACCAACTGAGCCATCCAGAAGTCCCTATTCCTAAATTTTTATTTGTATTTACATTTAACCACTTAATAATATGTAAACTTTGAGAGAAAAATTTTCATCATACACAAATAATGGAAGATGATTGATATATGATGATACATAGATATGTAGATACATAGATACACAGACATAGATACACAGGTGATGACTGAGAGATCATTGATAAATTAGTATAAAATAGGAAGAAATTTGGCAGGCTTTGGTGATTCACTGTGAGAATATAGGAGATACAAGAATTAAAAGAGCAAAAACTGACTCCCAAGTACTCTAACCCTAGTGGCTAGGGAGAAAGTGGTGTCATTTGAGACTGAAAAATACATCCTGAGAAGCAGGGAAGGATAATGAGTTCAGTTTGTACAAGTTCAGTTTGAAAGGCCTGGAAATATCCAGGAGGTAGTTAAATATATGAGTCTAAAGTTTGGAGGAACGTTCTGAACTGGAGATATACTTTTTTAGTTTGTTTTTGTTGTTATTGTTGTTGTTTTTTATAATAGCAGTGTAAAGAATGTAGTTTAACGTGGGAATAAAAGCAATCACCCAGGGAGAACGTCCCCTTTTCCTGGACTTAGCCATAATAAGAGGTGAAACAATTCAAGGACAAAATTCTCATTAACACCAGCAATAAAAGGCAAAACAAAATAGGAAATAGGCCAAAAGTTCTGAGTGGAACCAGCAAAGCACAGAGTTTGGAAAATAAAGGAATCAGCGTGTCAAACAAAGCAGAGAGATGCAGTGAGAAAATACTGAAAATACTAAAAAAAAAAAATTGGGGGCAGTTATATTACTCATGACCTTATGAAAAGTAGTCTTAGTAACATGGTGGGAGTGGAAGCCACTCACTTGAGAAGTATAGATGAAAAGAAAGGAAGATACAAAAGGCATAAATCCCCACAGAAATCAGAGATTTGAGAAGTTAAAAGCAGAGGGAGGCTTGTGTTTTCCCTTCTGGCTGGAAGTCTTATGGACACCTTGTGACAAGTGACGAGAAAGGGCAAAGGAAGGTAAAAGAAGTTCAGTGGCACACTCTCCAGTGTGGCACAGAGGAAGCATCTGAGGACTCCCTAATTTTCCCCCAAAGGATACACAGAGGTGCTGACAGAGCCAGCGAACCAGAAGTAGGCCTGGGCTAAGGATGAGAAAACCACAGAATGTAAGACCCATGCAAATGGAATCTGTTTTGGGCACCAATGATTTCCATGAATGCCGGGATACCTTCTGCAAGAACCAGATGCAGTCAGCTGCACCCCAGCCAACACCAATGCCCAGAGGTAAGATCAACTTAGGCACACTTCATTTAAAACTAGAAATGGCCTTGGGAAAGCTCAGACCAGGAGCCCTTGCCTCCATGCCAGAGAGTCTGTTAATATCTGCGATCTTCTTAAGAGGAAAGGAGAGAACTGCTCTTAAGAAAGGGAAGGAATTGGAGTGCCTTGATGGCTCGGTCGGTTAAGTGTCCAACTCTTGATTTCAGCTCAGGTCATGATCTCAAGGTTCATGAGTTTGAGCCCCATGTTGGTCTCTGCACTGAAAGAATGGAGCTTGCTTGGGATGTTCTCTCTCCCTCTTTCTCTGCCCCTCCCCTGCTCATGCTCTCTCTCTCTCTCTCTCTCTCTCTCTCTCTCTCAAAATAAATAAATAAACTGTAGGAAAAAAAGAAAAGAAAGAAAGGGGAGAAATTGCCCTGGTAAGCAGTATAACTTTGACTTGAATGATCATTTATCCAAATGACTCTGAAACAACACAAAAATTACTATTAAAAGTTTTAAAAGACTCCATACTTCAAAAGGATGCACTTAAGATTTTGACAGCATTTTTTTCAGGTTTTATTTTTCCCTCTACGAAGGCAATGAAGGTTAGAATGCAAAATGATATCACTTACAAAAAATAAAAACACATTCTAATATTTACATGTTATCTATAGTATATAAGCTTTCATTTTTCTGTGTTTGCAAGCAAAAGGATGATGGTAAAATAGTTGCGTGCATTTTTAATTAATATGAGGGACTACCCAATAGGAAAGTAGAAGACAGGGATTAAGAGGGCCAGAGGACGTCGTTCCAGATGCCAGAAAGCTCCGAGTGGCAGCATGTTTTTTCATGAAGGTAAAAAAGAAAAGCATGGAATTATAGGTGTTGTTTTGTAGAGAAGGCAGAAAACTGACAACATCCTGCAATTCTGTGGTTCTCTGCATTTGAAGGGACACAGTGGAAATGATAAATTAATGGAAAAGCCATATTTTAGTTCTGGGAAAGAAGTAGCAAGAACATTCTATAAAGAGAGTGAGGATCTAGGAGAGCTGGTTTATGATGGAATGAAGTTTGAATAGGTAAGCAGTGGAGTCTGGGTCCCCTTTCGTAATAAGAAGCACAGATCATGATGCTAGGCAAGAGATAACCACAGAATGAATATGTGTGGTTATGGGATGAGCCAATTTTGATGTTTCAAAGGGAACCATGCCGTAAGTGGCTTCAGTGTGAATACAAGAAGAGGTCCCAGCTATAGTTGGAGGCCTTGTGAAACCAACAGTATTTGACCTAATTTGAACCCACCCAAGGTCAAAGCAGGCCAATTCTCAAGGATGGTGGCCTGGTCTGTGGGTTCTGAGGCCAATTCTGGTAAAGGTCCTGGTTAGGCACTGATACAAATTTGAAGAGAAATCAGCCCAAGCTACCTTCAACCCTCACTATCCTGGAGGTAACAAACTCCCTCACTGACCAAAGCACAGGCATTTTTCAAATCACCAACCCTTTCATCAGCCAAAGTCTCTTGTATTCTCTTTCCTCAGAAGACTCTGTTTTGTAAAATGTTATCTACTATTGAGAGGCAAACATCGATCAGAGAAGGAAGTCAAGTGGTCAAGAGGTAGGAAAGTCATCAAAGCATTAAGATTTCCCCATAAATTCTGGGGAAATTTTGTAGATCATCTGCCAGAATTTCTAGAAAGCCTGACCTGGTGGAGCAAGAACAAAACAAAAAGAGCAAACTGGAAGAAGTGTGGAGAGGTTTACGTTCTTTTAACCTCAAGAGTGACAGACAGCAGCCAAGAACACAGAAAGACATTTTACCTAGTAGAGGCAAAAGTCTTAAACTCAGCTGTACATGTTCCACTCCTGGTTGCCCCCACCCAATCATAATGACATTACATGAGGAAATGCAAATTAATAACTAGATGATAATTAGAGGCATGGTTACTCTTGGCCTTGTTAGCTCAAACTTGGTAGAAGGACTAGGGCAATAGAGCTCAACTTGGCTGCGTATTGGAATTACTTGGGAGATTTTCAAATGCTGACTTTTATAAGTTCCCCAGGTGATTTTAATAAGTACCCCAAATTATAAACTATTATTCTTGGGGTATTCTGAGGGAAGTTTTTACTAGAGACAAAGAAGGGGGAAGAATATGACTTATATGCAAAGGAGATAACTTAAGCATGTGCACATCAGAGTTTCTGAGTTCCATGGAATCTTTGTTTCTCCTGCTGGTCCAGATCAAGTAAATAAACCATGCAGTTGCCTATTGCATGGGTTCACATGATGTATACAACAGGAAGGGAACTGGAGAACCCAGAATGAGAAATGATGGGTGTCCACGCTCCTGGAATGCAGACATGGGGAATGTCATTGTCGGGGGTGGGAGGGATATGGAGGTTATGGCTTCTCTCCTGCTCATCTCATCTCTCCAGAAGACCAGGCTCACTGCAGGAATATGATAGGGAGTCATCATGTAGTGGGTAAGTGTTGATTTACTCATGCATTCTAGTTTGAAGTCATAGTATTAATTCATGATAAAATAACCAACATCCCACTGGAAAGGGGATACAGAACTGGGGCTAGATAAACACACTGAAGTGTCAGGGTCAGAAAAGGCAGTCAGAAATGATAGGGTATATTGGAAAATGAAGTTAAGGGCAAACATGCAAAGCTTTGTCCAAGATAAGTTAAGATGTTCTTTCTGTTCCTACACTTTTGAAAACAATTCTCTGACCCTGCTAGATCATACAAGAGCCTTAAGGACCCAGATAACCCAGGAAGGAACAACTGCTCTCAGAGGAGATAATAGCTTGCACAGCATAGTCAAAGGCTCACTTGTTTAATTTAATGCCAGTCTCAGGTCCCTCCACAATAACAGTGTTTGGCCACATTTCTAGTGCTCTTTCCCTTTATGACTTGATTTCTTATTTGTATGTTTATAGCTTGCTATTTATTCTTACCCTGGCAATGTGACTGGTTATATTATGTCAGATATGTCCTTCTCTGCACGGAGAAAGAAAATTAGCTGCAAAGACTTCCTGTGATACCACATCTAAATCATACGGAACTAAATTTTCAAATATTCCAGACGAGACAAACTATTAGGCAAATATTACACACAAGAGGATTTAGGAAATTTACACATGGCTTTTAAACTGTGGCAATACAAGTTATTTATATGAAATTCTACCTCAGCCAAGATGACAATTTAATCCCTAAAAGAATTGATATATGTGCACGTACCAGCCCGGCACCCAGTGAATAGCTGACAGCCATGTTAATGAAATAGGAATCTGAGTCTTACCCTTAGAAGGATGCAGTGGACATGACTCTAACCATCAGAAGTGAAAGTGAGAACATTTGGGAGAAGATGACTGTTCACTTTAAAGTTAGAAATGCAAAAAAAAAAAAAAAAAAAAAAAAAAAGGCTGATGGTAGGTTTTCTCTGATCTGATCTGGCTGTTTCAAGCATAGCTTGAAAGGCATACGCCAGAATGTGTTCAAGAGATTGAATACAACCTACCGGTCTTCAATCTACCAGCCTCATGTCAGACAGTTTTATTTTGACCCTACCACTATTACCTTTGTTTATCTCACTTCCTGTCTATTTTACCTTTCCACTTTTGTGAGACTCTAAGCTCCAGACACTCCTGTCTCATCCTTAAATTGCATTTTACATTTCCACCTGACATATACTGACACCTGTAGTTCTGGTATTTGATAATGTACCTTACTTGGCTAAATCTTGGGAAGCCTCATTATATAAGAAATGGCCTCACAACCAACTAATATGGATCTGCTTCACAGTAGTGGACCAAACCGCTTGAATCAGACACGTTCTGTAGACTTTAGACAGCAAATTTTTCAAGTTCTAAAAAGAGAAAACCATGTCCCATGCCAACTCCAAAATAAATAACGACAAGTGATCAATAGGATAGGAAACTCCTTAATATAAAATTGTATTAATACATTTAAATATTTTTTTCCTCTTTCTCTTCCTGACCTTTAAATGTTGGAGCACCCTAAGTTTAGTCCTTAGCCATTTCTCTTTTTTCACAGCACTCTCTTTTTTTATTTTTTAAATTTATTTATTTAAATTCAAGTTAGTTAACATGCAGTGTAGTACTGGTTTCAGGAGTAGAACCCAGTGATTCATCACTTGCATATAACACCCAGCGCTCACCCCAACAAGTGGCCTCCTCAATGCCCATCACCCATTTTGTCCATCCCCCCACCCACCTCCCCTCAAGCAACCCTCAATTTGTTCTCTGTATTTAAGAGTCTCTTGGGGCACCTGGGTGGCTCAGTCGGTTGAGCGTCTGACTTTGGCTCAGGTCATAATCTCGCGGTCCGTGAGTTTGAGCTCCGCGTCGGGCTCTGTGCTGACAGCTCAGAGCCTGGAGCCTATTTCAGATTCTGTGTCTCCCTCTCTCTCTGACCCTCCCCCGTTCATGCTCTGTCTTTCTCTGTCTCAAAAATAAATAAACGTTAAAAAAAATTTAAATAAAAAAAAAAGAGTCTCTTCTGGTTTGCCTCCCTCTCTGTTTTTATCTTATTTTTCTTTCCCTTCTCCTATGTTCATGTGTTGTGTTTCTAAAATTCCACATATGAGTGAAATCATATATTTGTCTTTCTCTGACTTACTTCACTTAGTATAATATACTCTAGTTCCATCACACTGTTACAAATGGCAAGATTTAGCTTTTTAATGGTGAATAGTCCATGTATGTGTGTGTGTGTGTGTGTGTGTGTATATATATATATATATATATACATATATATATATTTGTACACACACATATGTATACATATGTATACATATATACATACACACACACACACACACACATATATATATATATATATATATATATATATATACACATACCACATCTTCTTTATACATTCATCAGTCGATGGACATCAGTGTCTTTGGGCTCTTTCCATAATTTGGTTATTGTTGATAGCAGTGCTATAAACATTGGGGTGCATGTGCCCCTTCAAAACAGCACTCTTGTATTCTTTGTATTAATACCTAGTAGTACAATTGTGGGGTCACAGGGTAGTTCAATTTTTAAGTTTTTGAGGAATCTCCATACTGTTCTCCAGAGTGGCTGCACCAGTTTGCATTCCCACCAACAGTGCATAAGCGTTCCCCTTTCTCTACATCCTTGCCAACATCTGTTGCCCAAGTTGTTAATTTTAGCCATTCTGACAGGTGTGAGGTGGTATCTCTTTGTGGTTTTGATTTGTATTTCCCTGATGATGAGTGATGTTGAACATCTTTTCATGTGTCTGTTGGCCATCTGGACGTCTTCTTTCAAAAAGTGTCTATTTATGTCTTCTGCTATTTCTTCACTGGATTATTTGTTTTTTTGGGTATTTAGTTTGGTAAGTTCTTTACAGGTTTTGCATACTAACCCTTTATCTAATATGTCATTTGCAACTAGCTTCTCCCATTCCATCAGTTGCCTTTTAGTTTTGTTGATTGTTCCCTTTGCTGTGCAGAAGTTTTTTTATCTTGATGAGGTCCCAATAGTTCATTTTTGCTTTTAATTCTCTTCCCTCCAAAGACATGTCTCGTAAGAAGTTGCTGCAGCCAAGGTCAAGAGGTTGCTGCCTGTTTTCTCTTCTCTTCCTGTCTCACATTCAGGTCTGTCATCCATTTTAAGTTTATTTTTGTGTATGGTGTAAGAAAATAGTCCAGGTTCATTTTTTTCTGCATGTCATTGTCCAGTTTTCCCAACACCATTTTCTGAAGAGACTGTCTGTTTTCCATTGGATATTCTTTCCTGCTTTGTTGAAGACGAGTTGGCCATATAGTTGTGGGTCCATTTCTGGGTTCTCTATTCTGTCACATTGATTAATGTGTCTGTTTTTGTGCCAGTACCATACTCTTTGGGTGATTACAGCTTTATAATACAGCTTGAAGTCCATAATTGTGATGCCTCCAGCTTTGGTTTTCTTTTTCAACATTACTTTGGCTATGCAGGGTTTTTTGTGGTTCCATATAAATTTTAAGATTGTTTGTTTTAACTCTGTGAAGGATGCCGGTATTATTTTGATAGGGATTGCGCTGAATGTGTTGATTGCTTTGGGTAGTATCCATATTTTAACAATATTTTTTCTTCCAATCCATCAGCATGGAATATTTTTCCATTTCTTTGTGTCTTCTTCAATTTCTTTCATATGCTTTCTACAGTTTTCAGCATATAAATCTTTTACCTTTTTAGTTAGGTTTATTCCTGGGTATCTTACGGGTTTGGTGCAATTGTAAATGGGATCGATTCCTTGATTTCTCCTTCTGTTGCTTCATTGTTGGTGTATATAAATGCAACCAATTTCTATACATTGATTTTATATCTTGCAACTTCCCTGAATACATGTATCAGTTCTAGTAGTTTTTTGGTGGAGTCTTTCACGTTTTCCATGTAAGGTATCATATCATCATCTGCACTCACTCTTTAAATGATTGTATGGAATCCTGTGGCTTTACAAATATTAGTTCACTGTTGACTTTCAAATTTATATCTACAGGCCAACCCCTTCCTCTGGACTCCTATGTTATATATCTTGCATGTTAACATCTTCACATGGAGATTTGTAAACATTTCAAACATGATACATCTACACTAAACTTTTTGATTTCCCCTTCAAGGACTACTCTTTCTTTCAGTCTTGCCTATCTCAGTGGATGATACCACCATCCATCATGTTGGAAAAAAGGGGAAAAGGCAGGCAGGAGGGAAGAAAGGAAGAAAGAAAAGGAAGAAGGAAGGAAGAGAGGAAGATAGGTAGGCAGGTAGTAATGGAAAGGGGTTGGGGAAACAACCAGTTAATAGGAATATAATGTGGTATTGAGAAGTATGTAAGCAGAGACAAAATTTTAAATAGAATTTAGGTGCACAAAGCACTTTTAAAAACTGCCTTTAGGAATTGTTTGTTTTATGTATTGACCCAGATTTTAAACTCAAATTTTAAGAATGAGAGACAGGCATCACAGAGGTCAATATTTTAAAAAATAGATGATAGGGTCAGCAATGCCATTTTAAAATGACCTAACATGCAATGAAGCTCATCGATATTCTGCCAATTAAAAAAAAATCTGCTGAAAACAATACTAGCTGTTCTTGAAACACGATTGTTGAGATACAGAGACTGAGTAAAGTCCAAGAAAATGGTTTATATTAAGTAAAGTAACTTTAGGATATAGCCATTTGTGAAATATTATCTAAATGCATACTGGGTGATGTTTGCTTATTTGAAAGCACATTTTAAAACCAAATCTAATGAACCGGAGCTCCAAATTTGAATACAAACATGTATTAAGAAAGAAGAAAGACAAGGAAAAATCTACACTTTTTCTTTATCTCCTTCTCCATGGGTGTATAATCATCACTGAGTGCATATCCTTGCTCATGAATTTAACCCCACATGATCACCAACATTTGGTTATGATTAGCATTTCTACCTTCAATATATCAAGACAACAAAGGAACACTTTAATTCCCTTAACTTCTCTCATTCACCATCAATCAAGTCTACAAATATTTTTTGGGTGTTCTCTAGTACAAGATCTTGTTCTTCATCCTGAAAAACACTTCTCTAATTTCATCTTTGCCTAGAAGTTGGCCTTCTGTATTGTTACTGCATTACTAAAATCATCATCATCATCATCACCATCATCATCATCCCTTATTAACTTTTAACTAAAAATCTGCTGCAGAGCATGAGTTTTATCAGACCATACATTTTAAAAGAGAGAATAAACTATTTGAGAGCATAATTAAGGCTTGAAAGTGGTGCTTTCAAGGCTCACCTCCTTTAATTTCAGGGATATTTTTCTTCCTTCTTTTTTGCTCTGTCATGCAGTTGGAGTGCAAGCTGACTCTAGCAGTTTCACCAGATACCACAGACTAATGGCTGTGGGACTGCTGCCAGTTGCCCTGTAGACATGTGCTTCCCATCGGCTTATCTTTACTCATTATTCTGTTCTTAATATCATTGTGCAAAGAATCTGAAGATTACGAAATAACAAGGTTTTCCAATATGTTGCTGTGTTTAAACATGTGATAAATTAACAAGGGGATAGTGCAATGAAAGCATTTGCATTTAATTTCCATTCAAGGCGCAGAGCTAAAACAGCACTAGAGAGAGAGAGCCATTTGGTTTATTCTCAAGAGTTTGGGTGAGCACAAAACTAAATAAAGCTGAACCACAACACGGTAGGATTTATTAAAACTGCACAACCAAGCAGTAACACCCTAAATAGTGAACCAAACTGCTTTTTCTCCTCTTTGAAAATTGTCAGAGCATAGACGCAAGACTTCCATAAATATAGCAATATATCACAATGAAAAAGCATTTTGTATGCCAGTGTCCCCTGGATAAATATTTGTTAAGGAAAACTTTCATTAAGAAAAAAAGGTTAGTGAGATTTACACAAGAAAAGAAGAGGAGAAATGTTGATCCTATGCCAGTTTTTTTCATTTAGTCATCTTGGTCAACTCACGTATTTTGCAATGTTCTATTTTCCATTTGTAAAAATATTATAATAAAATAAAACTATCTTCCATGGTTAAAATGAGAAGTTTTCTGAGATGACACTTATAAAGCACATTTAACTTTTTAAAGAGCTTTTTAAAAAGAAGTATAAGAAGAATAAAGTAGTTTTTCAATTATGTATTTATAATTCAATTGGAAAATCAACATTTCTGTAGATAGTCTGTATGAGATTTGTTGGATAGATATTGCTGTTTTGCTAGAACTAGGCACAGGTCCAAGAACAGAGATTTAAATCTTAAATATGAAACACTCCTTTGTTTTGCTTTTCTCATTCTTTGCAAAGCTCATTTTGTGGCTTTCAAGATATTTACTCAAGGGATACTGTCCTCAGAAACTATAACCAAGAAGTTGCCAACTTGATATTATTTGAGGGGATGCCAACAATACCCTTGCAAAAAAAGTCTCCCCATTTCCTCCTTGATGCCTGAAATCTCAACAGTTGTGATTCACTCAGTTCTCTTGGTGGTTGATACCTTTTTATAGGTGAGGAAGGGAGGAAGAAAGTATGACTGCTCACATAACCACAAGATCACTGCACTGTGCTATCATTCAGCCTATATTTCTCCATATTATTCACAAAGACATTCTGATGTTTTCAAATGGTTTACTGAAGCCTACCTGTATCATCACTATACCATGTGTTTCCAAACTTATTGAAAAGAGATTTCTTGAGAAGTCCTTGGATGAAGCTGAAGGGATGTTGGCAGCTAGAGTTTTGAGCAGAGCAGAGAAAATAAAGCAATGCTACTAACTATATTCCCCTATACACTGTATATTCTGGGAATCCACGGAGAGAAAAATCAGACTGGCTTTTAGTGACCACTCATTTGCTTCTAAATGCTCATGAATTTGGAAAATCCTCTTAAGAATTTAACCAGGCATTTCCCTCTTTAAAAAAAATTAGGACGTTTACCTATCATAGACATACTCTTTCTCCATATCTCTCGTTCTCTCACTCTCCCCTTTTTGGTGGTTACATGGAATTTCAAAGAATTCTGAAATGAACATAAAAAGTTTCTTCAGCATCCTTAGATATATTGTTAAGGCTTTAACACTTGAATTCATCTAAAGTAGGCTGTTATTTTCTCTTTGCATCTTAACCTACAATAGATTATATTTTTCATGTTATTTAATAAGTACGTTCCCATTTTAAAACCATTGTTTATGTTAGAGAAAATAGAAGCAAAACAGGAGTTAATTAGCTCTGCCTTCTTTTATCAACTGTTATAATCTATTAACATAACCAGCTTCCCCCAAATATAAGGGGGGAAATGAAGTCTTTGCTTACCTTAATAAATCTTATAGGATTAATTGACTCATTTAACTATGTGCACATATAAATTTGATTTTTAAATGCTAATCAACAAGGAAATAAAATAGTAGTGGTCCCAATTTTACATCATTCTGTAGGCACAGATCCTATTATTTGGATAAAAATACTTTATTTGAAATCCATAATATTTTTTCAGGTTTGGATTAATTTTATTCTTGCAATGTTCATTTGGCTCTGGGTATGTACAAATAGTAGATTTTCTAAAATCATCTTGATGACTGTAACTTCCCAGGTGTCATTATCAAAAGGTCTCATAAAATTATTTTATGTAAAAAAGTACTGCTGTAACAATACCTAACCATGTGGAGGCAGCTTTGGGACTGGATGATAGTGATTGGAGGAGTTTTGAGGCACATGCTAGAATCATGGATGTTAAGGGTGATTCTTGTCAAGACACAAATGAAAATGAGGAACACATTACTGAAAATAAGAATGTGAAAGGAGCAGGGTCATCCTGCAGAGACATGGGGGTGACCCTGCCAACCCAGTGGGCCTGGAAGGTGGGACTTCAAGCCAAAGAGGATTACTCTCAAGCCTTAAGATCCAATGAAATTTGTCTTGCTAGGTGTTGGATTTGCTTGGAACCCAGTCCCTTCCTTCTTTCCTGTTTCTTTCTTTCAAAACAGGAATGTCTATCCTATGCCTGTCTCACCAGTGTATTTTGGAAGCACATAACTTGTCTAGTTTCACAGATTCACAACTGGTGAGGAATTTTGGCTTAGGATGAATCATACCTCAGGTTTCATCCATAACTGATTCAGATGATATTTAGATGAGACTCTGGACTTTAAAACTAATGCTGAAATAAATTAGGACTTTAAGGACTGTGGATATGGAATGAATATATTTTGCATGTGAGAAGGACATGCATTTTGGGGGTCTAGGGTTTGAATGCTCTGGACTGAATTGTGTCCCTCTTTAAACTCATATATTGAGGCCCCAACCCCCAATGTGATAATATTTGGGATATGCCTTTTGTAGGTAACTAGATTTAGATGAGGTCATAAGAGTGGGGCCCTCATGATGGGATTGGTGCCCTTATAAGAAGAAATACCAGACAGCTTGTTTTATGTCTTTCTCTCCACCTGCATATACTAAAGAACCACCATATGAAGACACATCAAGAAGGTATCTGTCTGCAACCCAAAGAGACGGTTCTCACTAACCAAACATTGACCCAGCTGGCACCTTGATCTTGGACCTCCAGTCACCAGAACTGTGACAAATAAGTTCCTGTTGTTTAAGCTGCCTAGTCTATAGCATTTTGTTACAACAGCCCAAGCAGATAATACAAGCACCAAAGGGTTATTTCTTGGGGTTCTTATTCTTTTCCTCAAGAAAAAGAAGGATAAAAACTTAAAATGATAGGGTTATATAATATTCAGTGGTTGATAAAAAGAGATTCATTTATAATTTATTAATTTACACTTTATCTACAAGTAAATTAAATAGCATGTTTCCCTTATGACACAATAGTTACCTACAAAGTACTAAACCATTTCCTTTTGTCATCAGCAGAAAAATAAAAAAACTACAACACTAGTAGTGATTGCTTTTTCCCTTCACCAAAGGGAATTTTCATTTATCTCTGCCTCTCTAGCTTGTTCACTGTTCTCTGTGGCATGAAAATCTGATAAAATCAGAAGGGATAGCAAAACTTAACTTCAATATTTTCCTGCTGAGTTTGAGAGTGCTTTGCAGACCCGAGCAAGATGAAAATCTTAGCTGTAGTGTTGGAAAGGACAGCTCACTTTATCCCTTCCCAAATTCCTATCTCTGTCAGGGAAGAAGCTTTACAGAAGATACTGATTAAGAAATGTGAGGTAGGTTTTCCTTCAAGCTTAAAAGGATTAGCTCTGAAAATAAGTTAATTTGTTTCCTACATCAGCTTTTTGTAGGCCATACACCTTCACTAGAATCAGTTTCTTTTTAATCCCCTTAATTTGGAGATCCTGAGGTATTGACAACTTACCCAAAAATGGGCCATAGTGAAATATTGTTAATGATTACATATGGAATAAATATATTACCATGTAGCTTTCCCCACTCAGGTTTTTCTCTTTAAAGGAAATAGGACTATTTTGGAACTATGCAAATACTGAACACCATGGGATTTTGTTGTAATTGTTTTTTAATTGCATGTAAGAGATTTCACATGATTTATGCATAAATAGCTTTGGGTGTTTTCTAAAGGCTTAGTTTCAACATTATGACTGTTCACTCATTCTCTTCTGGATGGCTTTGGTACTATGGGATCTCAGCTAGGATCCTAAATCAGTTTTAGAAGAGATCTATGATGATTCCAATATGGTACAATGTTGAATACAGGTCAACTCAAGTGGACATTAGTATAGTTTGATCCTGGAATTGGAAAAAAGGGGTTACTGAGCAGTTGTTGAAGCAGAAGAAAATAGGCTAAAATCCAGTAACAAAACAAGGATCAAGATATAACCTGGGCTTAGAAATAAGGCAGAAATTCACAAAGTCATAGTGGGACTGATAGGAAGGAACCGTCAAGTTGAGTTACCTGCCAGGCCCTTGAATCACTCCTATCTTAACTCAGGATTGATCTCAGAGCCCAGGTGTAGCTAAGTCTACAGGAAATACCAAGGAAGGGGCATAGCACAGGTTGCAAAGCAAACCCTGACTGCCCTAAGCTTTCATTCAGTGATTATTGATACCAAAATCTCAAATGAACACCCATGTAAGGATTTAATCTGAGCTCTGCTCAGCACCAAAGCCTTAGGAGAACTTCATTTAGGCTCAGAAAAATATATAAAATTTTTGTTCATGCATTTGACAAATGTATTGAGTGTCTACTCTCATGCTCAGAACTCTGCCATGGATAAAGTGGTGAGCAAATCAGAAAGCACTTGTCTGGGGTGCCCAGGTGGCTCAGTTGGTTAAGTGTCCAACTTGGGTCAGGTCATGATCTCATGATTGATGAGTTCGGGCCCCTGTCAATGCAGAGCCTGCTTGGAATTCTCTCTCTCTCCTGCTGTCTCTGCCTCTCCCCCACTTACACTCTATCTTTGTATCAAAATAATAAACTTAAAAAATTTTTAAAAAAAGAAAGTACTTGTACTACTGGGAGAATAGAAGAGACAGAGCTAGAGGGGAAAAGCAGAGGACAGATCATGCAGGGTGTATAGGCCAGGTTAAGAAGACTTCTTCTAAAGGCAGAGACTTTTACATGGATCAGTGATTGGTTCTGAGTTTGTTTGTTTCAGGAAATACTACTTGGCCACTGAGTGGAAAATAGATTGTAGAAGGGCAAAAATAACAATGAGATAGCTTGAATTATTGAACTTAGCACACACTTGACATTTGGAGGTTACTGCAATGATCTCAATGAGAGGTGTTCGTGCCCTACACTAGGTTGAATGTAATGGAATATCAAAAAATTCTATTTACATATTTAGAAGTAGAACTAACAGGATTTGCTGAAAGATGGATAAATGAAGGAAGGAAAATAAAAGATGAATCCAAGATTTTGGCCTAAGTTATTGGATGAATGGTAATACCACAGTCCAAGATGAAGAAGAGTAGTGAAGGAGTAGGTTTGGGAGAAAATAATGATAGGTTCCACTTGTAACATATAAAATAGAGACACTAGACATCCAAGCAGAGCTCACATATAGGTCTGTAGTAGGATAGGTCAGGGTTAAAAAGAACTTAAAAGTATGTCCCAGTTTTCTTTCTAGTTCTAGTCTAACTTTGAAATGTCATTTAAATATCTCCTATTTATTCATCAGTAAAATAGATATTTTAAAAATATGCTTAAAATAAAATTTGCCACATATTTGTCAATGCTTTAAAATCCTTTTGAAAATTTCTTTTCCTAAGACATTTGAAAATGTGACGTGGAAAATCTTTATTTTTATAAAAATAACTAAGTCGTGCAATGAAGACAAAAGCATAGCCTTCTTAAAGACTTCTAGTTAAAAAATAAAATCATAAAAATTAATTATATTACCTAATGTTAATACATATTTATTATAAAATTAACTTGAAGTTACCGCACATAATTTTCTTACTTGTATCAAAAGCATGTTTTCACTTTAAGACAAAAATAGTTACTGCCAAAATTAGACAATTATGGGAATAGAGCAGAAAATAAACATTTGAAAACAGTGTGGCATATGCCTATGTCCCAAATTTATATGAGCTCTGAATATTTCATGCCTCCTTAAGACAAATACAAAGTTTATGTTGAATTATTCTTTCCTTACAAAGGTGCCTCTATATTTAAGCCCAGATCTGATAATATATATACCTCCCATGTGTAATAATGAATATTCATATGAATCATGCCAAGGAGGCTAGAAAAGAAATTACATCATTCTTTTTTTTTCTTCTCTTTCCTCATGAGATTTTTCTCTAATTGACCACATGGAGATAAGAGTAGCCTGGTTGAGGCATGTTACTTGATTTGCCAAGATTGATTTAACTGTTCTAGCTGAGAAGCTGCGGCCTCCTCCCTCTCTCCCGCCTGTTCATTGACCCATTGTAGAAAAGTAGGCCCCTGCCCGGGGCCTTAGACAAGGGAGATCAGCTTTCACATCTCAGATGCGGAAAATGGTACTGTTTCTATCGATCAGTACCGAGTGAAATATAGTACTCTAGCAAGCTAAAAACTCCTCTTATTGCTGGTAAGGAAGTTCTGCAGTGTTTGAATAAGTGTGAGGGAGCATGAAAAATATTAGTACTAAGAAATGCCTGCACCAAATCATGTGTCAACCATCACAGATAGCTTGCATGATTTAACTCACCACACACCTGACTCAAGGGAATTCTCCTATCACCTTCATTTGTCATAATTCATCTATACATTATGATCATGCATTCCCTATACTCTCTCTTCCTGTGACTAAAAAGGTATTTCTTTCTTCTTGGTAAAGAAAACAGATGATCTTTTGAATAATATGTCCACTCTTAACTTTTCTCTTGCTGTAAGATGTACTATGTGTTTGTTCACATTTTAACTTGGAAAAAGAAATTGCTATATCTAAGAATCACATTCAGAGATATTCCTGTTCAGTAGTTTCTAAATTATTTAAGGCATTAAGTTTTAATAACCAGAAGTACTCCAAAACTCAAAGTCCTATTTTAATATAACTAATTTTTTTAATATTGAATTATAACTGTACTGGTATTACACACAATTATGCATACACTGGCATTACACACAATCACATATGATGAGGTTAGAGAGATTTCCCCATTGTCATTGTCAGGATAGATCACAGGGAGGTTTCTAAGATTCGCCATTTCACTTACCTTGGAGTGGCCTAAGGGCCTGAATAGCAAACATATCTTTTCCGTTTATAGAGCTTTTATTAAGTTGCACTGTTATCTTTGTGGTCCCAGGGGCCAAAATGATGGGGAAAATGGAAGAAGAATGATATGGTGCAATTTTCCACCCTACTTTCTTTCTCAGTCACCACACATCCACTTCCCTCTTCCCCTTTCACGCTATAGTCTCACCTTGAATAATCTCATTCATGCCTAAAGATTTACCTGCTGCCAATGTATTGATTCCCAAATGTGTACCTCCAGATCTTTTTCCTGCATTCCAGGCACATATATCTGATGATCTGTAGCTCATCTCACCTTGGATCTCCACAGGCAACATGAATGTAACCTCACCAAAATGGAAATCATTGTCTTTGCTTCTCCAAATCCTTCGCTCTATGTTCTCTATGACATACAATATTCTAATTCTGAAAGAAACCCAGAAGTGATTCCAGACTCCAAATCCTTCCTCCCTCCACATCCATTCTCTGACTGAATCTTGTTGATTTGGCTTTCTCAACATCTCTTGTATCCATCTCCATACTAAGCTGCAATAATAGTATTTGCACCTATGGATAAAGTTAGGCATAAAAAAGAGTATGGCCAGATCCACCTGGGGGCAAAGGGGGTTGGGAATGCCATCATGGAGAGGGTGATCTCTGAGCTGGGGGTTAAAAGGAGGTAGGTATGGAGGCCATTCCAGGCAGTGGTGGCAACATAACCAAGGGTTGGACAAGACAAAATCGCAGGCTTTTTGGTATGGCTAGGACAGAAAGCTGACTGTTATGGGAAGAATCTGGCAAGAATTGAAAGCGAAGCAGTAGGCAGGGCCTAGGGAATGTAGGTTTGTTCCAGGGACTTAAGCAGTGAAAGGACAAAATCAGATCTGCCTTTTAGAAAGCTCTCTAAGCAGGGTGGAGGGGAGATGAGAGAGAGGTTAGAAGAGGAAGTTGTTGCCATAATCCCTGTGACAGAGAAGGCCAGTATGAACTACCAGAGATAACAGAAAGGAAAGGGGCAGTGTTGATCTGTAGAGTCAATTATGGCCATAGAGTCCTTAGTGATATGACCTCCGAGCAGCTAGTCTACCTCTTCTCTCTCCGCCCTGTGCCTCACCCTCCACATCCAGTTATGGTAACTGCTTGTGGTTTCCCACACACACTGAGTGTGCTCTTTTTTAGTGCTGTGCCCTCTGCTTGAAATGCTCTTCCCCTTACCCCAATTTTTTCCCTAGATGAGAGCCATCATCTCTTCTAAGGAAACTTCTCTGATCCCCCCACCCCCGTATCCTAAACTTCCTTCTCCACTTATGTCATCTGATGTCGTACATCCTCTGATATCAGAATCTTCCCTCATCTTCTCACACCACAATGAATCTCTGAACATTAACTGTACTTCTTTTCTGATCCAGTTACTCAGTACTTAACATATATGAGCTTTTCTTTTTAATGTACTTTTCATTTGGATGGTTTTTAGTTCTTAGCTCCTCAATTAAATTCCAACCCCCTGAGGGCAAAGTAAATATCTTTCTGGTATTTGTTTGTTTGTTATTATAGGGGAGGAAAGCTATTATCATCCCTGACTATACACTGTACTTAGCAAATAGTTTCAAAATTCTTATTGACTCTGTGTCTCTTACACACACACACACACACACACACACACACACACACACACACTTTTAACTATCCTAATTATATTGGATATTTTATGCAGTCCATGTCACAAGAGTAGATCATAGGTAAGATCATGTTATAATGAAATTCTTTCCCATTCTTTCATTTATATGTATCTGAAAGTCTGCACAGGGTCCAGAACAAACATATGCTATACTACTATGGAGTGAATTGTGTCTTCCCCAAATTTCTGTGTTGAAGCCCTAACACCAATGTGACCGTACTTGGAGATGGGGCTTTTAGGAGATGATTAAGGCTAAATGAGGTCATAAAGGTGAAACCCTCATCTGGTAGGACTGAAGACATAAGAGGAAAATTCTCGCTTTCTCTTTCTCCATACACATGCATTATGGAAAGGCCATGGGAAGGCACAGTGAGAAGGGGGACATCTGGAATCCAGGAAGAGAGCTCTCACCATAACCTGACCATGCTAACGCCCTGATCTCAGACTTCTAGCCTCCAGAACTGTGAGAAAATAAATTGATATTGTTTAAACCACCCACTCTATAGTATTTTGTAATGGCAGCCTGAGGTGACTAATACATATGCCAAAGTTAGGGCTGTCAGAAAATTTCAGTATAAGGAATCCCAGACTGTGCAGAGCCTTTGTCACAAGGAGTCCGTTTGAAAAATAATACTGGATGTTAAATGTTATCACATTTTATCAATCTGGCAATTCACAGCTTATACATTCAACACAAATAACAGCAGATAATACGATCTTAGATGAGAAAAGCAAAATTTTAAGTATAAACTCTCAAACAGTAGTTAATGAACATGCTTGAGGAAAAAAATGACAGAAAGTTCTTGATAAGACAGTTAATTCAAACGTACTCTTTCCTTGAATGTCAGACTACGGTTTCATTCTCCCTAAATGACAGCAATCAATTCCCAGTGGATAATAGGACATTTTTTTTTATGTTCAAGATATTGTAAAAGAGGCCATAGTTCTCATGGAAGAGCATCATAGATATAGATATCCAAGGCCACACAGAAAATAAGTGATACTAGAAAGCCGAAACTCCATCTCAGCACTAATTAAAACCATTCTCTTGGGTGTACTTCCACAGGGAAAAAGAAAATGAAAGAAAAGACATCTCAAAAATTTTCTTTCTATGGACCACTTAAATTCTTGGTAGAATTCTTCGTAGAATTTCTGATGTAAATGTGCCGTAGAGGTTATCTAGCCACAGAAAACAGAAATGCTTTTTATAATACTCCCGTCAGATACTGCAACATCCTTGTCTTGAATATGCCCATGACAGCCAACTCCTCATCTTCTAAGTCAGCCAATTCCATTGTTAAACACCAAAATCTTAGGATCTTAAATATAATCAAAACACGTTTCAAAAAGAAAACAACCTTCTTCTGCAAATTCCTTCCGAAGCAAGATAAAATGATAATTAAGTGGCTGCTACATCTCCACAAATGCCCTTCAAATGTTTAGAGAGTGGAACAACAGTAATGCCCAGGTTAAACATAGCCTATTCCTTCTCTACCCTCTTGGCCTAACTCTTTTGTATACACCTTTATGTTCATTTTGTAGTTTTATTATGGTAGGGAAAAAATTAAGCCTATAAACTATCACTTTAATAAACGAGACTATAAAAATGATTAATAGCTTTTAAAATTATTGTCAGTAGAACTCAGCCCCCCCCCCTTTTTTTTAAAGTAAATTTGCAGAGAAAAATGAGAAACATGCAATGGATTGCCGTGGGAGAAGGGAGAGTCTTGCTTTCTCTTCTTTCGAGTTTTTCCCTTGATCATTAATTTCTCAGATGGGCTACAGAACAACTCCACATGAGGGGTGGGAACAGGGGAAGAACAAAGATCCCCTGCAAAATGAACACAGGAGTGAACTATCCCACTGGATTCTCAGAGGAGTCCAGGAATCCAAAAAGGTTAAAAATCACTGAGAGAAAAAGCCTTCAATAAACCTGAGACTCTAGAATGGAAAGGGTTAAATGTATTAACCGTCACCTAGTTGGTTTAGAAATAGGAATAAGGAGATTTCATTGGACTTTAAACCTCTGTAGACAATGGAAGGTGTTCGTTTAATGGTTCTAAAAACCACTTCCTGACAAGCAGTGGGCTGCAACGCTCGCTCACAATAGTCTCCATTTCCCACACAAGCCGCTGAGAAAATCCTGATTTCCGTGGACTGTTTCTGAGGAGTGCCATTATATTACAGTTGAGAAAAGGAGTGGGAGGGAGGAGGAAAACACTGCTTTCAATTCTCTTACAATCTATTTTTAACACGCCTGAGAAGGTTTTGAGCTATTAATGTAATGAGTCTAGATTCAAAAACAAAACAGAGCAGTAGGGCAGGAAAGGCACAGTGTGGAGGGAGCGATGGCTGGTTCCTTCAGGATGCCAACAGCTGTTTCAATATCAAATGGATGTTTACAATAATCATCACCATATACTTAATCGGAGGAAATCTTGATAAAAAGCAAATGTGTCATATGAATCAGCTAGCCTTCCCCTGATATTATTTTTTCACAGTCTATGGTGGTGTTTCATAACTCTCTGCTGCCCATCCACTGAATTTTATGTTTTACATGCTTATCAGGGGAAATTTCTAGATCCTCCAACCAGTGGTGCTCTAAGTTTTTTTGGTGGTATTTTTATTCTTGAAAAAATAAAATATGTAGATTTGATCACCCTGGTTGGGATTCAGGAATGGTATTGCATGCTATAAGTGTCAAAGAATACCTTGAGCCAGTGTAGCACTATTTAAGGTCAAGATGTACCAAATTTCATGACGCTGTAGTATCTATACAGTAATGCTCTGATGTTATATTTCAAAATGACAATGCAATCAACAGCCATCATTTAGTAGAAAGCTGAGAGTCTTAGGCATAATAGTTTTTAATTATTTTTTGCAAGTTCTCCCTCTCTTCATTTTCCAGAAGTCCAGCCTGCCAGCCTGCCTACTAGTTAACTAAACAAGTATTATGAAAATTTTAATGATAGTATTAGTAGTACCAAGAGTACCAGCTCAATTTGTTAAGTGCTCAATAGTGATCCAATACTGAACACTCTTTAAAAGACATCTCATTTAATTCTTGTTTTTTTTTCCATTTAAAAATGATAACAGTAAGGTTCAGAAAAGTTAGTTACTTAACAAGGCAATATTGTTAGTAAGTGGAAGAGCTGCAATTCAAATCAAATTCATCTTACTCCAAGTCACCATGTTCTTAACTCCTAAGTTATATTACCTTCATCCATAGTCCTGGTACAGCCTGCGAGTCACAAGAAACTCATATGGAGCAAGATAAACTACTTTCCTCTTAGAAAAACTTACCTGGTGCTGGGACTCAGAATTTACTGCTCAGCCTCTCCAATCTTCCAATTGAGGTGAAAATGGAAAGAAAAAGTGGGATAGGTGAATGGAGGAAACACATCATCCAATGGCTTTCTTCCATGCTGCATAGCCAGCATCTTCTTTTTTCGTGGTCATTTTAGTCTTGAAGCTATCATTCACTCTAGGGAGAGAAACGTCACGCAATTACTCCAGCTCCTCAGAAAGGTGTTTAATAATCTGCCAAACACCCAACCATACTACTAGTATCATGAATGCTATGATTGTATCAGCATACTGACTGGTACCGTAGAGAACAATGACACTTCTTAACCAAGGTTTATTTATCCGATTCTTTAACGTACCTTTATCATAAATGTATAGGTACAATAAGGGGCACCTGGGTTGGTTCAGCTGACTAAGCATCCGACTCTTGATTTCAGCTCAGGTCATGATCTCATGGTTTGTGGGGTCAAGCCTTGAGTCGGCTCCCTGCTGATAGCATGGAGCCTGCTTGGAGTTCTCTCTCTTCTCTCTCACTGCCCCTCCCAGTGCTTGTGCACTGTCTCTCTCTCTCTCTCTCAAAATTAATGAATATTTTTTTAAATGTATAGGTACAATAAAATAATTCATTAAAATGTCTTAAAAGTGAAATAAAGGATGATTTGAAAAAATGAAGTTTGCTCAGATTCATACAGAGACTTATGAAATGGATTTCTGGGTTGTGAGTCTCAGTTTTTGTGTCCAGTGTGTCCCTAGATTCTGGCTATTATACCCAGACTCAATTCTCAACTCTCAGCTTATCAACATTCTCCTCTTGACCCACTTGTCTTCTTTTTTGAACCATCTTTTCCCTATAGATCCTATGCTAGGACAAAAATCATGATTACTGATAAATGGACAATCTCAATAATACTAAAATGAGCAGGAAAAAACCCTGAAATGCCTATGTCTAGTGAAAACAATTTTTTGTTAAATAAAGTTTTATTTTTATGAAATAAATCATATATACTTATTTTTAATAATTTAGAAAATACAGAAAATATAAAGAAAAAACATCCATAGTCACAGAAACTAGAGATAACTATTAAATTTTTCTGTACTTATTTTTGATATTTTTACGTACATATTAGTTCATGCATTCATTTAACAAAAAATATTGAGTACCTACTGTGCCAGGCAACGTTCTGGGTGTTGAAGATACAGCAGTAAAGAAAATAGCAAAAAATTCCTACTTAATGGAGCTTATATTGTAGTTGGGGAAGACAGATGATAACCCCACAAATGAGTAAATTATATGGAACATTAGAAGATGGCAAATACTCTGGAGAAAAATACCAGGGAAGAGGGAGAAAGTGTATTGGGCTGGAATGAGGGTTGTCATTTTAATTAGGGTGAGTCAGTCACTACGAAGATGACATTTTAACAAAGGATAAGAGACAAAGCCATACAGATATTTCACAGAACAACCTCAAAGTAACATGGAATACAACAATAAGCCTTTTTTTCTTGCTCAGTTTTGGTGGTGACCTGTAGTAGCTTTGTTTCAGATAGCTGTCACTGGAGTAGTTATCCGCCATATATCTCCTATTCTCCTGAGACCGGTGGGATTATTGAGGGCCCGCCTTTTTCATGACAGTGGCAGAAGCCTAAAGAGCAAGAGCCA